>NC_138075.1:127485903-128085903 GCF_964212035.1 Myotis nattereri | reverse complement strand
GTTACCAATTGAGGTCCAGCTGAGGAGGAGACATATCAAGGAAGGACAGGAAACACGTGGAGACCAGAAGGAAGGGTGAGGTCGTGAGAGGAGCTGACCCAGCTCCCAGGGGTGGCAGGGCCGAGAGTGAGGAGGGAGGTCCTGGCTGTGGGAGGATCTGTTCTCTCAGAAGATAGAGGCCTGCGAACCAGGCTGGGCTCCACAGCCCGGAGCACCAGAGCTGAAACCCAAGGCCCATGTAACATCCAGCTGTGAAAGGAGGCAAGGCTGCTGGCTGCATCAGAGTCTGGAGCCAAAAGAGCCACCGTTTTGTTTTGTTTTGCTTTGTTTTGTTTTCTCTAAACCCATAACACAGGAGTTTTCATTTGCAGCTACTCACCTGAGGCTTGGTGCAGGGAGGGATGGGTGGATTTGAGGTGCCTAGGGAGAGGCTGTGGTGGAAGGCAGTGTAAGGAGACATGGAGAGGCAGTGGCCAGGAGTCCTGCATTTGGTCATTCGTAGGCACCCAAACCTAAACTGGCCATTTTTCTTGAGAGGAGCCCATCCCAGTAGCTACAGGGCAGGTAAAGAAAAAAACAAACAAAAAACAACCCCCCCCCCCTTGGTGATACAGACCGCCCCACCCTCAGGAGTCCTGCCAGCCACACCCTGCATTTTGACCTTTTCAAAGGAAACAAAAGCAGAAGCCGAGCCTATGGGTTTGAACAATCTCAGGAGCTTCAGTGATTGGATTGGGGTATGGGCCTTCTGCCCCACTATCCTGGGAACCAGATGGGTATTTTCCCCACACAGGAGAGCTGGTAGAACCTCCAGGTTTCTAGCCGATCCCACTGGATCGCATACAAGGAACTCTGACTAGCTGAGGGCAGAGTACTACTTTGGGCCACTTTCAGAGGAGTAGCTCTAGTATGGGAAACACACCAAGCACATTCCCAGAAAGCTAAACAACACCTCCCCCACCTGAGGCGCTTTCAGAACCAGACCTCTGAGGGATCTTAAGATTGACAACTGGCTAGCAGGCAAAGGTGAGCAGGGGCGGAGCCCAGACAACCAGGGAAAGTTTGCTGACCCAGCCCTGGGCTCCACACTAACAAAACCTGCTTTAGAGGGCAGATTGGCCCCTCCTGCTTGCAGCCAAGTCCTGTGGAGACAGACAACTGCGGATTGCATGGAGCTTCAAGCAGGTTGCTGAAAGCCAAAGGACAGTCTCTGACAGTGGTTAGCAGCTAGGTACCTCATGGGAAGCCCAGAATTGGCAGACAGAACAGTCAGCCACAGTCATTAGAAGAGTAGGATCAAAATAAAAACCTTCTGTACAGCAAAAGAAACCATCAAAAAAACAACAAGAAAGCCCACTGCACGGGAGAACATATTTGCCAATGTTTTCACCAATAAGCGGTTAATCTCCAACATTTACAGGGAATTCATACAACTTAACAAAAGGAAGATAAACAACCCAATCAAAATATGGACAACAGATTTAAATAGATACTTTTCAAAAGAGGACATAAGGAAGGCCAAGAGACATATGAAAACATGCTCAAAGTCACTAATCATCCAAGAGATGCAAATCAAAACAACAATGAGGTATCATCTCACACCTATCAGAATGGCTATCATCAACAAATCAACAAATGACAAGTGCTAGCGAGGATGCGGAGAAAAAGGAACTCTCGTGCACTGCTGGTGGAAATGCAGACTGGTGCAGCCACTGTGGAGAAGAGTATGGAATTTCCTCAAAAAACTAAAAATGGAACTCCTATTTGACCAGTGATCCCACTTCTAGGAATATATCCCAAGAAACTAGAAACACCTGTTAACGTAAAAAACCATTGATACCTGTAAAGAATTTTTGTGAGTTTATTTGAGCCAAACTGTCGACAGATGCTGGGAAGCAGAACCTCAACGAATTGAGATAATGCTCTGGAGAATGGCGGGTTACATCTGTATTTGTGGGAAGAGCTCAGGAGATCTATCTCAGTGCTGCGGCCGAAGCAACGCTGTGAGTACACTCCAGCGAACAGACTTCCTTGGCACACCAGGAAGTGGCAACACCCACCTGACAAATCTCCAGGAGCCACCGACTCTTAGCCCCAACCCTCACGCCCATTGGATAACATAGCAAGCATGCCCCTATTGCATTGGCTGCTTACCCCTTTATATACGGCTGTACTTCCTCAATAAACTTAGATCTTTGTCTCTGAACCTGATCTCCGGAGTCGTGCATGCAGGACGCCCCAGCGCATTGGACTCCGTCGTCCTCACCCCCGAGGGACCCCCTGTCTCATGTATTTATACATTGCAATCAAAGGAAAGGGATGTAGATGGGTTACATGAAATCCAAGACTAGAAAGGTGGGAGAAAGCAAAGTGGGGAGACCCCTGGGATTGGATAAAAGTAAAATGATAGACACATACTTAGGTGGGTGCAGGAACAATTAACATGATAACAATGGAGGAATTTGTGGTATCTGTCCTGGTGCCCAGCACATTAGGTTGTGCCCCAAGGGGTCCAGTAAAAGGGAAGTTACAAGTTACCCAGTCATTTCAAATGGTATGTTGCCAGGGGTCTTTTCCTGCATCTAGAAGGGTTCAGGAATCTGACAAGGGGCTGCAGTAAATTAATAAAGAGACTGGACATGAAATATAAATTTGTAAGGCATTTTTGGGGACAGCCAGAGGAGACTTAGCTATAGTAACCAAGTTCTCCAAATCTCTGGACCTCTCGCTTTTTATTAACACAAATTGCCCTAATGCAAAGCAGATATACATATCAAAGGTAAAGTATGGTAAGCAGTAAAGTATTGTCAGATTGGGGGAACTGCTTTCAGCTGTTCCAGCAGCAGGTAATAATATATGCAGATTTTCAGTCCTGCTGAAAGCCCCAAGGTTCACCAACCTTTTGATGAACTTCTTGCATATATGACCTGCTGGAATTAGCTCCCAGCAGTAGGTTATTATAGATGCAAAAAGACATATAGGCTTATTTAAGGTAAAGGTTGACCTTGTCAGTGAAGATACCAGCCTTGGATGTAACTACCCACCATACTGCTTTTAGTTGAAGTTTAATTTCAGAACATCCTTTGTTTACTTTAAGTCTCTGAGTTTGCAAGACTGACCTGCAGGCCTTTCCTGAGCTTGTCAGGTTAGTATGTGGCCTCTTTCATCCACACACCAATCAGAATGGATATATGCACGCCTGTGTTCATAGCAGCACAATTTACCATAGCTAAGGTTTGGAAACAGCCTAAGTGCCCATCAGCCGATGAGTGGGTTAGAAACGGTGGTACATCTACACAACGGAATATTATGCTGCCATAAAAAAGAAGAAATTCTTACCATTTGCAACAGCATGGATGGAACTGGAGAGTATTATGCTAAGCAAAATAAGCCAGTCAGAGAAAGATAAATATCATATGATCTCACTCATTTGAGGAATATAATAAACAACACAAACTAATGAACAAAACAGATCCAGAGACAGAGAAGCATCGATCAGACTGTCAAACCTCAGAGGGAAGGTAGGGGAGTGTGGGGTAAGGGAGAGAGATTAACCAAAGGACTTACTTGTATGCATGCATATAAGACTAACCAATGAACACAGACACCAGGGGGGTTAGGGCATGAGGTGGGGGGATGGGGGGAATGTGGGGATAAGGACACACATGTAATACCTTAATCAATAAAGAAAAAAAATAAAAATTTTAAAAAATGAAATTGAAAAGGAAAAAAAAAAAAGATTTGAAAACAGCCCAAGTGCTCATCAGCAGATGAGTGGATAACAAAGCTGAGATACATTTACACAATGGAATACTAGGCAGTGATAATAAAGAAGGAACTCTTACCATTTGCACAGAATGGATGGACGTGAAGAATATTATGCTAAGCGAAATAAGCCAGTTAGAGAAAGATAAGTATCGCACGATCTCACTCATATGTGGAATCTAATGAACAAAATAAACTGATGAACAAAATAGATCCAGAGACATAGAACCATGAAACAGATTGATGAATTTCAGAGGGAATGTGAGGTGAGAGGTATGGGGAGAGAATTTAACTAGGGAACTTATATGCATACATGCATAGCCATGGACACAACAATAGTGTAAAGGCTTGGGAGGGGCAGGTGTGGAGAGGAGGGGGTCAATGGGGAAAAAAAAATCAAAGAAGACATCTTTAATACTTGCAAAAATAAGGATAAATTAAAAATAAATAAAAAGCAAACTAAATAAAATCTTACAGATAAAAAATAAAATAGAATAAAAGCAGAGTGTTTTCTCCAACTGGTCACTAAAGACGTCAGAGAGGTTCAAAGCAGGAGAAGGATTTGATGTGCTGCTGCTGGCCAAAGATAGGGATCCAGGACCTGAGAATAACCCCTACTCCCCTCCCCACCCTGTCCTCCGCTGATAGCACAAAGGAGTGCTAAGTCCTACAACCACAAGGAAATGAATCCTGCTAACAACCTGATGAGCTTGGACATGGATTCCTCCCCAAGATTCCAAATAAGAGTCCAGCCCAGATGACACCTTGACTTTGGCCTTTTGACAGTTTAAGCAGAGAACCCAGTCAAGCTCATCTGAGTTCTGACTTATAGAGCTGTCAACTAATAAATGTGTAGTATTTTAAGCTGCTACATTAGTGGTGAGTTTTGTTACACAGCATTAGCAAACTAATACAAATCCATACACATGAAATTCTTATGTCCTAGAGCAGTGGTCGGCAAACTCATTAGTCAACAGAGCCAAATATCAACAGTACAATGATTGAAATTTCTTTTGAGAGCCAAATTTTTTAAACTTAAACTATATAGGTAGGTACATTCAACTTTAAATTCATGGATTTCATCTTCTGTTTTTCTTTGCTTCTTCTTTGTAGCCATCTCAAACAGGGCACCTAAAAAAAATGTTTCATTTTATAATAATAAAGCCACCAACACAAAAGAACTATAATTCTTAAATTGATGACAAAAATACCTCTAGGATTTGCAGCTGGTTGGAAAAATACAGGTAATTTTATGCTTTGAGTAGGTACTTTTACCACCCGTGCACAATTTGCGGACGCGACTAGCACTAACCGCTGCACAATGAGACTGCTGGCTGACTGGCTCACTCAACGTATCCCGCGACCAGCCTGCTCTGCGTCTCCTGTCATCCGACCAACCGACACCCCCCCACTTCTTCTAATGCCACTTCTTCAAAATAGACTCACCCAGGCCAAAAACCGACTTCTGTGCATGGGCCACGAAGTTTCAATCACACTGTAGGTGCATGCCCACATGTGGTATTTTGTGGAAGAGCCACACTCAAGGGACCAAAGAGCCGCATGTGGCTCGTGAGCCGCGGTTTGCTGACCACTGTCCTAGAGCATGCACATGCTCAACATTACAAAGTAATACCAACTGTTTTCCAAAGTACAGAAACTTATTTACTGCTGCCCAGAGTGTAGTAGTTCTAGTTACTCCATATTCTTGCCCACCCATGATATTGTCAGTTCTTTAAAATGTTCAAATCTGGTGTGCATGTAATGGCATTATGCTGTGGTTTTAATTTGCATTTTTGTAATTACTAATGAGGCTAACCATCCCTCATATTTTTTTTTGGCTATTGAGTTTTCCTTCCTTTGTGCAATATGTGTTCACATCTTTTAGTCCAATCTCTATTGGTTCTTTATGTTTTCTTATTAATTGATAAGGTTTCTTAATATATTCTGCATGTGAGTCCTTTGTCAACTATCATTTTACTAATATCTTCCTTATAATTTTCGTCTTAAGAAAATGCTTCATTATTAACCCCAAAGAAAAAAGATTTCAGGTTTAACCTACCTAACCCACCTTCCAGAAAGAGGAAATTTGGCACCATGAGGTAGCCATCCTTTTTTAACTTATCAATGGCAACACTCTGTGCTCCTTCCATCTTCCCTGCATTTGTTAGATTTTTGTACAAGCAATTTACCTTCCTACTTCTCTGCAATGCTCACCATTTTCCGATAAGATAGCCTCCAATTTATAGGCAAGAAAATTGACTTCCAAAATCAATTAAGTGACTCTAAGTAATGAGGCTGCAGAGCCAAGATCTGAATCTAAGATACATAGGATTGTTTGGGGACCTCAGAAATCATTTTGAGCTCCTTCGTTCTGCTGAGAAGGTTAATGAGATTCAGCCAGTGAGGGGCAGAGCCCCAGCCCCAGCCCCAGCCAAGTTCCTGACTCCCAGGCCAGGGTCCCTTCCATTACCTGGCAAGGCTCTCCCTCCAGCTAGAGGCATGGCACTGAAGCTTGTTAAGGCTCTGTAAGGGGGGTCGGGCTTGCTTTTATTCAAACTCTGTGTAAGATAGTTTCAAATCTCTCTCTCTCAGTTAGAATAGAACATTTCCCATGTAGTAACCTCCGGTTAAAAGGGCAGGAATATCTTTAGTTGATATGGAAAGCGGACTTAAATTAAAAAAAAAGAAGACAATGCTCAGGCACAAGTGAATATTCTAAGTCTGTTCCATTTTATAAAGAAATTTTAAAAGCATCTGCTGGCTTATGTTTCTCTGATGTTTTACAGTTTACAGAGCACTTTCTCCTGTGCTGTTTGTTTGCTACAATTCAGCAAACCTTCATTTGGGTCAGACTGTTGCAAATGTTCACGAGACCTCCTGCACTATGTCCAAGGAAGCAAACATGTGCACCATCTCTATCATGTGTGACGGCAGGATGCATGCCGTGACTCTTCCAGAGCTGGGGGTAGCAGAGCCGGAGCAATGTGCATGTTAGGTGCAGCCTGGTGTCAGGATATTTGAGCTGGGTCAGGAGCAGTGGATGTGATTGCAACAGGTGGAGTGGAAAGGCAAGCACAGCAAGTAGGTGTGAGGTGCAGAAGCAGGAGCAGAGTTGCAGCGTGGCCTACCGGCTAAGGGTGTGGGCTCTGCCGCCAGGTGGTCCTGGGTCTGAGTTGCAGGGCTGCTGTTTACTTGTCTATTAGGTATGTTCTTTATGTTTTTCTGCCTCAGATTCCTCATGGAAAACAGAAGGTAATAGCACACCGTAGCTTTTGGGTTGCTGTGAGGAATAATAGATGAAGCCCTTGGCAAAATACCTGACGCATGGCAAAGTCTACCTGCTATTCTCTCAAAAGCTGGCCAGTGTGATTAGGGCCAGAGCCTCCATGACAGATAAACAGATTTTATCCTATTGACAAGGGAGGTTTCTGAGCAAGGTAGCAATATGCTGAGATCCGTTCAGGAAGGAACTGGCAGTATTTGCAGGAAAGAGTCTGGAAGCAGAGAGAATGGAGGAAGAGAGCCTTCTATTAGTCAGTGTGAAGAAAGGTTTAATGGTTTGTCATTGTGTGTGTGTATCTATTTCATCCAGAGAATGCCGGCTCTCTGATGGCAGCACCCTGCCTTCCTTCCTCCCCCGGGTCCAGGGTCAGAGCACAGCCGGCTTCACTAGGCATCACCAGGTGAATGAACAAATGAATGAACAGGTGACACTGCGACCCTTGCAACACTGCTCGGCTGTGGGTAGGGAAAGGATGGTTGGCCTGTGTCACGGATGAGGAGAAGTAAATATCAGGAGGCTCATGACTCGCCCAGCACCCACATAGGATGCTTCCTGGGACTAGGAAAGAGGACTTTTCACTCTTCATGCAGGAACCCATCCTATCAAACTGATGGATTTGTTTTACATTAGTTTGCCTCGGCCAAGAACAGAAGATTGGCATTCTAAGAAAAAAATCCAAAGACCAACTGACTAACTAATAATAATAATAATAATAATAATAATAATAATACATTTCCAATTCTAATAAAAAGTTAAAAATTCTGCTGACGCACACTAGATGGCAGCATCTTGCATCATTTTAAGGACAGCAACAGCAGCAACCACACCCTTTTCTCATTGAAGGTCTGTATAGAGTAGGCCCTAATCTAGGGCTTGAATTTATTATTTTATCTATGCCCCACCACTACTCAACACTGCAGATTAAAGTCTCCCAGCAAAAAGCATGAAATCCTGACTTGCAGAAGCCTAATGTCACCTTCCTGTTGCCAGAGTGAGCATGGAATGAGGTTTCATTGGGCTGCCTTGCCTCTTCACTAAAGACATCCCCCAGGAAGACTTGATTCCTAAAAGCCTCTTAATTAGGGTTTTTCGGAGTTAAGAAGGTGTGGCCGGAACAGAGGCTTCTCCTGGGCCTTAGAATGGGACGGCAACACCTCCCGTTGCCTTCCTTCCTGGCCCTAGACTTCAGCTGAGCTGGGCCAGCCCTGCCCAATTTTCCCCCAAATTCCAAACTGACATCCAATGTGAACTTCATCCAACTTCAGTTATAGAAAGAAGCCCCTACACACACACACACACACACACACACACACACACACAGGACCCTTCCACTGAAGGCAGTGGTTCTCAACCTGTGGATCACGACCCCTTTGGCGGTTGAACGACCCATTCACAGGGGTCGCCGAAGACCATCCTGCATATCAGATATTTACATTACAATTCATAACAGTAGCAACATTACAGTTATGAAGTAGCAACGAAAATAATTTTATGGTCAGGTCACAACATGAGGAACTGTATTTAAAGGGCCAGAAGGTTGAGAACCACTGAAGGCATCCAGCCCCTGATACTTCCAGGTTCAGGCTGTCAGCCAGTTAGAGTCCAGCAATTAGTCCTGAACTAGGGAAAGGAAGCACTGAGACCCAGAAGTGTCTATCACCTCTGGCTTTACTACATTTTGCTTTTACACAAACGATGTGTGTGTCTGGGTACGTTCTTATAAAAACGTGTGCCTAGGTATGTTCATATACAAACAATATGCATGTCTGGGTACGTTCATAGACAAACAATATGTGTGTTTGGGTGTGTTCATTTGGTGTCACAGACAAGACTGTGGGACTTCCTTGTGACACCTGCATTTGAACTTTCCTTACACTCTCTTAGGAAGGTATGAATTGCACTTTCATGGTTCCTATAACCCTTTCCATATCCACCTTTGTCAAGGTCAACATATGCAGGCTCTCTGCAGGACACTGTTTACTTGCAAGGCCTTCAAGGAGTATAAGCTCAAGAACTGGGACTCTGTCCTGCTCACATTTCATCTTCATGCTGACTGGCACACGCGGGTGGTTGTCAGCAAATGTTGGCTGACACCAGATAAAGTGTGAACACACCCTAGGCAAGGAGAGCCTGGGCTCAGGGAAGAACGAACGGGTCTCTCATGGTTCCTGCCAGCACACTGCCTGGGATGGCATCCCCCACCTCGCTGCTCCCTCCCTGGGCTTCTCCCACTACTCCATGACAGACCAGAAGGAGGTGTGAGAAAGCAAACCCTGGGCCCAAAGTCCTGGTGTGCTAAATAGCTGGGCAGAGAACTCCACAGCACTGCAGACAGAGCCAGTGCAGCTTGGATTGACAATAGGCGGCAGCGTTCCTCAAGACCATGGGCAAGAAACTGACCCCTGTAGAAAATAAGATAAAATCAGTAGTGACCACCAACCAATAAGTTGATTCATTTGAGCCTCAAGGTCACAGGTTTGCAAAAAAGAACTCACCTGGCTAAATAATTTATGATCAGCCCTTAAGATAACTTTTTCCTTTCTTTCACTATGTAAGAGGGAGGGAGAGAGGGAAGGTGGAGAGGGAGGGAAAGTTAATGAGTTGTATTGAGAATGAGGGTAGAGGGGACTTATTTTTAAGGCTAATCAGTAAGAGTAAATAAATAGCCTACAGGTTAAATTCCCTTTCCTGAAAAACAAAATGTAGAAGAGAAAGGGCAGTTTTGTGCTGTTCCAGTCAGACTTGCCTGTGATTTTTCCGTCTGTCAGGTAGTTTCTAGTTGGCTGACTTGTTCACAATGACTCGCCCACCTCACTGCCTGGTTCTGCTTCTTTTGAGGACTGGAGCACTCACCAGGACTGTCATTTTCTACTCATTGGTGTGATTCTTTAAAAAACATTTGTCTGCTAACTAGATGATATTAAGCTCCACAAAGACAAGGACTGAATGTGATTTTGTTCAACACTGCATCCCAAACATTGGGCTTTGAGATAAAAATGAACCAACAGCCTGAACACAAAATGCATGCCTCCCCAGCCCCATTCATTTCTGTGCCAAATAGACAGCTACACAGAGACAGCCGGTCACTTAGCTGTTATTAATTACGCACAGCAAGCCGCCCATTCTTTCAATTCATGCTAGGAAGCAAATCTAAACCTACCACATCCCAACCTCAAACACCTCAGGAAGTTCTTTGGAAATAAAGAGAGACAGACATTACCTGGCCACACTCCCAGTATGCCACGCCTGAGGGAAGCTATGCGTTCTTTTTCCTGCCTCTTCCTCACCACACTCCACTCTCCTATTATTGATACTCATAAGGACCTGGGTTTTTAACTGTTGAGTCGTATTTTCTGGAGAAAAGTCTGTGAAACAAAGAGGAAGATCAAGACTAAGAGTCCCATTTAATTTAAAACATCATTTGAGCTGTTCATTTCCACTGCCTCCCTCAGAGAACATTTCTGTCGCGTCTATATGCGGCAACACAACTGTTTGATTTAGTGTGTTTATTTCTTTCTTTAATTTGCTCCTATGGTTCTTATCTTCTAGGTGTTCATGTGGGCATTTTATTTAATTTAATGCTTATTATTTATTACACCTTATGCAATGTCTTATCTTAGAACAAGATTATAATCACCTCCAGGGCTGGAACCAGCTCCTAGCAAGCTATCTTGCAATTATGTTCCATCAGTAATTTTAGTTGACTTATCTGGCTGCTTATCTTTGAGAGACATGAAAATCACTGAGAACGGAAACAGGAATGGAAAGAAAAGCACAATGGGAGAACCCTCTCTCTATAACAAAATACCGACTCATCAGATTTACAGTAGCCAGAAAATCATCTTTGCTCGTTTGAGTTTACACAGTAAATGTCCTTGTTATAGTCCTAGGGTAGCTATCAGCCCCAAAGAGGCTACCTGAGATCCTACCCTGATTCTGGCTCAGAGTTCGTCAGTGAGATTTTGCCCTTCTGGTTAGCAGATGGCTTAGTCAAGCTGCTTCCCTCTGCTGGCAACCAGCTGACACAGGTGGATGGTTTCCTGGAACCTCAGGAATGAATAAAGCACTGTGGCCAATGATCGAGGAGGGGCCATGAGGGTGCACCTAGGGCTTCAACAGTGAAGTGAGAACACAGTGACTGACACCTGTGTTCTCGGCTGTGAACTCCATACTAAGCCAGCCTCTTTGGCCAACCTAGAGTCCCCCCTCCAAGCCTCAGGGCCCAGGAGTTCATCCAGGAGCTGCATCTTCAGTCACCTTGATCTCAGCCAACAAAACAACAGCAGGAAAAGCCAATCCACAACCACGTTACCTTAAATGCCAGCAGCAGAGGAAACATCTGAAGGGCAGGGCTGTTTTCACGTGAAGCCTGCAGCTGGATCCCTATGAGGAACCCCAACTTAGGTCTTTCTTCCATCATTAGGGGTTGACAAAGAATCGAAAGCTTCTCACTGCCATTCTGGAGTCTCAGCTTCTCTTTGTTCCTTCACTGGACCCTTTTCTCTGTGACTCTCCATCATTTACAGGTCTGGGTGCTTAAAACTGGATTCTTGACAGTTTCCTCTAATTCACTTATACTTCGTTGTTTGGGAACGTTAAAACCATGGTGCTGTAATTTCTCACCACACGTACACTCTACACACAATTGTTAAATGAGTAGCATTTACATTTTAATAAATAATTTTGTATGAAGCATGTTTTCTAAGCTTATGACCTTTTAAATACATGATTCAAGAACACATTATTGTACAAAATTTTTTAAATATGAAAATAGGCAGATTAAACATAGATGCTCTCCTTTATTTCTGACCCCAACTCCCTTCCTTCCTCACTGTTGATACAATAAATAAACTTCCAGTCTGATTTATAAGCATTTAAATAGAAGTACAGATATATGTACTTTACATTTTTCTTCATGTAAATGAGAGTATACTGTATGCATTGTTTATGCTTATAAATCATTTTGGCTGATTTATATAGAATGGCTTCATATGTAGAATAAAAATAAATTATTTTTATAGACATGCATTGTGGTCCATAATAGGGAATATGGAGGTATTATACTTAGTTTAGTAAAGTAAGGTAGTCCCAAGATAAATTATGAGAAATGCTGCAAATATATCTTTGAAGAACAATCTTTGTACATATAAATATTTCTGAAGGCCAAATTCCTAGAGATGCAATTGTGTATCGAAGTATTAGTGCATTTTAAAAGCTTTATTGAGGTATAA
Source organism: Myotis nattereri (assembly GCF_964212035.1). Taxonomy (NCBI): domain Eukaryota; kingdom Metazoa; phylum Chordata; class Mammalia; order Chiroptera; family Vespertilionidae; genus Myotis; species Myotis nattereri. The sequence continues at coordinate 128,073,624 of NC_138075.1, read as the reverse complement.
CTCAAATACCGTAAGATGTACCCATTTTAAGTGGGTATTGGTATATTTAAGATAATCTGATTATTAGTGTAAGAGTTGTGTAACCATCACAATTTTATTTTAAATTGTTTCCATCATCCCCCAAAAGAAATCTCATGCCCATTTGCTGTCACTTCCCATCCTCACCAAACCCACTACCCCCAGCCCTAGGCAACCACTACTCTACCTTCTGTCCTTACAGTTTTATCTGGACTTTGAATGCAAACGTAACCATACACTACATCACCTTTTGTGTTTGTGTTCTTCCACTGAGCATCATGTTTTTGAGGTTTATTGATGTTGTAGAATGTATCAGTACTTCACTCCTTTTTATGGCCAAATAGTATTCCATTGCATGGATAGACCACATTTGCTTATCCATTCACCAGTTGATAGACATTTGGGCTGTATCCATTTTTTAGCTATTATGAATAAAACTGCCATGACATATGCAATACTTTGTGTGGATGTATGTTTTCATTTCTCTTGGGTATATACTTAAGAGTAGAACTGTTATAGATAGATCTATGTTTGACTTTCTAAGAAATTGCCAGACTTTTCCAAAGTGGCTGCACCATTTGACATTATGACCAGCATCCTAGTCAACACCTATTGTCTTTTTTTTTATTATCTCCATTCTAGTGAATGTAAAGATGTTTTAAAATTGACTTTACCAATTTGTACTCCCACCAACAGTGTGCATATAAGAGTACTGTTTTTACATATCCTCACCAACAGTATCAATTATCAATCTATCTGGTATTTAATTTTTGCTTAGTGAATATTTGTATAAGATGGCCTCATTGTTGCTTAAATTTACATTTTCCTAATATTTGTGACATTCATGTGTTGATGGGCCATTTGTATTTCTTTTTCTGTGAACTGCCTGTTATATATTTGGTCATTTTTTATTGGATTGACAAGTATAGACATACTATACGTAATGTAGGTATTATTCATTTTCTGCCATATATGTAGTATATCTTAGTCTGTTACTTGTCTTATAACATTTTATAATACAAAAAAAGTTTAGCCCTAACCGGTCTGGCTCAGTGGACAGAGTGTCAGCCTGCGGACTGAATGGTCCCAGGTTCGATTCCGGCCAAGGGCATGTACCTTGGTTGCGGGCACATCCCCAGTAGGAGGTATGCAGGAGGCAGCTGATTGGTGTTTCTCTCTCATCGATGTTTCTAGCTCTCTATCCCTCTCCCTTCCTCTCTGTAAAAAATCAATAATATATATATATATTTTAAAAAGTTTAATTTTCACCCCCTAAATATGTCAGTTTTCTTTGTACTAGATTTTGGGTAAGATGTCTTGTTTAGAAAAGTCTCTCCTACACCCAGGATTATAAAAAAATATTCCTGTATATTTTCTTCTAATATTTTTATAGTTTTACTTTTATGCTGAACACTAATAAATATGGAAATTAATCTTGTATATGGTGTAAAATAGAGGAATACATATTTTTTAGTTCTGATGGCCCCAAACCTTTCATTGAATTGTTTAACCTTTGGAAATGAATTTGAAATAAAATTCTGCTTCAATTATAAATTTCAGTATGTAAATGACTCTCTCCCTGGACTTTATTCCATTCTATTGACCTATTTGTCTAATTGGGGCTGATATCAACCTAGTTAAATTAAAGTTGCTTAAAAGTGTGTATCTGGTCAGGGTGCGGGTCCCCATTGGGTTGCCTGGCCAGCCTGGGTAAAGGGCTGAGGGCCGTTTTCAGGCTGGCCACAGCTCCTTCAGGGTGGGGGTCCCCGCTGGGGTGCCTGGAAAGCCTGGATGAGGGGCTGATGGCTGTCTGCAGGCTGGTCACAGCCCCCAGCCACACAAGCTGCCAGTGGAGGCTTGCTGGAAGCAGGTATCTGGGATTTATTAGTCTTCTATAATTGAAACTTTGTTGCCTTGAGTGGAGGCCACAGCAGGCCGGGGCAGGTGGGAAGCTTGGCTTCCTCCATCGCTGGGGCAACCAAGCCTCCTGCTTGCTCCAGTTCTGTGGCTGCTGGCCGCCATCTTGGTTGGGTTAATTTGCATATAGTCGCTCTGATTGGCTGGTGGGCATGGCTTGTGACTGTAGTGAAGGTATGGTCAATTTGCATGTTTCTCTTTTATTAGATATGTTTTGATAAATTATAGGCATATCTTATTTCTAGCTATGTATACAGGAAACAAGAAACACAGGAAATCTGAAAGATAAAGAAACTAAAAAACAATAGTACAAGAATACTGATCACCATCAATGGTCACATATAATAATCAAGCAGAAAAGAAGTCCAGTTGATCAATAATGATAAAAAATTTAGAAGGACCCAACAGTATGTCCAAGATAATAAATATTAAATATCTCAAACCAAAGAATTCAGCATAAAAACTTAATGACTCTTAGAAGACAAAATCTCAACATGATCCTACTAATTATATATTAATAAAATATACCTAAGTTTTCCATAATGTTAATGGACAAGACCAATCCTATATAATAAAAGCCTACTATGCTAAGTGTCCAATCATCCATTCAACCAATCAAAGTATAATATGCTAATGATATGCTAAGGCTGCTCAACCGCTATGACGTGCACTAACCACCAGAGGGCATACACTCCAACTGGTAGGTTAGCTTGCTGCTGGGGTCCAGCCAATCAGGACTGGGCAAGATGGGCTGGACATGCCCTGGAGCCCTCCCAGGGCTCACAGTCCCTCCCAGGCTGGCCAACCTCCTGAGTCCCTCCCTGGCCCTGACCATGCACCAGTGGGGTCCCTAAGCCTGGCCTGCACCCTCTCGCAATCTGGGACCTCTCAGGGGATGTTGGAGAGCCAGTTTTGGCCCGATTCCACTCAATGCAGGAGCTGCCCCCTGGTGGTCGGTGAGTTCCCACAGGGGGAGTGCACTGCTCAGCCAGAAGCTGGGTTCGTGGCTGGTGAGCACAGCAGCGGGGACGGGAACCTCTCCTGCCTCCGCAGCAGCGCTAAGGATGTCTAACTGACGGTGGGGAGCAGGCCTAAGCTGTTAGTCGGACATCCCCCAAGGTCTTCTGGACTGCGAGAGGGCACAGGCTGGGCTGAGGGACCCCCTCCCCTCATGTGCACAAATTTCATGCACTGGGCCTCTAGTATATTATAAAGGCAGGACAATGAGGTAATGCTGGCTATCCAAAGCACACAATTTCTGGGGATTACACCAAGTTTCAAAAAATTAAAGTAATATAAATGGCAAGATATTAAAAATCCCATGACAAAGCAAGAATTATAAAAGGACTTATCTTCCCTCTCAGAACCTCCCCCCTCACAAAAAGGACTTATCTAAGTAAGGCCTGTGACTCATAGGTGAATCAGCTTGAACAGCTCACCCAGGTTTCATGCCCTAATCATGGGAAGGAAGAAAGCTAGAATGTGCTATTGGGTTAGAATTGGAGACACTGCTGTTAACTAATGATTTTTAGTAACTAGAGATATAAAAATAAATATCAATGGAAGTGTATGAATACGTATTTACACTCACACACAAATATATTTCCTAACCTTGAGGGGCCTGGAGCAATAACATCCCAGTAGTAATCAGTATACTTTCCCTAAATAACCAAGTGCCCTTTTTATTGGCAAGGTGGTTGGCAACTACTATCTTAGTAGGAAATCTAGGAGCAACTGAGAAGACATTCAAAACATCCCTAATTGATAATCAGAATGCATTTTCTCATGAGGAAAAAAAAGAGAAACTGTAATTATAAGGCTAGCTCATAAAGATTTTATTTAACCTAAGACCTCAGGAAGAAAACACTTTGTTTCTCATTATACCAGTAAAATGTAAGCCTGGCAGTAATATTCTAATACTTCTTTAGATGTACTATAGCATTTCAAGTCTTACCAAACACATTAATTGCCCTGTCTTCTTTCAAATCTATTACTATTACTATAAGAAACAACCAATGAAATGAACTGACTGCCTCAAAACTGTCACCTTGAGAAAATGCCTAGTTATTCCAAAGATCAGCTACTCTTCAAATGATTTTTGGGACCATCTTCTATGCTGGCCTTTAGAACTCACGGTATAACCTTAGAGGTAACAGATGTTACTGCCCTGAGTAGATCTGATTTTCAAAGAGTCCAAAGATAGTATGAATTGGGTGATCAAGCTGAGTAATAACTTGGGATTTGAAAAGTAAAAAAACTGAAACCTCCAAACTAATTTAACCAATAGTATAATGAAATCATGTGTATAGCTTCCCAAAGCAACTTCTCTGAGAATTACATTAACTTAGCTGCATAAGCAAAATAATTTTATGGTCACACTTCAGACATGCCAGATATACTAGTTCACAAGCACTAAAAAATGTTCCTTCCCAAAATATATCTCCCACTGTTCTTCCAAGTTACCTAAAATTCAGAATACTTTGATCGGCAGACTGACAGCTGCTGCTAAAATACCACATATTTTATGCAAGCGCAGCAACCTTAGTGTGCTTTGACTTAATAAATTGTCAGTCGTGACTGACACAAGGCAAGAGGACATAAGTGACTTGTGAGCAAGGCTGTCAAGGAGGATAGTCACCCAAGGGAGGCCCTAGCACCGCCTTCTGATCTTTGAACTGAACACAGCCTCCCGCCGTCCCCTCAGGCCCAGACACCCATTTTCAACACATCAGACAAACAGCTGCATGGTCCAAGCATGTGGTGATTTTTATTAAGAATAACTTTGGTTCTAAGAATTCCACCCTCAATTCTGTAATACTTTCCATTAAAAACAATTATACAAGAGCAAATACAAAAAATATTAAATTATGAAAACAAATCCATTAAGGCTCCCTTTGTATATATTATATACACTCAAACAAGTCAAGATTTTTCAGAGTAGAAGAATAAAGTCAACTGTTATAGCTTAGAAAGCAACACTACTTTACTACTAGGAAACTATAAAACACTGAACTACATTAAGAAAACCACAGAGTGGAAAAATGGAGCCATTTTTGTAAAAAAAAAGTGGCTCAAAGCACAAACTGCTGGGATGTCCACAAGTCCTAGGGGTTTGGACTGTACAGTATTAAAGCGTGGGGGAGACTGACGCCTTTTTAAACTTAGGCCTGTGAGCTAAGCTGATCTGATGACTTCAAAGAGCTTCTCTAAGTGGACCTTCCACTGTTTAGTCATAAGACATCACTGTATGCTATTTACAAGTCTTCTTTTGGCCAGACCTCGTACACTAACTACAAATAATTCTGAAGATTTGTGAGTGAGATTGGGAGGGAAATGCTTTTGTAATTTATTTCCTAGGGAAGAGTGAATTCTAGGTAAGTTTTAGGAACAGAATCGGTCCTTCTGAAGGAGCCTGTCAGAGCTCTTGAGAATTTTATCAAGTGGGAGAACTGCTTCAAGGACACAGGGTCAAAAAGAACTTGCATGCAGTTAAAGGGTATGTAAGGCCAGTCCGGAATCCTCATTTTACAAGTCACATCATTAGTCCATATGCACAAAGAAAGAACTCCAGTCAATGTGCAATCAGAAATATACTTTCAAGATGATCAGTTAACGTACTTTCTTCTCTCATAAGGAAGAGTGATGGGAAACATAGCTACCATTCCATCCTTCAAAAGCAAACTATTATAGAGCAGTATCTTATCTTAAGGATCTCCTATTTTATTCAAATAATACTTGCTGATGAGAGAAATCATCCATGGCAGGTGTAATCCACATATTCCTGAACTAGCAGTATATGATCACTGCATTTACTTTTATCTTGTTCACATTAGGACTGAACATGAGACTAATCGTCAAGTATGAAAATTAAAGCATTCCCACAGAAAGCTAATTTCTACTATGCTTACTATGAATTCAGCAGCTCAGAATCCAACTTTCTACAAGCTATTAGAGGAATTATAAGAAGAGTCTTCAATGTAGAAATTACTGGCTGAATCGTCTCTAGGGAGAACATACTGAATCCACACAAATTCTTCCAGACCACCCAAGTCGAATGGCCCATACCAGCAGTATAAAATGTCTAAGAACTGTGCTGTTATTGGTAACCTGGGCTTCACTTTGAGTAGCTTGCTTGCTGGGGTGGGAAAACTGAGCAGCTTCTCCCTTTACCTGGGCTTTTCCTGAGATGCAGTACAGTAGTCAAAAACGTCATCGTTATCAATACCATCATCATAACTAAGAGAGTGGGGAAATAGTTCTTCTTCTTAAGAAAAAAAAAAAAAAGTAAAGAAATGGGTAACATTCAACAGGTACAGTTGCTATGAATCTTCCAACAAGGCCTCTTGAGACCAATCTACATTTGCTTCACATTAAAATGCTAAAATCACTCCTCCTTCCCAGGCTCCCAGTGGGAGCACTCCCCACACTGCTCTCAGAAGGAATCAAAAAATTTGGACTCTCTACTTTTGACACTGAAGTTCAGTTATGTGGACTAGCTTTCATTCTCCAAAAGACGGGGAGATTATTTAATATATAAAAGGAGCCAGCTCAGCAAGAAATATTGTTTAAAACCTTAATAGTTATCAAAGCAATAAATGGTTTTATAGAATGTGCCTTCTCTGAAGTGGAATGTTACCATGGAGCATAACCAGACGGAATTAAGAGAAGATCAAAATGGCCATTTACATATTTTTGTTTACGTGTGTCTGTTTACATATTTTTAAACCTTCTCGCCCTATTGATGTCAATACAGGTGATAGCTGTGCTCAGCATTAACATCAACATTCTCAGGTGTGAATCCTAACATGGGTGAAGGTATAAATTAAACAAGAAAATTTGGATTCTCAAAAGAGAACTGATGACTATTGACTGTAACAGATCAAATGTATTTCTATGTGATCTAAATTATCGAATAGATAACTAAAGGAAGAATGAGACACAGTCTCTTCAGGTTTTAAAAGAAAAAAGGCTCTGTGCCCCACTAAACTCGGATCGGAAGAAAAACCAAGCAGTGCAGCTCCCAAGAATTTACTCCAGTGTCCTCTTCCTTTTTTGTTTGTTGTTTTTTTAAAGTCTTTGGACACAGGTCCATATCCCATCCTAAGTGCTGGTCAACGTCCTTCGTTTGGCGAATAGGAACTGCAACTGTCACAGGTAATTTATTTACCCACCCAGACTGTAGGTGAACCGAGACCAAATCCTTTTTTAAGAAACAATTCTCTGCTGGCTGGGATGCTCCCAGGGGCTTTTGCCCTGAGATTAAGCATTGAGGAGGTGCCTGCTCACAGCTTCCTTGCGGTCTCTGAGGCGTGGGTCTATGACTCCTGGGCTTGGGCCACTTCTTGGCCTGTTCTCCTAAGATTGCCTTTAACCTTCACAAACTCTGGGGCGTTTTCTTGTTCTTCTTGCAGTTTCTGCTTCTCAAGTTCAAGCTAAATAAAATTCAGAAACAGAAAAATTATTTACAAACTGAGGCTTTTCAAGACATTCCCTCTTTCCAAAGTCCCCAATGACTTCGTTTCCTAATGAAATAAATTCTCTCCCAGTCCCCAGTTAAAATAAATAAGTGTGTGTGTGTGTGTGTGTGTGTGTGTGTGTGTACATATAGATTCAGGTAATTCCTCGCAAGAGCAGCAGGCGGGTTGTTACTACAAGCAATACAGAGAGATCACAAGAATCTAAAAATCAATGTTAAGACAAGATCCTGCAATCAACACAGCTGGCCTGTACTCTCGGTGAAGTTAAATTTCACTCAAGTGCTTGAGCTCCCAACACTGCTGAATTCAGTGAAAGCTCTAGTTCTGTCTCCTCCTGAATCTCTTCTAGGCCCTCAATAGAATTCTGGACTTTACTTTCAATGTATTTTAGCCCATTTGCTCACATTTTGTCTCATATTTTCTTTCATGGTATAAACATTTACATCTGTCCTGTCTGGTAAATTCTGCTTGTTCCAACATTCTTAGTTTTCAGGACAAAAAGACAATTTGTGAGAAAAGTCAGAGAAAAACAAACATTGTATCATATATTATATATGGGATCTTTAAAAAAACAACAACAACCAACTTATAAAAGCAGAGAGTGGAACGGTGGTTATCCAGGGCTAGAAATGAGGGAATGGGAGTTGTTTAAGGGTACAAACTTGCAATTAGTAGATAAATAAGTCCTGGAGGCCTAATGAACAGTAGAATGATTACAGACAACAAAACTGTGTCTTACATTTGCTAAGAGATTATCTGAATGGTTCCCAAGTGTAGAAGAAATAATTTATGTGATGCAACAGAGGTGTCAGCTAAGGTACAATGGAAATCACATTGCAACATAAATGTACCAAATCAATATGCTGAATACCTTAAACTTACACAATGTTGTATGTCAAATATGGCTCAATAAAAAAAAGACCACTTTCACCACAGTCACCCTTACCTGCTCCAACTTCTGCTGCCGTTTTAATAGTTCTATTTCCAAGTCAGATTTCTTCTTTTGTGCTTCTTCTTCCTTCTGCTTTATTACTTGATCTCGTTTTCTTTTTTCCATCACCTTCTGCAGTTCTGGCTTATTCTGAGGGGCAAGACCCCTGCAAAAAAAGCATGAACAAAATGAAGAAGTTGTAACCTAATGGACACATCTTTCCTCAATAGAAATTTAAGCCATCAGCCACAGAGAAAGGGTCCAATGAATTAGCATGATTGTGACCCCCTACTACCAGTTAATAGTCCACATTAATTATCTCAGAAATTCACAATCATGAAAGAAAAAGCAAGAGCATCTTCCGAAAGTAAGCAAAATCTATTCACTGGGGAAGGTGAGGAACATTATGCTCATTCGATGAGTATGACAACCACCCAAGATGGACATGGACATGGACATGGAGATGAGATGGCTTCACCAGAAATTTAAACAGCAAAATGGCCAAAGTTTCAGATTTTTAGGAAGGTTCTTGCATGTGTCAAGGCATGTCCATCATCATTACTGGCCACATAGAACTCTGAGCCTCTGACTCCCAGTTCAGTGATCCTTCCAGTTGAACCATTTCAGATGTGTGGTTGACTACTGACAATGCATGGAAGTCAGGCCCCAGGAAAGCCTCACATTTCTAAGGGATAAGTCAGGCTACCATCTCATCAAATGGGGAGAAACAAAACCAAAACTTAGGCCTACCAACCCTCCATCTAAGAATTCCGTGGCAAGTCAGGGGAAGACCATCCCCTAACATTTCAGCCAGTCTCCACTAGCTCTTAAGTAATCTCCACTTTATTAATACTTAAAATTAAATAACTTGTCTCCTCTTCCCCAATTTCCATTAGCAAATTTGCATTACAACAAAAGAGACAGGCTACTTTTGTGACTTAATTATGGTTTCACAGTTACTAGACTGTATGGGGCGGGGGCAGAAGTATAGGTAAGTATTCAGGAAATTTAATCTTTAATCAGCACAATAAAAGTTGCTGATGGTATTTTGTTCACAGTAAACCTAAATGTCTCTGAGCACACAGGAAAATTTGTTTGTAAATAATCTGAGTAAAGACCCACTCAATTTCATGACAATTAAAAAGCCTTTATAACACTACAGACAAACTTAAGGGATTTAAATTTTAGCATTAAGGATTTAGCTATCTGCATCATTTAAATTTCAAAATACTTCACAGGCAAAATTAACCTCAAATGTTATTAAATGCTTCTGGATTATGCAAAAGCTATTGCACAAACTTTGATGTATGACATACTAATCTGACATTCTATTGCAACATATGAATGGGTTTAATTGAGATACAGTATTCATTTTTCTATTGTAAGACTTTATACAATGGGAGCAGTAAGATAAAATATTTAGTAACAGAAAGCTCAGGAAATGGTGGCTCATGTGATAAATGTTCTGTACTTAGAACAGTCGAGAAGTCATATAAATTTAGTTAATATTTTATCGTAGCCGATCACTTAATCTGTGCTGAATGGAAAAAGTCAAGCAAGCACTGCCTATATGTTTCCCTGAATCTAAAACTGGGTCAGACTTAAGAGAGAAATCAGCTTCTGCAAATTTCTTAAAAACTACAGTATCATTCTGCACATGACAATAGTTGATTCTCTTTAATCAATTGTGACATATACAATTAACAAGTCCTTTTAATCCCATTATCCCTTAAAGTCCTGGTGTCTGTACCACTCAAGACCAACAGTTAATCCTGAGCCTGCTTGCTGTAACTATGATAGTGGGTCAAGCCAATTTTTAAATTTAATAAGTGCTCCTTGAATAAAAAATAGGTTAGGTGACATATACATAAAATAAAAAGTGAAAGCACACCTCAACCCTGTCAAACAGATCTTGGGAGCACCACCTACATTGTATTCTATGTGAGTAGTGGCCCCGAAAATTGAACACGGACTCAGAGGTAACAGTGTAATCTAGGCTCCTCCTTACTCTCTATACCTTTACAAACAAAGCTCTTCTTCATCGTTCTTAACATCTGCACAAGACCTCACAGTATGGAAGTTTGCCACTCCCATACTGATATGCATTTAGGTCATTTCCAATTGTTCCCTATTGAAAGTAATGAGGCAATGATCTTCCTTGTACATTCATATTTGCACTCCTTTATATAAGTATTCCCGTTGGCTACATTCATAGAAGTATAACTGCTGGCTAAGTATCTGTACATTTTACAATTTGATGTATATTGCCAAACTCCCCTCCAATAAGGCCACAATACTTTATATTTCCACCACCAGTGGTGCAATATACAGACAACTTTTAATGGTACATTTCACATTTCACATAAACCACTGAAAACACCCAGGGGCTGACTGAAAGGGTCCACCTCCACCCCAGATGCACTTGAACCCACACAAGGGAAACTGCCTCCTCAGCTGGAAGGCCTGAGCCAGAGACGAGGGCTGGCACAGACCCCAACAGAACACCCCTGACACTCAGTCAAATATCTCCTGGCCTAATGTTTTTTTCTTAGGGTGGAGGGGAGGGTGCATTTGGATTGCAAGCCCTTGATCTTTAATCTTGGAGTTTTCTGGTCTGGCCTGCCTTGCCTGCCTACATTTGTGGCTGAACCATTTCTACCCGTGTGAATTCAAATGCAAATATTTCCACCTCAATTTCCCGTATTTTTCCATGTTGTACACCAATGAGTATTTATTGAGGAAATATTTGTCTAGAAAAGCATGCCAAATGAAGATATGTAGATCAACTGAAAACACAGGGAATAAAAGCCACTGACTGAAATGTACAAGTCAAAAAACCAATTTCAATAGTTGTGTATTTATATTTGCCCCCCAAAAGTACTCCCGTAGAGAAGATAGAACCTAATTTATATTAGAAATATTTTAAGACATCTCAAACACTAATCTTACAACTTAAAAACAACCTTGTCTCTTGAAATCTGCCCTTATGTTACTGGGAATATCTACAGACCCTGAGAATCTGAAAATGGTCTCACTCAGACCTTGTGGCAAGCTGTGAGCAGATGGAAATGTAAAGACTTTTAACCTGAAGCTTAGCTGGTGCCAAAGATAGCAAACATAGGAGCAGAATTACATACTTAGAAGAGCACAGAGTTCAGAGTTAGAATACCTATGAGTAGAGTATTTGTTCTCATAAGTAGTAACTTTGCTTTTATCTTATGATCTTTAAAAAGTAACTAAAAAAAAACCTCTTTGAGCTAACTGCTACAGGGCTTTGAGCCACATTTTTGGCTATGGAGGGCAAAGTCTAAGGCTTCATGGACAGCTCGGTTTGCGCTGATCTCATTTCTGTCTCCCTCTCACTTCCCTACCCCTTTTCTAATTTTTATTATTACTATATTTGATCAAGCTCTGCCTTTAATTTAAACTGCCTTTAATTATATATTACTTTCTACCCTTTTTATTGCAAAGAACTACTGTGAAATCTTGAGAAGATCCCTTAGCCTGTTACTCTGAGTTTTCTCTTACTAACTTGTCACATTAGGATAATCCCAAGATAACACACACTAAATCCCCAGAAAGATCACTGGATTGGACAAGATAAAATATGGGAAGGCCCACTACAAACTGTAGGAAATAAATAGACTTTCATTACGGTACAAGCCAGTAATCAAGTATGATTGATTACCCTTTAACCAAACATATATATTACGGAAGTGATACTTCCTATTTTCCCCACATTAAAATTGAGAAATAAAAACCCCAGTCTCCAAAATGTGTATGTGACAGATTAACACAATCAGAAACTGCTTGAGGAGCTTTCCCTCTAAAAATCAGCTGTATTTCCAATAAGAGGACTCTACCAGACTCAGACTGTCCCTTGAGAAACCTGAAGACATAGAGTAAGGCACATTCATTTGATTTCGAAACCTGCCTTTTTGCTTCTTTGGTTTAAATGTACTTCCACAGCCACACCAGGACTTTCCAAAGAAGGGGGAAAGTAATAGGAATTTCCAGATGGCACTACATAGAAAGTGAAGGATGGTTGGCATTAATCAAGCACTTACTATATGCCATACATTTTAATAGGTATTTACACATGCTATTATTTACTTCCATTTTTATAAGAAAGATATTTTTATCTCCTATTTTATATATGAAGAAACAGACCTCAAGAAGGGGAACCTTGTCCAAGATCGTAAAGTCATTTCCCTGTGACTTCAAAGCCCACATCCTCTCTACCCCATGGTGCTTGAGGGAACACCAGCATTCTCCTAAATTAGTAGAGCTGGGCCTGGCTAAAGAGTCACCTGTGCAAACAAAGAAGAGAAAGCATAACCCAGAGAAAGTCAGAAGGGTATTCCATTTTCACAGAAAGTACCTATTCTAAAAAAATTGGCATAACAGATTCAATTGCACAAACCTATATGTTTCACAAAGATAACACCTAGACTATTAAATTTTTGCAAAATAAATTGTAGCCTATAATTCAGAAAAACAGTTATGCTGCCAATTTTGGTTTTACCTTTGCCTACTCCATTTTACAGATAATGGAACTGAGGTTCGAGAGGTAAAGACAACAGGAAACCATTTAGTTTAGAAAAACATTTAGCTACTCTCTTTTGGAGTATATTAAACTTTCTTTCTCCCAAAACGCAGACTTTCCCAGGCAGGATTGTCTCTAAATTCTGAGGCCTATTTAGGAAATTATAGAATCCTTTTTTGCTTTGGGCATGATGATAATGAATCCATTTTTTCTTCTTCTTTTACGTGACAAACACCAGTAGAAGCTAAGCACTATCCGGAAACTTGCACTCAATTTCTAACATCACTTTAGAAGCAGAGTTCTCCAACCCAGCAGCACCACGCTGGTGGGCACTGGGGCTGAAAGGGAGTAAGCCACCTTCCCACAACCCAGAGAGAGGACAAGCTTACAGAGAGTTCCTGGGACAGGAGTTCTGCCTGAGGTACAATGGGAAAAACTGGTATAAAAATGATCCCTCGTTTCCTTTAAAATAATTTTTTAAAATTTTACATTAGACCTTCCCTCTAAAACATGGCCAATGCTTAACTTGGCCTGCGTATCTTTCAGTTCAATGTGTGGATGTGTGATCTATATAGTCTCACAATTCAGATCAACCGTTTCATTCTGAAGGTGTCAAAATACTTCGAAATGAAGCTTAACAGATCTTCAATAAAAAAGGTAGCCTTGTGTCCTAGTAAATAAGACACCTTTGTACTCTCCACTCTCCCAGTCTCCTGGCCCTGACTAACATCACTTTAAAAGCAGAGTTCTCTAACCCAACATCCAAAATTACCTATGACACAGGGGGAACTAAGAAATGGTTTATAAAGAAAATGGAAGATAAATGTCTTGCTCCTCTCCACAACAATTAATAGTAATACAAATGATGACAGTGATAATTAAAATGCTACTTGAAAACAAAGAATAGACAAAAAAGAGTGGTTTGGGTTTGTTTTTTTAAAAATTGGTTTTAGAAAGAGAGGCAGGGAGAGGTGGGAGACAGAGAGAGAGAACATCTGCAACCTGGGTAGGTGCCCTGATCAGGAATTGAACCTACCACCTTTTGGTGTATAGGAGGACGATGTTCCAGTCAACTGAGCCATGCCTGTGGACACTGGCCAGGGCAAGACAGAGTGTTCTTATCTATAGTCAATACTGAAGTGTTTCTAGCGCAGGGGCTAGGGAACATCCAGCCCACAGGCCGCATAAGGCTCTCAAAATCATTTGGTCTGGCCCTGACAAGGCATTAGGGGTGAGTTAATTAAATTTTTACCATATACTAGTACAGCAGGCTAATTTTTAAGCTGATAATTTTGTATGACCCACAAATGATGTTATAAATATCCAAATGGCCATTGGCAATAAAAAGGTTCCCCATACCTGTTCTAGAGACTTCAAGCTGCTACTCACAAATGCTGAAGCAGGCAATATTTACATCTGCCTCCCACACATTCACATATATAAGGGGAAAATACAAAGATTTTTACAAATCTAAGAAACAGACTTGTAAAATATTTCTTTTTGACTTAGAACACTCCCTTTTATCTTTAATCTAGACTGTTCCATCCAAATTTTAAAATCTGCACCCATATGAGAATGGGAGACAGGGACGGCAGACTTCCGAGTAACACTGGTGGTGGCAGCTGTGCCTGCTGCTGGCTTTACTTTTTGGAGGGACATCCTAGCTCAAGGGTGCTAGAGGGAATAAGGAAGCCTCAAATATAGTTAAGAAACAAAAACGTCTTTGAAGCCTTTGTAAACATAATTAAAATTAAATCTAGTTACCGTAAAGTCCTGAAACTGCTCAAGAAACTATCTTACCTTTTCTGATTCATAAGAAGTTCTCTGTGAAGATCTTGATGGTTGCGGGACGTTTTGACGGGATTGACAAGTTTCTGAGGCCTAATTAGTTCAGGATTGTCATCTTCTATATAGTCTGGCTCAGCCATGATGTTTCTTGGAATGAGATATGAATCCTTAAGGTCAGGATCCTCCAACGGGCTGTCTGAAACAGAAAGACAAGACTCATTGTGGTCTTTTCTGAGAAGACATCTCGCACAAATGCAGTGGCCAGCGTCACTGCGCACGGTGCACATGCTGAACATGCTGAACACGCCACCCTCCTCGTTCCACTCTACTACTTCATTCAGAAATTTCCTGAAGCTCTGTGAATGCAACTGGGGCAGCAAAGGACAGGGAAGCATGTCCACAGTGTCCTGTGCTGTCTATGACTAAAGCAAATAATCCTCTAACCTGGCTCTGGTCAGACCTTAAAGTTCAGGACACACAGGACACTTCCCACCACCACACCTATAGGCCAGCTAACCCTACAGCCCAGGAAATCAAACACCGAGGAGGCTGTGTGCGTGTACACATGGGGCAGGGTGACGGGAGGAGAGAACACAAGGGTGTGAGTCCATGGACTCGGGCATGGTGAGGGGCACTGGAAAGATGTGTACAAAAAAACAAGCAAAAAAAAAGGTCAAGCTGCCATCCGCTACAAACAGGAGTCTTGGTTTAAAAGTCATCAATGATGTTTTCCTGAGTCCCTGAACCGTCCTAAGACACTGCCGTAACGCTAACGCGTCCAGTAAGAAATGCCGTTATGAGTGGCAGTCAACATGACCAGTGCTTTAGATGCAGCGTGACCACGTGTGATCCTACAGGAAGCCTAAAAGCAGAGTCAGACCCTTCAGTTTACAGACAACAAAATGGAGAAATAAAAACTAAGTAAGTTGTCCATGCTAATATTGCCAGTAGCAAAGCTCGAATGAAAATGAATAAAAATGAATGTTCTCTTATCTCCTAGTCCACGTTCTCTCTACCAAAGTATGAAGCTTAATATTTTTATAGAAAAATATTGTGCCAATAGAGAGGATAAACATCTAAAGAATAAATAATCTTTATGGAGATTTTATGTACAAATACATAAATCAAGGCTCAAAATTACCAAATGATAATACACATCTAAAAAATTACACCTAACATTCCACAAACGCTACCTGCATTGATCTTTTAAATAAGAATGCCTTCAACCTTCACCAAATGGAGAATTACAAACCTCGCACATGCTGAGTCAGTGGTCCCATCACCGTCAGCCCGACTTTGGTATGCTGGCCCTCAGAAAAATGTGATCCTTGCTTGAAAATGAAACGCACCATACACCCCTCTGTGCAGTCCCAACTGCCTTTAAAAGCTAATGGCAGTTTCATTCTCGTTAATCTTTAAACCAGAAGGCCTATATGCTTCCATAAAAGGATCTGTCTCGCTGCCCTAAACCATAAATAATCTCCATGACACCAAAGCAGATCACTGCCTCCTACCGTCACTACCACAGTGGGGAGGGGAGGCCCTGTGGACGTGTGGGCAAAGAGCCTATCAGGCAGAGGGAACACCCCACGCAAAGGCCATAGGAAGGAGTGCGCCTGATAGGGATGAGGGAGGAATAGCAAAGAAGCCGGTTTGTAAGGACTCTGGCCTTCAGGCTGAGGGACAATGGGGAGCCACTCATTCGAGGTTTTGAGCACAGAAGTGACAAGATCTGAGTCATGTTTTTAAAAGATCACTCTATTTACTGAGTTTAGAACAGACTGAAGCAAGCAAGGAAGGAATAAGGGAGGCAGCTGTTATATTAGTGCAGGTGAGAGATGGTTTAGGCCAGGGTGACTACAGAGCAGGTTAGAGGACAGACCGATCACACTGTATTTTGAACGTAAAGCCTCTGGGATTTCCTGCAGGACTGGAGATGAGGGGTGAAAGACGAGAGGAATCAAGGATGACTGCGCAACTAGAAGGTGAGCATTGTGGAGGAGGGTAGGCTGTGCGCAGAGCAGACAAAAGATGTGATCAGGAGTTCATCTGGGACTAACTGAATTGGGGATGCCTGCTAGATATCTTAGTGGTGACAGTGAAAAGGCAAAGGCAGTTAGTACTCAAACCTTGGGTGACTCCTTCCTCTGTCTTACTGACTTGACTCCAAGGTCCTCACTTTGCCTGTACCCCTCCTCTGTCCCTCCATTCTAGTTAAAGATTAACTAGAATGAAACTGCCGTTAGCTTTTAAAGACAGTTGGGACTGCACAGAGGAGTGCAAGGTGCATTCCCACAAGTAGTGGCAGCACAAGATCTCCACTCCTAGTCTTTTCCGAAGGTCAGCACCAGACATGTCTTGGGCGTTGGAGCCATGAGATAGGTTGAGCTTTCAGTGTGCCAAAAAGGCTTTTACCCTTCCAGTGTGGTTCAGTGGGTTGGGCACTGTCCTGGTGCATCAAAAAGTCACCGGTTCGATTCCTGGTCAGGGCACATTCCTGGGTTGAGGTCTTGATCCCCAGTACGGGGCATGCAGGAGGCAGCTAATCAATGTTTAGCTTTCACATTGATGTTTCTTTCTCTCTGCCAGTCCTCTCTCTAAAAATCATTAAAATTATTAAAAAAAAAAAAAAGAAATAGGGGGAAAAGGCTTAGTTCTGAGTCTAGGGAACACGTTCTAGCTTGGGTTATTTTTTGTGATTTCTCTTCAGATTTAGTGTTTGGTAAGTCCTTCTCCCACAGGACCAGTGTAGTAAGATGGGCCTCAGCCTGCCTCTCACTGGAGAGAGCAGGTGGGTGGGGGCTGGAGGAGTTCTGCTGTAAAGGTGCAAACGTTTTCCTTGATTTTCACTGGTTTGCCCTGCTACACAACTGGAAAGGGGACATGGAAGCCCGTGGGTCTGAGACGGCTTTAAGCCTGCCTGGGGACCAGGCTGCAGTCCTTACACCCCTCACGCAGTAGACCACACTGGGATCCAGGAAAGGTTGTTTAGTAAGGAGGGGCTGAAGTACTGGGAACAATTTGTCACCCTGTGTGCATATAGGAGCGGTGGTGGCTAAGGAAGAATCTAGGAGCTGGTCCTGGCCACTCTTCACACTAGAACCATGACCAACATATGGCAATCATCACCTTTAGGGCCTTGTTCAACTTCTTCCCTTTGCTAACCATGTTCCTCACTGCCATCAAGACTGGGAAATGCCATTCTGATCCTAACGGAGCTCCATCCCAAAGATCCTATCCACTGATTGAATGGAAACAAGCACTTATGCTTCCTGTGTCTGCACACATCTCCCTTCCTCACCCAGTACCTTTGCAGCACTGCTCCCTCCAGCAGGGGTGCTGATCCTCTTCCTACCCTTCCCTGGACTGCCACAAGCCAAATCTCACTCACCACTTCAGATCCAGATAAATGTCAAATCTTCCACAAAGCCTTCCCTAATTCCCCAATTGCAACAAAACACTCTGACCTCTAAACATCTATGAAATTTTCTTTGTTCCCCTTTCCTAGTATTCATTGATATCCACCTTGTATTACAGAAATACATATATATTATCTCTTCACTGCAAAGACCACATCTCATTTATATTCACATTCCTCATGGACTAGGTCATTAAATATTAATAACTTAAATGAACAGAGTCACAGTTAACTACCAGTAGAGGGAGCCCATGACTTGTTGAGTCCATAGCAGCAAGTAAAGCACTGTGGAGTTGGGAGGACAAGCCTGTTTCCTCACTGAGCATAAAGTAATAGAGAAGTCTGACAGAAAAGATGACAGAAATGTCTGGAAGTAAAAGCGCGTTGTAAGTGCTCATTCTTATTACTACAAGAAACATCCTTCCAGAAATAAACATGAAGACATTCTTTTCATATTCACTCCTCTAGTCAAGTAACTGATTCATAAGTAAAGTAATTTATTTTATTTTTTATTTTTATTTTTTTTATTTTTAAAGTATTAAGTCAGTAAAGAAAAACTGGTGTCCACTCAGTGTGAGAGAAAGAAAACTGGCTTGAGATCTTAGACAAAGCTTAATAACTCCCCTGACCCTCAATTCTCCCAAATATAAAAACTAGAGGCCCAGTGAACAAAATTCGTGCACGAGCGGGGGAAGGGGGAGTGTCCCTCGGCCTAGTCTGCACCCTCTCCAATCTGTGACCCCTCGAGGGCAGTCGGACATCCCTCTCACAATCCAGGACTGTTGGCTCCCAACCGCTTGCCTGCCTGCCTGCCTGATTGCCCTTAACCGCTTCTGCCTGCCAGCCTGATCATCCCCCAACCACTCCCCTGCCAGCCTGATCGATGCCTAACTGCTCCCTTGCCAGTCTGACTGCCCCTAACTGCCCTCCCCTGCCGGCCTGGTCATCCCAAACTGTCCTCTCCTGTAGGCCTGGTTTCCTCTCACCCCCAACTGCCCTCCTCTGCAGGACTGGTCACCCCCAACTGCCCTCCTCTGCTGGCCTGGTCACACCTAACGGCCCTCCTCTGCTGGCCCGGTCACACCTAACTGCCTTCCCCTGCAGGCCTGGTTCCCCCCAACTGCCCTCCCCTGCTGGCCTGATCGCCCACAACTGCCCTCCCCTGCTGGCCATCTATGGTCCACATGGGGGTGGCCATCTTTGACCACATGGGGGCGGCTAGCTTGTGTGTTGGAGTGATGGTCAATTTGCATATCACTGTTCTATTAGATAGGATGGGTGTGGTTGCAAGAACTGGTTGAAATGTGGATGTGAGCACTCTGTATAATCCCTGGCACATCTGGAAGAACTCAATCAATGGAAGCCACTATTAGCCAAACTATGTGACCAATGCCATACCATATTTTATTTAATAGTCTAGCAAAAATTGTACACAAAACTCCAAGTTTCTAGGCCTTGGCTTTTTAAAAAACGTAAGACTTCAACTACATGACCCACAGGCCTTCTCAATGGTAAGCTTCAAGGGTTCTAAGACCTATTTGTTCTACACACATTTAAGAAACTTTTGGAAAGTGTAAAAAGGTCTATCACACCTTCAAAGTGCTACATAGAGTTCTGAATGGTTCCAGCTAGGCTGTAAGGGTGCAGCAAGAAAACGGACAGGCCTGATGGTGAGGGTCTGTTCTGAGATGGAGGGGACTCACTCAAAGATTTTAAGTTGAATAAATAACAACACTGAATTGCATTTTAGACAGATACTAAAAATATGCACTGAAATTGCCACCTGATAGAATTCTGCCTTTAAATTCTGTGAATCAACAAATGATATCATTACTAAACTCCATTCTCCCAGAGGATAAGAAAATCCCATTCTTATGGATGGATTTGGGTTCTTGCTCTCTTCTTTCTTTCGCTACTCCCCCTCTCCCCCGCCCCCCTGCCCGCCCCTTCCAGAAGTTCATTCTGGGCCCAGCTCTGTGCATATCCTGGGTATTTTGTGTGACCTGCTTTACAGAGGTTAGTAAACATTACCACAGAAAAATTTCACAACTGTGCTAATAAACATTTATCACAGCTGGATTCTTCATCATACCTTGTTGGCTCCAGTTGTTTATTTTCATTTTTCTATTTCAGAAAGGTAAATTTAAAAACCTCATCCAATGAGATTTAAAGGTCAGAACTTAGAGGTTATGTTAAATTTCATGATCACCTAAATGATTTGACTTTGGATGGTGGGCACACAACGTAATATATAGATCGTGTGTCAAAGAAATGTAAACTAGAAAGCTTTATGACCCTGTTGACCAATGTCCCTCCAATAAATTTAATTTTTAAAAATCTAATTGTACCTATAAGGACTAACAGTTGAATGCTTTTTAAAACAATACATGAAGCATAGTAATATATACATTTTTCAGGTGTACTATAACCAGTTGAAGCTAAACAATTAAACTTTTGAATTCCTCCAGCTACTTCTGGAAAATTTAATGTAATTCCAAGACATTCTTTAAAACAATTTATTTCCCAGGCTGTCTCTAAGAGATTCTAGCAATCCACTGACAATATCTGAAAGATCCAAGTCACTTTTGATTGCAGGCCAGCAAACTCTAGGCCTGGGCCAACCTGGATCCCCAGCCATTTGCTCTGCACCCAGGATCCCAGTTGGGAGAATGATGGTGAGGAGAAAAGTGAGTTAAGATGGTAATTTCTCCCAAAAAAGCAAAGCCTTTTGCTGACAAACTCCTGACTTGCCTGACCCCAAGGTAAATCTAAAATTCAGTTTGGGACCAGGAGACAGTGACGCCATCCAGTACCCATAGGCATTGGACAAGGGCCCACAGGGCTTTTATGGCCACAAACCTAAACTCAGGCTTACAGATGACACCCAACCAGAGCAATCTATGCAAGTGCAGAAACATGACTTTTCCCTCTGCCCAGCCCCACTACTGCTGGAACTCTAAACTCTCAGTAAATTGCCTACAAATATGCTGCTGTACAAATGTCAAACAGTGAAGCTCTTGGGAAAGTATCAAACTTGTTTTCTCATCAGTTTTTTTATAAAATGTGTTTTCACATAAAAGGCACATATTTTATATTTAGAAAGTGGGAAACGAGACAAGAAACTTCAGGAAGACAGAACATGTGCCAATAGTAAATAAACTGAAGCTGGTCTGGGTGAGGTGAAACCAGCAGGTGGCGATGGCTCCGCAAATAACTAGGTGTCCCTTTTCAGGACAGCCAGAGAGCAGTGATGCCTCACCATGGACCCCAGCACTATGAGTAAAGGTACTCACAGGAAGCATTAGGGATATGCCATGGAAGAAATCTATTGTGGAGTCACCGTGTATCTGCCCTCGATGTTGTACACAAGCTTTTCCCCATCATTTAATCCGCATGACAGCTCTATGAGCTAGGGTTATCTATTCACGATAATCTATGGAGGAGGCTCAGACAGCTTCAAGAACATGGGCTCCAAATCACACTGACAAAGTTTAAATTCCAGCTTCCTCATTTACTGTACATGTGCCTTTAGCATGTTTCCTTTCCAGTTGGAAAAAAAAAAAAGAATGGCAGATGATCTCATAGGGTTGTTATGAAGGGCAAATAAGAAATGCATACCAAATGCAGTGTTAGAAATAGTAAACCTTCAATGACTGTCACTGGCAATAAATAACAGCAAAACCAGGATTTGAACTCGGGTCTGTCTGGTTCCCAAAGAATGCTCTTTAGCATTCCACTCTCTGGTCTGAAATAATGAGAGGGAAGAATTGGGTTTCACTTTAATAGGATTATTTCTCCAAAAGATTGTAGAAGCTTTCTAAAATCATAGCTTTATAATCCCAAACAGAAAACACCTTGTAGAAGAACACTTTCAAGTGAGGATAAACATCAGGAAAGACATTTTCTTTAAGACATAAATCCTATCTAATAAAGAGGGAATATGCTAATTGACCCTCACACCATTGCAAAGATGGCGGTGCCCACAGCCAATAAGAAGGGAATATGCTAATTGACTGCCACGCCCTCACACAAGATGGCCACCCCCATGTGGTCAAAGATGGCCACTACAAGATGGCCGGCAGGGGAGGGCAGTTGTGGGCGATCAGGCCAGCAAGGGAGGGCAGTTGGGGGGAGCCAGGACAACAGGGGAGGGCAGTTGGGGGTGACCAGGCCGGCAGAGGAGCAGTTAGGTGTTGATCAGGCTGGCAGGGGAGTGGTTAGGGGGTGATCAGGCTGACAGGCAGAAGTGGTTAGAGGCTGGCAGGCAGGCAAGAGGTTGGGAGCCAGCAGTCCTGGATTGTGAGAGAGATTGGGCCTAAACCGGCAGTTGGACATCCACTGAGGGGGTCCCAGATTGGAGAGGGTGCAGGCTGGGCTGAGGGACACCCCCCTCCCTCCCCCCAGTGTATGAATTTCATGCACCAGGCCTCTAGTATTACTATAAGAATGTTCATAGCAGGGCTGTTCACAGTTCCTCAGATATCTCTCCCCACAGAAGGGCCCGTAACACCTCCCCTGACTCATCTCAATCTAAAAGCACTCTTGACTACTTGGACATAGGAGGGGCCATCATGATGCCCCTGGTTTGGCTCCTAATGTTCCTCATTCACTGCCCCAAACCAAAAGCAGTAAAGCCCCAGAAAGAGCTAGCAAAACTTCTCACACTGGAAGGGGTCAGGACCCTCCCTCTCATCCCTCAGCCCCAAAGAAGATCAAGTATAAATATGACTCAGACCTCTCTTATCCATGAAACAAGCAAGCAAAATTCCATTTAGGAAAATACACAGCATGATTCTAAAGGTTCTTCACCAGCCATAGAAAATTTCATACAAGCTCTTCTTCACCTAGAAGACAGAAGAGTCACATGTTGGACTCTTCTTCCCACCCAAGTGACAGTAAAAAAAAGCCTCTGATTCAGATCTGTCACCGCCAACCTGGCTCCACCTCAAAGGGCTTGCCTCTGGGAAAGACGGTTGCACACATGTATTCTGGGGTGAACATTGAGTTGGTGTTAACTGACAAACAGCAAGAGCAGCAGGAACTCAAGAAACAGGACCAAGAAACCATGGCATTTGAAGCTAAATTCCAATGTGCTGAAAACATATTTTGAGATAAATGTGGTCATAAGAAGAATTTGAAACTGGAATGTTTAGAGCAAAGGAGAAAATCAGAGGACTCAGAGAGAGATGAGCTGTATGCCCAGTGGGGAAAGGGACTTGTCCAGAGCCGTAGCAGCAACAAAATGTGGAGGATGCAATAAAGGAAACGTAAAAGCCTCTGGCCCGCTATATTGATTAAGATCTGGATTGGATGCTGAGAGAACAAGAAAGAGAGGGACCCCATGGCCAACTTTATCAAGAAGGAGAACAAGAGCCCTAACCAGTTTGGCTCAGTGGATAGAGCGTTGGCCTGCAGACTGAAAGGTCCCAGGTTCGATTCCGGTCAAGGGCATGTACCTTGGTTGTGGGCACATCCCCAGTAGGGGGTGTGCAGGAGGCAGCTGATCGATGTTTCTCTCTCATCGATGTTTCTAACTCTCTATCCTTCTCCCTTCCTCTCTGTAAAATATCAATAAAATATATATATTTTTAAAAAGAACAAGAAAGTGAGACCTTGCTACAGTGGCCTAGCAATTCCTCTCAACAGATTCCGTATCTGGCCTGGATATCGCTGAGATGAGTGGACAGATCCAATGGATCTGAACAGAAGTGCATTGCCAGACTTGCCAGCAAAAAAGAGGTGGAGGAACTTGTCCACAAGTGGAGGGCTAAGAATATGTAACTTTTCTGAGGTTATGGGAGTGGCTGTGGGTTGTGGTGGCTGACATAGAGTAGCCTATAGATAGATATCCAGCTGTAACAGTCTAAGCTAATATCAGGGCCTACACAGCCCAGAAACTTGTTGAATGCTAATTCTGACCACTAGCATTTGAGAAAAAAAATTATTTGAGACCTGATGTTTGGACTGAGGCACCTGTAACTTCTCAGGTGTGCCAACACTGGCAGTTGTTACTGGCTTTAAAAAGAAACACTGACTTCTCAGTGTCCCAGGGATTCCTGGTCAGGATCAGGGCACATGTGCGTGTTGTGGGCTCAATTGATTGGACTTTTCAGTGAGCCAAAGCAGCCCCTCCTCGGCTCATTTCTGTCCTGTAACACTTCTAAAGAACCAAAGCAGCCCAGCGTAGGCTCTCTCCTATTGCTTCTTGTCATAAACCCTTCTTTATTTCACTGTCCTTAGTTTTAATAAATGTACTCTCAAAATAACCTAGACTCATATTGTGAAATCTTTCCTGCACAAAGACAAGAACCCACACACTATAGGCCAACCATAGGCAGACCCACTATGGGACTGGTCTCTTTCCAATAACATGTCCATAGGGCTATGATCTGTGAGGCAGCCAATGACAAAAAGCCACCACTGGATCATTAAAAAAAATGACAGAAAACAAATTCTGTGCAACGAACATTCACTGCCTAAGCAGTATGTGCTATTAGAATAACAGTCCACATTCAGGCGTTTCCCTCAGGCTCCCAGGGCTCCTGGCTTCTTAGGGTTCACTCCCCTCAGCCTCCCTCTAGAATTCGAGGCCATTGTCAATCTCCTTGAGTTAAAAGTCAGCCCCTTGGACAATCCCCCATCTGTCTGCTCAAGCATCCTTCTCTCTCTTCATCTCTTGTTATTAACAGTTCTCCAGGAACAGGTCCCTGGCCCTACACTCTTCTCTCTGTCTTGTCTTTGGAAACCCCTCACGCTCTAGGCAATTTCTACAGTGTGTGTGAGGTTTACCTCTCCATGAGTCTACCCATGGCCACGCCTCAAGAGCCATCTCCTGCTCAACTAGAGAACAGCTCTGAGTAGATCTGAGTACAATTTTACTTGATCTCTCTCCCTACCATGAATTTGACACTTATCATGAGACAAGTTTTCATGTGTCTCCATGTTGTCTCCCTTCAAGGGTGTCCCTTCAAAAGGGAAGAGACCTCGGACTGACTGAATTCACTCCCCACGGCTCTAGTACATGCCTCATACATAAGCCATAGAGTAGCCACACTGTGACTAGTTGATACAGAACTGATAGAAAGCTGCGGCCACAGACTCCTTGTGCCTTTGGCTAAAATCCATGGGGGTCAGCACATATCTGGCTTTACTCCCTATTGCATTCCCAGTACCATGCTTGTGTCACACCCTGGGCACTCTACAGAACTGTACTCAATGAAGGGGGCAAATGCTGAAGGGTTAGAGCACCCAAATGAAGTAACTCATTCCATGAAGACTTTCCTGATTCCTTTTGAGGTTTCCCTTCTTCCTATTCCCACAGGGGCCAGGAGGGGAGAGGGGGAAGGTCAACTCATGCTTTGAACAAACTGCCCCCATTAACACTAGAAATTTTTGCCCTAGCCAGTTTGGCTCAGTGGATAGAGTGCTGGCCTGTGAACTGAAGGGTCCCGGGCTTGATTCTGGTCAAGGGCACATGCCTGGGTTGTGGGCTTGATCCCTAGTAGGGGGCGTGCAGGAGGCAGTCGATCAATGACTCTTTCTCATCATTCATGTTTCTATTGCTCTCTCCCTCTCCCTTCCTCTCTGAAATCAATAAAAATATATTTTACAAAAACCCCAAAACTCGAAGTTTTGTTACCCATTACATTAAACTCACAAAGGGAAGGCCTGGCTCATTTCTTATCCCCAGAAACATCTTGGTGGGTCTTCCAAATATTGCTCGACTAAATCTGACCAGCTGACACTCAGGTCAAGAGAAGAGTTCAGATTTACAGAAGGGGCCAAAAACAGGGGCCGGGAGGGGAAAAGGGGAGGTCAACTCATGCTTTGAACAAACGGTCCTCATTTGATCTTGAAGGAGCTCAGAATGAGTTAGACAAACAACTGCCTGCTTCTCCTGATAACAGATCAGAACAGGGAATCCAACCAAATGCCCATTTTTCTAAACCAGCTGATTATGCTCTCTCTTAAATAAGATAACCCAATAAACCCTCCATAAAAGTCCATAACATTAATGGCTGTGTATGAGCAATGAGTCTTTTGCCACAGAAAGATAACTCAGATTGTTGTCTGATGGGAAATAAATATGAGTACACAAGCTTGCATAAATATTCCCAGGAAGTAATTAGCACTTCATTAATATGCAGCCCATTTATCAAGACAAATCTCTAAGCAATTAAAATACACCAAATCCCAAATACAAATGAGTTTTATAAAGTTAATAACTTGCTTCCTCTTCATTCTCTTACATTTAGAAAATCCGTATCTCCTCTCACAGACTACTCATAGAAAGATAAATTTTCCTATTTCCTTTCTGAAGAATTTGTACAAGTAACAGATTTCTTCAATAATTGATCACCTTAAACTCAATGGCCTTAAAATGGCCTTTTACTGAATAAAATACAGTTACCAAATAATATTTGATAGATGACCATTAAGTGATTCAGACATTCTCTGTCTCCTACATAAAGCAGCTTGATGAGGTCTGAAGTTCAAGGACCCTTAATTTTACCAGTGAAGAGTGTGTGGTCTAACAGCATCACCAGTGGTAGAAGGCAGCTTGTGCTCAGAGCAGCTGTGCTTTTTAAAAGAAATACTGATCCCATATCTTTGTTTTTTTTACTAAAAGGAAAAGAAAAAAACAAAAATGTTTTTTAAGTTGCACTAGAAAACAAAAGTTTATAAAATCCAGAAAATATGGGCCTGGCACAAAAAGAGAGCTACCCTATGTGCAAGGTTCCTTTGAAGTTTTGGGACCACATAGGAGCATGTAGATCTAAAGAGCGGTACAATGATGTTCTTGTGACTCAGGGTTAGTGCAGGTTTGACTTTAAATCAATTCAGTGTCCCCAGGATGAACAATAGGACCACAGTCACCCCTGCTATCTGCTTTACTACTTATCCTTCAACCACTTCAATTCTCAAAAGCTCAGCTCTTCCAAAACAAGGAACGGAAACCAGCCAATTCTGTTGCAAGATTGACTATCTGACTTTAAAACATATACGGTGAAGTTTAATTGAAAATAATGAATTATTTACTTCCTTATCTGTAAAAAGAGAAGGCTGGGCCAGATGACCCTTGAGATCCCTACTAGTTCTAACATAGAGAAGAATCCGGTTTACCTGTTGTCTCCACTATAGAGCTGAGGAGTCAAGGGCTTCAGAAAGAGCTTCGGCCCCACCATTAGGGCCGATAGGCCTGGGAAGGACACTCCTCTTACATTCCACACATACCTTACCTAGGCTGCCACTGCCACTCATCCTGTTCCCATGAATCACAGACTTCTCCACATGACATCTATGCTGAGTAGGTTTCTCCTAGTTATTCTCCCAGGCGCAGCCACCCTCATTCCAAGTCCCTGTAGAACAACGGTTCTCAACCTGTTGGTCGCGACCCCTTTGGGGGGTCGAACGACCCTTTTCCCAGGGGTCGCCTAAGACCATCGGAAAACACATATATCATTACATATTGTTTTTGTGATTAATCACTATGCTTTAATTATGTTCAATTTGTAACAATGAAAATACATCCTGCATATCAGATATTTACATTACGATTCATAACAGTAGCAAAATTACAGTTATGAAGTAGCAAAGAAAAAAATTTTATGGTTGGAGGTCACCACAACATGAGGAAATGGATTAAAGGGTCGCGGCATTAGGAAGGTTGAGAATCACTGCTGTAAAAGAATCTCAACTGGTAGGCCCTGGGCTAGAGATGTCCACACAGGATGGAGTACAGACTTTATTAAACCAAACTCTAAACAAGGCGGTTACTAGCTATCACAGTCACAAAGCACACAGTCACAAAGCTGATAAATAAAAATAAGGCACCATTTATTCTTCTTTGCATAAAGTCACCTATATTGAGCAGGTATTACACCATAATTAAGTTAATTCAAATCTGAATCCTAAGCCTACTCTGCAATCAAGTCACAAGGCTGTCCTTATTGCTCTTCCCTTAGTTTCTCTTCATTTATCTTTGTCTTCTCTATAAATCCACAGACACTCTTCTTGCCTACTTGTACCAAATCCCAAATACATATGAGTTTTATAAGGTTAATAAGTTGTTTACTCTTCATCTTACATTTAGCAAATCAGTGTCTCCTCTCACAGACTACGCATAGAAAGATAAATTTTTGCTATTTCCTTTCTGAAGAACTTGTTGGTAGTATGTGACAAAAAGCTTTAATGTGTACACACCCTTGAATCTGGTAATTCTACTTCTAGGAATTTACTCCAAGGAGATAACCAGAAATATACACAAAATACATGTATAAGTATACTTTATCTATGATAGTGAGAAAAAGAGAGAAAACCAATAACTATCTAATAACGTAATGCAATGCAGCCTAAAATTTATATTATTAAAATAAATAAAAGATGAAATATTCACAAATATCAGGTTTCAAACAGTATGCCTTTGTTTTCTACTGTGTGCATTTGTGTGTACGGAAGGTACTCAAAGTGCAGTCCACGGACCAGCTCTGATGACCAGCACCAGCAAGGAACCTGTTAAATGCAAATGCCGAATCAGAGTGTGGGCCCACCAGTCTGTGCTTTCATGCTTACTAAGTGCCACGGGAGCTTTCCGGTCGGTACTAAAATTCACCCCATTGTGCAGATGGGAAAACGAAGGCCCAGAGAAGATAGGTAACTCAGCTAAGGCTACAAAGCAGCGTCATGTAGCTACCTCTGGAGCCTGCACTCCTAACCACTGCTCTAGTGTGTCTCTAGGTTAACTCGTATAGCATTTGGAAGTGTGATCCGTGCTCTTTCCCCTAAATTGATAGCATGATGCATCCCACCTACTGTTTTGTTTTCTTCATGGGGCTTTAGCACTGCTGTTACAAAGTTATTGACTGGGGGGGATGTTTGGCACTACCACTGGTATCACCACTGACAGACCTCTTGGTGAATACTTGCTTGACATTTTTGAAGGGTATAAAAACATGTTTAGACTTATGTGCACATTAAATACCGGCCCACAGCCCTGGCTAGTATGGGTTAGTGGTTAGAGCATCGGCCCATGGACGAAGGGTCACAGGTTTGATTCCTGGTCAAGGGCACATACCTTGGTTTCAGGTTCAATCTTTGGCCCAGTGGGGGCACAAGTGAGAGGCAACTGATCTATGTGTCTCTCTCACATCAATGTTTCTCTCCTCCTTCCCCTTCCTTTCCACTCTCTCTAAAAATCAATGGAAAAAATACCCCTACTTCTTGGGTGAGGATTAAAAAAATCAGTAAAAATAAATACATAAATACCAGCCCACATTAGCAGAAACTTTAATGCCCACCAGTGACAGACAGCATGGAGAGCATGATACCTACTAAATAGAGAAGGCCTCTCTGTTGCCAGCTAAAGTGAAGCTGCCAAGTGGCAATCCCATAAACACTCACTACAAACCATTTGGCCTACCATCTTTGAAATTATGCAACTTTTGATCAATTTCTTTTAGAGGAAGAGTCCTAAATTATTTCAAAATTTATACATAACAATATTTCATGTTTTGTATTATGCTATTTTATGTTCACAAAATTCAGATTTGCTAACAAATGCTACCAGCCTTTATTCCCAAACTGCAAATTCCTAATAAAGAGGCCTCCCTTAGCACTTTTATTATATGTTATTTTCTAAAGAGGAAACACCTCAGTCATTCATTTCAGGAAACGACAAAGGAGATGGACTGGGAAGATGGTTGATTTAGGCCGAGTCATCACTGAGAGGAAGGAAACTACACAAACTAGAAAAAAATTCCATCTGGGCTAGTTGTCAAAGCCCCCAAACGTGCCTGTCTTTAAAGCTAAAAAATAATTCCATAAAAATTATGACCTGGCCCAAATAAGCAACCAAACATTTCAAAAGAGGAGATTATCTTCAAAAGGACTTAATGACAGAAAATTTGGAAGAAACACAGAGAAATGACAGAAAGTTTGGAAAATTGTCAACTTCCTCAAGTTACAGATGAGGAAACAGAGGCCATTATTACAGATGGCCTGGCTAAGTTCACAGACAAGGTAGCAAAGCCTGGACTACAACCAGTATCTAACTCTGGTCCACACTTCACTATATCATACTGCCTCTCTCACTTCTGACTCCTATATTGACTTTTCTACATTGATTTTCCTACATTTTCTACTGACTCGGGAATTGGTGTTTTTGGCATTATTACTAACACCAACCTTAATATTACCTGTTGATCAATAACTGGATGGCATCTTTGAAGATGATAATATGTTTAAATTATTAAGTATATTTTAATAACACCACCACAGTTCTGTTTCTATATCCTATCAAATTCCAAAAGAGTAGTCATTGTGATGATTAAAAAAGAAAAAAGAAAAAGCCCTTAAGATTGGAGAAAACTACTCATTTGCCTTTTTTTAAACCTGAAATACTAACACTGAGCACCTATAATGTTAGAAAACAGTGACTGCTTATTAGTAGACACAGTAACTTCAGACATCCTCCTTAGACTGTCCATTTACACCTCATCCTTCTTTTATTAAAACCTATTCTTCCTCAAGCATCAGCATTCAGGGTATCCTATATAATAAAAGGCCAACATGCAAATTGGCTCAACGCAGGGGGTGCGGTCCCACAGGGGGAGGTCCACTCAGCCAGAAGCCGGGCTCATGGCTGGTGAGCACAGGGGCGGTGGCGGGAGCCTCTCCTGCCTCTGCGGCAGCGCTAAGGATGTCCGACTGCCATCTGTCAGTCAGACATCCCCTGAGAGCTCCTGGACTGTG
This sequence comes from Myotis nattereri, assembly GCF_964212035.1. NCBI lineage: Eukaryota > Metazoa > Chordata > Mammalia > Chiroptera > Vespertilionidae > Myotis > Myotis nattereri. Next base: position 128,042,779 of record NC_138075.1, on the reverse strand, counting down.
AGAGGGTGCAGGCCTGGCTGAGAGACACCTCTCCTACCCCCAAGTGCACAAATATCATGCACTGGGCCTCTAGTAACTGAATAATACACTACTAAAAAAGCAAAGATCAACTCTACTGACAACTGGAAAAGTAAAGCCTGATTACTGACAAGCAAACCCAGTACTGCCAGGAGAACATAAAGAATGCTCAGAATGAGCCCACACTACTATTACAAAAATAACTACACATCCCCCTTCTCTCACTAACACATGTAATTGCTAATTCTTTACTAAGTGACCAATCTAACCCCAAATTCATCTCCTGCCACCTAGATAAAAATTAAGATATTTGATCACTGAATTGTGCCTGTTTCCTGAGCAAATCCTAACCAGGTCTGGCCCCATTTCCCTAACTCCACCATCAAATCACCCAGCAAAAGCACCAACCCAATTAAAAATCACAGCATTCTCCTGGTCTCCATCCACCGACTGCAACTAAATGAACCAAACTTTGGTATGACTACACATGTGGTCCTAGTGGTTGCTGGCTGATGGGTTTTAACATTTTTGTTGCAGTAAGTTACCAGTAATGTGTGGGAGAGTAGAAAGAACCTCAAATAAAAGGCCCACAAACCTATATTCAGACTTATCACTTTCCTGGGTCTGTTTTCCTTACTGCTAAAATGAGAGCCAATAATCCTATCATTTTAGAATTTTCATCTTAAATCTGCTATTTCTCAAATTCCAGCCATATTATGGGTCAAATAGATTTTTTTCCTATGGAAGGACATGCTCTGTCCTCACTCAACTTCCTATTTCACTATTAGAGTTTGTCTGGAGAATTTAATTTCTCACAAAGAGAGGCTTACATGCCAGAAACAATGGTTAGGTTTTTCTAAATAGTTAAAATGCTTTATAATTATGAGGATACTAGTGGCACAGTGCACAAAATTCGTGCACATTGAAAGGGAATTAATTAGCAGAAATATTTTAATATTGCTATTTGCCCTTTCTCTATAATAGAAGTGTAAGAGATGAAAGGAAATTAGTAAAATGTATATGAATATCTAAATTTATTAATAAATAAACAGTAACAAAAGGATATAACAATAGAGGCATGAAATGAAAACAATAAAAACATGATATAAAAACAAAAACATGATATAAAATCAATAGGGATGCAAACAATGACTGATAAAGTGATTAAACTTATTCTAATATCTCCCTATACACCACCTTCAGAGTGAAAACACTTTCGAGTGCTTGACTAATTTCCCTTGTGATGAAGAATTTAGAACTTTAACGTCACATGCTCTTCAAACTCGAGAGAAAGCAACAGATAACTGACCATGTGCGAAAACGGGTTCAGGTAGGAATATTCCTACTCTGTCTAGAGTTTGTCCTTGTGACTTATTAATAGTCATCACAAATGCTGGCATCACTGGAAACTGTCGTTGAATCAATTTTAATGAGAGGCCAGTGTCAGATGGGGACAAATTAATTCTTGGAATCAGAACAACCTCTCCCTCTGCAGATCCTGTTAATACTTCAGCTTTGATAATGTTAGGTAATAATCTTTTGATAATAAATCTGGTACCATTACAAAGACCTCATTTACTATTGAGATTTCTCAATAGCATGATGATTGCATCCACTTTCAATTTTAATTTATGACACGGAATTCCCAAAGGAGTAATACTATTAAGAAATTCAATGGGAAAATTTTCCTTTGCAGCATCATCTGTTGAATCAATGGAATCATCACTCAAATATGTGTGAAAATCTCCATCAAGTATATCCAAAATTTTTTCATTTAATTTTTGAATGTGCTCATTTTTTGGACAAGAATTGCACGTTTAGATATATTTTTAATATTATCTATAGATATAGTATTTCCAAAGGTAGCTTCAATAATAGATCCATTACAAATCATTTCACAGGGGATTTCAATATCCATTCCTAAATGAAAATTGCTATCAAGTTTGCCATCTCTAAGTTTTACTAACCATTCACTATAAGGAGAATCCTCTGATCTCATATTTGTTGTAAGAGACAACTTTCTGAAACATCCCCAAACATTACAGTACTTGAAACTCGTTTGTACTATGGCTGATTGCACAGCATGAGGTAAAATACTGAGACATTCTCGAAAATCCCCTCCAAGAAGGAGAAATTTCCCACCAACTACAACATTCAAATTCATAATTTCTCTTAGTAATCTGTCTATGGCATTTATAGCATGACTGGATGCCATGATGCATTCATCAATAATGAGAAGTTGAGCCTTTTTAATAGTTTTAGCAACTTCACTGTTTATAGCGAGTTTAGAAATTAAAGTTTCATTTAATGGTAATTTATATTGGGCATGAAAGGTGCTTCCACCGAGAAGTAAATTTGCAGCAATTCCTGTAGACGCTGTGGGTGAAACAGTACCACCACAACCTCTAATAAACTTTATACAGATATGCAGGTGAATAGGATTCCTAGCTGGCAGGCCCGTGACAGCAAGCTGGCCACCTGTCGATTCCATGAGGAATAGGGCACCCTCCTCCCTCCTGTCAGGGTCCAGGGTGCAGGTGAATGGGGTTCCTGGCTGGCAGGCCACTGACAGCAAGTTATCCAACATCAGATTCTGTGAGGAATGGGGCTCCCTCCTCACAGGGTCTGTTTTGAAGGCCGGCCACGCCCCCTGTTGGGTCAGACCCAGAGTTCTACCATGCCATGGCCTCCTTCTCAGTAAGCCAGGACTGACTGCTGCTGGGCGCTCCTGGCGCTCCGAGGATGGGTTCTTTCCTCAGGCCTCGTGGGATACAGCTCTGGGAGGGCACAGCCCTTGGCAAGGCAACCCAGGACTCAGTGCATCCACGCTCCAAGGGCGGGTTCCAGCCTGAAACCTCACCCTCGTAGGAAACAGCTCAGGGAGGGCGCAGCTGTTGCCAAGATGACCCCTGCAGGACTGACTTCCTTCTGGTTGGTCGAGCCTTGGATGTGACGCATTACACCCAGGGTTTTTATATAAATAGATAAATTGACTGGTATTTGATTTCTGTTTCCACAATTAAAATGGGGCATGTTTCCATCTGGGTCTTCGGGGGATTATCTGGCTCTAACTAAACCCCAGAGAATAGCTTCTTACATAGCCCAGGTACTTTTAATTAAAGTCTGTTTTCCATCTTACCTCTCTTCAGGTTACCTCATGGGCATTCTATGACCAATGAAGAGCTAGTCTTGTTATGGAGGACACCAAAAGCAAAGTAGGAATATTAATCCAATAGCTTTCAGTAAGACCAGAAGCAAGAGTGGCCATTCGTGTACTTAGACCATCACCATGGCTCTCCTACGTATGAGCTGTGGGTTGGGCCCTAAAGATCTAGAGAGGAGTGAGATGTGGTCCCCGATGTCCAGAGCTCAAGCAAAGATAGTGAAGACAAGCAAGCACAATAAATACAGCGTGATGTGTACATCTCAAGAGTGGGAAGTCTAGGGAGGTATCAGAAATCAGGTTTTCCTAAGACTGAACCTCCTTCCACCTCCAAAAGGAGGAAGGCTTTCCCTTGTAGACCACATCAGTGATGATGCTCTAGGACACATGTAAGTACAGCCTACAAGTCACTGAAACCACAGGGGCTCATTTTTATCTTGAACAACAGAATCTGGCATCGTTTCAGATGTCAGTGGTGACATCAGGAGCCTAGGCTCTTTTCCTCGTCCTGTTCTGCCTCAGCAGCCCTGTGAACCTCCAAGAGGAAAGGCAGACTGGGAAGGTCTCCCCTCACCAGCCTCTCTCTTTATCTTGGAGGGAAGTCACTCCCAGAAGCGTTTGGGGAACTTCTCACATCTCATTGACCAGAACTGTGTCATGTGACCATAGCTACAAAGGAAGCTGCGAAAATGGGAATATGGCAATTCAACAGTGAAAAGGGAATAGCATGGCTGTAAGGCAGACAATCAACTCTGCCACATACATAGACTATTATGGGCTGAATGAGTGCCCACCCCTCCCCCCCATCCCCAAATTCATATGTTGAAGCCCTACCCCCCAATGTGATTGTACTTGGAGGTGACTAGAATTAGAAGAGGTCATAAGGCTGAGGTTCCATGATGAAAACACTGTCCTTTTACACCAAATCTCTCTCTCTCTCTCTGTCTGTCTGTCCTGGGAGGACACAATGAGAAGGTTGCCATCTACAAGCCAGGAAGCGAGTCTTTACCAGAAACTGAAGCCAGCACCTTGATATTGGACTTCCCAGCCTCCAAAATTATGAGAAATAAATGTCCACTGGTTAAGCCATCTAGTCTATAGTATTTGGTTATGGTAGCCTACCAGGCTAAGACACATACTCAATTCAACTGTCTTCAAAAGCACTTTGACCTCCTGATGGGGCTCATTTGTCCCCTGTGGGTGAAGTCACTGAGTTAATCTGGACCGCAGCTCCAAAGCTAAAAGGGAAAGTACAGCAATGATAATTTCTCAGAAGTGTTTAGTCCTCACAGCATCTGTAATGAAAGCTTCAATAAGCAACAAAGACAGGAGACTTTTAATGGAAACCCTTTTAGCCTTAGCTTTTCCATCTCCACAAAACCTGCCTTTTTAAACTCAAGGGATTTGGGCAAAGTTCAAATGTAAACAAATTTGTAGTGGGTGTGGGCCCCCGGAAGAGGGAGTAAACTATACTGACTCTTAACTTTCTCTGCTTGAACTCTGCACATTAATTCAACTCCCTCTGGAGATTTGTCATTCTGAGATGCCAAGCCTTTTCATTTTCCCACAGGCTGTCTCCCAGTCACAGAAAAAAAAAGCAAGGCACCCCAGCTCCTTGAGACTGTCTGCTTATCACAACCAGTTATTTTAGTCATCCTCATCTAGGCACACTCCATCCAGAAACTGGATTTGATTACCCGTGGGGCTACAACAAAGCCTTGACTACCTGTATGTACAGTAATAGGTAGAAGAAAATGAGAATGGGGGGGAAATGACAGTTGGCAAACAAGGAACATAGAAAAATGAATGCTTAAAAGCAAGTAGCCCACATAAGTGAGTGGATATCAGGTGCCACAATGTCTGAAAAGTGGGATAGCCTTTTTTCTAACTGAAATGGCAAGGAGGCTCACTGTTTAAAAAAATACTCGAGATTTCCAAAATTCATATACTTCTGGAGTAAATAGAGGCTTGAGAGAAATAATCACTAATTTTAGTGATGAGAAATAGATAACTCAGTCAGAATCTAGATCCTTTAAAACAGTGGTTCTCAACCTGTGGGTCGCAACCCCTTTGGGGTTCGAATGACCCTTTCACAGGGGTCACCTAAGACCATCGGAAAACACATATATAATTACATATTGTTTTTGTGATTTATCACTATGCTTTAATTATGTTCAATTTGTAACAATTAAATTGGGGGTCACCACAACATGAGGAACTGTATTAAAGGGTTGCAGCATTACGAAGGTTGAGAACCACTGCTTTAGAAGTTGAGTGATTTCATTTACATTCTTTCAAACAGGATGCTATCAAGGACAATTTATGACTATTGCAATACTTACTATAAATGGGGTTTATGATTACTGTCTCATATTTACTTTATAGCTCCCATCTTTAAGTAAATTCTCTCTCCTAAAATAAAGCCTTAACAATCACTCCTTCCTCTCCACATGCAAGTATGTAGAACTCAAACCACCTACCCACTGTGTCTACAGTCCCAATGTCCTTAGCCACCAAGGATGAGACTTTTGCCCCAAGTACCAACATATCCTCCATCAGGCTACTCACTCTGGCATTTTAATCAAACCTGTTACTACTTAATAATAATACTACATTCAGATAATATTTTCCCCAAGTCTTCACACATCGTCAAGCTACTTAAATCCTATAGCAGAAATACTGATTAAGTAAAAACATAGGATGGGCTGGTAACTGGTAAATGCTCTGCCCGACACCAGTTCCACATGAAATGGAGAACTCTGCTTCTCTCTCTCCCTGAAGTTACCCAAGCTTTAAACATTTTCATTTCTTCTGTTGCGAGAGGTTCCATTACTCAAGAACTCAGCTTACAGAATTTTCCCATCAGCTCTCACTTCTATCATAGTTCTTTTAAAAAATCTTAAGCCCTAGCTGATCTGGCTCAGTGGATAGAGCATCAGCCTGTGGGCTGAAGGGTTCCCGGGTTTGATTCTGGTCAAGGGCACAAGCCCGGGTTGTTGGCTCGATCTCCAGTAAGGGGCGTGCAGGAGACAGCGGATCAATGAGTCTCTCTCATCATTGATGTTTCTCTCTCTCCCTCTCCCTTCCTCTCTGAAATCAGTAAAAATCTCAGGACTTCATTTTAACCGTTATCTGTTTTAAAATCTTTTAAAAGGGCAAGAACAAATGACATATCAACATATTGCTAATGAAAACTTATCTTTTACTTATAATGAAATCATTAATCAGTTCCAGAAGGACAATTATAAAATAATTCCCTAACAAGAAACTACAGATGTATCAGGATAGCTAACTACTTCCCTTATGCCTTAAAAACAAAACAAAAAACCCTAATCTAAAAAGCTTAATTAAGATAGGATGGTATTCAAAGTAAAATGTAGCCAAAAGGCATGAAAAATGAGATAATATTTTAAAAGGTTGTTAAGGCAATCCAGAGTTCAAAGAACAAAATCTGGAAATAAATTTTCTACTCCTTAGTCTGTAATCCTACAAATATCAAACTGATAAGATTCCAAGTATCATGGAGTACAATTTATCTAAGATTTTAAAATTCAGTTTATAATACAAAATCTATAAACACAATGGTATGTGTAACACGTTAATTAGAAAGGACACTAACAACTTTATTTTCCTAATTTCATCTATGAATCCTCAGAACTGAAGTCATAAACCTTATTTTCCATTTATAAACTATATTAGCACTGGAAAAAATTCTGTTACCATCCTTAAATTTCATCATATCTGTTGTCAATATACAAAAACCAATGCTAAAGACTCAGTTATAAGCACTTACTTTTCTTCAGAGACTTGCTCTAAAGTGGATAAACTTTCTAAAATACCTCGGATCAATGGCTTTCAAGTTTTGCTGTCTGTAATCCTCTTTACACACAGTGAACCAATTGACACCTGCACTAAAATTAGCTGAAATAAAATTTTCCAGAAGCAATACATAGCCCTTACTATATGCTGTACATCCTGACATTTTCATCATTTCACTTTTTTATAAAGCTTGTCATGACCCACTAAATTGATTTCATGACCCTCTAATGCAGCGGTTCTCAACCTGTGAGTCGCAACCCCTTTGGGGGTCGAACGACCCTTTCACAGGGGTTGCCTAAGACCATCGGAAAACACATATATAATTACATATTGTTTTTGTGATTAATCACTATGCTTTAATTATGTTCAATTTGTAACAATGAAAATACATCCTGCATATCAGATATTTACATTACGATTCATAACAGCAGCAAAATTAGTTATGAAGTAGCAACAAAAATAATTTTATGGTTGGGGGTCACCACAACATGAGGAACTGTATTAAAGGGCCGCGGCATTAGGAAGATTGAGAACCACTGCTCTAATGGATGCAGCTTGAAAAATCCCACCCTAATTCCTTTACTTAAACTTACCACATAATTTGGCAGCACTCTGAATACTAGAGAAGGCACCTGAAAACTCCCAACACATATGCAAATTGAATGAACTGCTGGATGTCAATTATCATCATCCCTTCCAAATGGGAAACACTTAAGAACTATGATCTTAAAAATGTTTTATTTGGCCTAGTAGTAATGACACTAAAGCCGCCATCTTCTCTTCTGCTTAATCTTTGAACCATCCTTATTCCAATCCTTAAAGAATGACCTCAAATCCTTCTGGCCATGTGTGAATGAGGAAAGGAATACTAATTAAAGATTAAAGAATTATATTTGTTCTTAGGTAAGTCTTTTTTCCTTGCTATGATGTAACATGAGAAATAGAGATGACCCAGAAAGTATTTCCTCTTCTTATTAAAATACTAGAGGCCCAGTGAATGAAATTCATGGGGGGGGGGGGGGTCCCTCAGCCCAGGGCATGTGCAGGGAGCAGGCCTAAGCCATCAGTTGGATATCCTTAAGAGCCCAGCTTCTGGCTGAGCAGCGCTCCCCCTGTGGGAGTGCACTGAGCACCAGGGGCAGCTCCTGTGTTGAGTGTCTGCCCCCCTGGTGGTCAGTGCGCATCATAGCAACTGGTCATTCCACCGTTCAGTCGATTTGCATATTAGCCTTTTATTATATAGGGTTTTCAATAGTTTCTCAATTATAAATAAAATTATATAATACATAAATATTTAAAATTAACTTTAATGGCATTTGACTTTTAAAAAAAAGTTACAGTGTAACTCATGTTTCTTAATATCAAAACAAAAATTCTGACTGCATATTTTTTTAAGAAGCAGAACAAAATTCTACAAACAGTAAGAGAAAGTTCTGCAGGCTGGAGGTACCTGGACCCAAACAGTCCAAGGCCATTTATCCCCACCACAGAGGAAACAGTAAGAAAGCAAAGAACTGCTCTATTTTTCCTCCTCAGATAAAAAGATAGGGCAACAATGATGGCAGTACAGAAGAAAGAGCCTCGGTTTTAGAGTCAGAGAAACTCAAACCCACCTCTGTCACATCCTGGCTGTATGTCCTTAGTTCAATAATAAAAACACTCAAGATAATTACTCAATAAATATTAGCTGTGGGCTGGGCACAGTCCTAAATGCCCACATCCATGACCTCACTGAATTTTCACAACTCTCTACGGTAAGTTCTGGGGCCAGAGAGGCTAAGAACTTGCCCAGATTCTTACAATTAGTAATGGGAAGGCCAGAATTCAAACAAATCATTTCGAAACCTTTACAAGGGATCACATTGCCTCTGGCCTGTCATATAAGGACTCATCATCACCATGATCTGTAACACAGCTGCCACTAGCACAGGTTACAGAAGTATCTCAGAGAAACTGGTTTCATCTGTTTAAAGTCAGAAATTTCTTTATCTTTTGTTCAGAGTCAGAGGCTTTATCTTTTTTCTTCTACCCTCCTACTGCCCCACCCCTCAAACACTCCTCCCCCAGGAATACCTTTCATTGACCTTAGGAAATATGACCTCTTTCATCAGCAATGGAGGTATGAGCAATACAACAGCTATCATGAGTATATTTACTAAAGGCAGGGAGGTGTGTGTCTAATGTAAGACGGAGCAAAGTTGTCAAGCTTAATTCAAAGCCAAGCAATGACAGGCGGAGAGCAATAAAGACTGGGACTCAGAGGGCGCAGCAGGGGCGCACTGGAACGGCTTAACTTTTTTTTAGGGTTAACTTTTTCATCAGAGAAGAGCTTTACCAGCAGCAGCCTGAAGGCAGGAGAGAGACGAGGTGGGTAGTGCTGCCTGAGCTGGATTGGGCTAGTTGTGGCTTGGGGATCTGGCATAAATTAGAGGGGCAGGGCCTCAAATATGCCAGGAATTCTGCTGAAGGAAATAAACAATCTCAGGATGGAGGGTAGGATTACATTAACATCAGTTTTTGGAAACAGGAAGTACCAGTACAAAGTAGCTAATAAGTTTGGACAGAATTTTTCAAAAAAAGGGTTACAGTCTCTTTCTTTCCTTCTACATTAGTTGGCCAATGCTTTCCTCTCCACTTTCTTACACACACACACACACACACACACACACACACACACAGTCTAAATGGAGGCACTGAGAGCCTGTTCAAGGGAAATAACCAAAGTACATCAACAAATTTAATTTAACCAAGTTGATGAAAGACATGCTGATAATATACCATCCCCTAACTACTGATCAGGTCACTTTTTAAAACAAATATGCAGTAACTGTATGAGTATGTATGCCCCTATGGTGAAACAAGCTAAGTATAAATGTTAGACTTAAATTGTTAGCTGTCATAGCCACAGTGGATCATAATGCCTGCTCATATTGGTACTGAGCAGTTTAGCTCTTTTACATTACACATCTATCATTAATTATTACATAAACTACCTTCCAAGTAATAAGAAAGCACTGGTTTGCCATACCAAAGGAGAATATAATCCATAAGTTTAACTTGGAAAAAGCACCTATAAGTCTAAATGACATAAGTTGAATGTATAAATGTTCACAAAACAAGACACTGTTATTATAAAGCTATTTAATAATCTGACAAGATACAATGTTTTTTTTTACTCTTAAGAAAAAAATTAATTATGGAACTACCTACTAAATTAAATAATATTATCTAACAAAAGTAGATTTACTAATACATCTATTATTTGAATTAAATTAAGTACTAATGACATTATAAACCCAGGATCATTAATGTCATTCCCACTGACATAATTTAATACTTGATTAGAAAAATAACATACAAAGTATACTAGACAAACATTTTATTTCTGTCTTTAATCTAGTTGTATTTTGCATCATTCTTATTTTTTAAAAATAAGTTCTGTTCCCTAGCCCCATGAGAAACAAATTTTGTTTTCAAATGGCTCACTGCAGAGATGAAAAGATTCAACTCAGTGAGTTGGAATAATTGGACATTATTCATTTCTTCATTACATTTGTTACTGACCATTTTCTTTATAGTTAACTAAGCATTATGTTTTGTCAAAGGGCACAGGTCCCAGCATCAGAAATGCCAAGTCCTATTAGCAGCTCTGCTGCCCTCAGGCACTGTGCCTTAGGAAGAGGATAGTGGCCCTTGGGGTCAGAGGTTCTCACTAGGTAGGACACTCTGATCCAAACTTGCTGACTTACACGCACATACATACACACTCTCTCTCTCACTCACTCACACACACACACACACACACACACTGCACTGGGCACCACAGTCAGGCTCTCTTGCAAAGCCACATGCACTTCTCCAAACCCTCCCACCCCCGCCCCAAACACACACACAAAAGGGAACCATGAGAAATCTGCATTTTACCTGTCTGCAGCTATAATACATGACTCCTAAGAGATCTATGACCCATAAGAAATCCGTATCAAAGCTTGTGTCTGAATGTAGTCCCCCACTGCTGTGATGGGCCTTTCAATATTTGGAGGGGTCAGGCAGAGAGAGAGGGCAAAGTGCAGTAACAGTATTACATTCCCTTCTCAATATCAATATAAAAAGAGCACTGTTTGACGAGTGAAGATTACTTTAAAATGGCTTCCCAAAGAGTCCTGCCCTGTCCTCAGAACCAACTGATCTGAAAGTCAGTATTTGATATCAGAAATTTACAATCCAGTAGTCCAGGGTTACTCCACCCCAAAAGCATAGAAGATCCACAAGTACTGATGACAGAGTTTCTGGACTGTTCCTGGCTTGGCCAGGATGCTGTGATTGGAAAAGGAAATAGACTAGTCAGCACTCCACATGCCAACTATTGGCTAGGTCATAATATTCTCATCTATCACAGCCCTGACCAAATGAATGAGAGTTCTGCTCTTGACATAACAAAGCTGTGCGGACCTCTGAGTTGATGAGCAATCTACTTGGAGCTCTGCTCGACAGGACATCGGGACTCTGTTTGATGTGATGAGGGCCACAGGCCACCAGCTGGCCTCCACAGTTCAGCTGCAATGTAATTCAGGGTAAAAATTCAGAAGGCCGCCTTGGTATTGTGCTTTTCAAATATACCCAGATACCAACAGTTCCATGGCTAAAAAAACAGTACCGATGTTTTCATTATTGAATAGAAAAATGTCAAAGCAGGCAACCTGCACTAAGAATTATCTTTCTTTCTGTGGGATTGTCTAAAAATGTAAATTGAGTTAGGTCACTCCCCAGTGGCTTCTGGCACTCACTCCTACCTGATCTGACCTGGGCCTGCTTCTCATACCTCATCTCGGCCTCTCCTCCAGCCTTGTTTCCTGCACTCCAGACAGTAAGGCCTTCCTTCATTTCTTACCTGGCCAAGTCTTTGCACATGCAAATCCCCCAACCTAGAGCACTCCCCTCCCAAATCAACCCCATCCCAAATCTCTCCTACCACTGGCTCATCTTCACCCTTTTAACTTCTACTCAAATATCACCTTCCCATATCACCCTATTAGCTTGGGTCCTTTCCCCATCAGTCTCTGTTCTAAGCTTGTGTCCCAACTCTCACAGTCTAGACATGTTTAACTGATGCTGAGTACACATTATGTCGTCATCTCCCCTGTAGTTATATATAGCTAAGGACCAGGGCTATTTCTCTCTTATACACCATTGTATCACCAGGATTTGGAATATATTAAATATTCAATTAGCATTTGCTAATGCAATTCAATGTCTCAATAAGTTTTGTAAGAAAAAGAGATGCAGGCCATAAACATTTTTATTTGCCCTAAATTGGCCATGGTACAAAAAAAGTTATTCACTGATCATGGGTAAAATTTATTTCTACTCTCTCTATTTATCCCTACCCTGGTTGGATCTGCGCTCTACTGCAATGGGATTTTTTTTTTTAATAATTCAAAATATATAACAGAAACTATATTATCAATGATGGTTGGTTCCCACACAATCCAGACATTCTACTCTTCGTACTAGTTAATATTTATTCAGTGCCTCCTCGTGATTAAAATGGTTCCAGGTATCATTTTAAACACTGTATAGTTCATCTCAGCTAACCTCAGCACAGTTCTATGAGGGAGATATTATTATCCCCATGACAGAGGAGAGGCTGAGGCACAGGGACCACCTCCCCAGAGGCACAGAGCTCGAAGAGCCTATCGGCACTCAGCCAGGGGGTCTGCTGCCAGAGCTTTTGCTTTTCACCACTGCACTGTATTTTATCCCTTGCTGAAGTAGTCCACAGGCTGGAAGAGAAAATATTTTAAAGTTTTAGAAAAAAACTAAACTTACTTTTTGGCCCTCTACCTCAGTCCAGGTAATTCCCTCCTAATTCCTCTAGCTTCTCTTCCCTGTGCCCTCCCACTTTCCTGAGCTCCCCCATTAAGGAACCTCTATGCTTCGGCATTCAGAACACCGTCCATGACTTTCCTCTCCCACCTGTGCGTGCACACGCAGGTGCACTCGCACACACATGTTTCTGAAGCTCCTATTTGCTCTCTCTAGCTTTTAGAAGTCAGGAGGTAAATAAATCACCTAATTATTTCACCCTGAGGTGTAAAAGGTAAATGACTTGACCTTTCTAGAGATGCCAAAATGCATAACCTTTACAATGTTACTTGAGAACAGAGTTTGAATTATTACACAGCCTAAAAACGACCAAAATTGGGTGGAAATTTCAAGAACTGTCCAGAAAGTTAATTAAACAGAGGCTAACTGGCACCCACTCAGCTGGTCCTAATTTTCCTAACTGTATTCCTTCCTTGGATTATGAACTCTAATAACTGTGCTTCTGGTGAGCGCAGGAAGGACTGAGAAACTGGGGAATGGGTGAAGAGTTGAGCAAGAAGATTCTAAATCTAGTATTCAGAGCTGGAGACCACCTACACCAGCGGTTCTCAACCTGTGGGTCACGACCCCTTTGGCGATTGAACGACCCTTTCACAGGGGTCACCTAAGACCATCCTGCATATCAGATATTTACATTTCAATTCATAACAGTAGCAACATTACAGTTATGAAGTAGCAACGAAAATAATTTTATGGTTGGGTCACAACATGAGGAACTGTATTTAAAGGGCCAGAAGGTTGAGAACCACTGACCTACACTCTTACACTATATCGCTGATTTTTTTAAGTCACATCAACACCTTAATAATATGTTCTGCCAAGTAGTATATAATAAGAATGTGCCCAAAGAGCCTGAATCTTATTAGCTACCAAGAGCTAAACGTGAGAGCAAGTCCATAGTAGCAGCTGAAGATGTAGGGGAAAGAAAACCAAAATGGAGTTGTATGGGTCCAACTAAAGAGCAGAAAAATAATATATACCCCAAGAGGACATGCTAATTTTGTTTATTTACACAGGAACCAAGCGGCTTAACCTCCATTTTCTTTCAGTCTACTTCTCTGGTTTTCAACACTGGCTTGCACATCACAACCAGCTGTGGAACTTAAAAAAAAGGGGAAAAAAGCAGTGTCTAGGTCCAGGAGAGAACCACTAAAGGACTCAATCATGGCCAGTCATGCCTACAACATAACACAGCCATGTAAAGAGGGAAGGCTGGTCAGGACTGCAAACGCCAGTTAGTCCACATATCTCCTCTCCCTCCATCTCCAAGACCAAGCAGCTGAACCGACCAAGAAGCCATCCACCCTTTACTGAGCACCTGTGCCAGGACTGAGTACCAAGAACACATGGCCAACAACTAGTAGACACCTTACCAGGGAAATTTAAGTTACTTTATTCTTTTTTTAAAAGAGCTTTTAGAACCTTTTAAAAGTCCCCCGCAAGCAATTTCAATAAATGTTATTGAACTTAAGTCCTTTCAGCCTTCTCAAAATATAAAGAAAACTATACTCGTTTAAATTTTAATATTTCAACGTCCTTCCCAGGCTGAAAAATTCTAGCTCTTTTAGTTTTTCACATGATCTCCAGGTTTATAAATCTACAACTCCTGCCTGCCCAATATCATTTCAACTGGCATCACCGAACACCTGGCCCAACTCAACAGCTTGATCAGATAACCAATCAGTATTTGCTCAGTGCCCCTTAGACAAAGTTGGTCCCATCAGCATTCTGGATTTCACCTTTTCTTTCTTTCTTTTTTTTTCCGCCCACTTGGAACAAATCACAGGATCAGGGGATATAAAATATGTACAAGAGTCCCTTTTAAAGAGTGTTTAGTCTTTCTGTAAATACTAAACCAAGATATATAACAAACTAACATTAGAGAATATCACATGCTGATTTAAAACTTAATTGTATGACTAGTAGGGACAACAGGTTGGTCAGTATGCAAAAGCTTGATTGAAGTAAGCCTAGAAAGAAGGGTTTGGCCAAGCAGGATATTTTAAGGAGAACCAAGGGCCCATAGATGGGAGAAACAAGGGAGACATCAGCCTGGCTGAATCAAGGAGGACTCATCCTGTAAGTGGCAGGATATAAGGCTGAATAAATAGGAGAAGCAGTTAGCGCAGGACTCTGAAACCAGATGTAGTTTATCTGCGACAGGTCCCTGAGAAGGAGTCCTACATCAAAAATCACGTCGAAAATGCCAAAGGCCCAATATTTACAAACTAGAGTCCCAGTACACGAAATTCGTGCATGGGGGGGGGGGGGGTCCCTCAGCCCAACATGTACCCTCTCCAATGTGGACCTCTGGCTCCTAACCGCTCACCTGCCTGCCTGCCCTAACCATTCTGCCTTCCGGCCTGATCCCCCTAACTGCTCTCCCCTGCCAGCCTGAACCCCCTAACTGCCCTCCCCTGCTGGCCTGGTCACCCCTATTAATTTTTTAAAAAATCTTATCCCCTTCACACATAATTGTATTTGACTTCCTTATTGGCTTCTCCCTCTCACACAATTTTTCTCTTTCCTTTATGTACACTTTTTTCTACTGACTCATCATTTATAAACTTTTCTTTCCTCCTTATTTCCTACTTCCATCATCCTTCTTCCCATCATTCTCCTACCCTTGCTCCCTCCCCACATTCCTTCTTTCCTTTATCTTTACTCCTGCCCTCCCTCCCCTTTTCCTTCCTTCCCACCTTATTTTTTTCTTCACTTCCTCCCGCGGACCTGCTTTGCTCCCTGCTCCATTTCTTCCTGATTCCCATTCTCCTTTTAAGCTCTACTGGCTCCCCTTTAAACTTCTCTTCCCTCCCTCTTTCTCTCTCATCCTGCCTTTCCCATACACTTTTCTCTACTTCCACTGTTTTAATATCTATTTATCTACCTGCCTAATTATTCACTATCATTTATCTTTTTTCTTTTCTGACTCCTACTTTTAAAATCTGTCCCCAGTACACAACTACACTGGATTTTCATTATAGCTCCTACAGTTCACTCACACATCCTCTTTCCTTCTTTAACTCTGTTCTCTACTGACTCCTTTACAAAGTTCTTCCCTCCCTCCCTTCTTCCCCATCTTCCCCCCTCCTCCCTCACACTCCTTTACTCTTTTTACAGGCTAATTAAACATTCTATGCTTTTCTTCCTTAGTACTGACTGCTTTCCTCTCTGGGACCTGTAGCTGCCTGTTTGGGCACTCGGGCCCCTCTCGCACTCGCACTGGCTTTGAGGGGCCAAGCGACGACGCAGCTGTCTCTTGCCTATCCTGGCCCGCGCCTCCCCACTCCGAGTTGGGGGAGGGTCCAGCTGGCCCAGGCCAGCGTCCATCGCAGGGACCAGGGACTGCTGCATTACATGCATGCGCGTGTGCATTCATGCACGTGGGAGGCTTTTCTCCCATTGAGTGCTGAAGTGGGGGATGGGGGGGAAAGGATGCGGAGGCCTTTCCCAGCCCGCAGCGTGACCACTCCCATGTCTCAAGTGGCTCTCTGTCCACTCCTCTCTGGAATTCGCAGGCGACGGACATGCTTGTGCAGGCATGGTCAGGCCTGGCTGGTCCTTGGGGGGAGGGGTGGGGACATTCTGCCCAGGATGCGAGCCCCAATCCGGGTCCGACAGTACAGATGAATGAATGGATGGCTGGAGAAAGCCGCAGCAGCTTCCCTGTGGTGTGAGGGTCGCCTGTGCACAGTCTGTTGTTGCGCTGGGCCCTTCTGCCGACTGCGCCCAGAGAACCGGCCTTCTGCCATGTGGGGGTCGTCCCTCGGCTCCCCCATCTCAAGGGGTGGGGAGGTTGGTGGCAAACCCGGGCAGAGTGCTCTCGGACGGGGTGCAGTGTTGCGGGGGTGTTTGTCGGGCACGTGCACCCGGGAGAAAAAGAGGACTCCAGCGCTGGAGGCAGAGAAGTGAGTTTCACATAAAGTCCCCCTGCTGCGCGCGCACCTGCTGGTCTGTCAATATGCCAATTGGTTGTTACTGAGATACCATAACGGACAACTGGCATATTACCTCTTTATATGTATAGAAGATTAAGAATTCAAAACTGATTCCACCTACCTCCCTGGGCTTTTGATGTCCGCACTTTCTCCACCTACAAAGTATATTACTGTTCTGGAAGACACTGACAAGACATGAGCATATGGCCAACTATCTGGCCTTGCAACTGGAATTTTGTTCTCTAAACTGACCATCAACTCTATGTCAGGCATGGTTTTGAGAAGTTTGAGTCAAGCTTAAAATGCAACAAAGCCTTTGATCCCCTTTCAAAAGAGTTATGATAGTAACTGGAAAGCAAATGCAACCTTGTGTATACTATACAAGAGACAATCTGAGTTCATTCTTCCATTAATACGTATCAAGTATTTATTCTGTCTCCTAAGTGCCAGGCACTGTTCTCGATGGAGTGGAACTAGCAATTAGCAGCAGAGGAAACAAAGCCCCTGCCCTTGTGAAGCCTATATTATGCGGGGCAGGCAGACAATAAGCAAGTAAACAGAAATATAATAGCAGCTACTAATAAGTGCTATGGGGAAAATACAGGTAAGGAAATAGAGAACGGCAGGCTGCGCTATTTGGGATGTTCAAGGAAGACTTCATTAAGCAGAGAGCAGACACCTGAATGGTATTTGAGCAAAGTTCTAATGAAGGGAGGGAGCAAGCCATGTGCTATTGTGGGAAGAGAGTTCCATTCCAGAAAGAGCCACCAGCAAGTGCAGAGGCCAAGACCAGAGGCAAGGAGGCACCAGGGGCTGCAGCACAGGAAGCCTACGAAGAGGGAAGATGGCAACAGTAATTAGAAACCAGATTATGGCAAGGATTTCAGATCCTATTCTCAACACTGCAGGTTGGCAAGGGTAAAACGCCCCTGTGGTTTATGGTTATGGTAATACAATAAACGAGGTCCTCGTTCCTTACTTAGCCTCTGCAAATCCTTCCCAACCCAGCCTATTACATAAAAGATAATGTAAATGCTCTTTGCATTTATCTAAGAAATAACTAAATGCAAAGAGCAGTTTCAATAATAAAAAGAAGAAACCACTAGGTATATTTGGAGTACATTTCCTAGCCTCCCAAATGTTCCACTCATAAAGTCCGATGGAAATTAAATTACAATATTTCCAAATTTAATGTTGACTTTAATCATTAGGGATATCCCCAAGTAGAATACCTCAGTGGTTTAAACAGAGGATGGAATGGCCTTTTAATGTAAAACAATATTAGAACAGGCAACTAAATGAAGTAGTTTCCCATCACAATTTACACTTCAAAGTGAGATGTGCCTTTTAGTAAACAGTCTTGGGAGTGACTGCAAACACTGCCTGTCACTAACTTATTAACTAAAGCCATAGCACTGGAGTTCAGCTGGAAATGTCAAACTGGTAATGTTCTCATCTATAAGATGGTAAGTAGAGGAAGTGAAACCACTCATTTCCTGCTTTATGAATGTTTTGTAGCTTCTGTAGACATCTTAATAATCACTTAATTATATTATAAGGAACATAAAACAAATAAATAGCAACAATGGATAAAGTCCTCCATTTTTTAGGAAAACAGACCATCAGCAGATTTGGATTCCTGTCTACAGACAGAGGACAAAAGCCTTAATGCAACAATGCTTCAGTACAACACTGTATCAGCAACATAACAGAGAGCAAACATCCTTTCTAAATCCAGGGGTAAAAGCAGGGAACTAATCCCCAGATTCATGAGCTGCCCTTTTCATTTCTCTGAAGCTACTTCAACTTCCACCCATAAATTACAAAGAGAAACACACCACTGGCAAAATGACTCAGAGGCAATGGCCAAGAGGTGAACTACATGCTAATTTCCAAAGTTCGTCTCCACTGTGAGAGTAGCTCTATTATCACCATAGGACAGTGATGGCGAACCTATGACACGCGTGTCAGAGGTGACACGTGAACTCATTTTTTTCGTTGATTTTTCTTTGTTAAATGGAATTTAAATATATAAAATAAATATCAAAAATATAAATCTTTGTTTTACTATGGTTGCAAATATCAAAAAATTTCTATATGTGACACGGCACCAGAGTTAAGTTAGGGTTTTTCAAAATGCTGACACTCTGAGCTCAAAAGGTTCGCCGTCACTGCCATAGGACAAGATCCTTTTACTATTTATTTCGATAGGAATTAGAACTTGCCTGAGGTGTAACACAAAGGCAGAAACGCAAATTATGTCTCTGCTTTTAAAGTTTGACAATTAATGCTTTTCTTGAATAAGTCTTGAATAAAGTTTCTCTAATAAATCAACTGCTATTAACATACAAAAGGAAAGTTCTAAGGCTCAAAGTAGCCACAGAAAGGGTACAATACTATATTAAACAAACCAAAAACTTTGGGTGAAAAAAACCCCGAATCTTTGTTAGCACTTAAATACTGGGGTTTTACTTACAAAAGGTGGCCTATGAATGAGAAAAGCAATTTAATAGACATCCTTATTTCTGTATTTTTAAAACAAGAAACTTATTTTTCCCCCTGAGTTTAGAAGTAATGTGCTGATGATAGAAAATTTAGGAAATACAGAAAAGTATAATGAAAATAAAATATCATCCATGAATGCCTCACTAAACATATTCTTATTTCAATATATTTTCCTTTCAATTAATGCACACACCTCTTCATTTTTTTAGCAAAATTGGGATCATACTGAGTAGACAATTTATTTGTTACACTTATAAGCTTTTCATACATAGGAAAATGCTTTTAAATTATGGCTGCATAATATGCCATTATGATGGGAACAAAACCAGCACCACTGGAGCCAGACTGGACCTTGGTTCAGCTACCTTGGTACTTGAGTTCTGGCTAAGAAGGAATTCAGTCAAGACTCAAACTACACAAGTTTACTTAAAAAGTCACAGCGGTAGAAGAAGTGAGCTGCAGAAGAAATGGGTTCAGAAAGAAGGCCCTTGAGCTTAGGAGAGAGAAAGGTAAAGGTAACACCTAGGGGGAAGAAGAGAGGAAGAGGAAAGGCACTTTTGTGCCCATGCCCAGGAGGTCTGATGGGTCCTCAGTCCTTAGGACAGTGGTTCTCAACCTTGGCTGCACCTTAGAATCACCTGGGAATCTTTTTAAAATCCTGATTTCTGGGCCTCATCCTCCGGAAATTCTGTTTCTTTGTTACTAATGTTGTGGCCCCACCCCATAACAAAGAAACAGAATTTCCGGAAGATGAGGCCCAGAAGTCAGGATTTTAAAAAGATTCCCAGGTGATTCTAAGGTGCAGCCAAGGTTGAGAACCACTGCCTTAGGACTTTTAAGGGGGTGGGGGAATTTTAAGGGAGGTCCCAGGGGAGGATCTCCACAGAATATTCATTAGCTTTCCAGGTGTGTCCTTTCAGGATCATGGTCTCCACTGCTTGGTCAGTGCCAGGGCAGAGGGGAATTAGTCAATGCAGCTGACTCTAATGTCAGACATGGCATCACTTGTCTGGTTTTGCTGCTTTTCTGGGCCTGGAGCTGAAACACAGTGAGGCCTAAATGTTATCCCTAAAGGTTAATGCCTAAGGGAGTTGTCATGCAAGGGCCCAGCCCGCATGAGAGTCCCATGAGGCCAATCTTCGATCCCTTGGTCTTCCTCTAAGGGGGACTACCACATGACTATCGAGATGCCAGAGGAAGGGTCCGAACTGCATAACCAGCAACATGAAGTCTAAACCACCTGACTAGCAATATGAAAGGTTCAAATCATACGACCAGTAACATGTTAGGGGAGGAAAGGTTAACCTGGGGGCAAGGTTCTTGTTTTCCCAGTTTTGCCCCTTGCTAGGCAGTGGGGCTTTCCTCCTGGCGACCTTCTGTATTGGGTCATCATCCTTGCTCTGATCATGCTTGTCTAACTAACTACCACAATTACATGGTTGTATTATAACTGACTTAACTATCCATCCCTCTTCTGTCCTATTCAAAAATGCAAGATAAATTAAAGAATTTTAACATAACGGAGTAGAAAAAGATTATTGTTATGGTTCTAAAATCCACATTGTATCTAACCTTTAAGAAACTACTAGTTGTCAAGTTTTGGTTTGGCATAAAAGAATATCCATATCTATCTGAAAAGATTATTTCAATGCTCCTGCCTTTCCCAATTGCATATCTGTGTGAGATGGGATTTTCTGCATACACTTAACCAATACAACTTATCAACAGACCATGCAGAAATAGATATGAGAACCCAGGTACTTTTTCTTAAAGCTGATAATGAAACAGATTTAAAAAGTTATAAAACAGTGCCACTCTTCTCACTAAATTCTTTGTTTTGAAAAGAGTTATTTTTCATTTAAAAAATCAAACCAGTGTTGTTCAGTTGTTAGAGCATCGGCCAGTGCACCAAAGGGTCCCGGGTTCAATTCCCTGTCAAGGGCATATACCTGGGTGGCAAGTTCAATACCCAGACACTGTTGGGGCGCATATGGAAGCAACCAACTGATGTGTCTCTCTCACATTGATGTTTCTCTGTCTCTCTCCGCCTGCCCCCCCCCCCCCCGCCCTTCTCCCTCCTTCCCTTTCACTCTCTCTAAAAATGAGTGGAGAAGATATCCTCGGATGAGGATTAACAAATAATAAATAAATAATCATTAAAGAGGCTTGTACAAATGCAGACAATGTCATTCATCTCACTTTTTTGTTTCGAAAAGTTATTTTTTTCATCACAAAAGATCTCTTTGTCAATGTGTAATGCGTTTATTGTTACTTTTGTTGATTTTAAGTGAATTTTAACTTTCTTAGTTTTAATGCCTAACACAGTAAATATCAATAGATATAACAACAGAAAAAATTCTTTGGGGCCTCAACTACTTTTTAAACAATGTAAAGGGGTCCTGAGATCAAAAAGTTTGAGAACCACTACTAGTGGTTCTCAACCTTCTGGCCCTTTAAATACAGTTCCTCGTGTTGTGACCCAACCATAAAATTATTTCCGTTGCTACTTCATAACTGTAATGTTGCCACTGTTATGAATCGTAATGTAAATATCTGATATGCAGGATGGTCTTAGGCGACCCCTGTGAAAGGGTCGTTCGACCACCTAAGGGGTCGTGACCCACAGGTTGAGAACTGCTACTAGGCTAGGAAAAAAGAAAGGCTATCGAGAAAAGGCTCTCTTTATCAAATAAATAAACCCATGCATTATTCTGTTCCTTTTCAATGATGTCTGCTTAATATGTGACTCTCCAAAACCTTTCACAGATTAATGTCTCTGTTGGGTGAAACCTTCCTCTTCCAGCCAAAGACTTAGTATATTTCAGTATTCAATTACCAAACACTTTTCAAAGCAGCTATTGCAAGGTAAACAGGACCCCAGAAAATCAGAGATGTAGATCTCTAACCACTGCTACCTCTCCACTTGTTGGTTTAAAAAACATATATATCAAACTATACCTGGGTAAGAGCATAATGATTCCGATGTGGTGCCAGATACACACTTAACTTCGTCATCATTTGTTTTTACTTCCTCCTACCAAAATCACACAAGCAATTCTGCGAACACTGCAGGCCAAAGGACACATGCTCCCTTCCAACTACCAGTGCCCAGAACTCAATGAAAAGAATGCAAAAAAAAAAAAAAAGAAAAAAGAAAGAAAGAAAAAGAAACTAGGCCATCAACTTACACCACCATACACAAGAATAAACTACAATGGGTAAAAGACTTAAATGTCAGTCATGAAACCATAAAAATCCTAGAAGAAACCAGACGCAGCAAAATCTCAGCCATCTATTGTAGTAATATGTTTGCGGATACATCACCAAGGGCAAGGGAAACAAAGGAAAAAATAAACAAATGGGACTACATCAATATTAAAGGCTTCTGCACACCAAAATAAACCATTAACAAAATGAAAAGGGAGCCCACTGTATGGGAGAACATACCTGCCAATGATACATCTGAGAAGGGGTTAATTTCCAAAATATATAAAGAACTCATACAACTTAACAAAAGGAAGACAAATAATCCAATTAAAAATGGGCAAAGGACCCAAACAGACACTTCTCCAAAGAGGACATACAGATGGCCAACAGACATAAGAAAAAATGCTTCAAGTCACTAATCATCAGAGAGATGCAAATTAAAATGACAATGAGGTATCACCTCATACCTGGTCAGAATGGCTATCATCAACAAATCAACAAATGACAAGTGCTGGCGAGGATGTGGAGAAAAGGGAACCCTAGTACACTGCTGATGGGAATGCAGACTGGTGCAGGCATTTTGTAAAACAGTATGGAGTTTCCTCAAAAAATGAAAAATAAAACTGCCATTTGACCCAGTGATCCCACTTCTAGGAATATATCCTAAGAAACCAGAAAAACCATCAGAAAGAATATATACACCCCTTTGTTCATAGCAGTGCAATTTACAATAGCTAAGATCTGGAAATAGCCCAATTGCCCATAAGTAAATGAGTAGATATAAAGCTGTGGTATATTTACACCATGGAATACTATGTAGCAGTAAAAAAGAAGAATCTTTTACCCTTTGAGACAGCAGGGAGGGACCAGGAGAGTATTATGCTAAGTGAAATCAGTCAGTCAGAGAAAGACAAGTATCACATGATGTCTCTTATATGTGGAATCTAACAAACACAATAAACTGATGAACAAAATAGATCCAGAGATATGAAAGCATGCAATAGACTGAAGAAGCTCAGAGGGAGGAGGTGGGTGGGTGGGAAGAGATTAACCAATGAATGTATATACATATATGCATAAACCATGGACAGACAATAGTGCTGTGAAGTCCTGGGGAGGGGGCTGGAGTGGGATTGAGGGAGTTATTGGGGGAAAAAGGGAACAACTGTAATACTTTCAACAATAAAGATAAATTTAAAAACCACACCCATTTAATTCCTGTTTACTTTCTAATCAACAACAATGCAATCAAAGGCCCAAAACTATAATAACACTATAGATATTCCTAGTATCTCAAGAACAAAAATTCTGTCACGGTCCTGTTTTCCCAGTTCCTACAAAGAAACATTAACAATCACACTTTTTAAAAAATCAGGCTGAAAAAACAAACAAACCCTCTTTCATTGAAATACATATTTATCAAGTATGTAGCAGGTACCCAGCATACTTCTTAACAGTGAGGATAAAGCAGTGACAAAATGAAGTCCCTGTTCTTATGATGCTTATATTCAAATGCAGGAAGTAGACATTAACAAAGGCGTAGTCACAAAGTGTGCTGGGTTTTAATAAAAGGAGCCCAGAAAACCCTGAGACCAGGCTGCAGAGGTCCAGGAAGATCACCAGGATGAAACACAGCCCCGGGGGAGAACTCTTCATGGACATGTGGTGGCTCAGACTTTTGGTGTAAGTTTAGGAGTAATCAGAAGAAGGAAGAAGGAGGTCAAGAGCAGGAATATCTATAAGAATAAAAGTGTAACATGCTAATTAGACCGGACAGCAGGACGACCTTCTGGATAAAGGGGGCTGAGAGGGTCGAGGCAAGCTGCTGCGGCTGCGAGGGCCAAGCCCCTTACATGAATTTCGTGCATCAGGCCTCTAGCATATACATGAAAATCCAAACTCACCTGGCAGATAGTGAAGTACCTACCAAAATGGAAGACACTGAGGAGGAACAAGCTTGGTGGATCAAAGAAAATAAAGTGGTCGGTTTTAGACATGCTGCATTTCACATGTTCATAAAGCATGCAAGTGAGCACAGAAAGGAAGCATCGGACGCAGTGCTTGAGTCCAGGAGTTAGATACAGGTTAAATACATAAACTTAAGAACCAAAAATGCACAAGCAACTTGAAGCTATGGGAACTGCTGCTATTCCTCAATAGGATGATAAAGGTGCCCCCAAGTCCCCAAATATAAAAAGGTGGTAAAGAAGAGGAGCCTGCACCATGGACACAGACAATATGTGGAAAAGGCCTTGGAGGGGTGGGTGGAGGGCGTCAATGAGATAAAAAAGGGGGAGGGACATCTGTAATACTTTCAACAATAAAGATAAATTTAAAAAAAAAAAAAGAAAGAGGAGCCTGCAAAGAAGACGGAAAGAGAAGGAAATCCAGGAGAACAAGGTCTCAGCAGCTGAGAGATATGAGAATGTCTCAGAAGACTTTCAGTCAACAAAACTGCTGAGTGATCAAGTGGGAGAAAAGGAAGCACCCTCGATGTAACACCAGGCAGGATGGCATCCCTGTGGGGCTGGCTGCACAGGCAGTCATGGGAGCCTTCCCCATGCTCGGATGGGCCCTGCATTTGGTTGTTTTTGTTTTGATTTTTAATTTATCTTTATTGTTGAAAATATTACAGATGTCCCCTTTGTAGGTTTTTTTCCCCCAATGACCCCCTCCACATGTACCCGCCCTTCCCAAGCCTTCATCACTCTACTGTCTGTGTCCATGGGTTATACATATATGCATATAAGTTCCCCAGTTAATCACTCCCTTCTCACTCCCCTCCACCCCTGCCTTCCCTCTGAAATTCATCAGTCTGTTCCATGCTTCTATGTCTCTGGTTCTATTTTATTCATCAGTTTGTTTTGTTCATTAGATTCCACATATGAGTGAGATCATGTGATACTATTGGCTGGCTTATTTCACTTAGCATAATAATCTCCAGGTCCCTCCATGCTGTTCCAATGGTAAGAGTTCTTTCTTTTTTTTTTTTACTGCTATGTAGTATTCCATTATGTAAATATACCAGAGCTTTGTTATCCACTCATCTGCTGATGGGCACGTGGGCTGTTTCCAGATCTTAGCTATTGTAAACTGTGCTGCTATGAACATAAGAGTTCATATATTCTTTCTGATTGGTGTTTCTGGTTACTTAGGATATATTCCTAGAAGTGGGATCACTGGGTCAAATGGCAGGTCCATTTTTAGTTTTTGAGGAAACTCCATACTGTTCTCCACAGTGACTGCACTAGTCTGCATTCCCACCAGCAGTGTACTAGGGTTCCCTTTTCTCCACAACCTCACCAGCACTTGTCATTTGTTGATCTGTTAATGGTAGCCATTTTGACAGGTGTGAGGTGATATCTCATTGTCATTTTAATTGCATCTCTCATATGATTAGTGACTTGAAGGATTTTTTCATATGTCTCTTGGCCTTCTTTATGTCCACTTTGGAGACTTGCACTTGGTTTAATGCTTTGCTGTTACCTGTTGAAATTCTTAGTGATTTTTTAACGAGGAACCCCACATTTTCATTCCGCACTGGGCCGTGCATGTTGTGTAGCTAATGCTGCCTCTCTAAGATACGTTTAAGAAAAATTTTTTACAAAGTAGAATATAGTGCTTTGAATGTTTAAAAAACACAGAATATAGCGGTTTGAAGAGTAAATGAGAATTGAGCCAATCAACACATGTGGTGAACAGACTTTCCGGTAGCCCCCAGGATCCTCATCTCCTCCTAGTATAATCCCCCACCTGTAAGTGTGGGCAGGACCTATGAGTCACTTCTAACCAACAGAATATGACAAAGGTGATTAGATATCACTCCTGCGAGCTTGCTGAAGTCTCCCTCTCTCCCTTGCCATCTCTGAAAGCTGCCACAAAGTAAATGAAATCCCACAAGGCATGGAAGTGCAAGTGACCTCCAGGAAGTGAGGATGGCCTAAGTCCCACAACTGCAAGGACATGCATTCTGCCAACAACCTGAGTGAGCTTAGAAGTGGTCTCTTCCCCAGGGGGCCTCTGGTGCACACATGGCCTGCATCCTGGGGAGACTCTAAAGCACCGACACCAGATAAGCTGGGCCTAGATTCCTGACCCACAGAAACTGTGAGGTAATAAATGTGTGTTGCCTTAAGCCACTAAGTTTATGATGTGTTATGTAGTAGTAGATAACTAGTACAAGCCAGAAAGTAGAAAAATCCTCTCTGGAAGTTTAAATGAAAGGAGAGAGAAAGTGGCAGCCGAAAGAGGAGGTCTGAGGGAAGGCTGGCTTTCACAGTGTTCGGCTGTTGTTTTATGACAGGTGAGACTTAAAAATTTGTAAATCCTTATGAGAAAAAAACACCAGGATAGAGGCTGAAATAGGAGGTGGGAGGAGATGGTTGTGGAGAAACCAATTTTTTTAAGTGAAATTATACCTCTTGCACTATAAACAGAAAAATGACTACAGGATCCAAGACCAGGCAGATTTGCAAAGGGGCAGCGGCAAGAAGAGAGAATGGACTTCACATGACTATCTTATTAGCAGTGGAAAGGTAATCTGCTGAGGGCGAGGTACAAGTAGGAGGAATGAGCTGACTGTGAAATGAGAGATTGAAGAAGTGTGGGGAAGGTTGAAAATAGTCATTATGCAGATCAAGAGTGCTGATGAGGAAAGCATGTAACTAACTTCCAGGCAGCGTTAAGAACCTGGTGAAGTTGGAGTCCGGGACTTTATAATGGCATTGGTGTGATTTTCTCTGGCAGAACCTGGCAGTCCAGGAACAGAGGTGGAGACACTGGGTCCCTCGATCCTCCAGTGTTGGGATGTGCCAAGACAGCAGATGAAAGGGAATTCGGTGTATTAAGAAGGGCATGGTGGAAATGCTGGCCACAGAATTGAAAAAGTAGAAGGGAGACATGCTTGACATGCAGGGTGATAGCAGGGGCAAGGGACCTGAAATGGACCTGGAGGAGCCAAAATCTGATGTTACTTGAGATAAACTGTCAGATGAACTAGAAGGAAGAAAGGTTCAAGCCAGCAAATGGGATCTCAGAACATCAGATCAGAAGTAGCTCCTGGTATTAACAAGATCTAGAACATTGACTCCCGATTTGAGCACTGAAAGTCCCATGTCCTGGGAAATCCCCCAGTCCCAGGCCAACTGGGATGGTCTTAAAACGGAAAGTCCTTCATCAAAGAAAGCTCCACTCCCCAGTTTCAGGCAACTGAGACTGCTGGTCATCCATCTTTGTTTATCATTTAACAAACACTGACACCTGGAGCAGAAGATCACCATCCAGGTGCCAACATTATCAAGGAAGGAGGAGATGACCAATAAATGACAGCACTGAAGAGTAGAAGATAGAATATGACTGAAATGAGCATCCAATGCATAAGGAGAAAAAGAGTAAAAATCTGAAAGTGGCCATGAGGAAGAGGGCCCCCACCCCATGTGTGGGAAAAGGCTCATTCTTCATTCATAAGGGCCTGAGACAGTAGCAAACCCAGACAGCCAGATTCAATCAGGAACAGGAGCAACTTGAGGGAAGAAGCTAGCTGAATAAGACGGAGCAGAGTCAGAGCACACAGTGGAAAGTCTAGGGCAGTGGTCAGCAAACTCATTAGCCAACAGAGCCAAATATCAACAGTACAACAATTGAAATTTCTTTTGAGAGCCAAATTTTTTAAACTTAAACTATATAGGTAGGTACACTGTTATTAACTTAATTAGGGTACTCCTAAGGCTTAGGAAGAGCCACACTCAAGGGGCCAAAGAGCCTCATGTGGCTCGCGAGCCGCAGTTTGCCAACCACGGGTCTAGGGTGAGAGGGGAAAGTCCCATGAGTCCCAGAGCTAGAGAATCCCACAGAGGCAACCACAGGGAGAATGGGAATGGTGTGGGATATTATCCCATATAGTTTGCAGGGTTGATGGATGGTGACATACCAATGGCTACTCCAGGGAAGCTGTTTTCCCATGGTCTGTGGGACATAAGCATAGGTGTAATTTCACACACTAAAAGTAGCTATTTGATCTGAAGAAAAGAGATTAGGAATTTTCTGAGCTCCAGAATGAGTTCCTCTGGTCCTTGTCTAAAAGTCCTTTCATCTTGGGACTCAATTCTCTGTTTCACAAATCATCATCTTTGTTCTGATATTCAAATCTTCACCCAACCCTAAGATTCTCCTTAAGTCTCTCACATCTCACTAACACATGTATGTGTTAACCGAATCCAGAAAATCCTCATGAATTTGCTTATGTAACTGTCAATAACTAATACAGAAGTAAAAGTAGAGGAATATATTTATTGACAATAAAATGTCAAAGTTATCACATCAGCACAGAAGGAAGATGAGGAGGGTTTCTGTTGTTTTATCATGGTGAGTTGTATTTTCTGTTTTGTGTGTTTGTGTGTGTTGTGTGTGTATGTGTGCACATACCACCTAGAGATTTAAGTCCTATGGAAGCTAGAAAAACTCAACAATAAAACATATTGTTTCAGCAAAAACCTTTAGCATTAATTAGAAAAAAGTGTCTTCAAAAAGAACTCCCTTGACTCAAGAACAACTCAAGTACTTCTTTTCAGTCAAACCTTGCTCTCAGATTTGGGAGAAGACAGAGTTAAACCAGGCCTGAGAGTGCAGGGCCCTAACCAAACAAGAAAAGGACAGCAAGCTCATAGTTCACCGGGAGACATGATGGTTACTGGACCCTTTGGGAAACCGAGTGCCCTTTGCCTCCTTTCTCATGTAGCCCATGACTTCTCTCTCCCCATCTAGCCCATCAATTCAAGGCTGGGCTTCATGAAGGAGAACTTGGAATCTGTGGCTCAATGGTGTGCTTTTGTGGGTTCCCCAGGATTCAGGAGCGTTACAGTAAGACACTCTCCAGCCTCAGCCCAGCATGCAACCATGCAGGCTGGACCAGTCAAGGGTTCATCAAAAACCAGAAACTGAACACAGAAACTGAAGCAAACCTTCACCAACCAAGTCCAATTTACACAAATGCCTTTACCAATAAATAATTTCTAAATCATTCTCATTAGCCACAGAAAGAGAATCCTTTTATAAAGCTTTCAAAAGTCAAGCCAGTATTAAGATGGCATTTATCACTACATACAAAGTACATGAGAACCCTATGTTAATATGGTTAGCCCATGTTTTTTCTCAAGTGAAAAAACACTGCAAATGCACCTAGCCAAAAAAAAAGAAAGAAAAAAAGAAGGTGAGCTTGTGTGAGTGTAATCTGTTTGTCTAGATCAACATTACATTGTCATCAAATATTTGTGTATGTAGGCCAGGCACAAATATGGTGAAGTAGTATGTAGCAAGATAAGACAAAACCACTGTGAAAATCATTATTACACCACGATGAAGGAGAACATTTAAATACCTATTCTCATTAGACAGGAATAGAGATTCAACATACTCCTTTTTTTAAATATATTTTTACTGATTTCAGAGAGGAAAAGAGAGAGAGAGAGAGAGAGAGAGAGAGAGAGAGAGAGAGAGAGAGAGACATTGATGAGAATCATTGATCGGCTGCCTCCTGCATGCCCCACATTGGGGATCAAACCCAAAACCTGGGCATGTGCCCTGATAGGGAACTGAGCTGTGACCTCCTTGTTCATAGATCGACGCTCAACTACTGAGCCAGCCGGGTGACATACTTCTTCTATAGTGGACACCCAAGAAATCATCTTTCCTAATCCCAACCAAGGAATAAGAAGCAAATTAACAGCATATCAGAATGTTTTGTTGATGTTGTTGCTGTAATCACATATTAGTGTTTCTTTATATCTACAACTACTAGGGAGAAGATGAAGGCAATGAGCAAAACAATTTCAAATCAAGTGCTAGTTTGTTAAAATGAGTCACTTCAAAATACATATGTCTTATAATTTTCATTGGATTGCCATATTTTACCAGAAGTGGATATCTTTTTTTAAAGAAGAGTACATAGGGGTGTCAGGATGGCCGAGTGGTCTAAGGCGCCAGACTCAAGGGACTCCCTTACCTAAAGAAGAGTACAACTTAAACATCAGGAACCCAGACACTGAATGAAAGAAATATGAATTAAATAATGGAGAAAAAAACTTACATAACATAAAAAGACATTTTTAAAAGATAAACCAAGAGCAACTCATGACAGAGATAGATAGATATTTGAAGAAATCTTAGGAGAAAAAGATAGTTTTTGATTGCAAAAAGCCTACTGCAGAGTTCTTTCCCTGACAAAGATATAATATCCAAAACTATAAAAAGTTGACTTTTTTTTAGTCTTATGTAAGTCTGCTGTTTGTCAAACCCACAAGTTCACATGTTTGAAGGAATAGATTATTCAGTGACTAATGGGCAGATCTCAAGTTTATTCCTACTTCAGATACACTTTTTCTTGTTTATACTTTAATCATGAACATTCAAAGTTTTGAAAAATCACCCAGTAGTAAGAAAAAGTTTGCTGAGAAAATTGCATCAGACTTGTCACCTATTCAAGGCCTACAAGACAAAAGGTTACGGAGAATGAACACTAACCTCTTTGGATATTTGCAGGCTCCTTGTCCACGGCAACAAATAAAAAGATTGCAGTAAGAATGCACCTCCTAACAATAGCAGTTCCTTCTGGTGGTGAAGAAAAGCACCTAAAACAAGAATTTACCACCAAACTTCCCTCCCCCACCCAGAAGCTCTCTTTTTGGAAATTAAAAAAAAAAATCAGAGTTCAAGTTCAAAGGGAGACACCATAGCAACTTGATAGGCATAGAAACAAGTGCAAACAATGAAAAACAGCAAACTGTTCCAACTCTAGTACCAGTTACAGACCTTACAGACGAATGGAACACGCTGTAGCAACTTCATAAGACACAGAAACAAGAGCAAACAATGGAAAACAACAAACTGTTCCAACTCTAGTACCAGTTACAGACCTTCCAGGCTAATGGAACACACTGTCTCCAGCAGCACAAGTATAATGCAGTTATGCATTAAACATCAGTTACTCTGCTTGAAAGCAAATACCCTCTATACAAGTTAACTGAGATCTATTAACAAAAGCAAACATTTTCCCCTCTGAATCAACTCCCTCATTAAGTGGTGAGAAAATACACATATATGAACACGTCAAATGCACTGGGAACTTACCACACCTGTATATGCAACATCCCAGCCCAACATTCACACCTTAACCATGTGCCAGTCACCTCTTCAACTGCTTAAAAATACCCTCCCCAACCAAAGGAAGTTGAGGTTTAATATTCATTATAATACCACTGCATTACCTATAGCACACAAGCTTTAAGACAACTAATATTTCCACTCCTAAGGTTCATAATTCATGACATTACAAGCCACTCATGAAAGGTGCTGAGATTTTCTATTTTAGTTTAAGTGTTTAATATTGTGGGGGAAAGGCTGAAATCAGGGGAGGAAGGGCCTAACTCTAGTCCCAATTCATACTACCTGTGTGCCTCTGAGTGGAAGGGTCCACCCCTCTAAGCCAAGAACGTTTCCTTCCAGTCCTATATTGTTGGTAATAAATTAGGAGGAAATAGCAAATCTAAATCAAGGCAAGAATCTGAAATTACAATTATAGAGGTATATACCTCTGTATGGGTATATTTAGTGAACCAACTTCAGGTCTGTCCAGTACACTGAACTCCTGCCCCAAGGCTGACGAAACACGGGGCCCGTAGGCCTTTCTAGCTGACACAGTCCGAGTCCTACAGGGCACTGTGGAAGAAAAAGGATTCACGGAAAACCCTAAAAACTGTTTACAAATAATGCTATCGGGCTCACATCTGATTCACTTGAATTCAGATGTCCACATGTGTATCACTGCGCACATGTGATTTTTTTTTTAAATAAGTAGGCCCCATGAGTTAACAGCTCCCCCTGTTCCTTCTTTCTCACTCTGTCCCTCCCACAACACAGGAAAGATTGTGTAGCTCTCAACGTGAAAAACACCTGGTAGATACTTGAGAGTGCAACTCCACTCTGTAAAAAATGCAAAAAAAACCCCACAAACAAACAAAAGGGTTTTAGTACAACACACACACACACGTTTCACAAAATAGTACTCATCCCTAAAATGGACACATTTCCTACTGCATTTTATGTTTTAAAATGCTGATTGTGACCCACAGTATAAAAAAGTTAGATCCACTAAAGGATGAAGAAACAAAATGTGGTACAGAGATACAATGGAATATTATTCAGCCTTAGGAAGGAATGACATTCTGACACATGCTACATACGACATGGATGAATCCTGAAGACCTTATATTAAGTGAAATAAGCAAGTCACAGAAAGATGAATACTTTATGAGGTACCCAGAGTAGTCAAATTCATAGGTACAGAAAGTACAATGCTGGTTCCTAGGGAATGAGGGAGGGGAATGAATTAACGTTCACGGGTATAGAGTTTCAGCTTGGGGAGATGAAAAAGTTCCAGAGAAGGATGGCGGTGAAGGTTGTACCTAATGTGAATGTATTTAATGCCACTTAAATTATACAGTCAAAAATGGATAAGATGGTAAATTTTATTTTGTGTATTTTACCACAATAAAAAATAAACATAAAAGAACACTGAGTTTGAAAGCAGTCAACAACTGGGAAATTCCCCTAAAAAATGAAAGTTTTCTATGCTATGAGATATTAGTGAAGCCTGCATAATTGGAAAGAAGTATTCAGAGTAGTATTCAGTAGCATTAGTGTGAGATAATAGAGAATATCTATAGTGGTCTCGGCTCCCAGGTTTCTGGCACATAGCTCCTAAAACCCCTGTATTTTCCTAAGTGATAAGAGCAGTAGGAGCATCTTTTGTTCTAATGAGGTGACTCTGAGTGGGTTCCTGGATGGGGGCTGGTCACCAGAATGACCAAGCCATGGTTAGAAGCTTGTTCATCCCTGCCTCCTGTCCTCTGCCCATTCCTCAGAGAGGGGAGAGGGGTTGGAGACTGTGTTAATAATTGATCATGCTTATATGAGGAAATCTCCATAAAAATCCCCAATGTACTAGAGGTTTGGAGAGCTTCTGTGTTGGTGAACACATCCACCTGCTAGAGGGTGATGCACCCCAAACTCCACAACGACACAAGCTCCTGTGCTCAGATCCTCCCAGACACTGCCCTGTGTGTCTCTCTCCGTCTGGCTGTTCATCTGTACTAAACTGATAAACATGTTTCCCTGAGTTCTGTGAGCCACTCTAGCAAATTAATCGAACCCAAGGAGGGAGTTGTAGGAACCAAAAATCTATAGCCACATCAGACAGTTGTGAATAACCTGGGGACCTGTGATTGGCATCTGAAGTAGGGGGCAGTTTCTTGGAACTAACCCTTACCTGTGGAATCTGATACTGTCTCTGGTAAATAGTGTCAGAATTGAGTTAAATTATAGGACATCCAGCTGGTGTTGGAGAGAATTGCTTTGGGGGGAAAACCCCCTCACATCTGGTGTCAGAAGAGTTGTGGGTTTGGTGGTAGTGTGAGAGTAAAGGAGAGATGTGGGAGGGAAGACAATGATTTTTTCCGAAGACAATTACAATCCTAATAGTGTACTCAACTCACACTATTGAATCTTGCTTTTTTTCCAACTATAAAACAGGAATAAGGATGTTTACTACAAAATCAAGGAAAGTCACAATGCTCAAAAATTATTTGTTGATGAAGAAGTTGGGAACCCTGAAAATTTAGTTAATAAAAATGATCAGATCACTGAATAGCAAAGGATATTTTATTAAATTAAATATTCCCAAAGTATTCTGAGATTAGTAATATATCACATGTATTAAAAACTAAGAAAAAATGTCCTAGCCAATTTGACCCAGTGGACAGAGCATCGGCCTGTGGAATCAAGTGTCCTGGGTTCGTACCTCAGTCACAGGCTCCATTCCCAGCCCCGGACAGGGCCCATGTGGGAGGCAACCAACTGATCTGTCTCTCTCACATCTATGTTACTCTCTCTGTGTCTCTCCTGCTCCCTTCCACCCTCTCTCTAAAAATCAATGGAAAAATATCCTCAAGTGAGATTAACATTCAAAAAAAAAAGCACTAAAAAAACAATCAAAACTAAACACTGATTTTAAGTGGTAGATAAAAAAAAAAGTATAATAATGCAAGACTTTTT
This sequence comes from Myotis nattereri, assembly GCF_964212035.1. Lineage (NCBI taxonomy): Eukaryota > Metazoa > Chordata > Mammalia > Chiroptera > Vespertilionidae > Myotis > Myotis nattereri. The sequence continues at coordinate 128,008,138 of NC_138075.1, read as the reverse complement.
TATCAAAAAATTATTTCTTTGAAAAAACTTTTTTTTTAAAGATATGCTGATTAATACCACAGTGTTTACCCTTGCTTTTCAAGTTGAGAGCTGAGGAATTTAGTTCTCAAGAGGGCAGAAGGGGCCTTGTTCTCTTACATAATCTCAGGCTCCAGTTTCCCCAAGTGCTAAACCTTTTAAACTTAGATCTATACACCTATACTATAACAACACAAGTCCACAGTAGGTAATCTGGTAAGTAGGCCCAATGTTTTTTTTACCACAAATGTGAATAAAAATATTTACTTACAATCCACAGTTTTCTATTCACTTACCAATCCAATATTAAAGTCCCTTTTTCTCCAAATAAACATTTCTAGGCAATTAATATTTCTGTGGCTGCAGCAGGCCAGGAAATACAATTAGCTAAACTAAGTTTTATTAAAAGTATTGTCACTAATACCACCTTAGAATGGTTTCTTTTCCCCAAGTTCTTCCCAATTGAGCTCAGTCCTAAAGCTGACACCTATTAAATCAAGCCTTATGGGGTCCTCATACTCTAGACCTAAAGTTAGTACATGGAAGTACAAAGCTTTCTTTCAGTCAGGAAAGTTCACTAAGCAAAATGGCAGCAACTTCACTTCCAACAGATTGTGCAACTAGTTTGCCTAACATATTTGTTAACTCTAGGAGTGTGCCTAGCCTCCTTAATTAGATATAAACTCCCTGAGGAGAAATATCCTTCAGACTTATCTGTGCCCAGGATGCTGGGTCTTTCATCAGTTTAATAAACATTACTTGGATGCATACACTCCACACACTCAATCCATTGTATTCATCGTTCTTCACTTTGCCAAATGTCTTTGAATAATTTTCTCAATGTTAGAAATACAGTGAAGAAAAATCTAGAATAAAAAAGTTCCTTCCTTATCATGGACACCATTTCCTTTGGAGATTCTAAAATCATACCACTAGGCCAGTGGTTCTCAACCTTCCTAATGCTGTGACCCTTTAATACAGTTCTTCAAGTTGTGGTGACCCCCAATTTCATTGTCACAAATTGAGCATAATTAAAGCATAGTGATTAATCAAAAAAACAATATGTAATTATATATGTATTTTCCGATGGTCTTAGGTGACCCCTGTGAAAGGGTCGTTCGACCCCCCCAAAGGGGTCGCGACCCACAGGTTGAGAACCGCTGCACTAGGCTATAAATATTACAAGTCTTTATTGAGGGAGGGAAAAAAACAAAAACCTATCAGTCTTGCCAAGAGATAGGATCTTTTCAAGTAGTTCACTGTTGGGTCCAGGTTAAAAAGTAAATAATAGCATTCTTCATTTTGGATCGATACCCCACTGGAGCCATTGATAAGGCAACAAAATATGAACTGCACCCTTTGTCACTAGAATAAATTATTTATTTAGGAATTCTTATTTAGCAAAAGAAAAACATGAGTATTTTCTATTAATTTGTATAGACCCCTCAGGAAAACTCTAGAAACAAACACCTGGAAAAGACCTACTCACTACATTAAGCATTAAGTTCAAGTCACTAAGCAAACTGATTTTCTAAGGGGAAAGATATTTCCTTAATTGCTCATGAGTTACCAATTTGACACACCAATTTTGAAAACCAGTTTATTAGAATGTAAGCTTCTCAAAAGGAAGTTCAGCTAGTTAAGCATCACTTGTAAACATCCACACCAACTAGAGTAAATCTTCGAACACAGGACGGCACTCAGTTACCAAATGAAAAAACTCAAATCCTTTGGAAATAACTATGCTTAAGAAATTGTATTTTCATATTCAAAAGCAAAAAAAAATTCAAAAGCCAGTTATCTGGTTTTCTCATAACAGTGCATATTTAGTTTAAAGCCCTCAACTACAAAGTAAGCAAACTTGCAATTAGAATAAATCATATAAAGCCAGTGAAATATTTAACTCAAAACTGTACTCTGATTATTTATAGTTTCTTACCTCCCTATCCAACTGATCTAAAATTGCTTACCTGACCTTATCTGCCAAAGAAATGGAAATTCTACCTAAGCAAACACAGATATTTCTTTCAGGAGCATTATCCAAGTAAAAACACACAAAGGCAAGTGAATTTCAAAACCAAGATGGCTACCTTACATTAAGAGATGAGAAGGGGATAAAATTGTTTGTGATTCTCTAGTTCTTTCCAGAAAAGATTTAGAGTACCTCAAAATAAAAGTCAGATATGCAACTAGATAAATAGAACTTAAAAGTCAAGGCCACACTAGAGAAGAAACAGCAAAAGCTTGACACTTTCAAGCTAATATAATTCCCAAATCTAAGTATTAAGAGTGGTTTTGAGCTTCCTAGTGGCCAAAAACACAACAAAAAAGTAATATCCTTTTCTTTATCAAGGAAAAAATAATAGCATCCCATCTTCTTTCTCAAGAAAAAGAAAAAAAAATATATCATGGCATGTGGCATGAGAGTCTAAAAAAAGTTCCCCACTTGGGACTTTACACGAGGACCAATGAGAACAGTGTGAATAATATCCTTTATTCATTTACCCACAAATAAAAAGTTCATGGCCCACATGGCTATTTTCTATTAAAACAGCCTGTTAAAGGCAGAAGGCATAGGATTATGCCTTGCCTTTCATTCATTTTAATTTACTAAAAGAAAATGCTACCTGATCCTCCTCTTTGGCCTCCAAACTATGACTTCATACGAAGATGGGACTTAATGTATTCTGCAGAATTTTCTTCCCAAATATATTCTTTCATATTGAGAAGACAGATGATTCGGTAATCCTAGATGTAAGGCCACAGAACTCTTACCCTGTGTTGCTTTGGAAGTATAGTATGAGAAGCCATTTCGCCAGTGCTGTAAGCAGAGTCTCTATCACTGGAAACTGGTTCCATGGGCTTTAATGTTCTGGTGGTAGGGTGAGGGGAGAAGGAAGACAGGCAGAACACAAGGAGCATACACGCTAACTGCAGTAGGTCTAGGGAAGTGTCAGGAGGACAAATAAAGCAGGTCAGGGGCTGCTTTTTTAAAGCCCTGGGCAAGTGTGAGCTTGGCTTATTTAGGAAAAGCAGAGCAGAGGCCAATGTGGCTGAAGCCAGCAAGAGAGGAAAGTGGTTGGAAACTAGGTCAGGGAAGCAGCAGGGGCAAGACCAGCTTCTGATTCCCTCAACACTTAAAAGACATGGTTGATTTAGGTTGCACAGTGCTACGCCACCGAACCTCATGGAAATCAACTGGCCTGAAAGATGCTTAAAGCCATTCAGGAGAATCCCAGGGGACACCTAAGTTGGACTTCACCTGCAGCTGTTCACACCAGCAGTAGTTCTGAGATCAATGCCTAGTCACTATAGCAAGACATACTGTAGGGACTTTAGAATTATTGTTTCAGATGTGTAAAATCCTTGAGTTTTAGTTTGGGCATACTGTTGACACATTCTTTGTGAAAGCAGTTAAAACTCCAACGGTTATGGTTTGTTAGACTAAAACTCCTCAACCACAGAGCATAGTCTCATCATTTCATTTACCACAGGTTACCTGGGTTTCCCTGGGACACTCCCATTTCAAATACTCTTCTTTGCTGTTCCCCAGAAATGCATGCTTAGCTCTCAAATAATAGACTTTAGTCATACTAGAGAATACACATAATTAGGAGACAGATAACAGTGCTTCTAAAAACAGTACCACAGCCCTAGCTGGTTTGACTCAGTGAATAGAGCACTGGCCTGCGGACTGAAGGGTCCTGGGTTCAATTCCAGTCAGGGGCACATGCCCCAGTTGCAGGCTCAATAGCCCAAATGAGGCGTGCAGGAGACATCTGATCAGTGATTCTCTCTCATCATTGATGTTTCTATCTCTCTTTCCCTCTCCCTTCCTCTCTGAAATCAACAAAAATAAATGTTAAAAAACCAAACAAAAAAACAGTATCAGAGTATCGAGGTATATGTTTTTATCAATAACATTCCCACATTTTTTAACATTTTATTGAGTGCTTACTATATGCAGACACATTGCTAATGCATTAGTTGGATTTTTGTAAAATTCAATAAGGTGTGTACTATTATTATCCCCATTTTACTGATAAAGCTAACAGAATGCAGACCCAGAAAGTAAGCCCAAATTGTCTGGTTCCAGAGGCTGTCAAATCACACTACCTCTCTACTAAAAGAAACTGGATGGAAAAGAATTACTCATTGACAGATGTTACCCAGGGACAGAGTGGAGGACATATCCTTTTCTATTTAGCTAATAAGACAATCTATATGTTATTATCACCCAGAATCAATACTCTTTAGGGAGATATAAGTAACCCAGAGCTAAATATACTACAGGGAAAGAATCTACTGAATCTTAGTGACAAGCGATATGAAATATAGAACCACAGCATGGACCACAGAACTCTGAAAACAGGATGCAGGCTCACCTTCCTGGGCATGCAACCACCAACCTACCAGCTGCCCTTCTCTCACATTTTTATATTATTTCATCTGTGCGAGATCACAAGCTTGTTGCATAGCTCTCCAACTGCTTTATTCTTTTTTTAAAGGAGTCATGGAAGTCGTGGCCTGACATACCATCCAAAGCATAAAGATATGATGGGGCGGGGGGCGGGGAGGGGGGGGGGAGAGAAAGGATCAGTCCAACCATCTTGCACATTCCGTTGTCAACATCAGCTGCCACAGAGGAAGGAGAAAAGTTCAGAATGTAAGACAGCAACAGGAGGGAAAAAAAACACAAACACACCATCTTCCACTCACTGGAACAATCTTCTGCATATGGATATGGCTGGGACTCTGCAGTGTACCACAAGGCCACTTCTTGGGGTCTAGGGTCTGGATACACAATACAAAGTATAAGATAATGCTTTCTCCTAAAAGATCTGTTGTTGTTATTGTTGTTGTTGTTGTGTGTGTGTATACACACGGCGAGTCCTTAGGAGGAAAGGGTGTGTGGAAGTGGATGTGTGGGAATGTGAGTGTGTATGTTTCAAGAGAAGTCCTTAGGAGGGAGGGTTTAAAGCTCAGAAAAGGTGGGACTAAAATTATACAAAAATGGAAGTAAACGATGCTTTTAAAAGGAACTCCTACAGATCTCAGATGCTGACACAATGAGTCTGAAACAGACTGACTGAAGAGGCCAAGCCCTCTTTATGTGCTTTATGACTTTATGACTAAAGCCAGCCCAGTCCTATCTAAACAAACAGCAATAGTCAGGGTCCAAATCTGCTCCCTCCGTGGCCCACCCGGAACAGCAGCAGTAACAATAGGAAGTACTGACTCTCCATAGGATGAGATTAGGAGGAGGGTCCCCACTCAGAGTTTCCAATCAAAGTCCATGATCAAGTGACCACAGAGAAACCTAAGGTGGAACGCACTTCCCAGCAGGCAGAGGAGTCCTGCTTCCTCATACCAGGGTCACTCCACTGCATCATAAACAAAGCAACCTCAAAGCACCAGGGCCCCATGCCATGCTGGAATTCAAACCAAATAGCTCACGCAGAACCTGAGGAAAACACCGACTCTTCTTTTGGGGATTGGAGCTCTTACCAGAAGGGACAGAGAATCCATGACAAAGGGAACTGCATTACCAACAACACTGGGATGGTACCCTGGGCCCTGTTCACCCCACCCCACCTTCAATCCCTCACACCTCCATTTCCAAGAACTCAAATAAGACTTCCCAAAACTCTTCTAACCAGGCTGACCAGTAAAGGGAGGCAAAGCCTCATCTCCCTCCTCTTTCCCCCTTTCCCTCCCTCACCAGTCCCTGCCACCAAGGGACTGGTTAGGTGGGGTTCCTGCACCCCAGGGAGCCTCAGGGAAGGAACAGTCTCCTGAGACCCCAGGCAGAGGTGCAATTACGGATGCTGCTGGGTGTGATTGTACTAAACTTTACGGCACTAGTAGATTACTGCCAAAACACAGTCATTGGAAAAAATAAACCAAGAGAAAAAAGAATGCTGGAAAATGTAATGTGGAATATTCTTCAGAGTTCAAATAATAAGGAAAGAGATAGCAGCCAAGCTCCCCTGATGAGGCAAGTAGGCCATGGGCTTACCATAGAACCTCACATCAGACAAACCTCTGATGAGGATCTTTATTCATACACACAACACTAACTTGCAACTATGGATATGTGTGGAGGATGGATAGAGTATTTGTCAGCCAGACCAGGTCTGGCTGGACGGAATGTGGATAAAGGCTCTACTAGTAATTACAAAAAAGATAGGAGCCAAGCTCACCCCAGATAAAACAGGAGGGGTGCCCGCCTTGTGTGTGAGGTACCAGCGTGGCCCACTCTCCTGCCATTAACTGCTGACCCTGGACCCCTCTGTTTGGGGGTGGAGAGCTTCCCTCACTCAGCAATCAATTCCTATGTTTACAGGAGCCCATGAACCAACAAATGAACTGAGTGAGAGCCTTTTACTCAGCATCACTGTGAACTCCTGATTATCTGTGATCTCTGACCTGATTTTCTCCTCGGACTTCACTCTCACTTCTAGTAATATCCTCCTCCTTCCACTTACATCCTGGTTACTGAAAACCTACCTCTCTAACAGAACACTTCTTTGTTTCTGAGAACCCTGTCTGCCCACAGATTCTAAACCTCTGTTCACTGTGTCCATTGCCATCATGGACTGAATGTTTATTCCCCCCAAATCCAAATGTTGAAGCCCTAATCCTCAATGTGATGGTACTTAAAGATACGGGACTGGGGGGTGAGCCCTCATGAGTGGAATTAATGCCCTTTGAAGAAGAGACATGAGAAAGATGATCTCTCCACCATGTGAGGACATAAGACAGCCACCTGCAAACCAGTAAGTGGGTCCTTACCAGACACCAAATCTGCCAGCACCTTAATTTTGGACCTTCCAACATCCAGAACTGTGAGAAACGAGTATTTGTTGTTTAGGCCACCCAGTGTACGGGGTTTGTTATAGCTAAGACAGCCTTCCATACCTTTGAGCCCAGTGGTCTCTCTCCCACTCTCCAGTTAGGCCCCAGAGCTCCAGCTTTGGCCCTTCACCCCTGGCTTCCTAACCCAGCTCTCTATTTTTCCATCGCTCATAAAACTGGCTCAACACTTCAGGTGTAGAAGACTCATGTGGATGGTACAGGTGAAACAGGCACTCATCCCACACCTGGGGCAAACTCGAGTCCTAATTGAATTGATTAGTTCTGTTCTACTGGGTGAGCAAAACCAATCTATATTAAAAAGGTCTGTGGACCTAACGCCGTAAGGACCAAAGACCAGCGTGAGTGGGCGGGGCGCACGTGGGTCGGCAGGGCCGCGCGATTTCACGCGCTGGGCTTCTGGTCATGTATGACATCATATCCAGACAGCAGTTGGGAGACAGCACACACAGGGAGAAAACCAGCTTGTTAACATATGTGCAGGCACCGTGCAAGGTGCTTTACCTGTACTTACCTGCCTAATATTCACATCGTAGAATCAGCTGAGAAAACAAGCTCAGAGATAAAAGAACTTACCAAATACCACCAGGTCCACCTAAAATCAGGTATGTGTTCCTTCTACTGCCAATGTTAGAACTAATAAACGATAACAAACACTTGAAAAAGTCTCATGGGGCATGGTAATGTGAAAAGCATCCTTCCAAAATCAAAGAAAGAACTCCTATATTTATTTAGAAAGAAATCATATACGTATTCAGTTAGCCTTAAAAGTCAAAATGTGGCCGAAACCGGTTTGGCTCAGTGGGTAGAGCGTCGGCCTGCGGACTGAAGGGTCCCGGGTTCCATTCCGGTCAAGGGCATGTATCTGGGTTGCGGGCACATCCCCAGTAGATGTGCAGGAGGTTCCATTCCGGTCAAGGGCATGTATCTGGGTTGCGGGCACATCCCCAGTAGATGTGCAGGAGGCGGCTGATCGATGTTTCTCTCTCATCGATGTTTCTAACTCTCTATCTCTCTCCCTTCCTCTCTGTAAAAAATCAATAAAATATATATTAAAAAAAAAAAAGTCAAAATGTGGACAACAGATTACATTTGGCAAAGACAATTCTCATAAATTTAAATAAATACCTAGGCTTTGGTTTATGTTATGAACAACAATTTTTTTTAATATATTTTATTGATTTTTACAGAGAGGAAGGGAGAGGGATAGAGAGTTAGAAACATCAATGAGAGAGAAACATTGATCAGCTGCCTCCTGCACACTCCCCACCGGGGATGTGCCCGCAACCAAGGTACATGCCCTTGACCAGAATCGAACCTGGGACCCTTGAGTCCACAGGACGACGCTCTATCCCCTGAGCCAAACCGGTTAGGGCTGAACAACAATTTTTAATGTTTAATGTTTCGACACTTTGTATTAGTGTAAGCAAGAACTAAGAACACACATGTAAAAAAGGAAAGTTTTTTAGGACAGAATTGTGTGACGTTTTAAAAAAAACATTATTTTTCTGCAATAAAATCATCACTATCATCCTAGTAACTAGGAAGTTTTGGTTTTGGTTTTTATTCTTTTGTGGTGGCAAGTGCCAGCACATGGGGGAGGTAGGATGAGGCAAGGCAGGTGAGAGCAAAGAAAACTGTACTCAGTTAGGAATCGGAAAGAGAGTTCTAGTCCTAGATATACATTAAAGAGCTTTATAAGAGCTCGTGTCATCAGCATCCCTGAGCTTCAGTGTCCTCTATGAAATCTGAGAGCTCTATATTCTATGAGGCCTCATCCCACACCCTATGACTATTGCAAACATGGGCTGATGACTCGAGTGACACACTGCAGAGAAACCATGGGGTGTGTATTTAAAGAAGACTATCAAATGAATCATCCATGAGTAAAAAGTAATTTATTTCCATTCAAAAAGTCATGTTAATCTACAGGATGTTAGTAGAGAGAACATCTTACAATTATTCTGAGGAAGCTATAAATAGGCAGTATTTGAAATTAGTGAGCTATGTGCAATGGCTCACCAAGAAGCACATGTAGTCAACATGTTGCAGTCTGCATTTGCAAGCTGTTTGCTTTCTAGCACAAATGGCGGGGGGCAAGGGGGGGGGGGAATTTTGGTTTCAGAGTATCCAATCATTACAGATTCCAGCTGTATTTATGAAACAGGAATCTCACAAAGAATTGTAAATTAGAAGCATTTAAAACAAACAAAAGAAAAAAACCTACTTTGGGGGTATATATACGTGGATAGCGACAAAGTCAACTGTGTTTTTGTTTTACCGAAAATTATTTAAAATCACCAATGGTCGAGAGTACAAGAGACATACAGGTGGAGATTTCCCTGGACTTGACCAGAGTTCACATTTCCCCAACTCTGTGTACTCATTTAATGCAGATCGTAGAGCCTAATAACCACCTCTGTGGCATCCACTTCAGGCTCTGTGTGGGCAGCACAGAGAAAAAGGTGAGTCTACCAGTCTTAAGAATAAGAGGCTGCCAAACTCAGAAAATCAACACCAAATGCCTTATCCTGTTTTCAGAGGGCTGACTTCTCACCTCCATCATTCCCTGTCCATCACCCTTCACACACTTACTCTCAAAAGTAGACTTGCTCTTTATGAAACCTTTGCCATAAAACTACCCAGAATGTGACTGAGGAGGAGGGGCCTCTCGAGAGAGGAAGATGATAAAAAAGAGACAATGAGGCTCTTATGTAAGAAATTTTGCTTTCCAGACCTACCACAAGTCAGTTCCTTGGTGACGTTTTCAATCTTTAAAGGATAAGTAGTGATTTTTTTAAAAAAAAGAAGAACCAAAGGAATTCTTTTTTAAAGCTTTGGGTTGTTATATAGAGTATTTACAAAAGAAAGAACCTATCAGTTCAAACCTACCTAGACATGTTTTAAGAGTCCTGAGCCATTCCCGAGGCTGCTCACTCCTACTGTTCACTTTCCTATTTGACCTACTCAGCTCAGCATCCTAGCTGACTGACAGATATCACCTTAAACATGTAAATCTTTGTTGCAGCAGGTATTAGGTGTGTGTGTGGAGGGGGGGGGGGGGGTAAAGAGAGAGAGAGAGTTTACGGTACTGCATTAAGGCAAGAGAAGAATTAAATTGGTTCATGTAATCCAAAGAAGTATTGAACAACTAAACCATAAATAAGTCAGGAATCACTGAGTCTCAGGAAACTCTGGACAAAGGCCCTGGACCAATGTTAATTATGTTGATGAGAAGAAGACATTTTCTAGGAAAAGGTGTGAATCAGAAACTTTCAGATGTCCCCTGTGTAGCAAAATATAAAGTTTACACATTGCTTAAAATTTGTAAAGACTTTGTGACATTCTACATGGGAAAATCTGGTGTAAAAGTACTGTGATTATGTTTAATAAAATGAAGTATTGCCTCTGCGCCGGAAGGAGAACCCGGGAACACTTGGAATTATGGCGGCGGTGGATAAAAAAAAAAAAAAAAAAAATGAAGTATTGCAATAGTGGGGCACTGACACATTCTGAAATTTTGTCCTCTACTACTAACTTTTTAAAACTATCTTTATTGTTAAAAGTATTACAGATATTCCTTTCCTCCCCTATTTTAAAGGTTTAAAATGTCATTAAGACTTGCAAAAGTTACACTGCTATTAAAGTATTTCTTCCCCCCTCCCCCCCAAAAAAAAACAAGTCCTGGGCCATCTATCACCCAAAGGCTTTTTTAAATGCTAAGAAGACAAGCAAAATTACTAATTATTTAAATATTAATCATAGCTAGTGTGTCATTTTCCAATAAATAATTTATTTACAGTAAGTTAGTGCTGGCCAGTTTAATGCAGATCTTTAGAGTACATGGAAGGCATTGAAAAGTCAATGTTTATGGACTGTTAGGAATAAGGTATTCCTTTAATAAGATATAATAAAGTTAATAATAATAATAATAATAATAATAAAAAGAAAGGAAGAAAGAATCCAAGTGAATGGCAGTGCCAGGAGTGGATAAGCACACACTCTCTGCATTGAGTATAGCTGAGTTCTGTGTGATCTTGGGTAAGTTACTGAATGTCTCTGTGTCTCCATGTGCTCCTCAGTAAAATGCAGTCAATTATAGTCCTGCATCACAGGGTGAGGATCAAAACAACGATGCATGTAAAACATTTAATATGTGTGTCAGAAACACTCAAGTATTAGTGACTGTCATTCTGGAATGAGTTTTAGTTCCAATTCTACTCATAATTAGCTGTGTGTTCTTGGGCAAACTAGTTAGCATATCTGAGCATTGGCTTATTGACCAAAGAAACGATGAGTCTAGGTTACATGATTTCTTGATCTCTATGGCTTCTCCAAGCTCAAACCCCCTTAACAGCTCAATATAGTTTATAACTTCTAATTCTTTTTGGTTTCTGGTCACACCTTCTTTATGACTTATTGGTCATGGCCAAGATTTATCTGATATAAGTGTGTGATCACAAAAGAGTCCTAACATATTAGGAAATTTTAAATGATTGCTAAAATAGATAATCTATTATGGTCTCCACCATCATGTGGAATTCTATCTCATAACCTCATGTTCTAATCTCTTAGGTGGGTGCCAGGTACCCAAGTTATATAAGCAATAGAATTAGCATATACAGACAGAATTTAATGTCACTGCTAAACAAGACTAATAAAATTAACCTGGCACAATAATTTTCATAAAAGCTTGTAAAAATGGTACTTAGTTCTGATAATTGCAAGTATTTCAAATACTTAGATAAAGCCGGGCCAATCCTTGCTTCTCTATTAATGCTCTAGATGTCCCCAAGCTGCATCAATGACCATTTTCCCTGACACCTTGGACAGTTTAAATTTCATCTCACATGCTACTAGCATGGTCATTAAGAAAGAAGCATCAACAAGCTCTAATGAAATAATTACTTGGAGCAACAGTCCTCAATGGATGCTAAACAGACATTGGAAGAAAGGTGAATGAGGAAATCCACAATGCAAGGATCAAGCTGCCACCCTATCAACCTCAATATCTCTCAAGGCAGCCAGCCAGCCACTTTCCTGAGATGACAAAATATGCAGTACATAATACCACCAACAAACCAATCTTACCTCAAATTCTGGACATGAAGCTAATCAGGCTTTGGTGCTAACTTTCTATTTACAGAAACAGAGAGATTAGGTTTAAAGAGAAAACTATCAGTGAAGTCCAGAATGTGGGACATTGTACAAGACAACTGACCTGATTCTTCAACAAATAATAGCATGGGAAGAAAAGAGTAAGGGAAGAAGAGGTGTTGTAGAGTTTAAAAGCTTCAAGAGGTGTAACAGTCCCATGCAATCTGTGGGCTTTATTCAAATCCTGGTTTGAAGAAACTAACTATAAAAATATATTTTTTTAACTAAAAGGGGTGAAAACAACACTGGTGAGATGGGGAGTTCTATAGATACCTGGACTTCCCCCGCCCCTTGATATCTGTTCTGGAACTGCACATTCAGTCACTCACCAATTCCCTGTCAAGGGCATGTACCTGGGTTGCAGGTTCAATCCCCGGTCCCTGTCAGGATGCGAGCAGGAGGCAACCAATCGATGTCTCTCTCTCACGTTGATATCTCTTGTCTCTTCCCTCTCTCCACGCCCCCATCCCTTCCACTCAAAAAAAAAAAAATAAGATAAATATCCTCATTCCTTGGGTGAGGAGTAAAAAAAATTAAAAAGCATAAAATCATTGCTCTGTGCAGGTAGTATTTGAAATGAGAAGGAAAAGAGATGGGCAAGGACCAAGTGGAAACTTATATTTTTGCATTAAGTAGTGCTCCACCCAGCATCTCTATTCCCTGGAGCATTTTGGTTTTATTCTTTATCTATTTTTTGTCTACTTTTTTAAAATTATTTTTTTCTTTTTGTTAATCCTCACCTGAGGATAATTTTCCATTAATTTTTAAAGAGAGTGGAAGGAAGGAGAAGAGACAGAGAGAAAGAAACACTGCTGTGAGAAAGACACATCAATTGGTTGCCTCCTGCACACGCCCGGACCAGGGCCAGGATTGAGCCTGCAGTCCACGCAATTGCCCTCGACCGGAATCGAACCCGGGACCCTTCAGTCTATGGGCCGACGCTCTATCTACTGAGACAAATCAGGTAGGGCTACATATCTTTTTAATTGAGGCATAACTTACACAAAGTAAAAGGTGCACATCTTACATAAACAGCTCCATCACTTTTTACCTCCTGCGATTATAATTTCATTTGGTTTGGCTTTCCAGTATAACATCCCCTTTCCTCAAGACTACTGCTGGTCAGAAGCAAGCTTGGAATGCAAGAAGAAACATGTTGGGACCTGCTTCCAACTTCTGAGCCCTGCATGCCGGCTGCCTGCTCGGATGTCCAGCCAGGGCACACAGCGTTAAGTTAAAGAGTCCAATGGCAACTAACAGTACAGCTTCTTTACTGTATTTTTAAGTCTCTACCTCTGCCTCCAAATCCTGCTTTCCCAAAGCTACCCAAGTCATAGGGTTTTTAACCTACTGCTTCCTGGAATGGTCCAATAGATTTGGAACAATGGTTGCCCTCTTGAGCCAATTTCACTCAGCATAGCTAAAATTATATAACTAGCTCTTACCAAGCCATTTGATAATCTTTTTAAAAATACAGACTAAAAGATATGAGGTGTTTAAAATCTTTTCTAAATTTTCAGATATTTATGATACATAAAGAATTCCTCTGCAATAGAGAATATGAAATCTTCCAAAACGATTTTATGTAAATAGGAAAAAATATCATTTAAATACAGAATTGTTACAGAGGACATAATATATTCATATAAAATATAATTATATAAACATCATGAAAAGTGCATGATGCCTAATTAAATGCCATCCGTTAATAAGGCAATAGCCTTGGGACATTTTGTACAAAAGTGGTGTTTCTGGTACATATAACATTTAAAACACAACTCAAACACACAAACTGTGCCTAATGACAGAATTATGTGTTTTTCATTTGGTGCCATCCTCATACTATGCCTAAGAAAGCTACTTCACAAATGGATCGCTTTAAGACACTATCATTTCCACATGGCAATGCCAAAATTAAAATGCAGTACAAAATTCTCCTTAAAATAACAATTAAAGGTTTACCTAGCAAGTTGATTATTCCAACTGGGATTTCAAAGCCCTTCTGAAGATAAGAAGTCAAACTTTTACAGACACAACTAAGAGAAGGCAGAGAGAAGGCCCAAGTGTAATCCTCACTCTTATAACCTTTCTTATAACCCTCGGTAAGCTTTTTCATGTCTCCATGCTTTAGTTCCCTCATTTATGAAACACTAATAATGGGACTTCTCTCACAGAATGACCTGGAAGATCACAGGAGATAATGAAGGAAACCATGCCTGGCATAACAGTAAGTGCTCAGTAAATGCTAGCTATTACGGTTATCATCCTAAGGCCCATCTCAATGGAAATCATTTTCACTAGCCCAGAGTATCTCTTTCTGACAAGGGCAAAGAATGGTCCTTAAAAGGAAATATATTGTGCAACAATGGATAAACCTCAAAAACATTCTACGAAATGAACAGAGCCACATACTATGATTCTCTGTATACGAAAATTTCCTGGAAAAGGCAACACTCAAGACAGAAGAAATATTAGTGGTTGCCCAAAACGGGAGTGGGAACAGAAATGGGCTACAAAGCCTAAAACTGGATTGGGGTGATAGTTGCTTATAGCACAAATTTACTAGAAATGATGGGACTGTACATGTAGAAAGCGTGAACTGTATGGCATATAAATTATTTCTCAATAAAGCTGTACTAAAAGAAAGGATGTGTTTTGAAAGTGTTTGCACGTGTATTTTCATGCCAATCTGTTATGATAGCAAATTCAGATATTTTCCACAGTATAGCAAAAATAGTTGAGCACACAAAGTTTGGCAAGAACCAGAGTTGGATATTAATCCTGAGTTTCTTCCTAGGTCAAACTTCTTATTTCTCTGACCCTGTTTCCACATCTAAGAAATGGGACTCATAATCTCATTAAGGTCAGAGGCTGTTGTGAACATCCTATATAATGAAAGCTTAATATGTAAAATGTCCCCTAGATTGGGAGTTCAACTGCTCACTATGACGTGCACTGACTACCAGGGGGTGGCACGGAACATGGTGGGCGCTGGCAACACAGCGCTGGCAACAAGTGGCAATGGAGGCACTGCTGGTCACTATGTATACTGCAGGAGTTTATAATATGACTGCATGATTTTAGAAACTCACTGGAGGCCCGGTGCACAAATTCAGCCTGGCCAGCAATAGGGCCACAGGAGGTGGGCCAGGGGGAGGGGCCAAGGAAGGTTGACTGTGGGAGCGCACTGACCACCAGGGGGCAGCTCCTGCATTGAGGGGCCACAGGAGGTTGGCTGTGGGAGCGCACTGACCACAAGAGGGAAGCTCCTGCATTGCCCTCTGGTGGTCAGTGTGCATCATAGTGACTGGTCAACCAGTCGTTCAGTCATTCAGTCACTTACTCTTTTATATATATAGATCAGAATGCATCAAGCCCAGAGGTCTGAAAAACCTGGATAAAATGAGTTTTAACTTGAACTCTCACAGAATGTGCTGTGTTTCATTTAATAAAATATAATAAAAGCCTAAGCGACTATCATGGTGTAACAACCAGAACAACTGGTCGCTATGATGCACACTGACCACCAGGGGACAGATGCTCAACACAGGAGGTGTCCCCTGATGGTCAGTGCGCTCCCATAGGGGGAGTGCCGCTCAGCCAGAAGCCAGGCTCACAGCTGGCGAGCACAGGGGTGGTGGCGGGAGCCTCTCCCACCTCCATGGCAGCGCTAAGGAGCAGCGAGCCAAGCGGCAAGGAGCAGTGTGCAGGCGGGCTATAAGGAGCAAGGGGTCCTGGATTGTGAGAGGAATGTCCTACTGCTGGTTTAGGCCTGCTCCCCACAGGGAAGCGGACATCCCCTGAGGGGTCCTGGACTATGAGAGGGCACAGGCCGGGCTGAGGGAAACACCACCACCACCACCACTCCGCCAGTGCACTAATTTCGTGCACCAGGCCTCTAGTACATTAATAACGATACAGAAAAACTTACACCAGTACTATAGCGCTCTCTCCAATACACTTTATTGTACAAAACTTGTGTCCTAGAATAGAGTAAAACATGCCATTTCTGTTATCTTTACAATACTCCTGAAGGCAGAAAGACATCCTGAGAAGCTGGGTGAAGAGAGAAGGGAGGAAGTCCCCACCTTACCCCATGTCTCTCATCCTTATCTTGGCATCACTGCTGCTAAGTTATTAAAAATTTGAGTCAAAAGCCATGGACAATGGCACAACAGCATAAACACCTTGGCCAGCCATGTCAGGGACTGTGTGTTCAGAACTTCACCACCTTGTATTTGCCCTCACCTTGCTGTGAGAGGTATATCTCACTAAGTTCATTTCACAATTGAAAGCACTAGAGCCGCCAGGGATTCTGTAACTTACTGGAGGTCACGACACTGGGACCTGGATCCTAACTAAACCCCCTTCCCCAAATGCCACTTTGGTCTAGGGTTGGCACTGAGGAAGGCTGTATCCAGTAGGTGCTTCAGTGTAACATAAATCAGCACTGACAACAAAAGAGACCAATGGATAATGAGGTGACAAAAATCATGCCAACTACATGCACTTACAACCAGCCAGGGTGTGGTTAACTGGTCAACCTACATTGTTTCTATCTTGTTTTTAGAGGAGACTTCCCAGCACATACTCAACCCAGACGGATTCAGTATTTCCCCCTTAAGATTTCTCCTCCTAAAGACTGCTAAGGATTTATGATTCAGTAGCAGGGATAGAACTACAATCAGCCCAGAGGTTCCTGCATTTCATGCCCTCTAAAGGGGATTTTCTCCACACCCCTAAATCCCAAGACTTTGCTACAGATAGGGAACATTACAGTCACCAAACCAAGCCTCCGCCCCACCTCCCTGTGCACACACAACACTACAGAGCACAGAGGATGGTTACTGCTCTACACCAGCTGCCTCATCTTACATGAAGCCTTCGACAGAACCACACTCTGTTAAAGAGCTCACCTAATGTTAAGCAACACTCCCTGTTTCTGCACTCTCCCCTGCTTTCCTTCCTGAGTTTGAAAAATATTATTAAATATGTCTTTCTACAATTTCCCCCACAAACCCATGGCAAATCTTCTCATTAGTAAGAGAACCTCTGGTGGTCGTAGATGTAGTCAGTTCCCCTCTGCATAAAGCTAGTCTTCAACTTCTGGGAGTTCCTCAGAACAGCTCAGGGACACCATGTCTCCACAACTGTCCCTTAGGGTTATCTTTAGTGAGAACTCTAGAACAATGCCATAGTTTCCCAGTCCCTCCTCTAGACAAAACTGAACAGCCCAGATCTCACCATGATGCTCTTAATCAGCCCTGGGAAAAAACCACTCATTTCCCTCCATGCCTCTCCCAACTTGCCCTTTACCTTACAGTTAGGAACCCAAATCCAAGGCCTTAGCTCTGATTTATATCATTCTTTCTGAGTTACTATAATTCACAAAGTGCTACTTTCCCCTCAGAGCTCTTAACATAACTGTCATTAAATATTTTTTGTGTAATTTTGTACAGTTCTTTAAATATCCTGTCCTGCCATGAGGGACCTCCATCAGTCTTGTCAAGTGCAGTATCCAATGCTAGGCCAGTGCTGACGCATAGGCAGCTCTAAGTAAATGTTAAAGATGGAGTGAATGAAAAGCAAAGATTCCCCTATCAGCCTTAGAAACATCCTGTTGTCAACTTAACATGACTAACTGGCAAACTACACCAGTCTGCCAAATTAGTTTATTTCTTTACTGACAGGGTACTGAAATCAGTTATCAGATGCATAAAAGTGTGGATGCCTTTTGGCTGAGTTTTAAGTACTTAGCGTAAGGAAAGGTTCCTAAGGATAGGCCCAGAACTTCTTGCATAAGAAAAACAAAAATAGGCCTAGATTAGATAAGGAAATTACACAAGGAAATGAAGGGAAGTGTCATCAAGTCATCCCAGCACTACAAGGTCCTGGGCTGGGCACACAGACTTCTCACTGGCACAGCAGCTTTCCCAACGCAATGCATACCAAAAGTGAGAGGTAAAGTGGATTGGTGCCCACAGCTACTTTCTCTAGACTTAAAGAAGGGTAATGGCTCCCCCAAGATATCTGGAGATCTTTACAAGTGCCTGAAATCTAGATCTCATACAACCAAACTTCCTCACCCACAAAGAATTCTGGAGGGAGGGGCAGACGGGCCATTAATAGTAACAATAAGCCATACTAACCTACTATGGCCCCTCTTTTTTAGAGAAAAGTGTTCCACCCCTCGACCACCTCCAAAGGAAACGAGTAAAACTCTCTTCCACCTTTACTTGTGATATTATTTTAAACAATTTAGAAATCAAAGGAAAGAAGGAAGGAGGAAGGAATGGTGGGAGGGAGGGCAGGAGGAGGAAAGGCGATGTCTATCCAGTTCAGGGATAGTATTTCTCATAGTACGTACTTCTCTCAAGCACAAAGCAAATCTACTTTTAAATGTCCCAGGAATGGACTCTCCAATCCACAGGGGTATGAGGCTGGCCATCACAAATAGCCATAGTGAGGCCATCACACTGGACCACTCCAAACTTTTTCTCCTCCCTGTGAGGCAACATTACAGAAAAAAAAATAAAGCTACTGAACTCTGACCTCAATCCAGCTTGGCTATGCTGCTTACATTGCCCAAGGCCACAGGAGAGTTGAAACACAAGATTTAGAGATTCTGATATGTTCTATTTGAGCTTCTTTTTTTACTTTTGTATGTAGAAAGGTACCATTATTTCAGAAGGAATGCTGATAACTACAGCAGACTACATTCTACACACATTAACTTACTGGTCATTACTGCACTGCAAAAACACCTTACGTGTGCATGGAGATTAAAAAGCCCCAAATAAGGAACAGGAACAAAAATTGTACCTGACAGTACATAACCACAACTTCCTTCTTTAAATTCTTCTAACTTCAAGAAGTATTGCATCATCCTAATGATCAATCTACTCCTAAACAGTTGTCTCCAAAACCTCTTTTTACATTGCACATTGGAGAAATGAAATGTTCAAAATTTTACAAGTGGAAAATACAAGTATGTAACAACAAAAACATTCAGTGGTTAAACTGACATTGAACAACGTGTTGTCTTTTTGGTTTTTTTTTTTTGGGGGGGGGGGGTTGTTTTTTTTGTTTTGTTTTTCACAAAAGGCACATACTCAAAAATACTCTACTCATAGGGAAATCCCTGTTATTTACTTTCCCAATGCAAAGTCTTTCAGAAGCAAGCATGTAGTCAGCTTATGTAAGTCCTTCCTCCGAAAGACTTTAGTCAATGCCAGTAGAGCAGTGAGCTGTCAACACAGAAATGACACTGCTATTCCTTGTGCTACAAAAAGAGTTCTTTCCAATATATATTTCCTATGAATCTCAATTTTAATTTTTAAATATTTTTAAAGCTGAAAGATTGACTTTTATTCAAAAATAGTCTATCCCAAAGTACTACTGAAATCCACAAAACTTATCTGTCAGTATATTTATTCTTCAAAAGTAAGTGGAATTTGCACTGTTTTGCCTTTCTTCCCTTCCCTTTCTGTACAGGTGGTTATTTGCAAGAGTATAAGAAAAGATACTTAAACAACTTATTGGTATTAATCCTGTTTGAAAGTGGCAAACCACTATTGTAGAACTAAAGTTATTGGATATATTTTAGTCGGATGTGACTGGTAAAGATGAAGAATCGGTAACTCCCTCATTTATTCACACACATACACACATACTCAATCACTCACTCATACACACACCATGGCTGCCAAGTCATAAATTAAGCAAAGATGCCTTCATCCTCAGGCTGTGTCTTGGTGATTGGGTACATGAGTGACTTCTTATTTATTGTTTTCACTTTTTAATGAATATATTTAATTTTATACTTCAAAGTTTTAAACTTGAATCTATCAGCACTAAGAAATATCTAGCAGGCATCCTGGATACTATTTCAACTTAAAACAACTTGGACAGCTAAAATCTCCAAAGCTACCAGTATATAGGAGGAACATGGCCAGAGGAGAAAACTAATGTATCTGTTAGCAAGAAATCCTCAATTAAGAATGTAAATCTAGCAGGCCTCATCCCATTTTTCTGTACTTCTTTGACTGACACACTCATTCTAATCAAATGACTGCTCTACTGGCATTGACTGAAGTCTTTCGGAGGAAGGAAGGACATGGAACCTTGCTGCAGACAGTAAAATCTGCAATTTGTCCTCTTAAGAGGATTCCTGTCCACATTTCAGAAGGGGCTTTACCATCCCCTACCCATTCTATCAAAACTTAGCCATCAGTATCCATGCCATCCCCGAGGGACCAGAAGATGCTTGGGGAGAAATTGGGAACCAAAATTTTAGGACTTCTTAGGTGCAGAGGCCACCCAAACTACTGGGATCATTGGCGCAGTAGGAGAGGAGATATGTCAAAATGAAAAAGTTACTTACAGACTGGAAACAGTGCCACTGTCATCTTGAAACCAGCGGGGCAACCCCCCGCGGCCCCTCCTTTGTTTGCCCAGGCGGTGGCTCTCTCGGGCCGGAGCGCGTGTCCAGCCGCCCCGGGTAGCGAGGGGCTAGCCGGGCACCGAGGGCTCGGCATCTGACCGCTCGCGGAGCACCCGGTGGGCGGCTCATCCCGCTCCAGCTGGGGTCTCTCCATTTTCAGGGCCCAGAAAGCAACAATAAGCCGATCGGAGCAGCAGCCCGGGCTCTTCTCTCTCATGCCGCCCAACACCCCTCGGGCCCGGGATCACCCCGCCGGGGCCCGCCACGCCCCGATCCTGAGCCCTCCCGGGGCAAGACGCGGAGTGACCAGCGCACCCCGCACGCCCACCGCCCTGCGCGTCTCCCCGCGTTCGCAGCAACCCCCGCCTCACGGTCCGCTGTGCTCGGACGGACGGCCACCGTAGAGAAGCCCCGTGGCCATGCCCGCCGGGGGTCCCGGGGTTTGGGAGCCGGGGGTCGGCGCAGGGAGGGGGCCGCGCCGTCTCCCCGCGGGCACCCGCCTCCCCCGAGCTCCCGGTCTTTGTGTGCAAACTAAGTGCGGGAGGCGAACCCACCTCGGCGCGCGCACAAAGGCGCTCGGCTCCCTCCGCGGCGCTCGCTCCGGGGCTGCGGCGGCGCTCGGGGGCTCCCCGCGGCTCTGGGCGGCAGCGGCGGCGCGGACGCGGCTCAGACGGCGGCTGCGGCCCGTCCGACGCAGGACAGCTCTTCACACCCGCGGCCCCGCGCGTCCGAATTAAGCGGCGGGGCGGGCAGGGGGCGTGGCGACGCCGCGGAGGCCCCGCCCCGGCCCCGCCCCTCCCCTCCGCGCTGGCCCTGGGCCCGCGCTCTCTCTGCCGCTGGGAGCGACGAGAAAGTCTCCGGGTTTGGTTCCGGGAGGTTTTCCCAGTGTTGGATTAGTTTGGTTGGCTTCGGAACTCTCGAAAGAGAAGAGGAAATGTTGGGAGAACAAAACTACGTGTCACCGGATGAGAGAGATGGGAAATCAAAGGTGGCTGGTGGGTGTCTGGCCTCCTTCTCTACGTCTGTGATGGTCTGAGAACACTGTCTCGAAAGAAAACTCAAAAGGAGTTACAAGGAAAAGGAAACAGATTTGATGTAATTCTACAAATGTCAAGCAAGGGCTTGAAACCCAGTGACCTGGGAATTTTCTCATATTCCTCACTCCCTTTCTCTTCCTCCCCATCAAAAGGTAATTGGATATTTTAATCTGTGCGCAAGGAGAAAAGGGTTTGTTTTACCTCTTTTTACTCTCTGGTGTGTTTTTTGTTTTTCAGCTCTCTTAGAGTAAATTACTTCTCTATCCAACCCTAAGACTACCTGAATCTTAATAGATACAAAAATGGGTGATACCTGTTTCAGGGTCACAAACAAGGACAGGTTGATGGATGCTAGATCAAAAGTGATTTAATTTTCTTGGAAACAGATTACTGAGTGTTTATTTATTGGGAAGCTTTTTAGACTAAAACAGCTTGGTCATGATTACAGAAAAGTCATATCAATTATGCATTTCAATAAACAAATTACTCCTTTATAGGACCTGGCCATTCTTAGGTCCCAGAAGCCCAACAAGGGGTAGAATCACCAGCCACAGGATTTAGAGGGGAAAAAAGCTCCTCTTGGCCCAAGAAACTGCCCTGTGTAAACTTCATCCACGGTGTTTCCCACCAGTCTTCCTTCTCTCCCCTTTGCATTGTGCTATTTCTATTCTTGGCAATGGGTTCCCCTGTCACCAAACCAGAACCTTGGATCCAGCCTAGATTGTCCCCTCACTCTTCACATGAAATTCAATTCCAAGTCCTGTGCATTCTACAGGATGCCTATCCCCATCTGGCACTGCCACAATTGACTTTTGGAGTCTGTCACCATACTGTGGCACTGGTCTCCCAACTCTCCCCAGCCTCCAATCTAATACACTCTTTTTCTCCAAACTGCTTCCCCGGTGACCTTTCCAAGTGCAAATATACCTGGGTTCTTCCTCTCCTTAAATGAGGTGCCAGATTTCTATTACGTGATTAAGTCCAAGCTCCTTAGTACAATACCCGGAAGGTCAACCTTAACCACTTCTGTGAACTCTTCCTACATCCCTCAATCACCCATAGCTTCACTCAGCCAGGTACTATATTTGCTAAATGGCCCTGCTCTGTTAATATGACGACTGGACGAAAGAATGTCACCTTTTATGCTCTTCCCCGTGCCTCCTCTCTGCCCAACACACCTTATCCTCCACCCCTTCATCTCCTAAGAACTTCTCTCCTCTCTGAGGTTCCTCTTAAAAGCCTTCCCTCTCCTGCTCAAACTGAATGGACCTTATCTGTCTTCCCCACACCTAACACAGACTTGTAATTATTGCATTGCAGAATTGGTGCATGGTATACTAGTATATACTGGTACATGTCTTTACATCTTTGTGCTTAACAAAGTGTCTGGCATATAAGAAGTGTTAGGGAGTAAATTGTGTCCCCACCCCCAAATTCATATGTTGAAACTCCAACCCTCAATGTGACTATTTGGAGATAGGGCCTTTAGAGAGATGATTAAGGTTAAATGAGATCATAAGGGCAAGGGCCTAATCCAGTAGGACTGGTGACCTTTTAAGAAGAGGAAGAGACACCAGAGATTTCACTCAGCCTGCACACACACAGAGAAGAAGCCATGTGAGGGCACAGCTACTAGTAGAAAGCTGCCATCTGCAAGCCAGGAAGAGGTCTCACCAGAAACCAACCCTGCCAGCACCTTGATCTTGAACTTCCAGCCTCCAGAACTATGACAACAAAAATTTCTGTTGTTTAAGCCACTGTTATGGGAGCCCAAGAAGACTAATAACTAGATGCACATTAGCCTCTAGTTCTAATCTTAGAAAAGCACTAACCTATCAATGAGCCTGTAATGTCCCCTCAAAGCAGGTGGACAAACTTCTATGATGCCAGCACAGTGGACAGTGTCTGGGTATGGTAAGTGACCGCACACCCTTTTCCCTGTCCCATGAGAGAAATAGAAACATGCTACTTATTCCATAGTCTGAGATATAAATGTCCATAGGCTCTCAGCCATGGCCCTTCTCTTGTATCAGGAACAATAATTTCTCTTAAACCAAAAACAATAAGAGGAGATCAAACATTACTTTGAACTTCTTACATCAAAGCTTCATTAAGAGGCAGGACACCAACACTCATTTATTAAATCCACTGTTTGGGGGCTGAATATTTCACATTCTTTAGGAATCTTAGAGGGGTTTTGATCCATGAAGGATCAAGTATCCAATTTGGTTTGAAGTCCCTGGGGTCACTGTGGGTGGACCCCAGAAATAAGAACTTTACGGTTATAGACTATAGTGGTATTTATTTTTATATCCATACCATCTACCAACAGTGCCTGGAACATAAATGCATGGTAGATGTTTGTTGAATGAATAAGCCTGGATTTTTAGGGCACAGCTAGACTCTTCATGGTGATGCCAGGTGACACCAAACTCCCAGCCTGAGTCTAATGTCCTGTAGATTTTATATTATGCTTGTGGACAGGGCTCCAGGAAAAAGGTCAGGTGAGCCAGTGGCCCAGGCACCTAGTGCTCTACATGGGTCTCTGCTCCTGGGCTAACACTTTATCACGTGTGTGGAGGGTTTTTGTGATTTGCCTTCTCCAAATACAAAACAAAGAAAATACTGCTCTGAATAATTTTTTGAGTCACTTAACTGATCACTGATGGCAGATTCTCTAGTCTCACATTACTGGAAAACATACATGATAATTTTCCATCCTATAATACCCACAGGATTACTCATATACTCTGCTTTAGCATCACCCTTTAGCTTTGACATCTGGGGGCCTTTAAATTCATTCCTAAGGAAAACTGAAGAAAGCAGAGATGAACATTAGGGGACATAAAGTGGAGCAAAGAAAATCAATTTGGAATGTTGTTTTTTTAATGTCCTACTTTGGTCATTTACCAATGCACAATCTTCACTTTGTTTTTTGCCCTAACCATCATCCTGAAGAGCTCCAAAGAAATGAAACAAAGCTCTAGAGAAGGAAATTTATTTCTATGTGAATATTCTTTTGTATCTTAAATTTTGCACTGTATACATGGAATTTGAATAATCATGCAAAAATATATAGTTTTAATTTTAAAATCATATTTGAAGTCATGTTCTTTAATATCTGTATTAATTATCTTTTACTGTATAACAAATCACCTCAAAGGGTAATGGCTTGAAATAAGAACTAATGATTTGCTCACAATGCTGTGGGTTGGCAATTTGGGTAAGGCTAAGTCATGGCAGTTCATTTTTGCTTCATTTGGTCTTAGCTAGGCTCTATCGTGCATCTGCAGTCAGTTGGGAGGTCAACTAGGGACCAGCTTGTCCTGGGTAGCCTCAAAGTCCAGATGTTAACTGGAGCTATTTGCTTGGCTGCCTCAGATGCCCCTCACACAGCTCTCAACTGACTCACTATGATCTCTTCACAGGGCAGCTGGGCCCAAGAGGGTGAAAGAGGAAGCTGTAAGGCCTCATGAGGTCTAGCCCAAAGATCATTCTGTTGTATTCCACCACTCAAAAATATCACAGAGCCAGCCCAAATCCAAGGTTTGGAAAAATGAACTCTACCCCTCAATGGTAGAAGAGGTAATCATATTACAAAGGGACAGGAGTACTAAAATAGGGGGATTTTGTGGCTATCTTTGCAAATAATCTTCCCCTGAATCAGTTGTGGAACTACACAAAAGAGGATAACCATGACAGTTGATAACAGTAGTCTCAAGGGAAACCGTTCTGATTATAAATAAGCCAAAAGTCCTTTCTGATTGAACATAATAAAACCCACAATAGATTCAATAAAGAACTAAGGCTTTAGGTCTCTAAAGAAGCTAAGATTGACCAGATTCTAAATGGGTGTATTATTTATTGCTGCATAACTAATTAACATATATTAGCTTATCCTTGCTTTAGTTCACACACTCCCTGGTGGGGTTCTTTGCTCAAGACCCCCAAAACAGAAATCAAGATCTCATCAGAACTCGCAGCTCAACTCATGTGGAGCTTGAGGTCCTGCTGGCTGAATTCAGTTCCTCGTGGTTGTAGGACTGGAGCCTCCGTTTCCTTACTGACTGTCAACTAGGAGCCATTCTCAGCTCCTAAAGGCTGTCCACATGTTACCATGTGGCCCTCTCCATCATCAAGTCAGCAATGGCACAAGAAATCTTTCTGGTGTTCCCAACCTCCACCTCCCTGGGTCTATGCTTCTAGACCGTGATTTACAGTATTCACATGATTAGGTAAGGCCCACTCAGATCATCTATCTTAAGTAACTAATTTGAGAACTTACATTTGCAAAATCCCTGCACAGTAGTACCTAAATTATTGTATGATTGAATAATTGGGAGAAGGTGTGTATAACATGGAGGACCAGAAATCTTGGAGCCTATCTTAGAATTCTGCGCACATCATCAGGAATATAGATAGATGGATAGGCACATAGACAGACAGATGTTCCTTAATATAAAACATATAATGTGAGGGCAGCCAGAAGATGGGAGCATTGGGGAGATATCCCATACAAGTTTATCAGTTACTTAGGTAAACCAGAAGCCAGGTAGAAGAAAGAATTCTGATTAGGTAACAGCCTAGCTCCCTCCCATGCAGCTCAATAGATAGTAAGTTTTCATTAAATCCTGATGACTTGATTACTGAAAAAATAAAGACATAGTTAAGAATATTAGCTAATTTTATCACCTAAGTAGCAAAATATGAATATAATAGCATTCCTTTTATTTTGCTTAGTTTGTACTGTTGTTCCATGGTAACACAATGTTCTAGTGTTTCTGTTGCTGCCCAATACTTTTCAATGGAGAGACTCATAGAACTCACTTGTAGAAAATTTTTGTCAAAAGATGTATGGCTTGCCAAATAAATATAGTATGTACCTTTTAAAATTAGTAGTACTTAGAAAGGGTCAAAATTATATAACCAAATCAAGAAGGATGTGTTATAAGTGAAATCCTGAGCTGCTGTGTTAAAATACTGGTAGTCTCTTTGCATGAGCATTCATGAGCAAAGGAATGGAATAATTTCATTAAATATGCTAATAATACCAATAATAAAAATGAACATCCTCCCCTTTAATAGTTATCTTCTACAACATGTTTTGCAAACCTAACATCAGTGGTGGAGTTCATAATGTAACTGAACACTAATGTTTCTAGACAGTTTAAAGTTTAGGAGTTTTAATTTCAATGTGTTCCCTAAAATGCTTAATTTAGTTTTAACAAAACACTTGCTCTTTGTTATTTATAATTTTAAAATCAAAGGTACTCTATAAAATGGTGATTCAAATGTGTAACTAAATATCACCTAAGAATCAAGAGAAACAGCTGTTAGTCACATAAACAACTATTAAATGATGCAAAGACATAAGTTTTATGTCTTATTCTTTACATAAATCAGAAACCAGAAAGAAAGGATTTCCTGAGAGTCTTCCTGTATATTAAAACTAAAATTTCCAAAAAGCAGAGAAGGGGATAAACACTGAAACTCTCATCCTGTTAAAAATATTAAGATATCTTAATAGTAGATAATAATGAGTAAACATACCATCTCTCCATTTAAGCATAATAAAGACAATTTCTGTATATTTCCTAATTCAAATAACTAACATATAAGAACAATGGCCAATTCACTGAGAACATTCTAGATTTTGCTCAAACATCTTATTCTTCTTTCTGCTATACATTCCAGATACACACATTTCTATTAACAGGATGTATCCCTTAAAACTCTTGTATTGGTAGTACCTACTTGAATGCCATTTATATATACTCACCTACCTTTTAAATGATGCCTTAAAATAAGTTTATGGAGTATTGAAATGTAGACTAACCTGGGGTAAAAGAGATCTCAATCCTGGCTCTGCTCCTGGCTCTGCAATCCTAATTCTGTGACTTTGGACAAGATATTTAATTCACTGTTTCCTCTGGGTTTAATTCTTAATGATTGTATAGCAAGATATAGACATAATCTTCCATATAAAAATTGCAGCACTCTAGTATACATATATATGTATACATACATGTATATATACAAAGGTGTGTGTATGTATACATATATATATCTATAATAATAAAAGGGTAATATGCTAATTAGACCAGACATCTTTCAGATGTCCTTCCTGACGAAGCCTGGGCCCAAGGGAAGCCATCCCAGGTCCCATGTGCCTGCAGGTGGCCCGAGGGAAGCCAGCCCAGATCCTGGGTGCCTGTGGGGGCGGCTGGAGGAGGGAAGCATCCCGGATCCCAGGTGCCGGAGGGAAGCCAGGGCCAGCAGCCAGGGTAAGGAAGGCCTACTCTTGCACAAATTTTTGTGCATTGGGCCTCTAGTCTATACTAATAAAAGGGTAATATGCTAATTAGACCAGACATCTTCTGGATGTCCTTCCAGACAAAGCCATAGTTGCAGGGCCGAGGCAGTTAGGGTGATCAGACTGGCAGGGGAGAGCAGTTAGGGAGATCAGGCCAGCAGGGGAGGGCAGTTAGGGAGATCAGGCTGGCAGGGGAGGGCAGTTAGGGGTGACCAGAGTGGCAGGCAGAGAGGTTAGGGGTGATCAGGCAGGCAAGTAGAGGCGGTTAGGAGTGATCAGGCCAGCAGGAGAACAGTTAGGGGCATGAGGCAGGCAGGCAGAGTGGTTAGGGGTGATCAGGCAGGCGAGCAGTAGAGTGGTTAGGAGCCAGTGGTTCTGGATTGTGAGAAGGTGCAGGTTGGGCTGAAGGACTCCCCTTGCCCTGTGCACAAATTTCACCAGGCCTCTAGTAATAATAATATTAAAAGCATAATATGCTAATTAGACCAGGCAGCTGAACAACACTCTGAACAACCTTCTGGATGAAGCCGGGGCTGCGAGGGCTGAGCCCCTTGCATGAATTTTGTGCATCGGGCCTCTCGTATATATATAAAAGTTATAGTACTGATAGTGTTTCTGTTGCTGGCCAGGCTTGGCTAGAAAGGAGGTCTGTTCAATCCACTTTGAGTTTCCAAGTAAAGTCCAAACTGCAGTTAAAGTTAAATCTTGCCAGAGAAAGTTTGCTTATTAACTTTGCTTAGAGAACTGTATCACCCAGACATTGAAGTCCAAATTACTGGGCTTGAGTGGTAACATTCTTCTATTTCTTCTGCCCAATTTTAACATGAATTAAAAGTCTATCTAATGTTAGCTTTAGCTAGATAATGTTAATATGAATAAAAATTTGCACTTTATAAGGAGAAAGAATGAATGAGAAAAGGCTGAATATACTGGGGAATCTGAAGGCAATTTCTGGAGATGTTTATAATCCTCCCCATTAACCTCACAGACAGCCACTGTTCTTGCTCAAACAACCTGCCTTGTCCTAGTTCCAGCTTGCTCTGATGGCCTCCCTTTTGCAAGTAAACAGCTGAGATACATAGCAGGAAAGGGTACTTTGACACACACCTGCTTTCCCCAGATCATTTCTGTCTACAACAACTGTTAAAGCCATCTGCTATCATCTACATCAGCACATGAAGGACTACTTAAAAGGGTAAAAGAAGGAAAAAATACAAAAGTGTAATGGAAATTATCTTTTTTTAAAGATAAAATTGACAAACTTCTGTCCAAAATGATGAGAGATAGAGACAGACACACAGAGTAGAACAAGTACAACGATATTAGAAATAAAAATGCAGACATAACTATAGGTACCCAAAGGCTAAGAAGAGACTATGAAAACAAACTATGAACAATAACAATTTTATTTGAAAATTTAGATGAAATGGGGGAAGTCCTAGAAAAAGACAACTTCTTAAACCTGACTCAGGATGAAATAGGAAAATGGAATGTTTCATAAGTTTTTAATAAATGGGATCAACAATTAAAATTTTCTCATAGAAGAAGAATAACCTAGTACTAAGGAAATTGGTTTTAAGAATGATTTGCTAATGGCAGTTCTTAGCTTGGCTAGAGATATTTTTAATCTTTTTATTATAGAGACAGTTTATCACCATGACTAACAGAACGCAGAGCTTCTCTTTTCACTCTTCACTTCCCTACTTATCTGTATGCCCCATTTTAATAAGACCCCTAATAATCTTGGTCCCACAACTTTAAGATAATCTTAATTTCCTCTCTCATGCTCCAGATCCACTTAGGTCATCAAAACAAGCCATTGCTTGCTCTGTCATTTCTCTCATATCTATATTTTCCTCTCCACCTCTATCAAGTTCTGCCTGAACCAAAGATACTTAATCCTCCTTGATTGGACATCCACTGGAAGGAATTCTGCTTTACTTCCAAATACCCACACACCAGCAGGCCACATCCACCAGGCTAATCCAGTACAAACTGTACAATGCTTCTCCCCTCAGATCCAGAGCAGTGGCTTTCTTATTAAAATTCAAAATTACTTCTTCCTTTCAGAAATGGTTTCCTTATCATATGATCCAACATTCCTTCTTCTGAGTATGTACCCAAAAGAAATTAAATCAGTACTTCTGGAGATATCAGTACTATCTCCTCTTTGCAGAGTTATTCACAAAATCTAAGACATGGAAACAACCTTAGTGTCCCTCAATGGATGAATGGGTAAAGAAATTGTGCTATGTATATGCAATAGAATATTATCCAGCCATTTATAACATCATGGATGAAGGACATTATGCTAAGTGAAATAAGCCAAACACAAAAATAAAAGAACTGCTTGATCCTCACTTATAAGTAGAATCTAAAAAATTTTGAATACAAAGAAGCAGAGAGTAAAATGGTGGTTACCAGGGATAGGGAGGTAGGGAAAATGGGGAGATGTTATAGTTATATAGGATGAATAAGTCTGGAGATCTAATGTATAGCATGATGACTATAGTTATCAATATTGTATTGTACACTGGAAACTTGTTAAGAGAGTAGATTTTAGGCACTCTCAGGACACACACAAAAAATGGTAATTATATAAGCAAATGATATGTTAATTAGCTTGGCTGTAGTAATCATTTTACTATGTAGTATGTACTTCAAAGATAACCATTTTTATTTTAAAAATTATTTTCTTTCTCCCTAAACAGTTTTCCTAAGGAGCCAATGCTAATTAATTCAACCGAGCTAAATTTATAAAGACTGTGGAAATTTACTCTTATAGAATAATTCATTTTTTCATGAATTATAGTTGCTGATCAGAATTATTATTTTAATAAAAGAACTTTACACATCTTCATAAATATTAGTGTTGTAAGGATTTGGAAAGAGCTAGGTCTTAAATATTATTTATGAATAATATAAAAATAAATGTCTAGATAATTATTGCCTAATTAGCTGTTTTTTTTAATATTTAGTATGAAAATAGATAAGCCAAGTTATGAAAGACTGAATAGTTCTTTTTTCATGAAATTTTTTTAACTGCTATACAATTCTAGATAATAAATTTAATTCAATTTCTGATTTTTCCACCTTCTCAAAATACAAATGAATTCTAAAATGAAACCTTCAGTACTCTATAAAGTGACATGTGGATTTGGAATTAATGTGTTCTTTTATCATATTTATTTATTTATTTATTTAACTCTCCTTAATCTTAATTATGTTAATATAATAGTGCTCTTCTTGCATAATGCTATAGAATTTCTTCTTTTTTTTTTTTTTTTTTGGTTAATCCTCACCTGAGGATATTTTTTCCATTGCTTTTCAGAGAGAGCAGAAGTGAAGGAGAAAGAAAGAAACATCAATGTGAGAGAGACATATCAACCAGTTGCCTCCCCGCACAAGCCCCTGACCAGGGCAGGGAGTGAACTTGCAACTCAGGTACATGCCCTTGACCAGGAATCAAACCAGAGACCCTTCCTTGTGTGGACTGATGCTCTAACCACTGAGAGACATGGGCCACGGCAATGCTATGGATTTTCAAGGGAAGAGTTTACCAGGTAAATATGAAGATGCTGCATACGTGTGAATAGACAACTAAATGATACTAGTAAATATTTATCCAATGCTGCTGCTTTTGTGTTGCTATATTTTTTCTTGCTTTTTTTTTACTTTTAATTTTATTTTATATTGGTTTCAGATGTACCGCTTAGTGGTTAGACAGTCATTTACTTTACATAGTGTTCCCCTCTACATTTCCAGTACCCCACCTGTAAAAAAGCTGTGGTACATGTATATAATGGAAAATTACTTGGCCATAAAAAAGAATAAAATCTTACCATTTGAGACATCATGGATGGATCTAGATACTACTATGCTCAGTCAGAGAAAGGCAAATACAATTCTTACTTATTTATGAGCAAGGTATGACTACCAATAATGGGGGGAAATCAGATTTTT
This sequence comes from Myotis nattereri, assembly GCF_964212035.1. Taxonomy (NCBI): domain Eukaryota; kingdom Metazoa; phylum Chordata; class Mammalia; order Chiroptera; family Vespertilionidae; genus Myotis; species Myotis nattereri. The sequence continues at coordinate 127,976,331 of NC_138075.1, read as the reverse complement.
CATGTTATGGAGAAGTCATCAAATCACATAATTAAAAATGCCTTAGGAGAGCAGTGCCATGCCTGGTATAAGAAAGGAATGGTTGCTTTGCCAATCAGAGGGCCAAATATTATGATTAGGTCCACAGTCCAACTGATGTGAGTTAGTGTCCTATATCTCCTGCTTACGAGCTGAATAACCTTGGTTAAGTTGTTCAACTTCCTTAAGACTCCGTTTTCTCATCAGTAAAATTGGGATTTACTTATTTATTTAACAAGTGTTTCTCGAGTACATTCTTTGTTCCAGGCACTATTCTAGTTCCTGAGGATACAACAGTGAATGATACAGAAAAAAATTACTGCCATTATGTATATTTTAGACTCAAACAGGAAAGGAAGGAAGGAAGGAGAAGAAAAACAGAAAAGTAAATAGTTTGTCAGAGAGCCTTCATTATTGCTATGCTATAGAAAAATAATAATAAAGCTGGGAAAGGGGTAGAAAGCGTGGCAGGAATTTGTAATTTTAAATAGAGTGGCAAGGCAAGGTCTCTGAGAAAGTGACATAGAGCAAACACCTGAAGGACGTGAGGCAGCTCCTTGTACAGGCATCTGGAGGGCAAGCTCTCTGAGCAGCTAGCATAGCAAGAGCAGAGGTCTTAAGGCTGGCACACATGACAAATTCAAGGCACAGCAAGGGTCCAGCATGGCCGAGAGCGTGAGCAGGAAATATGGTAGATGATGGGGTCAGAGAGTCATGGAGGGAAGGCAGGACAGATCACATAAGCCCTGTAAACTACTGTGGGGAGTCTGGCTTTTACTCTGAGCAAGCTGGGAAGTCACCAGAGGCTTTGGGACAGAGAAAAGACCTGGTCTGATGTACATTTTAACTGGATCACCTGGTAGCTGGGTTGAAAATAGATTCTAGGAGAACAAAGGTAGACTCAGAACACTGAGAAGGCTGTTGCACTGATCCAGGAGAGAGAGTGTGGTGCTTTGAACAAGAGTGATAAGAAACAATTACATTGTGGATATTTTGAAGGTAGAACCAACAATAGGATTTACAACTGGATTAGATATGGAATGAGAGAAAAAGAGTCAAAGGTGACTCCAAAGTTTTGGGCCTGAGGATCTGGAAGGATGGATTCCTTTTTCTGAGAAGGAGGAGGCTATGAGAGGAACTGCTTATAGAGAGAACAGGAGTTCAGTTTGGGGTATGTTGAGTCCGAGGTGCCACATGATCCAAATGAAGGTATCAAGTAAGTAGTTGGAGATGAGTCCAGAGTTAAGAGGAGAGGTCCCATTGGAGCTAGAAAGTTAGGAGTCATCAGGGGGTTTATGATACTGAATGCCAGGAGGCTGCATATATCACCAAATAAGTGACTGGGCCGTGGGTTATCCTAACAGAGAAGTCAGGGCGATGAGTGAAAACTAGAAAAGTAGACTGAGAATGAATAGCCAGTGAAAGAATGAAAACCAAGAGAGTATGGGCTAAGTAGGTCCTTTGTTTCAAGGAGAGGAGAGTGGCTCACTGTCTCTCACAGGTCCAGTGAGATGGGAACTGAGAGTTGAATGTTGGATTTACCCACTAGAACAGTGGTCGGCAAACCACGGCTCTCGAGCCACATGCGGTTCTTTGGCCCCCTGAGTGTGGCTCTTCCACAAAATACCATGTGCGGGAGCGCACTTACAGTGCGATTAAAACCTCGTGGCCCATGCGCAGAAGTCGGTTTTCGGCCTGGGCGAGTCTATTTTGAAGAAGTGGTGTTAGAAGTGGGGGGTGGACATATAGAGAGGATGAACGAAAGGAGATAGACGAAACAAGTATACAAGACAAGTACGGATGTGAGAGTTGGAAGGGGTCGACCTCAGCGAATGTACCTCAATCAGATTGAGGACGTTTTTAGCAAAGGCCAGCTTAGGAGTACCCTAATTAAGTTAATAACAATGTACCTACCTATATAGTTTCGGTTTAAAAAATTTGGCTCTCAAAAGAAATTTTAATCGTCGTACTGTTGATATTTGGCTCTGTTGACTAATGAGTTTGCCGACCACTGCACTAGAATGTCCCTCATGGAGCAGCAGGGATGGAAACCTGGCTGGAACAGTTCTAAGAAAGAATGGAAGGAGAGGTACTGGAGGCAGCTGGTCTAGGAAACTTTTTCTAGAACAGGAAATGAAGGAGAAGATAGAGCCAAGAAAGGTTCTCTTTCACTGTTTTGTTTGGTTTTTAAAGTGGAAAAAATCAATGGCATGTTGAGATCTGTATTTAATTCTTGTTAGGTTTTTTGTAAGCTGATGGCAATGATCCTTTACAAGAGAAGTAATGATTAACCTTACTGGCCTTTTAAACATGAAACCCAGACCTGGATAAACTGAACACTCTGCTCCAGCCAATTTTCTTCCCTTTGACATGAACACACTAGCTCCCACTTCTGAATGCTGTTGATGCCATTCCCTCTGGCAGGAATGCTGTTCCTCTTCCTTTTTAAACAGATTCAAATTCTAACCATATATTAAGGTTCAGTTCAAGTTCTACTTCCATCAGCAGGCTTTCCCTAACTTTGGTAATCTAGATTGATTGCTTCCTTTATTTTACTTTTATAACACTTAGTATTTGTAAGACACTTTCAAGTACCTCTGTGTGCAAAGGAATGAGCTAGATTTGGGAGGCGAATAAGTTAAATAAGAAGCACAGTGTCCATGCTCAAGAAGCTAACAAACTTGCTATCTGTTGTGCATTATAATATTTTGTACATATCTTTTCCCCCTAATTACCTTGTAAATCTTGAAGGCAGGCGAGAATTAGTGCTTTCATTTTCTCCGTGTTCAGCCCAATGAGAGGGCCATTAGTATGATAAAGTTATTTTAATTATTTAAAATATTACTTCCCAATTATATGAAATAATTACTCCCCAAACCTTAGCTTAATAGTTTATTTCTTCAAACATTTTTATAACAGTTATTTTAAGTCTTTCTAAAAGATGTTAGATATTTCCCTGATGTGTTTTATAAAGGTCCTTAAAGATGATATTTTCAAAAATGATTCTGATCTCCTTGTGGGAGGCAGAACTGGGTATCTTTCTTGGGGACTTTGATAAAGCTGAACTTAGGACATATTGCACATTGCTGCAATAACTGTTCTTAAGACTCAGTTTTATATATAGAAAAATAATCTGATAAGCAGTTCTATGGAGTGATTGGAAACTTGTGTTTCAAAAAATATCAAAGCAAATGAAAAGACAAGAGGCATTGTCTTAACTGAGATTTTCACAATTCCCAGTGCTTTCCTGATGACACAGAGTGAGCCACAGGGACTACTATTGAGGTAGGAAATGTGAATATGCATGTGCTGAAATCACACCAAGAAGATGCTACAGGGTATTGTTCCTCGCCTAGATCGGCCTGGTATAAAGAACAGTGCATGGATCCAGTGAGTGTACTGTTGGCAAGTTTTTGGCAGATTTTCTCCTAGGCTTATTGAAGAACACAAAACTTTATTAAATGAAAGCAGCAATAATGAAAGATACATGTGAGTCCCTTATAATTGTCAGTTAAAGAGAGTGAGGAGTAGGAAAAATAAAGTAAAAGAAGATAAGCAGGTGAGCAGATGAAAGCAAGAGGAGGAAGAGAAGGAAGGGGAGGGGGAGCTATAAGAGAAAAAAGACAGAAGAAGGAAGACAGAGAGGAAGAACTGACTGGGGACAAGAAGGGGGCAGGAGGCAGAAGAGGAAATAAAAAGGCTGAGAAGGAAAAGGAAGTTAGCAGGGAGAAAGACATTGGATATTTTAAGATATTTTTTTAAAGGTCATGCCCTGGTTTTTACTGTGAATTAAAGATTCAGGAAACAAACCTTCCTGTTTCATGTGTGTGATTCTTGTTATGTTCCTCAGAAGCGCTTGTGTATTAAGATAAGAGTATCTGCAAAGAGAAGGGGGTTGCATCTAAAGGCTGGGGCCCTTTCCTCGAAGAAGATAACATGTCTTTTACACTTGAAAAAGGAAGTGAGAGAGAGAGCCTTGGTCTTGCTCAAGAAGGACTCGATCCATGCAAGAGACATAGTCTACATAAAAGGTATACATTAATATGATTTAATGTAACATTGTATGTTCTGTCATTTGAAGCTTAATATATCATAATTTCACAACTGATGGCTTCTTCAAATTGAAACATGGAACCACAGGTTGGGGAAAAACAGGTTTACAGTTGTGGGTACTCTAAATAGAGTTTATTCTTGTATGATTATTTCTTAATTATTATATTGTTTTCCATATGAACAACTGTGAACCTACTTTTGCTCTACCCTGTACATAGTTATCTATATTTGAGTTCAGATAAAAGTAGAGTGCTAAATCCAAAGCCAGGACAGATGAAAAGCCAAGACAAGTTGTCCTGGTAGGGAAGGTATAACACAGCCATGTCTGGGGAAGGTCTGTCAGGAGAATAGACAGAAGAAGTAGGGAACATTCAGGTAGATGCCAAAGAAATAGTATCTACCTGGCTGCGGGTCTCATTGCTGCTCACCATTTAGGTTTTCTAAGTCTCAGGTTGTCTAAAGGGCTACTCCCTGTAATTATCAGAAGGCCATTCCCCCAAAGTGTGGACCCTGACTCTTTAAAGATTTCCTTTCTTGATTTCCAGGTGGGGGAAGCTATGCTGACGTTTACTAATTCCAATTAACCTTAATATGTCTAACAATCTTTTCTAGAAACCTCAATTCCTCAAATTATAATAGTTTATATATAGTTGACCCTTGAACAAACAACATGGGTTTGAACTTTATGGATCTATTCATATGTGAATTTTTTTTCAACAAATACCTATACTGTTCTATCCGTGGTTGGGAGTATTCAGATATGGAGGGCTGACTGTATGCATTGTTCGACACTATTTTATATAAGGGACTTTGTGATCCATGGATTTTGTGATCTGTGAAGGGTCCTGGGACAACTTTGTGCAGATACCAAGAAACTGCTAAGTTTCAGCAGCTCTTGCCTCCTCGCCCCCATTGTCCAAGGGTCAACTCTACAGACTGCTTGTAGGGAGATCGCAAGAGTCTTGGGTCCTACTTTTTTTAAGTACTTTTGATTTTCAAATTGCAGTACATAGAATTTGTGTAAAAGCCCATTTTATTGAGGTAAAATTTACTCTTTGTAATTAATGTACAGATCTATGAATTTTGACAAAGGTATACAGCTGTATAATCACCACCACAACTAAGATAGAGAATATTTCCATCACCTGAAAAAGTTGCCTGTTGCTCCTTTGTGATCAGTGCTCTCCTCCCACCTCTAGTCTCTACAACTACTCCTCTGATTTTTATCTATAGTTTTTACTCTTCCAGAATGCTGAACAAATGGTATTATATGCTTTTTATTCTTTTTTACATAGCTTTTTTTCACTTAACATAATACTTTGAGATTCATCCATGTTCTAGGACATATAAGTAGTTTGGTTATGTTATTGCCAAGAAGTATCCCATTGTACAGATATACCACAATGTATCCATTTACAGTTGCTGAATGTGTAGAATATTTCTAGTTTTGGGTGACTATGAATAAAGTTGCTATAAACATCTCATAGAGGTCTTTAGAAGCACCTACATGTTCATTTCTCCTGGGTAAATACCTAGGAGTGCGATAATTGTTTTATATGATGCTATGAGTTGAATTGTGCTCCCCAAAAAGAACAGGTTTAAGTCCTCATCCCCAGAATGTAATCTTATTTGGAAATAAAGTCATTCCCATGTAATTGATTGATGAGATCATATTGGAGTAGGGTGGGTACTTAATCTAATATGACTGGTGTCCTCATAAGAAGAGGGGAAGAGATACAAAAGCAGAGATACACAAGAACAGTGGTTGGCAAACCGTGGCTCTCGAACCACATGCGGCTCTTTGGCCCCTTGAGTGTGACTCTTCCACAAAATACCATGTGCGGGTGCGCACGTACAGTGCGATTGAAACTTCATGGCCCAAGCGCAGAAGTCGGTTTTCGGCCTGGGCGAGTCTATTTTGAAGAAGTGGTGTTAGAAGAAGTGGGGGGTGTCGGTCGGTTGGTGACCAGAGACGCGGCGCAGGCGGGCCACGGGATACGCAGCGTGGGGAAGGTACATAGTTTTGAGGTACATTCGCTGAGGTCGACCCCTTCCAACTCTCCCATTCACACTAGTCTATCTGAAACAAGTATACAAGACGAGTGTGGATGGGAGAGTTGGAAGGGGTCGACCTCAGCGAACGTACCTCAATCAGATTGAGGACGTTTTTAGCAAAGGCCAGCTTAGGAGTGCCCTAATTAAGTTAATAACAATGTACCTACCTATATAGTTTCGGTTTAAAAAATTTGGCTCTCAAAAGAAATTTCAATCGTTGTACTGTTGATATTTGGCTCTGTTGCCTAATGAGTCGACCACTGCACAAGAAGAATATGGCCATGTGACAACAGAGGCAAAGGTTGGAGTGATGCATCAAGGAATGCTAAGAATTTCTGGCAATAAATGTGGGTCTATTTCTGGACTTTTTATTCTTTTTCATGTGTAAATATATATATCCTTTTATCAATACCACACAATATTACTTGTTTTGCTTTATATAGTACAGTTGTCCCCCATATAGAGACTATATTCCAAGACCCCCAATAGATGCCTGAAACCTTGGATAGTGCCAACTCTCTATTTTCTATGTGGTTCCCTATACATACTATCTTTTCACTTAAAGGAAGCACTTTATGTCTCCTCTTCAGCTTATCTGAATTGCCAGCATCATTACTCTGATGCTTTGGGGCCATCATTAAGTAAAATAAGTGTGACTTGAACACAAGTATTTCGATACTGTGACAGTAGATCTGATAACCAAGATGATTACTAAATGACTAATGTGTGGGGAGCATGAACAGTATGAAAACACTGGACAAAGGGATGATTCAGGTCCTGGGTGGGACAGAGCAGAACACTGTGAGATTTCATCTCACTACTATGAATTTTTTATTTCTGGAATTTTTGGACCACAGTTGACCAAGGGTAACTGAAACCTCAGAAAGCAAAACTACATATAAAGGGGATAACTATAGGTCTTACAATCAGGCACTCTGCATCAATCAGCTTCGTTCTTCAAAATTATTTTGGTTCTGCTAAGTCCTTTGCTTTTCCTAGTACACATTTTAGAATCAACATGCCAATTTTTTTTTCCCAAAAGAATTGTTGGGATTTTGAGATTGTATTAAACCTATAGGTAATTTGGGGGAGAACTGGCATCTTAATACTTAGTCTTTTAAACCATAAGCATGCTATATCTTTCTGTTTATTCAAATCTTACAAATGATTTGTTATAGTTATCCCTACATATTTCATAGTTTTGATGCTATTGTAAAGGATAAATTTTAAAATTTTAATATTATTTATTACAATTATTTATTGTAGTATATAGAAATACAATTGATTTCCATATAGACCTTGTATCCTATGAACTTGATAAATTCTCATGCTACTTCTAGTAGTTTATTTGAGAGTCCCTTGGGATTTTTAATGTAGATAATCATGTCATTTGCAATAAAGAGAGTTTTCTTTCTTAGGTTCACTGTTTGTTTGTTTTTAATTTGGCATTTCTTTCAGGGGACTCCAGGAAAAGAAGGCATATCTACAGCAAATGAGAAGAATCAGATCCAGTTCTATGTTTATATGCTGACAAAACCTACATTAAACTGCTGCTTCATTAACTGCATTCATTTTTCAATTTTCTGTGAGACTGACTGCCTGTGTCAGTTGTGCTCTGTGACTGATTCCTGTGCAGACTCTTTGGTTCTAAGCTCCAAAATACTCAAACTATAATGTTCACTTTGGATGAAATATTTCCTCCTGTGGCCACTTTTTAAAACATATACAAAATGGAACTTTTGTGGCTAGACATAAGCCAAATGCTACAGGGCAAGGGAAAATTAAAGCAAGACATTTGATTAAAGAGTTTAAGATCAGGGAACTAAAGAATGTAAAGGACAAAAAGGAAGCTAACAGTTAGGCTGGAAATCTATTAAAGGAAACAGGATACATGGCCTTGAGAACTCCCCTAGATTCCCAGACTAGAAGCATATGCCAATTGAGGTGGGGGAAGAGAGGAAGAAGAATAAACAGGATTTGAAACGGAGGGATTCAGATGCTGTGAGGCTTTCCCAGCCGATGTGGGAAATGAGCCCTGCTCCATTCACAGTGTGCTCACAGGCGTTGAAACCAGAATGTGGAGAGCACAAAATAGGGGAGGGGAACTTCTTGAGGCTAGAAAAGATCTACAGAAATATCTGGCAGTTAGAGGATTTGTCAAAACAATGCAAACTAACAAAATATATTTGAATTGTTCTGGGACCCCCCCAGCTAGTTTCTCTTGAAGCTCATTACATAACACATTTTAAATTACCAGAGAAACTACCCCTATCTATACCAAGAAAGTTTTTCCACGGTCTTTCCATAAAGTAATATACCTAGTACTATTTTTAATCTTAATTATTCTATCAACACTTTAATGAAGTCTGTCTTTCAACATTGATTCAACAAGCATTTATACATCCATGCCGGGGCCAGGCAGAAATATTTTAGGACCCTAAGAATATGGATATTAATAGAGTTCACTGCCCTCTGCAAGGGAACAGGGCAATGGAAGAGACAGACAACAAAGTAACCAGTTATGGTCCCATAAAATGTGATGGACAAACAGCCAGGAGCCAGGATGAGGGATTCTTAACCCAGACTGGAGAGGCGCGTCAGAGAAAGCTTCCCAGAGGAGTCTGCCCCTAATAAGTATGTTAAAGGGTCTGTACACTCAAAAGTCCTTTATCGGCTGTTGGTTCAGATAGATGGGCAGTTAATCAGAACGATAAATTATATAAAAATAACGGATGCCTTAAACACTTAATTTAAACAGTAACATATACAGGGCATTTGTTCGCCAGGTTACTTGATTGTAGGGTCAAGGTTTTCTTTTAAACATAAGCCTTCTACTTGGAGTTCCCTTGTTTCCTTTGCCACAAAGATGACACCCGTAATGCATTAACTACACAATTTCCAGTGCTCTTCTTTAAATGGGAGCCAGAATGTGGAGGGGATTGTAAAGCAATCTGATAGAGAGTCCTTCTTGATTTTTAGTACTGTATTTGCTTTATATGATTCTCTTTTTTTAAACATTTTTTTAGAATTTATCTTTTTTTTCATTTTATTTTTTTAATTGTTTTATTGCTTAAAGTATTACAAAGAGTATTATATATGTCTCCTTTATTTTCTCCCCTTGACCTTCCCCTAGCCTCCCATACCCCTCAGTGTCTTGTGTCCATTGGTTATGCTTATATGCATGCATACAAGTCCTTCAGTTGATCTCTTACCCACCCCACCCCCCAACGCTCCCCGGCCTTCCCGCTATAGTTTGACAGCCTGTTCAATGTTGCTCTGCCTCTGTATCTATTTTTGTTCATCAGTTTATAATGGCCTTAGTTATCCATAAATGAATGAGATCATGTGGTATTTTTCTTTCATTGACTGGCTTATCTCACTTAGCTTAATGCTCTCCAGTTCCATCCATGCTGTTGCAAATGGTAAGAATTCCTTCTTTTTTATAGCAGCATAGTATTCCATCATGTAGCTGTACCACAGTTTTCTAATCTATTCATCTACTGATGGGCACTTAGGCTGTTTCCAAATCTTAGCTATGGTGAATTGTGCTGCTATGAACATATGGGTGCATATATCCTTTCTGATTGGTGTTTCTGTTTTCTTGGCATATATTCCTAGAAATGGGATCACTGGGTCAAATGGGAGTTCCATTTTTAACTTTCTGAGGAAACTCCATACTGTCTTCCATAGTGGCTGCACTAGTCTGCATTCCCACCAGCAGTGCACGAGTGTTCCTTTTTCTCCACATCCGCTCCAGCACTTGTCGTTAGTTGATTTGTTGATGATAGCCATTCCTTTAAATGATTCTCTTGCCCACACCTGATTTGATAGCATTTGTCTTAAGCAGCCCATCTTCATCCTTTTCCAAGCATTTGATTTGATTTTTATAGTAATGACTTTATTTTGGCACTCATAAATTGTTGATTCATTTAAGGTTTAATTACATTATTACAATAACAATTGGTGCAAACAAGTCTGAAGCAAACATTTTCTTTTCAGTTATCAAACAACTCAATCAGTAAAAGCAAAAGTGTGCAGCCATCAGCTGCAAGGGTCTAGCTGGCATATTCTGGGACTCACTGTGCACCTCACAGAGAGGATTTGCAGCGTTCTCAACCTGTGGGTCGCGACCCCTTTGGGGGCTGAACGACCCTTTCACAGGGGTCGCCTAAGACCATCAGAAAACACATATATAATTACATATTGTTTTTGTGATTAATCACTATGCTTTCATTATGTTCAAATTGTAACAATGAAATTGGGGGTCACCACAACATGAGGATCTGTATTAAAGGGTCGCAGCATTAGAAAGGTTGAGAACCACTGATTTAGAGTGACAGTTAATACAGGAGGTGCTACATGGAGATCTGTTAAAAGGACATCTATGCCCAGCTGGCATAGCTCAGTGGTTGAGTATAGACCAGGGGTGGGCAAACTTTTTGACTCGAGGGCCACAATGGGTTCTTACACTGGACCGGAGGGCCGGAACAAAAGCATGGATGGAGTGTTTGTGTGAACTAATATAAATTCAAAGTAAACATCATTGCATAAAAGGGTACGGTCTTTTTTTTTTTTTAGTTTTATTCATTTCAAATGGGCCGGATCCGGCCCGTGGGCCGTAGTTTGCCCACGGCTGGTATAGACCTATGAACCAGGAGGTCATGGTTTGGTTCCCAGTCAGGGCACATGCCCAGGTTGTGGGCTCAATCCCCATTCCCCAGTGTTGGGCATGCATAAGGCAGCTGATCAATGATTCCCTCTCATCATTGGTGTTTCTATTTCTTTCTCCCTCTCCCTTACTCTCTGAAATCAATAAGAATAAATTTTTTTTAAAAAAAATAAAAGGACATCTCCTACAGAAAAGGCACAGACATTCTAAGGAGAGTAAACAGCACAAAGCTATGGAGATGGGCAGAAATGCACACAAATATATATGGAGAATGATGATGAGTTCAGACTTCAAGCTAAATATCTCACAGTTGGACTTTGCATTTTAAATGCCTATAAACTATCCATTTTCCTTAATTTTCTTATTGTTTAACAAAGATGTCAAATTCCTCTTTCTAAACATGAACACTGCTGAGGACCCTGCATTTTAATGAACTTGACAACATCAATTACAAGGCATGTTTCTGAACAACGGAGCATTGTAAAATGTCTGTTGTCCACGTCATCAGCTTCCATGGTGCATGCCCCCAAACGGTTCCTAGCAAACATAAAACAATGTAGAAGCAGGTAAGGTTCAGAAAACACGTGGAGGACCATTTAAAAACCACTGGAAACTCTGAAAGAGACTTATTAACAATGTAAACAATCTAATGGTCATACGAACAATAAATAAAACCATGAAATTCCTCAGAAGATGTGAGAAGTATGGAAAGTATTGAAAAGGCTGGAGGAGAAATGGCAGAGCCAGTTCCCAAGGCGCAACAGTTTTGTTTAGACCTCTTTATCTCAAAGTAAAAAGAACGTTGGAATCAGTTTTTCCAAGAAGCTTGAAGGTCCTTGAGTAGCTTTCCATATTGGGCACCACAAACTGCACTTATGACAAATGTGGTATAATAACTCAAGCAGCTGACAAATGCAGGGAGAATGTAGGCAGTGGAACTATTAAGTCAATAATAAAGAAGTCGTATAAACCAAAACACATTCATAACAAAGTTTATTTATCTTGATCAGTAAATATTCAGGAGGAAGAAACACTAGTACTTCTGGTGGCCCACCAACCACCAGATGCATTACAGTAATTATATTGATTAGAATGGAGAGAGAGAGAGAGAGAGAGAGAGAGAGAGAGAGAGAGAATATCCCTTCTAGCCCTGCCAATTTTTCAAGTTGGCATTAAATCTCTGCCCTTTCTCAGGGTCATCCTTCTTCTTTGACCCTCATCTAGTCACTCCACACCTTCCCAAAACAGTGTGCAGAGCTGGCCCCTAATCTGTAATTGTTCCAGCCTCCAGCCAGGGTCTGACAGTCATAAATGTGATTCTTCTGGCAGCCGTACAGGGAGCTTATAAGAACAGGCAAACAGGAGGGACCATCCCTGCTTTGCAGCTGTGACATGATGTGCCAAAATAGGCATTAATGTTGCATGGAAGAGAAATAGGAATAACGGACAGAAAGAATTTGCCTCATATTAGAACTGAGCTGTGGTTTACAATCCACATTTCTTGGTCATTTTTATGGTGAAATTTGAGTAGTTTTAGAACTAGTGCTACTGCTTAGAATAAAAAGAAATTGGCACAGAGAAATGATTGATTTAAATAAATATTCAGGAGTACTTTAGCCAGACCCACTCAGTTTGATACAACAAGCAAAATCGTCCAACCCTGCATGCAGCTGCTCATGGATAAATGAACAGCTAATTTCAACAGGGCTGCTGAATAATCAAGGCTTAAAAGGAAACGTCCTAATGGAATCTGATCTCTTGCCTACTCATTAGAAAACCTACAGCTGTACATCAAAGCCAAGCACATGCTCCTCCCTCATTAGGGCCAAAGGGAGACGGGGATTCTGGGTCCCTCCAAAGTACATTTGGGACTCTTTTAAGACAGTGGTTGTTTTGAAGTTGACAAAGCAGAAGAAAAGAGAGAAGCCATCTCTTGTTATGGTGATGATTGTACTTAGTTTTCTGAGGGCTGGCCACTGCTGGCCACTGCCAGTCCCTGACTGGCCTTGGGTTTACACAAGAACCTTCTTGTAACAGCAATGAACTGAGATCCCCTCCCCCTCTCTTCTGTCTCTAATATACAATTCATTAGAGGAACAATGAAAAACAATGCTGTTTTATATTTGAATGACAATTCACAATTTTCCATTGTCCCATACAAGTGTCCAAGAGCTAGAGATCTTGGCATTTTGATGCAAAAGAGCATATTCTACCCTATCAATTCTGCTTTTTGGTTTTTCATTTGGAGTCACAGTTATCATAGGAACTAGTTTTCATGGAAACAGATTGTGGCATTTGATATGAATCGTTTTATAGCTTTAGGTGTCTTATAAGTCTCCATGTATCTCAGCACAGCTCTTGGGCCATGCATAAAAAATACCACTGAGGACATACTCAGTGGACATACTTAACAGCCTCTGAATGTGTTTCTGATCTGCCCTCATGCAAGCCGTTCGTACCTCACTCCATCTTTTGGCCATCACATTACAAATCCTCATCTATTATCCAGATTTTCTTCCGCACCCACTGGCTATGCTCCCTGTTCTCATCAATATTTCTCCTCCCACAGGATGCTCCTAATTAGATGTGACCATGGCCTTAAGGTAGGTTTGAGAAAGGACATTTACAAGGCAGGCACTGGCGGGCCTATTTCCTCTCAGGCATCAATTACTACCAGGGCAATTTAGGTAAATTGCCATTGCTTGAACAACATAGTCTAAATTGTGGTCATATGATTAAAAAGGAAAATTTCTATAATGAATGGTTATTAATTCTTAAAGTATTGTAATCTCATTCTATCAAAACACACTTGTCTCACAGTCTAAAATTTACTACTTTCCAATATTCTTAAATTAATATATTTAGAATATTATAATTAGAATGGCTTTAGAAACTGACCATGCCAATAAACAGAAAGGAGACACATGCAGAATCTAAAGAATGTCATCCAAATATCTGTTTAAAGTAGCTGCTCCGTGAGACAGAAAGAATATAAAAATAATTCAAAGCAGAAACAAACATTTAACACATTGGTTAAATCCAATGAGGTTATGGAGCAAAGAGAGAATGAAATTGGGGTTTGGAGGGAAGATCATGTGATATAATGTTCTAATCAGAGGTCACAATTGAGAGAAATTAGAAAAAATAAGCATGAATTCAGGGGACCTAGGCATCAGATATCAACTTGGAGTCCCCTGTTGGCATAATCCATTAATTAAGAAGTCTCAAACATCATTAGTCATTAGGGAAATGCAAATCAAAAGCACAATGAGATAACCACTTCACACCCCACTAGAATGGCTGTAATATTTTTAATGGAAAAAAATAAGTGTCAGTGAGGATGTACAGAAATTGAAACCCTCATACATTGTGAAAGAGGATATAAAATGGTAAGGTACTGTGGAAAACAGTCTGTTAGTTCCTCGAAAAGCTGAACCTTAAAATTACCACATAACTCAGCAATTCCACTCCTAGGCATATATTCCAAAGAACTGAAAACACACAAATTCGTGTACAGGCATGTTCATAGCAGCATTATTCATAATATTCAAAAGTTAGAAATCCCAAATGTCCATTAATGAATGAATGTGGTATATCCATACAATGAAATGTTATTCAGCCATAAAAAGGAATGTTAATACACGCTATTAAATGGATGAACCTTAAAAATATTGTGTTGAGAGAAAGAAGCCAGATATAAAAGTTTACTTATTTTATGTTTCCGTTTATATGGTATATCTAGAATAGGTAAATCCATAAAAATAAAAAGTAGATTGGTGGTCACCTGGGGTTGGGGGTAGTGATTAACGAGTAACTGCTCAGTGGGTACAGAGCTTTATTTTGGAGTGATGAAAATATTTTACAAATAAATAAAAGGGGTGACTGCACAACATTGTGAATGTACTAAATGCCATTGAACTTTTTATCTTAAAATGGGTATTTTTGTGTAATATAATTTTTTAAAGGTTCAATAATGTAGTCCATTGGTGAAAAAAATTATGCTGGATGTCTGTAGCTCTTCATTTCACACCTAGGCCAGTCTCTCTAATTTATGTGCAACTCAGTCTCATTGAATGGAAATCCCACTTCCTTGAAACAGTATTTCCCAAAATACTTGGAGAGAAAAATGAAATTAAAGTGGGATACTGTAATTGGTTCCTTTGTGAGTATGTTTAACTCCAGGCTAGCTTAGAACTAAGTATAAGATGATTAAGTAAATGCATTTTATAGTATTCATATTTTTGTGTTACATACATTGTGTGTGCCTTGTATTTTAAATGTCTGTATTGTCTAAATTAACAATTGGCATGGCCCTGACTGGTTTGGCTCAGTGGATGGAGTGTCAGCCTGCGGACTCAAGGGTCCCGGGTTTGATTACAGTCAAGGGCATATCTTAGTTGCGGGCACATCCCCAGCAGGGGGTGTGCAGGAGGCAGCTAATCGATGTTTTCTCTCTCATCGATGTTTCTAAGTCTCTATCCCTCTCCCTTCCTCTCTGTAAAAAATCAATAAAATATATTAAAAAAATAATTGGCATGAATAATTGATTTAGACTCATGATTATTATGATTATTTTTTAAATCCTCACCCAAGGATATGTTTTTTTAATTGCTTTTAGAGAGAAGAAAGGAGAGAGAAAGACAGAGAAACATTGATGTGAGAAAGAAACATAAATTTGTTGCCTCCTGTACACGCCCTGATCAGGGATCAATCTGCAACCCATGTATGTGCCCTGACCTCGAATTGAACTGGTGACCTTTTGGTGCATGGGGTGATGTTAAACCCTGCTAGAGCTAGACTCATGTTTATTAAGTTGACAAAGTAAAACATAGTTTGTAAACAGTACTGAAAAATTTAGGAGCATTTAACAATATCTTTAAGTCGATATGCATGACATACATTATCATATTATATAAAGTAGATTCATATTAAGTAAGTTTTGGTGTTAAAAAGATAATTGAAGAACTTGGAAATTAAGATAACCATATAAACTGCATATGTATAAATATATTTAAAATGTTTTAAGGAATTTAGGTTTTAAATGGGACCAAAGATTAATCAAAGAGCTTTTAAAGTGGTTTTTAGAAAGGTATTGGCACTATATAGCAAAAATAAGATTTATAAATTAAGCAAAATTATGACTTTTAAAAATCAAGTATTAACGCTAAAACACACAAAAGTCACAAAAGTGTGAACAATCTTTCAATCTAAGAAAATGAAAAAAATATATATGTTCCTGAGGTTACATAGTAAATGAACAACACATATCATGGTAAAGCTCTCTGATGGAGCTTTAACTCCTTCCACATGGTGCTGCGTATGGATAGAGGTTTCCTTGGCTGCAGAATTTCCTGTCCTCCATACCAAGCTCAGTGCAATAATCAAGACTTTAAAGAAAACACATAAAATGTGCTTCTCTTGCTCACTTCAGCAGTTTCTATTGTATTAAAGTAAGTACTTTATGCCCCATACACAATGTTAAAACTTGTTGAGTTCAATATACCATCACTTCTCCCTCAGGGTTAAAAGACACAATGGAAATAGGCTTGCAGAAAAATGTCTGAATTTCATGATTGATCATAGCAATTACCAGTATTAGCAAAACTCACGATGGCCTAGAAATGCCCACTGCTCCCCAAAATTCTCAACAAATAAGAGACAAAATGATACACCCGTGCAGAGCTGAATTTTACATAAATAGTTTACTCAGCTCTCATTTTCGAAATCGTGTTTTGAAATAAACTCTCTTTAAGAGAGGTTAATTCTGTGTATTGAAAGAACTTCAGCAAAGGATTTTCAAATACTACGGTTTGAAATTCCATGAATTATGATGGGATCTAGTCTGTTTGAAATGGTTTACCTAATGGACTTTTATTATTATTTTACATTTATTGAGAGCCAACAAAACAATGAACACAAAGCAAACAAAAAGGCATGTATTTGCCATCTCAACCAAGCCTCTGTTTCTATCATAACTGTAGAAAAATATATATAAATATTTTTCCAGGACAGTTTACAATTATCTTGCATGTTTTCCTTTGTTTCCTTCTCACATATGAATCTCAATGTTCTTCCCAAAACTCTGCCTGAAACTCATCCTAGCATCTCTTCAACCATTCTCTTCCAAGTTTCCTCTTCCAGGAGTTCTTTTCTGAACCACTACCATAACATCTGATATCCAACATCAATTAAAAGTACCTTATTGCCACTCCTAATTGTTCGCTCATAGCTTTTCTGTGATAAACTTGCCTTTTACATTAGGTTACCTGTTCAGATGAAAGAGATATATAAATTTCATGGCAGGATTTTTAGAATCAATCTATTTTTAGAGATAGATTCCCTTTCTAGGTTATGGTAGGGATTCCCCAAGAGTAGGTCAAAATTGTCTATGATCAACATAATCCCTGATTGATTTATAAGAAGACTACCACCATTCCCTTTAACCCTGGCCCTGCACTTTAATGAAATTCCCAGGGAAAAGAAAGCACTGCTGAAAGGCGATCCCATCTTTCCTCCTTCTCTAACCTCCCAGTCCCCCACTCCAATGACATCATTAATAGTCCCGACTATTCCTTTTTCCTAGTGAATTATGCAACCTCCTTAATTCAGAACTGGCTACATAGCTTGTGGGGCCCAAAGCAAAATGAAAATGTGTGACCCCTTGTTAGAAAAACTGACTAAGCATTTCAATATGGTGCGAGCATAGCATGAAGCCCAGTGCAGGGCACTTCTAAGTTCTGGTCCTTGTAGGACTACCAGTGTAAGGTCATGTGTCAGTAAAAGTGCAAACTTCTAACCATCAGAATCAGAATCTTCTCCCATAGGATTTAGAAATCTGCATATGAAATTTATTACATAAAGGAAATCCAAAGGTAACTTTTCCTTAGGGAAAGGATGGGAGTGAAGAAGGACCAAGAGAGAGAAGATAAGTAAGGTCTGAGACACGGAACCAGAAACACAGGACATGGCAGAAGAATTGAGAGGCTGACCAGCAGATGACAGAGAAGAGAGGGTCCAGGGCAAGAAGTGCCAGAGAGGAGAGCGGTTCATAGATCAGCTGGAGGCCCGCACAGGAATAAACAACCCACGTAAAATCATACAGCTAGTCAAAAGCACCTCATTGAAGGAAGGCCTCCTTCAAGAGAGCATGGCTAATTTACAAAGGTCTTTCATTGTGAAATTGACAAATAGAAAGAACCTTCACAAAATACTTTAAGAAAATCTGTGCATATCCTACACATGGACTCCTGGTTTTCAAATAATAATGCAAAGAAGATATAAATGATGCTAAAACTATCCTGAGCAAATCTTAATCAATCTGATACTTCAGAAAGCACCTCAGGATCTTTCTGGGCCTTGGAATAAAAACATTAGGATCTCATGGTTGAATTAAATTACTTCATTGCTTCATTCAAAAATTAATTAAATTAAATTCATTAAATAATTTATTGATGCTTGAAAGCTTGAAAAGACCAGATAATCCCTAATCCACAAATTACTAAATTACCTTTCATTAAACAAAGTAAATTAAATAATACATAATAGGGTTCTAACAAGTATTTATTGAGCAAATTAATGAGTGTTGATTCATTTTTTATTAGCCCCCCAAATGTCAGGAATATAATTTTCCAACCTAAAAGCTAATAAATTTTATTCACAAAGGAACCAGAGAAAATATTGATTCAATAGACATTTGATTTGCAGGATTAAACTTATAGTTGTTGTACTTCCCATAAGAAATTTAAAACATTTCTGGTCATTCTTTGTGCCACTTTAAAAAAAATCTAGAGAAAAGATTAAATGAGTTGTAATGACTGAGTCTCAGCTCACACGCCCATAAGTAAAGGAGTGTGAGCCATTGCAGTGGTCCCTTAGCACTATAAAGTAGACTAGGATGAATTTTCTTTATGTCATTGAGAAATGCTTTTAAGATAGCATGTCTAATTCTTATGTATTTACTTATTTGTTTATGTTCTTTATCATTTTAACACTCTTATTTAAAAAAAGTCATTATTGTAGTACACTTTTTAAAATATATGTTTTTATTGATTTTAGAGACAGAGAAAGGTAGAGGGAAAGAGGGAGAGAGAGAACATCAATGTGAGAGAGAAACACTGATCAGTTGTGGGAACCAGACTCACAACCTGGGCATGTGCCCTGACCAGGAATTGAACCAGCAACCTTTTGGTGCCTAGGATGATGCACAACCAACTGAGCCATATTAGCCAGGGCAACATTCTTATTTTTTTAGCCTTTCCCATATTGTATTAGTTTGTTAGGGCTGCCATAATAAAATATCACAGTCTGGGTGGCTTAAACAGCAGAAATTTACTTTCTCACAGCTCTGGAGGCCAGACATTCAAAATCAAGATGCTGACAGAGTTGGACTCTCTGTGACCTCTCTCCTTAGTTTGAAGATGGCTGTCTTCCTGTCTCACATGGTCTTCCCTCTGTGTGTGTCTGATTCTTAATCTTACCTTCTAATAAGGGAACAGTCAGATTGGATTACCATAAAGGCCTAATTTTAACTTAATCACCTTTTTATAGGCCCTAAATCCAAATGTGTCACAAATTTTGAGGTGCTGAGGGTTAGGGTTTCAACATATGAATTTGGAGGGGACACAGTTCAGCCCCTAACCCATGTCATTTTCTATTAAGTTCTTGGAGATCTAATCCTGCTTCTTGAGACTGCTGCCTCTAACTCATAATGAAGTCACTCCTCAAAGGTTTCATAATCTAAAATTGTGATCTTTATCTTCAATGGAGCTTTATCTGTGGGTATCCTTTCAAAGGATTGTGGACACATCCTCCCTAAGAGGTTTTGCATTTGTGTTTGCCACGTACTCTGAGAATTAACTGACCCAGGACGTTTTCTATGTTCATTTTCAACTTGGAGAGTGACAGGACTCTGCAACAAGCTTGAATCTCAAACGCATGCATCATAGATAGACTCTGACCATGAATTTTCATGAGAGAGATCTTTTTTTTTTTTACAACACCTCTCATAGGGCCCAGGCCTCTCCCTGTGGCAGTCAGATTCTTGGGGTGGTTCCCATGATCTCTGTCTTGTAGTATTCATGCCCTTCTGTGATCTCCTCTCTAGTGTGGGCAGGACATGTGACCTCTTCTAACCAACAGACCATCATTGCAAGGATGATGGCATGTACATAATTACTTTATATAAGATTCTAGTACCCATTCTGCTGGAGCCCTCACTTCCTGTGAAGAAGAAAGCTCCCTACTAAGGCTACCATTTTTAGAAAGCTCACCTGGCACTGAGGGAAGCCTTTCATAAGTGTTTCCCTCCACGTCCTGCGTGGTTCAGGGTTCGGGTCTGGAAGAGGAGCCACACAACAAATGAAAAAGAAAAGACAAGAGATAATTTGGGAATATTGGGGGACCAGGCGGCAAGTCCAACTCGAGAGGAAGGACTTCCACTGTGCTCAGGCCTCACCAAGCTTTTTATAGTGAGGGGTAAACAAGGTAGTGGTTACCAAAGTTACACTTTCCTTGTGAGTTTCACTTGTTTACACCATGGTTATACTTCCTGCACTTTCTCAGCCCCTTAGCTTCCCAGATAAGATCTAGGGAGTGTTATAAGGTCTAGCCTAATTATGCTAAGAGGACTGTGCCCTCTAAGCTAGGACTTGTTTGTGACTTTGCCAGCAGGTCAGTCCGAGGCTTAACCCTATATCAGTTTCCCACAGAAGCCTTTGGCCAAAAACCATAAAAAATTGAAGCTCTCAATCTTAAGACCATATATAATTTAATTTTGTCAATAAGTGTGGCTTCTTAAATGGAGACATTTTATTGGAGACTCTGTGCCATGTTCACACTCTTGAGTCGCAGAAACTGTGAGATAACAAATCTATGTTGTTTCAAGTTTGGGTACTGTTACACAGGAAAAAAAAGCTAGAATATTCCCCAACCCATATAGGTATCAAACCTAAGCCCTGAGATTTTCAAGACCTTCTGCCACAGCCCCAATTTATGAGATTACTAGTTGGTTTTTAGTTGTCTATTTGGTTTTGGCCCCTAGGGATTTTCATTATTTCTTTAACAATTAGCTATGCATTTATAAAAATCTTTGTTAATTTTTATGTAGCATATTTATATATTTTTATTAATTTATTTTCAAACTGAATGGCTTTCAGGTTATAAAGTCCTCCATATTGTTAGAAATGGAAGGACTTGTTAAAAGTTTCCAATCACACTAGAAGCATCATGCTCTCTTTATAGTCTTTCAACAGAAAATTTATCTAAATTCAAATATAACCTCTCTGTGGATGACACTCAAA
Source organism: Myotis nattereri (assembly GCF_964212035.1). NCBI lineage: Eukaryota > Metazoa > Chordata > Mammalia > Chiroptera > Vespertilionidae > Myotis > Myotis nattereri. The sequence goes on along the minus strand of NC_138075.1, from coordinate 127,955,238 downwards.
TCTTTGGAATGTTAAAACAGGGCAAAATAACCTTTAGACTGAGCCTAGGCAATCTTGTTTTCCAAAGAACTGTTTGCAAAGATAACAAGAAAGCAGTTATTATGATTATTGTTATTTTGTCCAGAGTGACATCTCTGAGTTCCTATTTGTATCTAACATAGAGTGTGGCGTGGTGACCACACAACATTTACTGAATGAATTCTATGTGCCAGGCACTGTTATCAATATTTTCCATATAGTAATTCATTTATCCCTCACAATAAGTCTTTGAGATAAAAACTACAGATGAGGAAACAAAAATTAAGTAGCATGATCAAAGCACAGAAGTGGTGAAACTTGGATTTAAACCCAGGGCATCTAACTCCAGATCCTGAACCATACTATACTGCTTCTCAATAAATGTTGGTTAAATGAATGTGTGCATGAGTGAATGGTTTCTCCAGAATGACAGGAAGTAATCTATTGTCTTTTTCATTTGCCTCCATTGCTCACTTTAGTGTATCCCAGGCAAACTCTCTTTGGATCCACATCTCTCAAGGGAGATTCTCATGTGCTTTAGTTTTCTTGGACTAACTAGCTTCTACCAATAGAGCTCTCACATGAGCCTGATATAACCTGGCTGGGTGGCAGATACTAGATAATAAGAGAGTGCTTTCCTCCAAGTTTTCTTTTTGCTTGCTGGACTTCCTAGGATAGCACCTTGCATAAATGCTAGCTAGCTAGCACTATAGAATTTTAGTATGCATAATACAATTAGTATGCATAATACTGATCGCTACAGACAACAAATAATCTATTTGAACCACACTTTGATCGTGAAACGACCAGAATGGGCCAGAAGACACGGCAAAGTAATTTTGCTTCATGATGACCCACCATCACACACTTCAAATGGGTGCCACATCAACTGACCGAAAGCAAATGGAAAACCGAAAAGTCATCAGTAAAATGTTGCTTCAATGACACTAAAGAAAGTCTTTTTTGCATTAAATTGTGACTGGCAGTGAAAAGTGGATTTATTTAGAGCTAGAAGGGCCTTAGAAATAATGGTACGGAGACTGAGGCTCCAATCAGCAAAGTTATCAAACTGCCCATGGCCACACAGTTAGTGATCCCTGGGCCAGAGGAGACAAAATAATCCAAAATCTGTTGGTGCATCCTTTTCCTCCAAAGAAAATACCTAGTTCTGACATTTTCCCCAGTCTTTGTTTTTTAAATAGGAAACTTGCTTTAAAGGACTTATGATCCAATTGCAATCATTTCACCCTATACATAGCATAATTTGCTTCCACTTCCAAGTGGGTTTAGAATAATAGGATTTACTAGTATGCTGGTTCCATTATGTCCTACAAGGTGAATGTTCTTTTGCCTCACAAATGAAAAGACTGCTTTCCTTACCAGAAGCTTTAGCAGAAGGGGAAAATGTGCTTTAACCAAATGTGTTTGCTTAAATTATATAATTGATCGTCAACAAAGTCCTACACACTGTAGTTTTTCTTAGGCAGATAAAAAACCAAGTTGAAACTTTCTAGTGACCCCAATTGTATTATGCATACTTTATATATTATCTACACTAATAAAAGAGAAAAATGGTAATTGGCATACGGCGATACCGTTTTCATTGGCTAATCAGGGCTATATGCAAATTAACTGCCAACTAAGATTGGCAGTTAACTGCCAACAAGATGGCGGCTAATTTGCATATGTAGGCACAATGCAGGGAGGCGAAAGGGAAAGCAGGAAGAAGCCCCCTGCCACTGACAGTGATCTGAAACCCAGGGGGGAGCTAAGAGCTGGGGGGCAGGGCAAAGGCGGATCGGAGCCATGATCTGAGAATCAGGCGCCTTTGCCGCCCTGGCCAGTGATAGCAGGAAGTAGGGGTGGAGCCAGCGATGGGAGCTGGGCACGGTCGAAGCTGGCAGTGTCAGGAGCTAGGGGTCCCTTGCCTGGGCCTAAAGCGAAGCCCACGATCGCGGCGCCCCCCACTGCCACTGCAGGTCCCCGCTGCCTGGGCCGGACGCCTAGGCCAGAGGCGTTAGGCCTGGGCAGGGGCGGAGCCTGCAACCGCGGGGAGCTGGGGGTCCCCTGCCCAGGCCTGACACCTCTGCCGGAGGCCTCAGACCTGGTCAAGGGGCCGATCAGGCGATTGGTGATCGGAGGGTGATGAGGGTCAACTCCTCTGGCTGAGGCATCAGGCCTGGGTGGGGGGCGGAGCCGGGGGTTGGGGGGATATGATGGTCCCCTTGCCCAGGCCTGAAGCCTGGGTCAGAGGCATCAGGCTTGGGTGGGGGGTGGAGCAAGCGATCAGAGGGAGATGGGGGTCCCCTGCCCAGGCATGATTCCTGGGCCAGAGGCCTCAGGCCTGGGCGGGGGCCAGAGCCAGTGATCGGGGGGAGATGGGGGTCCCCTGTCCAAGCCTGACACCTCTGGCAGAGGCGTCAGGCCTGGGCAAGGGGCCGATCAGGCGATCGGAGGGTGATGGGGGTCAACGCCTGAGGGCTCCCAGTATGTGAGAGGGGGCAGGCTGGGCTGAGGGACACTCTCCCCCCCCCCACCACCCAGTGCACGAATTTCGTGCACCGGGCCCCTAGTATATAATAACTACCAATTTTGATAGATAAACAGACAAAACACATGTTGGGAGCTTGGGGTCCTCTGCCACATGAAACTTCTGAATAATTCAAGCCAATATTGGTTTGGGAAAATACAAGTTGCTGCGTTGGGCACTATCCTTAGGTTACCCAGGGGTCGGCAAACTTTTTGACTCGAGGGCCACAATGGGTTCTTAAACTGGACCAGAGGGCCGGAACAAAAGCATGGATGGAGTGTTTGTGTGAACTAATATAAATTCAAAGTAAACATCATTACATAAAAGGGTACGGTCTTTTTTTTTTTTAGTTTTATTCATTTCAAACGGGCCGGATCCGGCCCGCGGGCCGTAGTTTGCCCACGGCTGGGTTACACAAACTGATGCAAAGGCAAGTTAGGCCAGTTCAAGTGACTGACCCTTGAGTACAGAGCCTCAACAGCCATTGCAGGCAGCCAGGAGATAATTCCAGAGGGCGATTTAAAGTCCCTTTGGGTAAAGACATAAGAAAATGGCTGTTCATTGATGGATTTTTTTAAAGCCATTGTGATATTACTTATTTGGAAATGACCTAACAGTGCCAGTAACAAGGAGAAGAGATCAAGTGTAAGGAGGAAGGATACTTCCCCTCCCTCTGTGACTTCTTATTCTCTCTCCCTCTGTCTCCTGGATCCTGTTATTGCAGTAAGATGGCAGAGCTGTAAAGGCCAGCATACTTGGGAATCTGCAGCAATAACACAGCAATGGTAACAATGATGGCTAACATTTGTTGAATGCTTACTATGTTTCAGGCATTCTTCTCACTTAATTCTTATTTAATCCTTTGCTGTGTACTTGGCATTGTGCACTCTATATATTGCATTGTATCAATCCCCACACTTAGCTGATGAGCTAGGTCTTGTTATCCTATTTCATAGCTAAGAAAATGTCCCAAACAACAAGCCAGAGCTTGATCTGGGACCCACAGCCAGCTTGCCTAACTTGGAACCCCATGACCTCTCCCACTTATGCTGCCTGCTACTGCTCAGGCCCCTCAGCACCATATACGAGTACATTAGCAGACATAAATATTGCAAATGTGGCTGATATTTTCCTCTGTGCTAGAAGCCAGAAAACGTATGGTTGTCATCTCGGTTTTGCTTTCCATTTGCTATGTGACCTTAACAAGGGACTCAGTTACTTTGCTTGTAAAGTAAAAGTTATATCGGTCAAGGTATTTTAATGACAAATTTGATAAGATGATTGTGAAAGCACTGAAAGGATGCTGTACAAATGTGGGCACGGGTGTGATTGGCTGTTTACAAAATGCAGAAATCTTTCTTCTTGTTTGACAGACAGGAGAGGTCTTTATTTTTATTGTTAATCCTCACCTGAGGATACATTTTTCCATTGCTTTTCAGAGAGTGGAAGGAAGAGAGGGAGGGGGAGAGAGGAGAGAGAGAAACATCAGTGTGAAAGAGACACATTCACCGGTTGCCTCCCAAAGGCACCCCATCTGGGGGCAGGGAGCAAACCCACAATCCAGGTACATGCCCTTGACTGGGAATCAAACACAAGACTCTTCAGTGGGCAGGCCATCACTCTAATCACTGATTCACACCAGCCAGGGCTAGAAGTCTTTCTTTATACTTCCTCTATCCTATCATATTCATGCCAAGCTGTACAAAGTAGGCAATAAATTTCTCCTTATTTACAAGAACGGGTCTATAGAGAGTATCTAGTCTAGCAGGTGTTCAATAAATATTAATTTCCTTACTTTGTTTGAATGGACATAGGACAGAGAGCCAGTGTGATGGTTAATTTTATGTGTCAACTTGGCTGGGTCATAGGGTGTGCGGATATTTGGTCAAACATTCTGAGTGTTCCTGTGAGAAAGTGTTTGGTTACATCTTACCTAGCAGATCTTCAAAGCTTGGATCTTTATACACACACACACCATTGATTCTCTGGAGAACCCTGACTAATACAGCCTGATATATGCTTATCAAGCATCACGGGGAATCTGTTTGCAGTATTGTAAAAATTATAATGAGCCATGATCTTCTTGTAAGCAACTAGTTTCCAAAGTGAAAATCCTGAGTATGGTGGGGAAAGGAAAGTGTGCCATAGGAGTCACTTAGTTTCATCAGAGCCCCATACTCATGATTCAGGACATATCCTTGGGTAATTCAGTTCTTTTTTATGGCTCTGGCCTGGGTTCAGAGTTGCTGACTGGAAATGCCTTGTTTTGTCTTCAAATAGTAATCTATATGAGAACAATAATCTTTTAGGAGATGGTAATCCGTTTTTACCTACCAATCGGCTAGTATTGATTGGTAGCATTGACTATCTGTCCAGGGCTGTTGGTGGTGCATAACAGCATGTGGGTAATTATAATGGAGCCTAACAGCGCCTAGAATTCTTGTCATCTGTACCTTTTAAAATATTTTTGTTCACACATTCATCTTACCAACAAGTATTTGTATGTCCTATGTGGAAGAGATCATGTTGTGTCTGTGGGAAAAACATGAATGACACAATTTGTAATCGTAGGGAGCTCTCAATTTAAAAGAGGAGTTAAGATCTGTACTCACGTAACTATCAAGCAAGATCATAGCCTAAGCAAATATAATGATGCAATGATAGATGTTCTCTTTAATCATCTCTTCCTATAAGGGGTCAGTGGTAGAGGGTAGGATGAACTTACTGAGTAATCCAGTAGAGTGAATGCAAAGGAGGAAATCTGAGCAGTTACATCTGTTCTATAGATAAACAGAAGACTTGATCTCCAAGACTATTATTTTAGCTCTTTTTTTATTAAACTTACATTTATTAAAACAACAAACGAAACAGGAAAGTCCCCCATGTCATGATATTCTGACAATCCAGATGGGCTATTTTTAATCAATGTTAAGAGCTTGACATATGTCAGCCAAAGTGACATAAAACAGAAACCAGGAAAAGAATTTATCTGGGATCTGGGAAAAGTAAAAAATAAATCTTAACTTAGGGGACATTTGAATTGCCACTGTTTATCTTAGTTTCTTCCCAGGCATTATTTTTACTAGCAAATGAGAGAGGAAGAAAAATGCATCTCAGGAGCCAGATTGTCTGGGAACCAGGCTCTCTCTTTAATAGTGGTATCCCCCCCACAAACTGAGGGATCTACTCAGGGTAGTGTGCTCTGTCACCACCATGGTCCAGGTAAACAGAAAAATGGGTTATAAACCAATGGAGATGCAGGGAAGAAACTACCAACTGAAGGCAGGTGGCCACCGTGTGTTCTTTTCAACTGGCTGAGACTAGAGGGGAACAGAAAAGTCATCTTAATATGTCCAGGGAACAAGCCTTTGGGGATCATTTCAGATTTACTGAACTAGCCACTGCCTCTGGGGAGTTGACACCTATTCAAGACTGATGAAGTGGAGAATGTGAGACAAGAAAAAAGGAGCTTTTTGTCGCCAAATAAGTGATTTTTCACCCAGAGGCAGAAAGGACAGTTAGATCTCAGCCTAATTTCACTTTCAAGTAGGTCACTGGGGCTAGAACTGGAACAGGATCCTGTCCCCAGTTAAGAATGACGGCCTCCAGAAGCTCTGTTCTGCTAGAGTCCCAGCGATTCTCAACCTGTGGGTCGCGACCCCTGTGGGGGTCGAACGACCCTTTCACAGGGATCGCCTGAGACCATCGGAAAACACATATATAATTACATATTGTTTTTGTGATTAATCACTATGCTTTAATTATGTTCAATTTGTAACAATGAAATTGAGGGCCACCACAACATGAGGAACTGTACTAAAGGGTCATGGCATTAGGAAGGTTCAGAACCACTGTGCTAGACTGAGGCAATGGTGTGAGAAAATACTTTATTTCCCCAGCCAGTGTGTGTATTAAACTGCATATTGAGATGCTGACAAATATAAGGAATGAAGAAATTGTTTGGTTCTTGTGAAAAAACACAGTAAGGATGGGGTAAGAATGAACTTTTCAGGTACAAAAAGTGTACTTTTTTGTTAAGAGATTTTTCTTAAGAGATTTAGCTCATTTAAAAAATGTGCTAAAACTATTTTTTTCTTTTTAAAAAATTAAAATTTTCTTTGGGCACCTCAGTATTTTCCATTTCTGGTCAAAATCTGAAAAAAACACAAACCAACAAAAAACGGAAGTATGATCTGAGGTAACTATGGTCTAACCAGGAGCAAAACAGGTCCCAGACCTCACGATGAAGCTTAACCAAAAGAGGAACAGAGCCTTTTGACTTAGAACTGAACTGCTGAAGTTTAACTGGCCAGCCCTAATTCAGAGCAGGTGCAGTCACTCTGGCCTTTAGCTGACGGGCAACATGCAGGAGAGAAAACACAAAGCAGGGAGAAGCAATGAGCCTAAAAGGCTTTCAGAGGCTCCTGTTGCTAGGGAACCACTTCCTCTGTGCTCATACACAGCTAACTCAAGCCATTCAGATATCACTAGAATAATCTTTCTTAGGCTTGGGAGGAAAGGAAACAGCTCTCAAAGCTCAGACGTCATGGTAACATCGGGCAAGGCTCGGCTTCTCCAGCAGGCACTGAAGAGCCAAGGATGCCGGGAAAGAACCAGAAGTGAATGGGCACCTTGTTTTTACTCAGACAGATGGAGGGCTGACCGTTTCTCTCCTTTTCTACCCAGGTGTGTGGGTTGCAAACAGTGACAACACATGTATATACACACATGCAATTTTATTATCAGTTTCCTGAGAGCAGAGACTATGTTTTATTCATCTTCAGCTGCTTACATCATTCAACATGGTGCTTTACACATAGTTCTCCAAGTTTGTTGAATTCAATTCTTTCATTTCACTAAGACTTAATAAGGATTTGGCTCTATGTGTACTGTGTGGAGTGCTATGAGGGAGGAAAATGCACAGATGCCATCTTCGCCCCAAGAAGCTTGCTGATCTTATATGAGAAACATAAGAGAGGATTAGGGTTTGCTACAGTACTGAAGGGTTCATTTTTTCTTTTTTTCCCTTTTCTTTTTACACATAAAAGAAACCTGCTGGGAGGCAATCCAGAGTTAGTTATTGTGACCCATTAGTGGTCACTAGAGACCCAGGATTCCCCTGTGTTTTTCTTCCACTGTTCTTAACTCGTGGTGTGATTCTCAGTCAAACCATGAGGTCCGAGATGGCCACCATGATGTCCTGTCGATATTCTAGAAATGAAAAATGAGGAAGGTGTGCTCACTTGCAGGAGCTTTCCAGAAGCCCTATAGTAGTAGGTGCTACCTTTAAAGTCTGTCTATAAACACACTAAAGTCCCTTCCCCCATGTTACTCTTTTGGCGTTGTGAAATAAGTCTTATTTGTTTAGAGTTACTTTTTCTTTCATTATCAACCTTAGGGCATCTCATATGGTAAATCTGGAAAATAGATGAATTCATCCCCAATCCCAGTACTTATTTAAAACAACAAATATTAGAAATCCACAGGCAGCAAAATCTCAGACATATGTCGAAGCAATTTCTTCACTGATACTGCTCTCAGGGCAATGGAAACTAAAGAGAAAATAAACAAATGGGACTACATCAAATAAAAAGCTTTCCAAAGGAAGCCATCAACAAAAAAACAAGAAAGCCCACTGCATGGGAGAACATATTTGCAAATGTTATCTCCATAAGGGTTTAATCTCCAACATTTATAGGGAACTCATACAACTTAACAAAAGGAAGATAGACTACCCAATAAAAAAATGGGCAACAGACCTAAATAGATACTTTTCAAAAGAAGACAGAAGAAAGGCCAAGAGACATATGAAAACATGCTCAAAGTCACTAATCATCTAAGAGATGCAAATCAAAACAACAATGAGGTACCATCTCACACCTGTCAGAATGGCTATCATCAACAAATCAACAAACAACAAGTGCTGGCAAGAATGTGGAGAAAAAGGAACCCTCGTGCACTGCTGGTGGGAATGCAGACTGGTGCAGCCACTGTGGAGAACAGTATGGCGTTTCTTCAAAAAACTAAAAATGGAAGTCGCATTTGACTCAGTGATCCTACTTCTAGGAATATATCCCAAGAAACTAGAAACACCAATTAGAAAGGATACATGCAGCCCTATGTTCATAGCTGCACAATTCACCATAGCTAAGATATGGAAACAGCCTAAGTGCCCATCAGCAGATGAGTGGATTAAAAAACTGTGGTACATCTACACAATGGAATACTATGCTGTGGTAAAAAAGAAGGAGTTCTTACCATTTGCAACAGCATGGATGGAACTGGAGAGCATTATACTAAGTGAAATAAGCCAGTCAGAGAAAGATAAATATCATATGATCTGACTCATTTATGGAATATAATGAACAACATAAACTGATAAACAAAAACAGATCCAGAGACAGAGAAGCATCGATCAAACTGTCAAACCTCAGAGGGAAGGTAGAAGAGGGTGGGGGTAAGGGGGAGAGATCAACCAAAGGACTTATATGCAGGAATATAGGCCTAACCAATGGACACAGACTCCAGGGAGGTGAGGGCATGAGTGGGGGGGATGGGAGGAATATGGGGATAAGGACACATATATAACAACTTAATCAATAAAGAAACTTAAAAAAAGAACAACAAATATTTATTGCACACTGAGAGAGCTAGAAGCTAGGGCTAGGAAGGTGAGCAACTACAGTAAGCATTCTGGTTTCTTTCCTCCATTTTGTAAAGTTTTGTATCAGGGTTTATGTTTTGTTATTGTTTTTTAACTTTTGTCTTTATTTTATTTTCTTTTTTAACTAGAGGGATGATGCATGAAATTTGTGCATGGGTAGGGTGCCTAAGCCTGGCCAGCAACCAGGGCCAATCGTGGGGCACCTGGCGGGCCGATCAAGGGCCCTCCCTGCTGCACCCGCCTTGGTGGTCTAGGGCCTGTGGTCTGGGGGCAGCTCCTGCATTGAGCATCTGCCCTCTGGTGGTCAGTGCACATCATAGCGACCAGTCTTTCCACCACTCAGTCTGCTGTTTGGTAGATTTGCATATTAGGCTTTTAATATATAGGATTAGAATTGGAATACAGTATAGTTTCAGGTGCACAACTCAGTGATTGGACATTTATATAAGTTACAAAGTGATCATCCCAATAAATCTAGTACCATCTAACACCATACATAGTTATTAATATTATTAGCTATAATTCCTATGCTGTACTTTACATTCCCATGACCATGCTGCAAATTTGTATTTTTTTTTAATTCTTATTGCTGAAAGTATTACATAAGTAGGTTTTGTGTTTTGTCGTTGAAATTATAGTGAACAAATTCATACCTTTTTTCACTTAACATTCAATTACTAGTTTTTTTTATTGTATTACATCACTAAATTTTTAAGAAGTACTACATGCTTATAATATAAATTAAAATATCATTTTTTTAAAACCCAATCATAAAACAGTAATGAGATATCACTACACACATATCAGAATGGCTATCATCAACAAATCAACAAATGACAAGTGTTGGCAAGGATATGGAGAAAAAGGAACCCTCCAGCACTGCTGGTGGGAATGCAGACTGGTGCAGCCACTGTGGAGAACAGTATGGAGTTTCCTCAAAAAACTAAAAATGGAACTCCCATTTGACTCAGTGATCCCACTTCTAGGAATATATCCCCCAAAGCTAGAAACACCAATCAAAAAGGATATATGCACCCCTATGTTCATAGCAGCACAATTTACCATAGCTAAGATTTGGAAACAGCCTAAGTGCCCATCAGTAGATGAGTGGATTAAAAAACTGTGTACATCTACAAAATGGAATAGTATGCTGCAGTAAAAAGAGAAGGAATTCTTAGCAGTTGCAACAGCATGGATGGACCTGGAGAGCATTATACTAAGTGAAGTAAGCCAATTAGAGAAATATAAATATCACATGATCTCACTCATTTATGGAATATAATGAACAACATAATCTGATGAACAAAAACAGATCCAGACACAGAGAAGCATTGATCAGACTGTCAAACCTCAGAGGGAAGGTAGGGGTGGGTGGGGGTAACAGGGAGAGAACAACCAAAGTACTTAAATGCATGCATATAGGCCTAACCAATGGACACAGACTCTAGGCGGTGTGAGGGCATGAGTGGGGGGGGGGGAGTGCGTGGGGGGAGAAATGGAGGGATAAGAACATATATATAATACCTTAATCAATAAAGAAAAAAATCAAGAAGATAAAAATCATATCAAGCATCTTCTCAGACCACAATGGCATAAAATTAGACATCAACTACACTGAGAAAAAAATCAAACACTTGGAGGCTAAATAGCATGCTATTAAACAATGATTGGGTTATCAAAGAGATCAAAGAAGAAATAAAAAGCATCCTGGCAACAAACAACAATGAAACACAACAATCCAAAATCTATGGGACACAGTGAAAGCAGTCTTGAGAGGGAAGTTCATAGCTCTACAGGCCTACCTCAAAAAACAATAAAAAATGTAATAAATTATCTAACCCTACAAATCAAAGAATTAGAAAGAGAGCAACAAGAAAAGCCCAGAGTGAGCAGAAGGAAGGAAATAATAAAGATCAGAGGGGAAATAAATGACATTGAGACCAAAAAAACAATACAAAAGATCAATGAAACCACGAGCTGATTCTTTGAAAGGAAAAACAAGATTGATGAACCTCTAGCCAAGGTCACCAAGAAGCAAAGAGAGAGGACCCAAATAAACAAAATCAGAAATGAAAGAGGCGAAGTAACAACCGACCCCACAGAAATACAAATGATTATGAAAGAATACTATGCGCAACTCTATTACAACAAACTGGACAACCTAGACAAAATGGACATATCCTTAGAAAAATACAAGCTTCCAAAAATCAGAAAGAAAAAGAAAACCTGAATAGGCTGATAACTATCAAAGAAATTGAAGCAGTAATCAAAAGTCTTCCAGCAAACAAAAGCCCTGGTCTGGATGGCTTTACAGGGGAGTTCTACCAAGCATTCAAAGAAGAACTAAAACCTATCCTCCTCAAACTATTCCAAAAATTCAAGAGGAAGGCACAATTCCAAGCTCTTTCTATAAAGCCAGCATTACCCTAATTCCAAAACCAGATAAAGACACCACAAAGAAAAAGAACTAAAGGCCAATATCCTTGATGAACATAGATGCTAAAATCCTCAACAAAATTCTAGCAAATCAGATCCAGCATTACATTAGAAAGATCATACACCATGACCAACTGGGATTTATTCTGGGGATACAAGGATAGAACAATGTCTGCAAATCAATAAATGTGATACATCACATAAACAAATTGAGAGACAAAAATCACATAATCATATCAATCGATGCAGAAAAAGCATTTGACAAAATCCAACACCATTTTTGATAAAACTCTCAGCAAAGCCCTGGCTGGTTTTGCTCAGTGGATAGAGTGTCGGCAGGCGGACCGAAGGGTCCTGGGTTTGATTCCGGTCAAGGGCACATGCCTGGGTTGCAGGCTCGATCCCTAGTGGGGGGGGGGGGTACAAGAGGCAGCCAATCAGTGATTCCCTCTCATCATTGATGTTTCTATCTCTCTCTACCTCTCGCTTCCTCTCTGAAATCAATAAAAATATATTTTTAAAAAAAACCTCTCAGCAAAGTGGGAATAGATGGATCATACCTCAACATAATAGAAGCCATATATGACAAACCTACAGCCAACATCATACTCAATGGGGAAAAACAAAATTTAATTCATCTAAGAACAGGAACAAGACAGGGATGCCCACTTTCACCAATCCTGTTTAATATAGTACTGGAAGTGCTAGCCATAGCAATCAGACAAGAAGAAATAAAAGGCATCCAAATTGGAAAAGAAAAAGTTAAACTGTCATTATGCGCAGATGACATGATACTGTACATAAAAAAATCCCAAAGACTCCATCAAAAATCTACAAGACTTAACAAATGAATTCAGCAATATAGCAGGATACAAAATTAACACCCAAAAAGCTATGGCTTTTTTATATACCAACAATGAACTCACAGAAAGAGAAACTAAAAAAAGAAAATTCTGTTTACCATTGCACCAAAAAAAATTAAGTTCATTGAAGGAGTTGAAGGGAGAGCTTCAACAATAGGATATACCTGGGAATAAACTTAACTAAGGAGGTAAAAGACCTGGACTCGGAAAACTATAAGACATTGAAAAAAGAGATAGAGGAAGAGATAAACAAATGAAAGAACATACAGTGTTCATACTACCCAAAGCAATTTATAGATTCAATGCAATCCCCATTAAGATACCAATGGCATATTTCACAGACCTAGAACCAACTCTCCAAAAATTCATATGGAATAAAAAAAAGACCCAGAATAGCCACAGCAATCCTAAGAAAGAAGAAAAAGTTGGAGGGATCTCAATACCAAGTATCAAGCTATATTACAAAGTCACTGTTCTCAAAACTTCTTAGTACTGGCACAAGAACAGACATATAGACCAATGGAACAAAACAGAGAACCCAGAAATAGACCCAAGCCATTATGCTCAATTAAGATTTAACAAAGGAGTCAAGATAGTCTCTTCAAGAAATGGTGCTGGAAAATTTGGTCATATATATGCAAAAAATGAAATTAGATCACCAACTTACATCATACACAAAACAAACTCAAAATGGTTAAAGGACTTAATGTAAGACAGGAAACCATAAAAACAGTAGAAGACTCCATAGGCAGCAAAATATCAGACATAAGTTGTAGCAATGTCTTTACCGATACAGCTCCTAGGGCAATGGAAACTAAAGAGAAAATAAACAAATGGAACTACATCAAAATAAAAAGCATTTGCACAGCAAAAGAAACCATCAACAAAACAATAAGAAAGCCCACTGCATGGGAGAACATATTGGCCAATGCTATTTCAGATAAGGGTTTAATCTCCAGGGAACTCATACAACTTAACAAAAGGAAGATAAACAATCCAATCAAAAAATGGGCAAAGGACCTAAATAGACACTTTTCGAAAGAAGAGGTACAGAAGGTTGAGAGACATATGAAAACATGCTCAAAGTCACTAATCATCTAAGAGATGCAAATCAAAACAACAATGAGGTACCATCTCACACCTGTCAGAATGGCTATCATCAACAAATCAACAAACAACAAGTGCTGGAGAGGATGCGGAGAAAAAGGAACCCTCGTGCACTGCTGGTGGGAATGCAGACTGGTGCAGCCACTGTGGAAAACAGTATGAAATTTCCTCAAAAAGTTAAAAATGTAACTCCCATTTGATCCAATAATCCCACTTCTCGGAATATATCCTAAGAAATCAGAAACACCAATCCAAACGAATATATGCACCCCTGTGTTCATAGCAGCACAATTTACAGTAGCTAAGATTTGGAAACAACCTAAGTGCCCATCAGCAGATGAGTGTATTAAAAAACTGTGGCACATCTACACAATGGAATAATATGCTGCTATAAAAAAGAAGGAATTTTTACCATTTGCAACGTCATGGATGGAACTGGAGAGCATTATGCTAAGTGAAATAAGGCAGTTGGAGAAAGATTAATATCACATGATCTCACTCATATGTGGGATATAATGATCAACATAAACTGATGAACAAAAATGGATTCAGAGACAAGGTGGCACTGAGCAGACCGTCCAACCTCAGGGAGAAGGCAGGGGAGCGGGAGATTGTATGCATGCATATTAGCATGACCAATGGACACAGACACTGGGGAACTGGGGACTTGTCATCAGGGGTGGGAGTGGCAGGGTGGGGGACGTTAATTGGGGGGAAATGGAGACATCTAATACAATAATAAAAAAAATTTTAAAAAGCCCCAGCCACATTCCTTTTCCCCTTCAATGTGCCAATCCCCAACTTCAAACTGCCAGTACTGAAGTATATATCAGGGTTCCCCAACAGGATAAAACTTCAGTCACCAAATTGATTGCTTTCTTAACCAATTCTGGGTTGGCTGCATGTCTTGTGCTTCCCCTCCTTACCACCCATGCTTCCTGAGATCTCCTCCAAAATAAAAAGGCTATGCTGGAATCCTTGTCTCAGGATCTACTACTGGAGAAACCAAATTAAGACATCCCCTGAAAACTTGGCTTACATATAATTGGCAGGGAGGCTGGAAAATATAATTTTATAGCTGGGTCCAAAACTGCACCCAACAATGTCAGGATACTGTGGCTAAAGAAATAGAATACAAATACTGGATAAACAACTGGCAGAAATATGACATGTCCCCACATAAGTGAAAATTATGGGCCATATAAGAGGTATTGGAGAGATTACTTACTGTATTGGTATGTACTCCATAACTCCATTGAGGTTATAGAATTTGACTTGGACCTTCAAACCTAGATGTGATATTAATAAGTGAATAGTCATTCCCATGGTGGTATGTAGGTTGTATAATAGCAGGTAAAGCTTGGTTGCAGAAATACCAGTTAGGAAAATATTAAAATACTAGAGGCCTGATGCATGAAGATTCATGCAAGAATGGGCCTTCCTTCCCCTGGCTGTTGGCACCGCCTTCACTCTGGCCCAGAGCTGCCTTTCCACTTTCCCACACTGCCCAGAGGCCCAGAGCTGCTGGGGCAGTCGGCGCCTGTGTATGCAAGTTAACCGGCCATCTTTGTTGGGTTAATTTGCATACTTACTCCTGATTGGCTGGTGGGCATTGTGCAGGTATGGTCAATTTGCATCTTTCTCTTTTATTAGTGTAGAAAGTCGATCATTAAATAATGCAGAGGTTAGGGACATCAACCTCCAACAAAGTTGAAAATCTGTGTATAACTTTTGATTCCCCCAAAATTTAACTACTAGTATCCTACTGTTGACCAAAAGCCTTACTAATAACATAAACAGTGAATGAACATATATTTTGCATGTGTATGTGTTATATACTATATCCTTATAATAAAGTGAGCTAGAGAAACATTATTAATAAAATCATTAAGAAGAGAAAATACATTTACAGTATTTATTGAAAAAAATCTGTGTATAAGTGGACCCATGCAGTTCAAATCTGTGTTGTTCAAGGGTCAATTGTAGTTTGGGTATGAGGGAATAATGACCTAAATTGCAGTGTGACAGCAGGACAGGAAAAGTTGAAATAGATATGAGAAATACTCCAAAGATAGTAAGATTGATTTGGAAGTTAAGCAGAAAGAAGGAATCAAACAACCTTGAAGCTTGAAGCCAGGATGTATGTTGACACCATAAAAAGAAATCGTACAAATTGTACAATTGGAAAGAAGGGCCAAGTTTGGGGGAAGTCTGTTATTATCTATGATTCTACCAGATTTATACATAATGTTCCAATAGAGTGAAACAGATTTAAAACAGAGATATTCAACTTCACCAAATCTTTTTTTTTTGTTTGTTTGTTAAGTGAGGACTCTCATTTCTATGCTTTAGCTTAATCAAAGTATGACTTTACATGCCCACAACAAGTTCTAAGAACTCACCTTACCCCAGAGCTCCCTTCTTACAGGAAACAGGAGGGTTAGGCTTTCTAAAGGACACCAGATCTAAGATCCCTGCTGATAAACTTGCTCAATTCATGGGTATAAAATCAACTCTCTCAGTACGGTACTTGATTTTTGCAGAGTTGCTAATATGGCTGAGTATAAGGCTGTGGACTCTACCAGGCCTATATTGGAATAAATTAACATTTTAAGCTCGAGTTTCCTTATCTGCAAAGTGAGGATACATAGTACCTATTCATAGGATTGTTAAGAGGATTAAATAAGAAATCCAAGTAAACAAGAAATCTAAGTAAAATACTTGCTTAGTGCCTAATGCATTGCAAGTACTAAATTAATGTTAGCTAGTGCTGCTGTTAGAGTATCAGGCAGGCCTGGTTACCAGATGTTTTGTGTTCAGTTGTTCGAAAAGAACAATGCAGATAATGTGACCCTGAATGTGCTCAAATTAAAAAGCGGTAGCTGGACCAAATTAACTCAGTATACAATCAATGGGTGGTAGGTGGCAAGGAGCAGAAAAAGTTGTAGTTACCTAAAGTGATGCAATTAATCATTTTCTTTAAGCCTTTTCCAATTGTTGGAAAGAACGACCTACTTAGAGCAGGACAGTCATGAAAATAATTCAGGCACAGAAAAAAAATGGTAAAGCATACATTTCTGGAAACACGGCAATTAGGGGCTCCAAATCAACATAAAACCAAGAAAGTGAGACTTAAGGTCCTATCTCAATGCCCAGCATAAAGGACAGGCTCCATGAAAGCTTGCTGAACACACAAACAAATTAACAATGTGACTGACTGAACGGATGCCACAGTATTTACAATTGTGGCCAACTACTAGAATTGGGCCTTTGCAAAACATGCCCTGACTTTTTGAGCCTTTAATCTATCTGGTTCAGAAAACCCTGTCCCTTTTGTCAGTTTCTCCTTGGAAAGAAAGCTGAAATTTTCCATGATGATTATATATACTGGAGTCATGCTCGATTGACATCCATCTAGAAGGTGCCAGGCACATAGCCAGACGGGCAAAGGGAATTTTACATCAGACTTTCTGAGCAAAAACAGAAGCAGAAGGCCTTCACTACAGCCCTCTCAGTTCCCGCAATGGGAGAAGGCCAGGAGGAGAAGCTCCTGGCCCTGTAGATTTTCTGGAGATCTCAACTTTCTATGTCACCAAGGTACCAGCTGGAAGTATACTTCTAATTGTTTAGCCACACCCAACCATTAAGTGATTCTGTTTCCTGGTGGTGCCCTTCCTAATTGCAAAATGTTTGTAATCCTCATTACTGAAATAATGAGAGGCCTCTGAATAGTACAGCATTGACCTCTTACACAGAAGAAAAGGTAACTAACTGCAGGAGCTCTGGGGAATTGTTTAAAGTTCACTGGCCAAGGTATGTGCTCCCAGCTTGATGTTAGAATTTCCTCCCTGGTTTCCATAGCAATGGCCCCTACACAATCTTACCTGCTCTTCAGACCACAGGCAGGATGGAAAGGAACTTCAAAAGAATGCAATGCCAGCTGATTTTTAAAACTTTTTTTTTTACTATTTAGAAATGCAGGTCTGGGCTGGCCAGTTCTTAGAATTATTCAAGAGAAATTGGAACCTAGATTTTTACAGGAAATGTTCCAGTTTTTAAACATTGGCAAACAAGTTTTTTAAATTTTAAGAATTATAGGCCAAACAAAACACATCTACAAGCTGAGTTTGCCCTGTTCATAATATTAGTCATAAGCAGTTAAAATCACCTTTCAGGTTTTCAAAATTACTCATTGTGTCTAAATATCTGTGTGAAATAGAAAGACCCCTCAAGACATAACTTGTTAGAGAATGGTCTTCATTAACATTTTACTATTGTATTTTATTTACTCTTTCTCTCATTATCTCTTTGATGAAGAATAAGGAACCTGAGGTGTTCTTTCCTAAGCTGTTTTAAAAATCAGGCTCAAAACAGGATAAATGAGTATTCAAGTGCACACAGACCCAATAAGAAATTAAGTTGAACGTTCAGTCCCATATTGGGACTCAAGAATAAGTGATTTTATTATGCAACTCCACTCTTTTTTTTTCTTTTTCAATTATTAAATTTATTAGGTGATATTGGCTAATAATCCTATCTAATAAAAGAGAAACATGGTAATTAGCGTACGACCACTACCCTTCCCATTGGCTAATCAGGGCAATATGCAAATTAACTGCCAGCCAAGATGGCGGCCGGCAGCCAGGAAGCTTGAAACTAACATGAGGCTTGCTTGCTTCAGTGACGGAGGACTCCAACGTTCCCGCCTGCCGCTGCAGGCCTCTGAGCTGCAACTCTAAGAAAGTATGTAACAAATATAGAACCTAAACAAAACCCCAGAAACCTGCTTTAGTCCACCAGGCTTCAGCCAGCAGGATAGCAACATTGTAAGCAAAGGCCAGAAACCTACTTTCACCAGCGGAGGCCTAAGAGCTGGAGCCAAGCCTCAAAGCTAAAGCTGGCCCAGAATAAAAAAAAAAGAGAGAAAAAAAGGAGCGGTTGGGAGCTTCAGTCACTCCCAGCCTAAAAAGAGCCCTCAGCCCCTCACCCAGGCTGGCCAGGCACCCCAGTGGGGACCCCCACCCTGATCCAGGACACCCTTCGGGGCAAACCAGCCGGCACCCACCCGTGCACCAGGCCTCTACCCTATATAGTAAAAGGGTAATATGCCTCCCAGCACCAGGATCAGCGGAGCCTCGAGGCCTCCCGGCACTGGAATCAGCATGACGGGGGCAGCGCCCAAACCCCCTGATTGCCCTGCGGCTCTGTGTGTGACAGGGGGTGGGGCCACAACCTCCCTATCGGCCCTGCTCTGTTTGTGACAGAGGAAGGCACCCCAACCTCCTGATCAGCCCTGCTCTGTGCCTGATGGGGGGAGCTCCCCAACCCCCTGATCGCCCTGCGGCTCTGTGACAGGGTGCAGCGCCCCAACCCCCTGATTGGCCTAGCTCTGTGTGTGACAGGGTGGGGCGCCCCAACCCCCCTGCCCCCCCCTCCCCCCGCCACGGGCCCTGCTCTGTGTGTGACAGGGTAGAGCCATAACCTCCCCATCGGCCCTGCCCTGAGTGTTAGAGTGGCGGCGCCCCAACCCCCTGATCAGCCCTGCTCTGTGGGTGATAGAGGGCAGCGCCCCAACCCCCTGATGGGCTCTGCTCTGTGGGTGACAGGGGGCAGCGCCCCAACCCCCTGATTGGCCCTGCTCTGTGCGTGACAGGGTACAGAGCCCCAACCCCCCTGATGGGCCCTGCTCTGTGAGTGACAGGGGGCAGTGCCCAACCCCCTGATTGGCCCTGCTCTGTGCGTGACAGGGGGTGGTGCCCCAACCCCCCAATCGGCGCTACCCTGAGCGTGACTGAGGGTGGCATCACAACCTCCCAATCCGCTCTACTCTGTGCATGACAGGGGGCAGTGCCCCAACTCCCCAATCGGCCCTGCTCTGAGCCCGACCAGGGGCTGCACCTAGGGATTGGGCCTGCCCTCTGCCACCAGGAGCAGGCCTAAGCCAGCAGGTCGTTATCTCCCAATGGGTCCCAGACTGCGAGAGGGCACAGGCCAGGCTGAGGAACCCCCTCCCGCCCGAGTGCACAAATTTTTGTGCACCGGGCCTCTAGTAGTATATAAATTTCAGGGGTACATTATAATTTGACATCTATGTACTCTATTTCATGCTCACCACCCAAAGTCTGGTTTCTTTCCCTTACCATATATTTGACCCACTTCACCCTCTTCCCTCCCCTTCTGGTAACTACCATTCTATTGTCTGTATCTATGAGTTTGTTTTTGTTTTGTTCATGTTATTTTTTGTTTTATATTCTATATGAGTAAAATCCAATGTTTTTGGTCCTTTTCTGTCTGACTTACCAGTATTTCACTTAACATAATACTCTCAAGATCCATCCGCCTTGTCGCAAATGTAATATTTCATCTTTTTTTTAAATAAATCTTTATTGTTCAGATTATTACAGATGTTCCTTTTTTTTTTTACCCTCATAACTCCCCTCCACCTGGTTCCCACCCCACGCTCTGCCAATACCCCCTGCCACTGTTCTCATCCATAGGTCTAAGATTTTTGTCCAATCTCTTCCCGCACCCCTCACACCCCCTTACCCCCGAAAATTGTCAGTCCATTCCCTTTCTATGCCCCTGCTTCTATTATATTCACCAGTTTATTCTGTTCATCAGGTTTTTTTTATTGACTTCATTTTTAGATTCACTTGTTAATAGTATTTGTTGTCACTTTGTTGTTCATAATTTTTATCTTTACCTTTTTCTTCTTGTTTCTCTTCTTAAAGAATACCCTTCAGCATTTCATATAATCCTGGTTTGGTGGTGATGAGCTCCTTTAGTTTTTTCTTGTCTGTGAAGCTCTTTATCTGACCATCAATTCTACATGATAGCTTTGCTGGGTAGAGTAATCTTGGTTGTAGTTCTTGCTATTCATCACTTTGAGTATTTTTTGCCACTCCCTTCTGGCCTCCATGGTTTCAGAAATCAGCTGACAGTCATATGGGTATTCCCTTGTAGGTAACTCTTTTTCTCTTGCTGCTTTTAAGATTCTCTTTGTCTTTTGCCCTTGGTATTTTAATTATGATGTGTCTTGGTGTGGTCCTCTTTGGATTCCTCTTATTTTGGGTTTTCTTCGCTTCCTGGACTTGTAAGTCTATTTCTTTCATCAGGTAGGGGAAGTTTTCTGTCATTATTTCTTCTAATAGGCTTTCAATATCTTGCTCTCTCTCTTCTTCTGGCACCTCCATAATTTGGATGTTGGTACGTTTGAAGTTGTCCCAGAGGCTCCTTACACTATCTTCATATTTTTGGATTCTTTTTGCTTTTTGCTTTTCAGGATGGGTGTTTTTTGCTTCCTCATATTTAAATCTTTGACTTGATTCTTGGGATCCTCTAGTCTGCTGTTGGATCTCTGTAAATTATTCTTTATTTCAGTCAGTGTATGCTTAATTTCTGACTGGTCTTTTTCCATTTTTTTTGGCATTCTCATTAAGATCCTTCAAAGCCTCACTAAGTTCCTCGGAGGTTCGTAGAAGATTCTTGAGTAACCTTATAACCATGGTTTTGAACTCTATATCCAGTAGTTTGCTTTCCTCCTTTTCTTTCATTTGTGATCTGTTTCTTTGTGTCCACATTTTGGCTGCTTCCCTGTGTTGATAGAGTGGCTTTGTGTGGTAGGTGTCCTACTGGGCCCAGTGGCTCAGCCTCCCCAATCACCTGACATGGACACTCTTGGTGCACCTCTTTATGGACTGGGTGCACAGTATTGTTGTAGTTAAGCCTTAATTGCTGTTGGTATCCCTGAGAGGAAATGACCTCCAGGCCAATTGACTGTGAGGGCCCGCTGTGTCTATAGTGGAAGAACTGCTGTGCAGGAGACACCCTTATGGGGGAGGACTTGCTTCAGTGGGGCTTTGGTGCTCACTGAGTCTGCCTCTTGAGTGTGTCACTTACGGATGTGAGGAGTTGAAATATGGTATCTGACCACTGGGTACACTGGCTCCTGGATTTCCAAGGAGGTGCAAAGTCAGCTGCTGTGTGAGTCCACCCAGCAGGAGCTACAGCGAGCTCTACAGATTTCTCCTCTTTCGTTGGGGTTTGGGACTTTTGGAGCTCTCTGACCCAGCTGCAGTTTGTTAGGTTAGGCTGTGGGCGGACAGATGATTCATTTGCACCACTGAGCACAGCTTGGGTGGGGTTGTAAATTGGGTGGGGCAGGGTCTTAGAGAATCACCAGGGCGGAGCAAACAGCGAAGGCTGTCCTTCAGCCATTTTCGCGTCTCTGGGTCTGAGAGTCTCAGCGTCTCTGTGTCCCGTGCCCCCACAGTAACAATGATCCCTGCAAGCAGCTCTGCGAGAAAGCCACCCTCGCTTACTGACCCAATGCCAGACAGCCCAGTTTCTCCCTGTAGGGTCCCCAGAGTCTCGCTGGGAATTAGTTCAGTGCAGTCGGGAGCTTGTATTTCCCTTCCGATTGGAAAAAACCCACGCCCCCAGATGCTGCCGTTTCGCGCGCCTCTATACCTCTGTTCTTGGCGCCTCCGCACTTCCTACCCAGTCTCAATGCGCTTTTTTCTTTCTTTCTAGTTGTAGAACTTCCACTCAGTCAGCTTTCCCCTGGTTCTGGATGATGGCCGTTTTGTCTTTTAGTTGTAGTTTTAATGTGGTTGTGGGGGGCAGCACATACAGGTATATACCTTATGCCGCCATCTTGGTTCTCCGCAAATCCACTCTTAAACTCAATTCAAGCATGCTCCAATTGAGTCAATATATGGCAGTATCTAAACAAATATGTTTTGTGTGATAGTTAACTTTAAGATGGAAAAAACCCCTTCCTACATTAAATATCCCCCAATGGGCAAGTAAGGACAGAACGCATAAGACATACAGAAAAGGTCAGAGAATTTAAGGAAGCTTAAGACTGCCACAATTTTCACCAGTTAATGCAGTGGTAATCAAAGCAGCTATTTTGCATTTAAAGGTCTTTGGGTTTTTTTTGGCGGGGCGTGTGGGGAGCGTTGAGATCTCTGTCAGCATATGGATGCTTTTAAATATGGTATGGTGTGTTCAATGCAGTGACTGTGCCAAGGGACCCTCTCTTAGTTCGGGTTCCCTCAGAAGCAATTTATGTGGAAGCGAAGGGAACACCAGGAGGGGAAAAAGGTGGTGAGACAAGAAGGAGAACAGCCGGCACAGGGCTTTGTCCATCCAGCTACTTGTGTGGGTGACTGGGGCTTAAACATGCTGGGACAACTTGGGGAGCCCGTGCATCTTGTGCTCCACAGCTGTTCTTCCTAAGAGGCCAGTGAGCAGGGTATATTCGCCAAGTCCCATCAGTGGTTACTTGAGGGCTACTGGTAAGGGCCACAGCTTCTGGAAGAAAATGCCTTAGACAGACTTGCAGGTGTTGGAAGTGGGGCCAGTGTGCACTGAAGTGAAAGGCGGGGGGAGAGGGGTGCAGTGAGAGGGTGGGGCACTGAGTGTTGTCTGCACCCTGCCAACTTCATCCGTCTTGCATCCCCTGTCTTTAATAGACGATGACATTTTCTCAATATTATGTGAAGTGTTGAAAGGTTGGAAAATAACTTTAGGACGAGTCCCTTACTGTCATTTCAACCATATTGCTTAAGCCCGTGCCCTCCTATGTGCAAATTCTGGAGCAGTGGCTGATCCCTCAGGAGCCTCTAAGTCAGTGATTCTGAACCTTCCTAATGCCATGACCCGTTAATACAGTTCCTCATGTTGTGGTGACCCTCAACCATAAAATTATTTTCGTTGCTACTTCATAACTATAATTTTGCTACTGTTATGAATCATAATGTAAATATCTGATATGCAGGATGTATTTGCATTGTTACAAATTGAACATAATTAAAGCATAACGATTAATCACAAAAACAATATGTAATTATATATGTGTTTTCTGATGGTCTTAGGCGACCCCTGTGAAAGGGTCATTTGACTCCCAAAGGTGTCTCGACCCACAGGTTGAGAACCGCTGCTCTAAGTGTATAGTAAGGTATGGTTGCCAGGAAGCCAAGTTGAACTTCAGTGTGGAGAGTGCAGAGAAATGAAGAAGCTGACTTCAGAAACCACTGGGACTAAAAATGACACTTCATTTAAATACTTGCAGGAAAACATGGATAAATAGCAACAACAACAATCTTTGAGATTTAAAAACTTCACATTCTTTCCCCTAAAAGCACCTGTGACAATAGTCATCTGAAATTTCTAGACAGCAATTTCCACTTTCCATATCCTGCAAATGAGAGGAAAGGTACACTGTAAGAACAGAGCTGTTGGGCACCTGAGTGCATAGCATACAACACAAGTTCCACCTTTTTATTCACATTGGGAGAAAGGAAGTGAGAAGTGAGAAGTGGGTAGAGAGATGCCTCCAGGATGGAAACATTTAAAGACCATCGCTTTACAGTTTGAGTCATTTCATAGATGTGCTACTTCAATCACTGCTGCTTTCTATATTAATGTCACCTTCCCAATTCTTTCTCCCCTAAAGGATTCTTACAAAGGCCCAATGACAAATTTTAAACAAACAAGAAAATAAAATGAAATAGCATAGAAATAAGGTAATTCTGCTCCAAATATTACCACACTGAAAATTTCATTCCTGGTAACTGATTCACTTTATGACCTAGATACACTTCTAGAATGTTTCATTCCTCCATTTCCACCATGTTAAGAGGACATAGAATTAGATAGAGAATAGTATGTGATAAAACTACTGAGGTGTCCCATTGGGGTGTGGGCACAATATCAAAACTAAACATTTGCTGTGTGGGTACATTTCAACTCCTCTTCAAGGCACAGATATCCAGTTGATCAACCAGGCATCAAGTGTACTTGAACAAAGAGGACTAATCCAAACTCTCATTTTTATTTGTATTCATGTCTTCCTATTTATGAAAAATAAGTGGTCTGTTGAATTTTAAAAAAAATATGGACATGATTAGCTCTCCACCCAAGAAGAGAGGAGAAAAAGCAGAGACTGATTTCTGGTGACTCTGGGGAGGGTGGATGCTGTGGTTCAGAACCATGGGTGGTAATATCACTTAATAGAGTTTGCCTATGAAAGCACTGAGAATGTGAAAAGCAGATTTCATTAGCCTGACACCTTCTCAGTGCAAAATGGCAGTGAGCTGGGAGCAGACTGATGCATTTTAATGGGCAGGCCAGGAAGTCTCCCTTCACCTCAGTCCAGAAGCATGGCCTTGCTCCTTCTCCTGCCTAAGGCAGACAACACCCTCACCCCACACATTTTCCCACTTTAGTCATGAGTGAACCATCTCCTTAGATTCTAAAGCAAGTCCACTGATTTCACAGGTGAAGAAAATCTAGGCCTCCCAAAAGAAAGACTTTTTTCTACTTGTGCTGATACTTCAGAATCTTCAACTAATTTCTAAAAACATTTTCTGTATACATATAAGTTAAAGTGTTGGGGAGAAACCAAGATGGCAGCATAGGTAAACACTGGAGATTGCTGCCTCGCACAACCACTTCAATAATACAACTAAAAGACAGAACGGACATCACCCAGAACCACAGGAAGGCTGGCTGAGGGGAAATTCTACAACTAGAAGGAAAGAGAAACGCATACCGAGACTCAGAGGAGGCGCAGTGTGGAAAATACAAAGGTGCGGAGGTGCGTACAGAGCGGGCTGGCGGCTGAGGGCGCGGTTGTCTGTTTCAATCCGGAGGGAGTCTCAGGTTCTGAGCTCCAGTTCCGGGAGAGTCTCTGGGGACCCAGACTCAAATGAGAGAAGCGGGACTGTCTGGCATTGGTCAGAACTCGAGGGCAGCTTTCTCTCCGAGGTTTGCAGCAGTTGCTGGGACTCTGAGAGGCAGAGCCTCTGGGGACGGGTCTGAGAGCAGCCATAACTGGTCGCTCCACCCGCCCTGTAGATCCCCTGGGACCCGCCCTGCCCAAGCCTTGCACAGAGGCATTTGCAGGATAGCCTTAGGCAAAGACTAGATTAGCACCTCCCTAGAAGACAGAAGTTCTCCCACTGCAGACACAGCTGATTCTCACAGCCAGTTGGCCTGGAGGTCAAATCCCCCCCAATATTACCTACAACAATCAAGGCTTAACTACAACAAGACTGCGCACAAAGACCACAAGGGGGTGCACCAAGAAAGCATAAAAAAATGCGGAGACAAAGAAACAGGACACAACTGACAGAAATGGAGGATATAGAGTTCAAAACCACACTTTTAAGGTCTCTCAAGAACTGTCTAGAAGCCACCAATAAACTTAGAAAGGCCTTCGAAAAGACTGGTGAGACTGCCAATAAATATAGTGAGATCCTCAAGAAATCTAATGAGACCCTCGATGTTGTGATAAAGAACCAACTAGAAATTAAGCATACACTGACTGAAATAAAAAATAGTATACAGACTCCCAACAGCAGACCAGAGGAGCGCAAGAATCAAGTCAAAGATTTGAAATGCGAAGAAGCAAAAAACACCCAACCGGAAAAGCAAAATGAAAAAAGAATCCGAAAATACGAAGATAGTTTAAGGAGCCTCTGGGACAGCTTCAAGCATACCAACATCAGAATTATAGGGGTGCCAGAAGATGAGAGAGACCAAGACATTGAAAACCTATTAGAAGAAATAATGACAGAAAACTTCCCTTACCTGGTGAAAGAAATAGACTTACAAGTCCAGGAAGCGCAAAGGACCCCAAACAAAAGGAATCCAAAGAGGACCACACCAAGACACATCATCATTAAAATGCCAAGAGCAAAAGACAAGGAGAGAATCTTAAAAGCAGCAAGAGAAAGAAACTCAGTTACCTACAAGGGAATACCCATACGACTGTCAGCTGATTTCTCAACAGAAACTTTGCAGGCCAGAAGGGAGTGGCAAGAAATATTCAAAGTGATGAATGCCAAGAACCTACAACCAAGATTACTTTATCCAGCAAAGCTATCATTCAGAATTGAAGGTCAGATAAAGAGCTTCACAGATAAGGAAAAGCTAAAGGAGTTCATCACCACCAAACCAGTATTATATGAAATGCTGAAAGGTATCCTTTAAGAAGAGAAAGAAGAAGAAAAAGGTAAAGATACAAATTATGAACAACAAATACGCATCTATCAACAAGTGAATCTAAGAATCAAATGAATAAATAATCTGATGAACAGAATGAACTGTTGATTATAATAGAATCAGGGACATAGAAAGGGAATGGACTGACTATTCTTGGGGGAGAAAGGGGTGTGGGAGATGCGGGAAGAGACTGGACAAAAATCGTGCACCTATGGATGAGGACAGTGGGTGGGGAGTGAGGGCGGAGGGTGGGGTGGGAACTGGGAGAAGGGGAGTTATGGGGGGGGGAAGAGGAACAAATGTAATAATCTGAACAATAAAGATTTAATTTAAAAAAATAAATAAATAAAGTGTTAGAGCCCAGCATCTCCTCCTGTCCAGTGATGTTTTAGTTCTTAAAATAGAGAATATGTCACTTTCACAGGTCTGTGTTCCTTTGGTTAACCTCATGAATCAAGTATGTTGCTGCCTTCCTTCTTTGGGAAGAATGCATATGATAGTAAACCTCCAATCAGTATCATTTGAAGTAGAGAGAAAATAGTGGGGTTCCTTCAACTAAAATAAAATTATAATAGCTAAGTCTCATAAAAGATTTAGGGATCAGAACTTTACTAAAAGTCATCTACAACCCCACTAGCATTTCTCTAATAAAAGGCCTCCCAGGAAAACCTCAAACTGTCTGTTCTAGTGGTAAATGAATGGAAAAAAGAAAAAACTCAAGATAAAGGAAATCCATTTAGTGCTTTGAGGACAAGACTATGTCTACCGCATCTTTGACTACCCTATGGATTAGCCTGCTTCACTTCCTATTTATTAAATCCTCAACCAAACAACAGTTTTTATATCAAAAGTTATGTTGTAACCCAGACTCAATCAGTCATGCATGCATGCATACTTTATTGAAACAACCATTTATTTTGAGTTTTTTCATTTTTCAGGCATTGTGCTATGAGCTGGGGGAGTGGGGAACAAATATAAGATACTCAGTGTTCAGTTTCTGATTGATCTAATTGCTTTAGCAAAAGTTTAAAAGTGCAAGCATTCATCTAACAAACATTTATTGAGCACCCACCATGTCAGGCTGTTTTAGGCATTCATTCTGTATGCAGCAACACATAAAAGGCTCAAACATTCCTGCCTTCGTGGAGCTTACATGTCTACAGGGGAAGACACACAAAGAACAAGTCAAGGAGATGGTGTGTCAGAGCCTAGCAATTTGTTTTCAGACAAGCCAGGCGGAGCAAGGAGGTAAGAGATGAAGGCAAGGTTGCAGTTCCGCTCAAAGTGGTCAGGAAAGGCTGAGAGCAAAGACCCAGCAGCAGGTGGGGATGTGAGCCATACAGACCAAACATCTCACACAGAAATTTAGTCATCTACAACCCCAGTAATGCTGTCTCTAGTAGAAGACCTCCCAGAACACTCACACTGTCTGTTCCAAAAGGTTAAGAGAATGGAAAAAAAGCAATTTAAGAAAAACAGTACACTACCCTTCTGTTTCTCTTTCCTACCTGAACAGTTTTCTATTCATTCTTTGGCCAGAGCCTCAGAAAAATTGCTAAAAAAGACAACTTTTTTTTTTTTGCACAATTAAAGTGGGGTACAACTGAAATATAGTTGTTTGGGGGCAGAAACCTCATTTTGACTTTTCTAGGACTTTAAAGTAAAAGCAGGCACTTCTTTTGTCTGAACTATCAGAGAAATTCATCTCCCAAGACTCTGAGCCAGAAAGTCTGAACTCGTAGTTCAGAGGGCTGGCCTCACACACAGTAAAAAGAAGCTGTTCATTGGAACCCTGGTCTTACTTCCCCATAAAGGTTACAGAAATACATGTATTTTTTTCCTCATTGCATTTATTTTCAGTTGAAGAATTTAACCGTCTGAGGTTCATTACTTCACACTTGAGAAAGCTACAAACCACAGGAAATGAAAACGACTAAAATCAGATGACACAAACATCCAACCCTGAAAGTGTGCTGGGCCCTGATCAATGCTAGGTGACCTTTAGCCAAAAGGGCATGATCTGATGAAACTTCTTCACTGTCATAAAATGGCTTCAACTTATAGGATTCTCTCCTCTTTTGATCAAAGTGTTGCAATCTTGGGGTCTTGACAGCACAAGTTGAGTGCAACCCAAAAGATAGTAAGGATTCTGCAAAGTCTTCTTGAATGTTCAACACATTAAAAGTTGTTTCAGCATTCAAAATTACTTGGCCTGCTTCTAAAGCAATGCATGGGCAAGAAAAATGGCAAGATCAAGCCAACATTTAAAAAAAACCTTTTACTTGAAAACAAACAAACCAACCATAGCCACCAGCAAGGATGCAATTAATTTTTTAAAAGAATTTTCTCCAGAAAGCATAACTGGCCCATTCATTGGTCTTCCTCTTCACAGGGGTATAAGTGAACAAATTAAGATGGATTTTCAATCTCTATCTCTCTCTAGGAAACTGGTACTACATCATGTCTATTCATCTTGGCTAATATATGGGTAAGATCTGTATTTTCTTTATGTCAGCTATAAACCTCAGTGTTTGTACTGAAAAAGTAATGTTCAATATTAATCTCACTCAATAGTGATGCCTTCCATAAGCTATTGTATGTATGTGTGCTTGTTCCAAGGGCCTTTCAGTGGAGTAGAAAGAAATAAAATGAAGACTCATCATAAAACTTCTTCTCTAAAATAAAAAGTCAGAGCAACCATAGAGGGGTCTGAAAAAGGAACACATTCCATGGAAAGGCAAAAAGGAAAGAAAGACTGACTATCCATGGAAAGAAAGACCTGAGGGGAGGTGGGGATGAGAACCTTGAAGACCAACGAGTCTTTGATATAGCAGTTGCTGAGAAATGAGGCACAAACCCAAGTGTAAACTAGTTTCTTCCCCTGTCCTTAGCTACTAATACCCGCCTTACTTTCAGAGGGTTACACTATCAGGCTGCAAACGGTGCCTTCTCACTGATGTCCCGTTCTCTCTGTTTGGAATTATAATCTCTCCCTTGTTACTATTGCTTTTTCTCTATTATACAATGTCACAGTCACATCAAAGGCACTCTAAAGTACAGATATTTTTCCTCCATGATACCTTCACTTATATCATCATTTTTCATGGATGCATTACCTCATCCTTACCTTACCTTATGCATAGCCCAGGTTCAGTTTTTTCTTTATTTTTACATTGAATGCTATATCAGATGTACTGCATCTTTAAAATAGCACCTGACAATAAAGGATATAACATCACTTGTAAACAGACACAGCTTCTAAGGAACAAGCAGTCTTATGGGACCTTCAGTAAGTGGCCCCATGATTCAAGGCCTTCCTAGGCTCAGGTCAAGAAAGTGGCTAATCATGCATTGTGACTGTAGCCAGGAGTGCCCCTCCCCTTCTTTACCTGCTTGCTGATGTTTCAAACTCCTAGCAGCCACCAAGTTTTTCATTCCATTGGTGGATGTACAACTTTCAATGCCAATAGGCTGAAGAAGAAGCAACACAGTGTTGTTAATTAATAGGAACTGACTGCATGTCTTTCTGATGGTAAAGAGACTTGGGACCTAAGGTAGTGAGGAAGGAATCCCACTGAGGAGGGGCAGAGCACGGAGGGGGCAGGCTGCAGGCATCTGATGAAGCTGCTCCACACTGGTCTTGCTGAAATGGAGCACCAGCTGACCCACGCGGTATCACATTAAAAAGGAGTTATGATAAGTGGGCTACCCTATCCACTCAGTTAATATGTCCATGAAGTCAGGAACAAATGCCATCTGATCCTAAGTAGGCATTAGGCTTCTGTCTATTACAGGCAGGCCACTTACAAAAAAACCCAAAAAACTCAAATGTATACAGACACTGAATTATTAGAGAGCAAGAAATGGGTAATGGGGGTGGCAAAGTTTAAACACTCCTAATCAACCTGCCATTACCCACTGAGTGGGCCCTGCAAGTGTAAATTACAGACCTCAGGAAAAGTGACAGATGCCTAAGAATTAAATCACCAACCAAAAAATGGGCTGAACTCCAAATAGATATCACTTTGGATTAAATGTGGTTTTCATTTTATAAATGCCTTGGCTAATGTGTTTCTCTTCACAAACGGATTTCATATCTATCCTTTAAGAGTAGGCTCATATGCCACAATCTCTTGGATAACTTCCTGGATCCTCCAAATGGAATTTCTCCCACCTTTTCAGCACTCCCATCCCTCCTCCTCATGTCTCTGTTTTAGCCCGTACTGTACCCTACCTTTTGCCTTAGCTTCCTGTGTCCATGTTTTATAGGCTGTATTTAACAATAAGCTCTGTGAAGACAAGACTTCTGCAGAACTCTGCCTTATCTGTAACTTATGCTTTATTTGTTTAAAGGCTACAATTTCTCTATAATTTACATTTTCTTTTCATATGTGTAACGGCTGCATTTATCCTTTTCCCACAAGCTCCACGAAGCATGGAGTCATGTCTGTTCTATTTTCCACCCTAAATATAGCATACTTCCTAGCACAGTATCTAGCATACAGTAGACATTCAGTAAACATATTTTAGTTAACATATTTCAGTAAACATAGTTTAGTCTAGCAGACACAATTTATACCTAATAGGATTTCAAATAATGGCTAAGAACAGTAGATTTGAATTGAATGGACTAAAACTAAGATGCAAACACTAAAGCCACAGTATAAAAATACACATTTGGAGTAAATCCTGAATAAAGAAGACAAACTCTACAGCAAGCCCCAAAGTCAGTGGCCCTCAAACATTATTTTCTATTTTTAGAAATAGTGAGAAACTTTGCATTTTCTGCTTGAAGTCTTTCTTTTGAGGGGCCTAGATTTTCTTTGCCTGTGAAACCAGTGAACTTGCCTTAGACTCTAAGGAGACGTTTCACTGGTGACCAAGGTGGGAGAATCATGGGGGCACTTAGAGAATAGGGTTATTAGGTAGTGTTGTTGATTAAAGAAACAGAGAAATTATTCATTTATTTACAATCCAAAAATCTGAAACCATATTATCTGGTAACAAAAAACCTGAGATTATAGATTTCTAACTAAATGTGTCCCTCCTGTTCTGTGGAATGATGTTTCATGGAGATCTCTGATTCTAAATGTATTTGGTGAGGGAAATTTTTAACACTACATTAGACTTCTGGTAAAATACACCAAGGCCCTAATGATCTAGGAACTCTAGTGGACATTTGAAAATGGAATATCTGATTTCTCATCCTGAGATGTCACAGCAGAACTCATAGGAGTCAACTGGTCTTAGAAAGGCCTTGATGAGTAGTGGTGCTTACACGACATACAGGGTAATCAAGGCTTTGGATGTGAACAAATGTTCTCAAAATATAGTGAACACGATGCCAAGAGAGCAAAGAATATTGCTTATAACAGCAGCTGAGAAACAAAGTTTTTTGGTTGGCCAAATTCGTATTGAGTCAGCAATGGCCATCATTCCAGCCTTCTTCTCTAGCTGGGGAAATAAAAATCAAAAGTGGCACTCAGGATATTTTCATGGGTATAACAAACTCCAACTCTGTTTTCAATACCTCCTTTCAACTCCCATATTCAGTACAAGAATCATCTAGCCCAGGAGACGTCTTAGATTCTACTTCCCCAACGCAAATTTAGTTGCCCCTTCCTCAGTGCTCCCAGTAGCGCTTCAATTGTTTTAACCTTTTTACATTATTTTTCATGTTCTAACTGCATCTGTCTCTTAGACATGATTTGTTTTCTAGAGGGCAAGCATCATGTCTTATTTTCTTTATACCCCAGAAATCCAAAATAGGAATGGATTTGGCTCGCATCAAACCCAGCCCACCCACATCTCAGTTACAGAGAGAAAAAGAATGCCTCTCACATAGGGGACATGAGGCCTCAGTAAGAATTTTCTGACTGATTACTGTGTGGCAGGCACTGCCCACTGTGCTAGAAATAACATTAAAGTAGCTAAGATCTTACTCTCTAGGGGACATTAAGATGGTAAACCAATCAACAGAAAGATTATTTTGGGTCATAATGGGTGCTATGAACAAAATAAAAATGGGCAATGGGATGGAGAGTGCTTGGGAGGAATGAGACAGTGGCCTGCAGCACCAGACCTTTCAACTGAGACCTGGTTGATGAGAAGGAGTCAGCCAGCCATGCAAGGACCTGCAAGGGGAGAATGTCCTAGAAAGAGGCAATTTTTGTTATTGGTGGGGGTAGACCCTGAGAGTAAAGGGAGTTGGTTGAGCTGGTTAATTGCTAATTCTCTCTCTTCCATCTCTATCAGAGCAGGGTACCATCTTTCCTCCTTCACTCTACATATTCTTTTCATTACCATTTCCATTTTCTTAATTGTGCTCCCTGATTTCCATTAAATTACAAGAACATGAGCCTCTGCCAGCAGCAAACACATCTGGAGTCCACTTCTAACCTCTAATTATATAAAACAAACAAAAAGCCACTGGAAAATAGAAGCTGAGAGTATTAAGATTTAGTTTTCATTCTTATTAGTTCCACTCAACTAATGTATTTTTATGACAATTACATCCCAGTATCAGTACTGTTCATAGTTAGAAACCATCATTTGTCTCTTTCCACATTATCTCATAGAAAGTCCCATTATGGGGTAAATATCTTTAGCAAATTTGCATATTTAACTATACACTAACATAAAAAAAACAACAGCAAATGCATCTAAATAACATTTTTCAAGATAAGCATAAACTTTTCAGTGAGTAACTACTTATGTTAGTATTACTGAACTTGAATTTTTTTCATCATAATTATTATGTACTTCATTGCAAGTATTTATTTATCAAAAACTATAATCAGCCCTGGCTGGGTTTCTCAGTGGTTAGAACATCAGCCTGTGGACTGAAGAGTCATGGGTTCAATTCCCAGCCAAGGGCACGTACCTCAGTTACAGGTTCAATCTCTGGCTGTGGTCAGGGTGCAAGTGGGAGGCAACCAATGGATGTGTCTCTCTCACATCAATGTTTCTTTTTCTCTCTCTCCCCTTCTCTCTCTCTCTTCTACTCTCTCAAAAAAAAACCAATGGAAAAATATTCTAGGGTGAGGATTTAAAAAAACAACTGTAATCAATAAGAGAAGGAAGGAGAGAAGCTATTTTCAGCATCATGACCAGATTGTCCAGATATCGTGCCTGGAATTCATCACAAGTGACATTTCTAGTCATGTTTCCAATCACTCAGAACATACAGATTTTCCATTGCAATCTGGAAGCTGTGTGCCCTGCTGTCAGCAAAAGCAACCCAGGAAAGAATGTGTCACATGGAATGTACTCTACCTGATGTCATCTTCTGTTCCAACTGAAGGCATCTAGGTTCTTCTTGGGATTCCTCTTCTTCCTGAGTTCCAGTTGAGAGAGAGAGAGGGAGAGAGAGAGAGAGAAAGAGAGAGAGAGAGAGAGAGAGAGAGAGAGAGAGAGAGAGAGAGAGAGAGAGAAATGCATTCATTTAGAGCAAACTTTTGCAGATCTACTAATTAATATGAGATCAAGATCTGAAAATAATTAGACCAAGCCCATTTAAAAACTGAGACTTTGGAGAAGCAACAAATGCAACAATAAATGTTGAGTAGAATAACTATGGGGGCAGTAGGTTACAAACTGCAGGGTGCCACAAACATGGTTGTGTCCATAAATGCTTCCCATGAGTAGTACAACCTAGAGACCTCTGTGATTAATACGTTTGGGGCCTTCAGTTACTTAGACATGGTGGTGATGGGTTTCTCCATAAGACAGAAATTCTGCCAGTATGATACAACACAATATAATTATATTTTAGATTTTATTATTCAAAGACCTGATTTCATGTACTTTTGAAAATTCTATCACTGTTCACAATATTTATTTTAATATTAATTAAAATAATATTTAATAAAATATTTTATTTTAATATTTTCAGCAGCTTTATTAGTAACAGCCAAAAACTGAAAACCCCAATGTCCTTCAATGGGTGAATGATTAAACAAACTGTGGTTCATCCATACCATGAAATACTACTGATCGATAAAAAGGAACAAATTATTGACACATGCCACAATTTGGATGGATTTGAGGGAAATTATGCTGAGTGAAAAAAATGTTAATCTCAAAAGTTTATATACTATATGATTCTATTTATATAACATTTTTGAAATGATAAAATTATAAAGACAGAACAAATTAGTGGTTGCCAGAGGTTGGGGCTCAGGAGAAGGAGGGAATATGGCTGTGGCTTTAAAAGGGTAGCATAGAGATCTGAGTGATGGAAATGTTCTGCATTTTGTCATGGTGGTCACATGAATCTACACATCTAATAAAATTGCATAAAACAAAATACACATAAATACACTAGAAGAAAAAGTTGAAGCATTGAGCAGAAATATTTTAATTATCTCAAATCAAATTTTCTTTTAAAGAGTTATCTATAGCCCTAACTGGTTTGGCTCAGTGGATAGAGCATCGGATTGCGGATTGAAGGGTCCCAGGTTCGATTCTGGTCAAGGGCATGTACCTTGATTGCAGGCACATCCCCAGTGGGGAGTATGCAGGAGGCAATGTTTCTCTCTCATCGATGTTTCTAACTCTCTATCCCTCTCCCTCTCCCTTCCTCTCTGTAAAAAATCAATAATATATATATATTTTTTTAAAAAGAGTTATCTATAGTTCAAAACTCATTTCTATGAGATGTTTCATTTATCACCCTTTTAAAGACAACCTATCTATTGCGGGCAACATCCCCAATGGGGGGGTGTGCAGGAGGCAGCTGATCGATGTTTCTCTCTCATTGATGTTTCTAATTCTCTATCCCTCTCCCTTCCTCTCTGTAAAAAAAAATCAATAAAATATATTTTTTAAAAAAATAAAGACAACCTATTTAATAAAGATGAAATATGTAAATTGACCATCACTTCGTGACAAAGATGGTGGCACCCACAGCAAATAAGGAGGGAATATGCAAATTGGCATGACAAAGATGGTGGTGGCCGAGCCAGGACACTCTGGGCCTCTGGGCGATGACGCAGGTGTTCTGCCCCGCCCTGGCCACTCCAGCCCTCTGGGCAGCACACACGCGCACAGGCACAGAGCGGCCGGGGCTGGGCGGGACGTTTGCTATGATGGGGAGGTGGGGGGTGGAGGGGGCTGTAGGAGGGTGGCATGGCTGGAGCAAAGGCAGAAGGCAGCTCCAGCCTGGAGCGAAGGCCCGGGTCCCGGGTGCAGGAAGGAAACCAGTGCCAGCAGCCAGGATAAGGAAGGCCTATTCTTACACAAATCTTCCTGCATCGGGCCTCTAGTAAAATTATGAAAGGATACCACCAGAAGCTACCTAAACATTTCAGTTAAGTGTTAAGATAAAGATAAGGGTATTTTCACATGAAAATCTAAAGAGGACAATGAGAATGAAACAAGTTCCACGTGGTCATACAAATCCTGGTAAAGGAACTAGAATGGAAGCCCAAGCTGGTGAGCAAGTGGGAAAAGGAAAGAAAGCATGCTTCAAGCAGATGACAGGAGGAAATCTTGTGATCAAATATTGGCTCTGGCATTACCTAGATAGCCCCTATTTTTTGTCATAGGTAACTCTAATAATAGTCCTATTGTTGCAAAACCAGTCCAAATCCTATCAAGTTGAAAAGAGGTCCCTCATTGATTTGTTGGGTTTAGGTGATAACCCATGTCCTCCCACACTGAGAAAGTTCTGACAAGAAAGTTTCAATGTGCCTTGAAGGTGGTGTTGGTAGAATTCCTCAGGCTAGGCACCTCCCAGTGACATTCTGCTGGCTGAGATACAAGGTGGGAGGGGAGTAGGCATTTTTACTCAATCAATTTCTTGGTCTTAAAGAAGTGCTCAAGCCCTAACCAGTTTGGCTCAGTCAGCCTGCGGACTGAACGGTCCCGGGTTTGGTTTCAGTCAAGGGCATGTACCTTGGTTGGGGGCACATCCCCAGTAGGGGGTATGCAGGAGGCAGCTCATCGATGTTTCTCTCTCATTGATGTTTCTAACTCTCTATCCCTCTCCCTTCCTCTCTATAAAAATCAATAAAATATATATTTTTTTAAAAAAGAAGTGCTCAAGGCAGAAGACCTGCCAAGTGGCTAGTCCAATGAGGCTTTGAAAGATGCTGAAGTGCAGGACCCAAGTATTTGTTGACACTCTGGTAACACGCACGTCCTCCTCTCACTCCTTCATGTAGGCAAAATCATTAACGATAGATTCTGAAAGGTCTTCTAGGTTTCCTATCTCCACCTCTAAAGGTTTGAACTTCTCAACTTTTGTGATCATTTCATAATTTTTTCACCTCCACACCATGCTTCATGTCTAGGATCATGAATTGGTCAGGTATCCACCTTGTTCCCTTGCTCTTAAAACACACTTTGAACATGTTATAATCTTCAGTGAAAATGGCAAATTTCCCCTTGGTTGCATCCTCCTTGGAGTAAAGAATATGGCTGGCAGAATCTCTAATCTTGAGGTGGGTGCACAGGCTGCCAGCACCCCCACACTTGTCGGTGATCTCTTATGCGCTGGTCACCAGCAGGTCCTTGTGGATCTCCTTGTGGAGGCACTTGCGGAAGTTAATGGGCATATGGAAGGAGATGGATGGGGCCGAGCAGAAATAAAAGCAGTAACACTAATTTACAAGGGCCACACTGGGCCTGTGGGCCAGACAAACCAGACTAGTGCTATACAATTATTTTTATCTCTAGGAAGATGGGTAAACATATTCTCTGAATTCTAGTATGATAGTCTTTATTTTTCTTTTTTAAATCTTTATTGTTCAGTTTATTACAGATGTCCCTCTTTTTCCCCCCATAGCTCCCCTCCACCCGGTTCCCACCCCACCTCAGGCCCTCACCACCCCACTGTTTGCGTCCATAGGTACTGCATACATGCGTATAAGATTTTTGTCCAATCTCTTCCTGCACCCCCCACACCACCCTTACCCCCAAGAATTGTCAGTCCACTCCATTTCTATGCTCCTGATTCTATTACATTCACCAGTTTATTCTGTTCATCAGATTTTTTATTCATTTGATTTTTAGATTCACTTGTTGATAGATATGTATTTGTTGTCACTTTGTTGTTCATAATTTTTTATCTTTAACATTTTCTTCTTCCTCTTCTTGAAGAATACCCTTCAGCATTTCATATAATACTGGTTTGCTATTCATCACTTTGAATATTTCTTGCCACTCCCTTCTGGCCTGCATAGTTTCTGTTGAGAAATCAGCTGACAGTCATATGGATACTCCTTTGCTGCTTTTAAGATTCTCTCTTTGTCTTTTGCCCTTGGCATTTTAATTATGATGTGTCTTGGTGTGGTCCTCTTTGGATTCCTCTTGTATGGGGTTCTCTGTGCTTCCTGGACTTGTACCAGTAAACCTATTTCATTCACCAGGTAGGGGAAGTTTTCTGTCATTATTTCTTCAAATAGGTTTTCAATATCGTGCTCTCTCTTCTTCTGGCACCCCCGTAATTTGGATGTTGGTACGCTTGAAGTTGTCCCAGAGGCTCCTTACACTATCTTCATATTTTTGGATTCTTTTTTCTTTTTGCTCATCCGGTTGGGTGTTTTTTGCTTCCTCATATTTCAAATCATTGACTTGATTCTTGGGATACTTTACTGTTGAATCTCTGTATATTATTATTTCAGTCAGTGTATGCTTAATTTCTGACTGGTCCTTTTCCTTTTTTTTTTTCTTTTTCTTTTTTTGCATTCTCACTAAGATCCCTGAAGGTCTCACTAAGTTCCTCAGAGGTTTCCAGAAGATTCTTGAGTAACCTTATAACTGTGGTTTTGAACTCTATATCCAGTAGTTTTCTTTCTTCCATTTCTTCATTTGTGATGTTTCTTTGTCTCTGCATTTTGGCTGCTTCCCTGTGTTTGTTTCTATGTATTGGTAGCTGCTAAGTCTCCTTGAGTTGATAGAGTTGCATTGTGTAGTAAGTGTCCTATAGGGCCCAGTGGCTCAGCTTCCCCAATGACCTGAGGTGGACACCCTTGGTGTACCCCTTTGTGGGCTGTGTGCACAGTGTTGTTGTAATTGAGCCTTGATTGCTGCTGGTATCACTGGGAGGAATTGACCTCCAGGCCAACTGGCTGTGAGGACCAGCTGTGTCTACAATGGAAGAGCTGCTGTGCAGGAGACACCCTTATGGGGCAGGACTTGCTTCAGTGGGGCTTTGGTGCTCACTGATTCTGCCCCTTGAGTGTGTCACTTATAGATGTGAAGAGTTGTAATCTGGTATGGTCTTGCACTGACCACTGGGTACACTGGCTCTTGGATCTCCAAGGAGGTGCAAAGTCAGCCACTGCCTGCTGCCACCCAGCGGAAGCTACAGAGACATCTGCAGATTCTTCTTCTTTGTATCAGGTTTTGAAATGCCCAGACAAGGCCCAGCTGTGAAGCAAGGCAGGCTGGTGCTGGTGCCAGCCTTGGGCCTTCTTTTATTTTTATTTTTTTAATTGTTTAAAGTATTACAAATAGTAGTACATATGTCTCCTTTTTTCCCCCATTGACTTTCCCCCGGCCTCCCTAACCCCCCATCACATGCCCTCACCTCCCCCGCCCCATGTCTTGTGTCCATGGGTTATGTTTATATGCATGCATACAAGTCCTTCGGTTGATCTATTACACCCACCCCCAACACTCCCCAGCCTTCCCACTATAATTTGACAGTCTGTTCAATGTTTCTCTGCCTCTATATCTATCTTTTTGTTCATCAGGTTATAATGTTCTTTATTATCCATAAATGAGTGAGTTTATGAGGTATTTTTCTTTTACTGCCTGGCTTATTTCACTTAGCATAATGTTCTCCAGTTCCATCCATGCTATTGCAAATGGTAAGAATTCCTTTTTTATAGCAGCGTAGTATCCCACTGTGTAGATTTCAATAGCTTTCTAATCCACTCATCTGTTGATGGGCATTTAGCTGTTTCCAAATCTTAGCTATTGAAAATTGTGCTGCTATGAACATAGGGATGCATATATCCTTTCTGATTGGTCTCAGTTTTCTTGGGATATATTCCTAGAAGTGGTATTACTGAGTCAAATGGCAGTTCCATTTTTAAATTTTTGAGGAAACGCCATACTGTTTTCCACAATGGCTGCACCAGTCTGCATTCCCACCAGCAGTGAAAAAGGGTTCCTTTTTCTCCTCATCCTCTCCAGCACTTGTCATTTGTTGATTTGTTGATGATAGCCATTCTGACAGGTGTGAGGTGGTACCTCATTGTTGTTTTGATTTGCATTTCTCGGATGATTAGTGACTTTGAGCATGTTTTCATGTGTCTCTTGGCTTTCTGAATGTCCTCTTTCGAAAAGTGTCTATTTAGGTCCTTTGCCCATATTTTTTATTTGATTGCTTATCTTCCTTTTGTTGAGTTGTATGAATTCCTTGTAGATGTTGGACACTAAACCCTTATCAGAGATAACATTGGCAAATATGTTCTCCCATGCAGTGGGCTTTCTTGTTGTTTTGTTGATGGTTTCTCTTGCTGTACAGAAGATTTTTATTTTGATGTAGTCGCATTTGTTTATTTTCTCCTTAGTCTCTCTTGCCCTAGGATCTGTGTCTATAAAGATATTGCTACCACATATGTCTGCAATTTTGCTGCCTATGGAGTCTTGTAGGATTTTTATGGTTTCCTGCCTTACGTTCAAGTCCTTTAGCCATTTTGAGTTTGTTTTGTGTATGGTGTAAGTTGGTGATCTAGTTTCATTACTTTTGCATGTATCTGACCAAATTTCCCAGCACCATTTATTAAAGAGGCTGTTTTGGCTCCATTGTATGCTCTTTCCTCCTTTGTCAAATATTAATTAAGTATAATGGCTTGGGTCAATTTCTGGGTCCTCTATTCTGTTCCATTGGTTTATATGTCTGTTCTTGTGCCAGTACCAGGCAGTTTTGAGAACTGTGGCTTGGTAATATAGTTTGATGTCTGGTATTGTGATCCCTCCAACTTTGTTCTTCTTTCTCAGGACACCTGTGGCTATTCAGGGTCTTTTTTTATTCCAGATGAATTTTTGGAGAGTTTGTTCTAGATCTTTGAAATATGCCGTTGGTATTTTAATAGGTATTGCATTGAATCTATAGATTGTTTTAGGTAATATGGACATTTAATGATGTTGATTCTACCAATCCATGAACATGGTATGTTCTTCCATTTGTTTATGTCTTCCTCTATCTCTTTTTTCAATGTCCTGTAGTTTTCTGAGTACAGGTCTTTTACGTCCTTGGTTAAGTTTATTCCTAGGTATCTTAATTTTTTGTTGCAATGGTAAATGGGATTGTTTTTTACATTTCTCTTTCTGGAGTTCATTATTGGTGTATAAAAAGGCCATAGATTTCTGGGTATTAATTTTGTATCCTGCTACATTACCAAATTCATTCATTAGGTCTAGCAGTTTTTTGATGGAGTCTTTGGGGTTCTCTATGTACAGTATCATGTCATCTACAAATAAGGACAGTTTTACTTCTCTTCCAATTTGGATTCTTTTATTTTTTCTTCTTACCTGATCACTATGGCTAGTACTACCAGAACTATGTCGAACAGGAGTGGTGAGAGTGGGCATCCTTGTCTTGTTCCTGTTCTTAGTGTAAATGGGTTTAGTTTTTGCCGATTGAGTATGATGTTGGCTGTAGGTTTGTCATATAGGCCTTTTATTATGTTGAGGTATGATCCCTCTATTCCCACTTTGATGAGAGCTTTTATCAAGAAAGGGTGTTGGATTTTGTCAAATGCTTTTTCTGCATCAATTGATATGATTATGTGATTTTTGTCTTTCAGTTTGTTTATGTGACATATAACATTTATTGATTTGGGGGTATTGTACCATCCTTGCATCCCTGTCATAAATCCCACTTGGTCATGGTGTATGACCTTTCTAATGTATTGCTGAATCCAATTGCGAGAATTTTGTTGAGGATTTTAGCATCTATGTTCAACATTGGTCCTTCTTTTGATATCTTTGGGGCTCCCTGACCCAGCTGCAGCTTGTTTGACAGGTTTTAGGCTAAGAAAGGACAGGCCATTCATATGCAAAAGCTACTGTGCACAGCTTGGGTGGGGTTGTAAATTGGGTAGGGCAGGGTCTCAGGGAATCTCCAGGGCAGAGCAAACAGCAATGGCTGCCAGTCAGCCCTGCATCAGAGAGGTCCCAGCACAGGAACAATGACCATTGTAAGAATCTTCATCTGGAAGCCACCCCCCCATTCCTGCCCTGATGCCAGACAGTCCAGTTTCTCCCCTTATGTGTCTGGGTCCCCCCAGAGTCTCGCCCAGCACTAGAGCTCAGAACAAGCGGGAGCTTGTATCTCCCTTCTGATTAAAAAAGCAGCACACCCAGGTGCCAGCCCATTCCATGCCGCTGCACCTCCTACCAATCTCAATGCACTTTCTTCTTTACCTCTCTAGTTGTAGTACTTCCACTCAGCCAGCTTTCCCATGGTTCTGGATGATAGTTGTTATGTATTTTAGTTGTAATTTTGATGTGGTTGTGGGAGGCAGCAAGTACAGGGGTTTACCTATGCTGCCATCTTGGTTCTCTCCTAGTATGATATTCTTTAATAACAATTGTCACTGCTATAGGGTTAATATATGAATAGGCACAGCTAGGAGTAAGGGAGGTAAATTAAGAGGAATGTTTACACGATGCTTTTTAAATTTTATCTACAAGATGGCTTTATGCTGGTTCCTTCATTTATTTTTTCCTTGATTAAATATTTGTTGAGTGCCTGTTATGGGGCTATTTCTGTGGGTCCTTAATCTTTAGGCACGATCCCTTCCAAAATCCTTTGAATTACATACTGCAAGTAATCACCTACTCAGCTTCTATCGCAGGCAGGCACACTTTCTGTGCATACTTTGTTCCACCTATGAAGTTAGTCTGATCAGAGATACTCTGGGCCATAATAAACCATATGGGTATGAGTCCCATTAATGATACCTGAAGCTACTCTGTAACCAGAGTGGAGCAATGGAACTCAAATATTGATACTATCCATCAGAGGAGCACTCCATAATTTGTTCTAAATGTTCAGTTCCTTGGCAATATCTCATTGTTGGTGATGAGAATCCACTAGCCTCTCATGATTGGTAAGATTTGAAAAGAAAAAGTCATTTTCAATTCATAAAGGTTATTTTACTTAAATTACCATCAACTCATAAGGGAATTGATTTCAACTGTTTTGGAACAAATATTTCTAGAGATCAAAGATCATCTTCAAATGTTCAGCATCAGGGACCAGTTCCAAAAATTTGTCCTGCTTTTAGAATCCATGAAGTAGCACTGTCATGGCAATTTGGGTAAAGAAGCCTTCAGTTCAATTATCTCAAAGTTATATGTTATAATAAATTTTAATAAAAACTTATTTCAAAATTACATTTGTGAAAAGGATGCAAATTATTACTATACCAAAAGACAAATAAATGATTTTTAAAGTCCCACCACACAGCAACTAAATATAGCAAATAATTCCTTGTTTCACAAGGCCCAACAAGACCGTATATAATAAAAACATGAGGAGCTATTTTATAATACACCCACAGAGAAAGTCTCTTGAGATGCCAAAATAGCCCAAATGAAGTTGTTTCATACATGAAAGGATTCTCCTTTGAGCCAATAAGACTGTTTACTTTTTTATTGCTCTGAATTCCAGAATGGTGAAATAACTTAGGCCTTTAGCTTTCCTCCAAACATATTTATTACTTCATTTTAAATTGCCCTTCCCCCAATTTTCCCATAAACTAGTAAAAATTGCAAAGCCCTGGAATGATCTGCAGATGGAAGGATATTTGGAATACTTTTGGCTGATAAGTAAGCATCTGTCTTCGATAGCATAAACTATGTTGTAGTTAGTGAAAAGAGGCTGAACGCCTTAGATTCTTGTGTTTCTTCTCTTCTGTGCAAGTCTGTGATTTGCTGAATTTGTTCTTATTGGCTTTTTCCCAGCGAAGCTATAATAAAATGACAATAATCCAACTGTAGTAGCCATCTGTTGATTTTGCTGCCTGGCATTCACTCATTCTGTCTAGTAAATATATACTGATTCCCTCTTTAAAATCATCCTTTCCAACTCTTAATGAATTGTGATTCTTATAAAACCAGTTCCAGGCCCTGTATAGACCCCTGTCCATTGTCAAGAGTGGTCAGTGACTGAGGACTAGGCCCATCAGTCCAGTGCATTTCCCTGTAATTGGTGGAGGGTGGTCATGTGACCCAGAGCAATGTTTATCAATCCACTGTAATTTT
Source organism: Myotis nattereri (assembly GCF_964212035.1). Lineage (NCBI taxonomy): Eukaryota > Metazoa > Chordata > Mammalia > Chiroptera > Vespertilionidae > Myotis > Myotis nattereri. The sequence goes on along the minus strand of NC_138075.1, from coordinate 127,911,377 downwards.
CCCTGAAATTGGTTTAGAATAGTCATGTGACCCAGGGTGGTGTCCATAAGTCCACTTTATTTTCCTGTAATTGGTTCACAGTGGTCATGGGACCCAGTCAGGGCTAGTGAGAGTTATTCTCTAGACTTCAAGGAATAGAACCCCTAGTCTCACCCGCTGATCCTGAAACCTGAGACAACTGTAAAGATTGAAGCTGCTGCTGTCACATACAGCTGAGACAAGTCCACACAAAGGAAGGCAGAGCCAAGAGATGGACTGATACAGAGTCCCCATGATATCATTTGAGCCCCCAATCCAGCCATGCCTGAAGTTAACCCTGGACTTTTCAGCCTAAATTAGAGATTACATTCCTTTTTATTTTTTGACTACATTGACTTATTTTTAAATGCAATAGATTCTATTGGGTTTTGTCACTTCTAACAGAAAGGGTTCCAACTGATACTTTAGTTCTGGAGAGCTTTGGGGGGGGGTGTTGATTATTGGCTTCCGTAGTTCACACACCATCATGTACTTCACAACCTAATTAAATGGAATGTGATAGGGATGATGCACTGAAGAGTTGTTACTGAAAGTTGGCAAACAATTGGTCTTTTCATCTGTTTCTGAGAACTAATCCCAAGGTGTTTTATTGAGAGGCCATGTGATTTGTATACTTTATGAAATGGTCAGTGAGGTATAGCCCCAAGAGGAGACAGAAAAGAGGTTTAGGAAAAAATAAAATTCATTGCACTCACAGGTCCCAGAGAAGGAAGCATGGCACCCTTCGCAGGGCCACAGAGGAAAGACACCAGGGTGGTCAGGAGCAAGGGGAACATTCAGACCACAGACCTTATTGGGAGTTTTGGACGGTAAATAAAGGCAAGGAAAGCCCATCAGATAATTACAGATGCAGGGGAGCCCAAGGAGATGGAAGGTGTCACTCCTACCTTAACCACTTCAGCACCTCACTCTGGCCAGCACTGAGTCCATGGAGGATATATTCCTCAGGAGCAAAAACCTCAATTCACTAAACTACCCAAGACTGGGGAGACGGCGGCCTTGATCGGAGGTTTGCTTCATTCGCTGCCTATGGTACCATAGAGTGCTACTAGTAAGTGCTTTTCTTTATCTCTGCTTATAGGAAACCCAAGTAACTACAGCAAAGGAGGAGATGTATTGGATCTCATGCTTGTAAAGCTGTAGTTCTTGAACTTGGGTGTGTATCTAAATCACCAAGATGATGTGGCAGAAACACAGCCTAGCCCTTTACGTCGTCAGCAATCCTGGGCCTCTGGATTCCTTGTTAGCTCTGCCTGTGGTGCTGATTCCCACCCAAATATGAGAAGCACTGTTGTAAAGGATGGATATTGGGTCTAATATTCAGGCAGTATCATCCAGGCCTCTATTTTCACTACATTTCCATTTGTCTGTTTCTGTCAGTTTATCACTTCTCAGGCTGCTCCTTCATCATATGGTCAAGGTCACAAGAAGTTCGGGGACCACATCCTTTCAGCTCATTGAGACTTCAGAGAAGTGTCTCTAAACCCCAGTACAAAGAGAAATCCTTTCCAAGGGGAACAAGGAGTGACTCAGTCCCTGCATTCATATCCAGAGTTCTAGGGGAAGATTCTGATTAGTCCATCTTGTGTCACATACTTATCTTGAGTCACAGGCACATCTCTATGAGGGAATGGGGATCACTGCCCATTTCAAGGGCCACTGGAGGGAGGGTGTTCCAATCGGAAACCTCAGAGACTAGGGAAGCTGCAGTTCCCTAAAGGAAGGAAGGCTAGGTACCAAAGTGAGGGAGGAAGGAACGCTGGCTACTGTGCTATTCAAATTATATACTCTCAAGTAGACTGAATTCTCCAAAACCATAAGAATGAAAATGCATGCTGTTTATTTAGTGCATAGCATATGACAGGAGCATCATATATGTTACATGTAACATGGGATGATTTTCAAAATATTTAACAGCTTGGATGGTACAGGCCACAAGGTACTCAGACTAGGAAGCGACCTGGAGGTTCCTGGGTATAGGTCTTAACCCTTTAGTTCAGGGGTCTGAAGAGAGGGGTAATGTGGGACAAGGGCTTGAGTAGCAGTTATTTACCAATTGATAAAAGGGTTTCTTAATATTTTAACAGCCAATATGTTCTTACTGATGCACACCTGCTGAATATTTTCGGTCCTGAGTATCAGCTTAACAACCACACTTATAAAGGGTGGGTATCTCCTGAAAGTATGCTGTCATATGCTAGAGGTATGCAAAGACTCTCTCTCTTTCTCTCTGGAGCAAGAGATATGGAGGAAAAACATGATTTGTATATTAGAACAAATTGGAGTACATTGCATGTAGAACAGATATAAATGTTTAAGATAACCATGAGATGTCAAGGAAGTCTGGACATGGGGTCCCTGACAGGGGGTACTCCTGTGGGAAAGATTGAGAAACATGGTCATAGGAATTCATTGTTGGTATCTGTGACCCTTTTTTACAGAAGGGACACTTGAGGGATGAAGACTATCTAAGTGTGCATGCTTTAAAATGGGGCAAGATTCAGACCATCTGCCTGGGTCAGAGCCATACCATGCTGCCTTCTTTTATGTTTGCTTCCTGCTGGTGTTATTTATAGAAAATTTAACCTTATGTGGAAGGACAGCCAGTTATTAAATAGCTATATTTAGTGAAAAGGTTAACTGAAGAAAACTCTGGGTAAGGAAGAGCATAAATCATAGTTTTACAAAGGAATGAGTGATTGTTCCTCAGAGCCAGGGAAGGCCATTTCAAAGACAGAAATGAGGTTTATAGGGCCCCAAGCCAAGAAAACCACAGAACAAAACAACACTTATCACACGGAAATTTCAGAACCAAGTACGTAGGAAAGTTTGATACAGTCTTTAGAACTGTAATTCAACATGCTGATCCTGAGTTTAGAGTTACATAATGATTGTGAAAATATTCAAATTAAAATAAATTCTCAAACTAATGAGGAATGGAAGCTGTAAGACTGGTTGCCCATTGTTATTGCTATAGTCGGAATGTTTGTGTCTCTCCAAAATGCATATGTTGAAATCCTAATCTCCAAGGTGATGGTATTGGGAAGTATAGCTTTTGGTGTGATTAGGTCTTGAGGGTGGAGCCTCATGAAAGGGATTAGTCGCCTTATTAAAGAGGCCCCACACAGAGCTCCCTCACCCTTCCACCATGTGAGGACACAGGTGGAAGATGGCAGTCTAGGAACCTAGAAGTAGGCTCTCACCAGACACCAAATCTGCCAGCACCTTGATCTTGGACGTCTTAACCTTTAGACTGTAAGAAATAAATGGTTGTTGTTTAAGCCACTCAGTCTATGATAGTTTGTTATAGCAACCTGAACAGAATAAGACTGATTAACTGAGGATAATTATATATCTTATACTAGAGGGCCCGGTGCATGAAATTCATGCACGGGTAGGGTCCCTGACCCTGGCCAGCAATCAGGGCCAATCAGTGCCTTCCAGTTGTTGGCTGGGGTCTTCCTTCATTCTGCATCACCCCCTGATGGTCAGCACATGTCATAGCAAGCGAGCAAACTCCCAGTCTCCCAGTCCAACTCCCAAGGGGACAATTTGCATATTAGGCTTTTATATAGAGAGATATAGATTTGTGTTACAGATCTTGAATGAGTGATGAAAGAGAATCATGGCTCTTCAACTACTTATAGCTTATACTCCATAGGCACTCTATAAACACGTGGTGAATAAATATTTGTTTTAAAGAAATTTTTTCCCCAAAAATCTTTTTTTTTTTTTTTGCCTAAAACTAAACTTCCAGAAAGCTCTAGATGTATAGTACATGCTGTTTCAAGCTATGCAGGGCACACGGCCAAATATCCCTGGAAGGCAATGCAAGTTTGAGAGAGAATGTGCCAAAAGGATTTTATACATACACTGTGAACCAGAGAACAAGAGTTTTTGTTGGAAATGTGGGCACTAGTTTTAATTTTGTCTTCATGTTGGTTCACAAAATTAGTGATACCTCATATCTATCTATTTGCCCAAAACATGATTTTATTTGATTCCTTCAATAACTCTACATGGTGGGCAGAGCAGGTATCCCCCTTTCTAGAAAAAAAATACACTGTTTTCCTCCATTCACGCTTAGAAAACCAGATGTGGGGAGGTTTATCCTACATAGAACAACTGTCCAACATTAGGCAGGTGTCCAATTCAATTCAATTATGGCACTAACTGAAGTTAACAATGACCCCACAGGTTAAGGGGTCAGTTCCACAAGAATGCCCCCACTTCAGATGCTAATTACAAGTAGTAGGTCCCCAGGTTACCTATAACTTCTGTCCAACTTAGTTACACATTGGAAGTTCCCATGGCCAACTCCTCAGTTTAGATATTTTGCTAGAGTGTCTTCCAGGATCCAGGAAAGCAGCTCAATTTCTATTGCCAATTTATTACAAAAGATATTTTAAAGGATATACATGAACAGCCAGATTAAAAGGTGCATAGGGAGAGATCTTGGAGGGTCCCAGATATAGGAATTTCTGTCCCCTTGGATTTGGATGTGTAGATGTGTTCACCAACTCAGAAGCTTTCCAAAACCCATACTTTTGGGATTTTTGTGGAGGCTTCCTAACATGAGCACAATCAATTATTAACTCCATTTCCAGCCTCTCTTCCTTCTCCGGTGAAAGAGGCAAAGGTCTGAAATTTCCAAGCTTCTAACCATGACTTGGTCTTTCTAATCATGGTTTGGTTTTTGTAATCATAGCTTGGTCCTTCTAATCATGGCTTGGGTGCCCCAATCCAGGAGCCCACCCAGAGTTGTCCCATTAGAACAAAAGACACTCCTATCAACCAGGAAATTCCAAGGGATTTAGGAGTCCTGTGTCAGATGTTCCTATCACTTACAAAATTACAAAGTTTTAAGAGGTCTGTGTTAGGGGTCAAAGACTAAATATTAGAACCAAGATTCTCCGAGCACCTCTATTTACAGGAACTGGGGACAGAGACGAATATAACAGAATAATTTATTCTTATCTTTCACCCTCATTTTCCACATGAGGAATTTGAGGAATTGTAGGCACACAATTATAAAGATGTACAAGGCCAGCCGAAACCGGTTTGGCTCAGTGGATAGAGCGTTGGCCTGCGGACTGAAAGGTCCCAGGTTCGATTCCGGTCAAGGGCATGTACCTGGGTTGCGGGCACTTCCCCAGTGGGGGATGTGCAGGAGGCAACTGATGGATGTTTCTCTCTCATCGATGTTTCTACCTCTCTATCTCTCTCCCTTCCTCTCTGTAAAAAATCAATAAAATATATTAAAAAAAAAAAAAAGATGTACAAGGCCAGACCCTTTGCTCACTAGACGTTAAAGGAACACTTTTCAGTTTGCTTCCATCCATCCCTCAGAGTTCAGGCAGAAGGATCAGAAAGTAGGGAGTCTCCTATTAGGAGTCAAAAATCAGGGAAGGATAAAGGGTGCTATTAGAGACCCAAATTGCACCATTATGAAGACTTTCTTAGAGTTTCTATAAGAATCCTAGAGATAACTTCTGCAGGGGTCCTCAAACCACGGCCCGCGGGCCACATGCGGCCGCTGAGAACATTCATCCGGCCCGCCGGGTGTTTTTGCTGCCGCTGCCTGTCCCGCTTAGCAGCCGACTTGTCCCGGGCCCGCAGTGCGCATGTGTGGAATGTCTGAGGGACAGTGAACTGGCCCCCTGTTTAAAAAGTTTGAGGACCTCTGTTCTAGGGTCTGGAATCCATATCCTGATCAATCTCACTTTTAGAATGTATTCTAAGTCATGACACTTGTGAAAGCTGGAATTATGTCGATGAGAAGAAGTTACACCCCTAGGCAGTAATACTCAACAATTCTTTCAGTTTCCAGTAGGACTTTTCAAAAATAAGTGAAAATTTGATGGTGGATTTTTTTTTTTTTTGTAAACTTAATTTTTTCTAGTCCTAGCCAAAGTTAAGCTACATTAAGAAAGTTTAGACTAAAGTTCCAAAACTCAACCTTTTTTTTTTTTAAGTCCGAGTTAACATAGAGTACTATTTAGTAATTGCCCAAATGAACTTAAAATACTGTTTGGAGCCATCCTGGGGGGAAAATGCTAAACTGGTGCTGCTCAATGCTATCCTGCCCTCTCTCCAGTTCCACCAACATGCAGGGTCCTAACCAAGCATACCTCTTAAAACAACTTCTAAAATGTAATTTTTAGATGTAATTGTGCTGGCTCTTAATTAAAGTAGTGTCTTGGAACTCATGGCTTTTCAGGAATTTCCCTCAGAGAAGCTTTATGGAAAAAAAAAAAAAAATCCGGGAAGCCTGCTAGAGAGGACCCAGGATTTCCCTGGGTCAATATACAGCTTTCATATTTCAAACTGTGTTACAAATAAAACAATTTTAAAAAATAATGTCCTTCCACTAATCCTGTTAACATCATTTTAGAAGGGCAATGACATCTAAAGAAAAATGAGAGTCAGAAGAACTATCTTCCATCTCATATAATAATGGGAACCTGACTAGTTCATACTGCCTGGGCTTTATTTTCTCCTTAAGAAAATGGAGAGAGCAGCAGCCCTTTGCAATGTCATGGCCATGCTTTCCGATCAAATAAGGGTGGGAGCAGAAAAAGCCCCCTGAGCTCTTTTAAATAACAAATTCTTATTATTCAGAAAAAAGATCATTACAAAGGTCAGTATTTATCTTTTTACTTTAACAGAACCTATTCAATACAAAATCAACACAATGAATAGAATCCTGTCACCTTGCACACAGTGATCACCCAGCAAATATTTATAGTTTGTGGGCTTACCTAATACACACACAAACACATACATAACACACACATACACAAACACACACATTACACAAACATAACCACATGCACAAACACACACACATACTCAAACACTCATACCATACAAACACATAAACATATACACACAAAGGCACACACACATAAGCACACACATATGCACTGAAACAAATATGCACATAAAAGCACATACACATACATGCATATACAAACACATATACAAACACACACAGTGTACTAAAAGTAAACTGAGCAACAATAAAGAAGAGTCTGGTAAAGAGTTTTTTCAGTTGCTCACCCACTCCAATTCCTCTGCCCTTCCTATTAGGATACATGCTGTTTGCTTCAGAGTCTTTTTGTCAGAGCTTCCAGAAAGAGAAGGGGAGCTACTGAAAATTTGAGTGTTAACTTAAGCAGTATCCAAAGTTCTAATCAACAGAGTTGCTTTTTTCCAGGCATTGCTCCATGGTCTGAGCACCCTCCACCCACCTTCCTGTTGGTCGCTGCTTCCCACAGCGACTGTTGACACACTCCAGATGTGCAGGCTCACCAGTACTTGCTCACCTCTTTCTGTGGGCCTACTCTTGCCTACTCCTCTAAGGGAGAAGGAAAGTGCTTAGAGGGGACGGGTTAATTCTGGGCTGTAATCTAGAAAACCAAATGGAATGGTAAGCCTGCTTTCTTTTTGTGGGAAATTTATTCAAACAGCACAGTGTCTGAGCACCTACTGTGTGCCTAGCTGCTGCTAAGCTATGTGTGGGAGAGACAGGAAGAACCAAACATAGTCCTGGCCCTCAAGAGCACCTAGAGGAGGAAACCAATCATTAGAATGTGAGGAGTGCAAGGGAGAGTGAAGAGGAAGGTGCTCAGGTGTCTGCAGGTGATGAGAGGGAAGTAGAAGGAAGATGTCTGGGGGAATAACACCCTGTGCCAGGAAAGGGGAGATGATTGTATTCTGGGTAGCGAACAGGTTCAAGAAACACAACCTCTGATGATGTTTTTCCATTGTAATTTTCTCTTTAAAGTTAAGCCTTGCATCTCAGACATAGCTGTGGCCCTAATACCTTCCATGCACTCCATCCATCTTCCCTGCCTTCCCATTGATGAATACATCCTGGGTTCTTGTGCCCTCTGGCTTCCCACTGGGTTCAGTCCATGGTAATAATGAGCAGGAGATCTGAGGGAGGGAGCAGGGTGACATCAAGGCACTTATTCCACTCTCCTGTCAAGGCAGTCTTCTTAGAAAATGCTCTATTTTCCAGGTTCCTGTTGCGGCTTCCTCCTCCCTCATCCTTTTGGGCCTCTGAGTGGTAACAGCTCTTTTACTGTTATGAATATCCCTTGTGGTTCTCCATCTCACCCACACTTTTGTAAACAGTGGCTTTATTAAGCTCTCCTGGAATTATTCCAATTTGAGGGCCATCTGTTTCCTGTTGGGACCTTGATTGACAGAACAAATAGCAAATATATCACAGAGAACAGGATGCAAAAATTATATAAATATATATGTATGTTTGTGTGTATGTATACACATATGCCAATGATAGTGTCTAATTGATTCATTCATTTATTCCGTGTATGGATTCCTCACATTCTAATGATTGGTTTCTTCCTCTAGGTGCTCTTGAGGGCCAGGACATTTATGAGGGTCAACTATGTGAAAGGCACAATGGGTGAAGAACCACACTTTCTGGATTTTATAAGACAGTATCAGTTACAACATTCTTTGCTATGGTCAGACTATGTTAATTTGGGGTCAATAAAATATGATCTCAATAGCTATGGGCAAGGGGAAAACGAGTACTCTCAGAGTTTATACTCTCATCTAGTTTAGTCCTCCAGAGTCCAAGTCTTTAAAAGAAAAAAGTAAGTGGAGAAAGTTTGAGACGTGATCCAGTAACAGATCTGCATTTTGCAGATTATATTCTGGGCAGAGCTCCCTTGCTTACTCGCTGAGTGGTGAGTCTGCTGCTTTGGGATGAAAAGTATCAACAGTGATAACAAAGGCTCACAATGGGCCAGGCAGAGAGCTGAAAGCTTCACTTATGATACTGAATAATGGCTTAAACCATTAAAGAGCTAGTGGTAATAATAGTAGTAATAGTACTAGTAGTAGTAGTAGTAGTAGAAGTAAGCGTTTACTGACCAAAGTCTACATACAATTCAAACCCAAGTTTATATCCAAGGCCCATAGTTCTTAACTACTCTGCTGCAGTGTCTCTCCCAGGAATAGATAATTCACAGCCAAGACCAGAGGGTGTTTGGCGAATGAGACAATTATAGGTTTGGAGGCAAAGGGCTATCATGCAATTTTGGCTTACTCTCTGTTATTATATCCACACGGTGAGAAACTGGAAAGGGAACCAACTTCACAGGAATCTCCTTTTAACTCCGTGTGGTAGAATCAGCCCTCAGCTAACAATTTGCTCAGATTAGATTAGAAAGAAGGACTAGAAAGAAGGGCAGGAGCTAGTCAAACAAGATGTAGCCCAGGGGTTACCAAAGACTTGCTGCAGTGGAGGCTCTGGCTCCCTTTGAACTATCAAATAATTATTGCTTTGGAGAGGTAATAGAGATTAAAGTGTTGATGGCAGGGATCTTAAGGGGCACATTTGAAATTTAAGGCTGTTCTAGTTGAGATTAGTCATATTGGGGCAGGGTGGGCAGCTTCACCATGTACTTCCTTTGGGTACAAGGGCAGCCAACCTACCCACACAGGCAGATTTTTATGAGAGGCAAGCAATACAAATGCTTGTAAATTTAAAGTACCCCATATATTTTGAAGAATTCAAGTTTAAAACCTATTGATACCCTTAAAAAATGTACCTTACTTACTTTCTCCCTACACCTAAAATACCCACATATCATGGTTTATGCCCGATGTCCCAAATGATCCTTAATTATGTCGCTTTTCACTCTCAAAAGTGTCAATTTTGATAATAAAATTTCACCCTACCTTTGCTGTATGTAACTGATCAACAAAAGAAGGTGAGGCAAAGGGTGCCTGAGCCCAAGTCTGGTTTCAGAGAGAATGTTTTCCTGCAAGGGCCTAGCTGATTCAATTAACCTCTCTGGTACTTTGTGTGCCAAGTGAGAATAAAATATGTGGCCCATAACTTTTATGAGTAATACAAATAGAAGTAGTTCATAGAATTATAGATCTTAGAGACAGACACAACATGAAGAGATCATTTAGCACACAGGGTTAGGAAGAGACATACAGAAGTCATGATTATGCAATCAGCCTTCACCACTGCCCTCTGTTGTTTTGAAGAAATCTAACAACTGAATCCAATCATGATCAACTACAGGACAGACAGCTGATGCCTTTCCTCAAATGGAATTCTAACTACCAATCAGTCTGTGACTGTTCATCTGCGTTTACCATAACAAAATATCCAGTGGTCCCCTGCCATTAACAAACCTCGGTAAGGTGTCCAACCTGGATTCAGCTGCTGTTCTCAGTGTGGATTGCACTTGCCAGCTCATCAGTAGACTTCATAGAGAAGGGTAGGATCAGAGGACCCAACCCATAAGTCCTGTTGGCTGTGACCTGTTTGGCTGGTCCCAGTGATTTGTTTCTTTGGTGTCTCTGAAGACTGTCACAGTCTGCTCCTCTCTGTCCTATTTACTCCTGTCTGAATCAAGTGTGTCCCAGGCCCCACTATTCAATCATGCCCAACAATTTTATTCAAATGACAGCTGATAAATTGGTGGTGCAGAAAGAAAGAAAAAAGTCACTGACGTGCATGATATTCAGCCCAAAGCCTGGATTGGGAGCCAATGCTATTCTTGGGCCTCTAGCGAGACTGTGGATGGAAAGGATATATCTCAGCTCCTGAAAGAAGGAGCTGGAAAAGGCTGACTTAGTTCCTCTGCTCCCTCTTCTGCTTGTGGCTAACTCTTCTTTACTCCTTTCCACCTCATCTCAGTGCCCAAACCCTGCCTTCTCTAAACCCAACTGGGTCCCAGAAATGGCAGGGGGCTGTTCCTTCAAATTTGCCATGGCCTAGAATCTAGAATCAATTCCAGGGCAAGTACCATGGGCTTTTGAAATAATGCAAGGTTTTGTGTTTATGGAATTGCACATAGGAATTAATCGTAGGCCAAATTCAAATTTGGGTGTCAATAATTTATAAAGTACTGTGTTTTAGAATATGTTTTTCTCCCTCTCACAGTAATCACAGAGGAACTGGGGAGGGGCAAATAAAAATAGTCACTTTCAAATGCCTTCACTTCTAGGGAAAATGTAAGGGTGACTTTGAAAGCTATTTTATTCCTCTACAAAACGGGTTGCCCATGGACTTCAGTGAAAGCCGTTGTTGTCTTCCCCTCTAACTAGTTTGTGACATCCATCGCTATGCGTCCCTCTTTAGACTGCTTCTATATAATTTGGCATCTTTATTGTTATGGGACCACTTGCCACACACTGGCCCAGCCCTAATTCAACTTCTGGTCTTGAAACACAAATACTAAGATTAAAAATAATGTCACAGTAATTTAAAAATCCATGAAAACAAATCAGTCATGTGGTAGTGCTCCTTGGCCAAGTTAAATCATGGCGATTTGCTTGGAGAGAGGCAGAAATCTACTGGGGGCAGTTCCCTGTGCCTTTTTAACTTAGTAATCAAAGGCCCAATTAAAAGAGTTATTTGAGTAAAAGCAGAAAGAGGTTACACTAAGTGTGGGTAGAGCTAATGCAAAACTTAGAGGATTATTTGAATACCTGTGTCTTGGAGATTTTTGGAAAGTATTTGCAAACTTTTAAATTTAATTCACAAAATATTTACCACTTACACCTATATGTGCATTGTACTTTATAAAGATATTTCACATATATTATCTCACATGAGCTATGTAGCAGCCCTTTGAGGATAATACTACCATACTTATTTTACTCTTGGGCATGCTAGGGCTCAAAAAGATTATGTGATTGGACCAAGATCATATGGCTAATACTCAACTTCACATCTATCTGATTTTTAGCATGGTGTTCATTTCACCATATCCCTGCTGACTTGTTAATGCTTACTGTATACAAAGTAGTGTGCCATGTTTCAGGGAACTACAAATTAGAAAACATTGTCCTACCTTTGAGGATAAGACAGAAACATAATTTATAATACAAAGTATTATAAAACTATAAAACTGGTAGTAGCACACTGTGGAGATTCTGAGAAGGATAGAACCATATTTCTTTGGGGGACTAGGAAAATCTTGCTGACAGAAACAAGTTTAAGTTGGAGTATGGAAACTGGGCATATTGTGAGCAGATAGAGATACATTACAAACTAATGAAACAGTATGAGGAAAGGAAGGGAAAGTATGGTGCATGATGAGAACAATAAGGCACAACTTCTAGCCATAGACAGGGCATTTGTAGGGGAGGGGAAATAGGTTAAACGCACAGTACAGTATTTGAGTGCCATGGTAAGGCTTTTTACTCAATTTGCAAGGCTGTGGGAAACCCTCAGAGGAGCGAAAAGATTGCCCAGTGGGAAGATTGGCCTGGCAACAGTGTGGATTGGTGTGTGTACAGCCGCTAAGTGGGGAGGACAATGAAGAGTCCTTAAAAAAAAAAAAAAAAGCTGTAATGACAATTGTTATGCAGGGAGAGTAGCTGACAAAATGAGGTCAAGCAAAACCCAGAAGAAAATCAACAGAGTCAAGAAATAATCCCCAGTGGGAAGACTATTCTTTGAAGGTGAGCCATTTCTTTGGGCAGTTTGTGAAGCTGGAGGGAAGCCCTGTGGCACTAAAAAGCCATTAAACCTAGCATCCTCTGGGGCACCTTGAAGGATGAGAGGGCACCTGGCTCCACAACTTCTAACTTTCAGAACTCGAGAAATATGGAGTGGATGGCTTACTTCCATATGGAAGCCTTGGAGGCATTTCAGTGTTTGCAGAGAACTTAATGTAGGGAGAGTAATTAGTGCTGAGATAAGACGAGATCCAGTAAAAAGATGAATGTCCTGATTCTGAAACAACAATAAAAATGGGGGTGATACGGGGGAGGGGGCGGAGGAGGGTGGAAGCTAAAAAATCCAGCCTGGGTTTATCTCTGTAGCCTGAGCTGGACCCATGATGCATAATCTATTTGTTCCAAGGGCATCCCTTTTCTGCCACAAACAACCATGACACCCTCCTTCCCAGATGTTGAATCAGACTAACCTCGGCTATCCACTGGCAGCTCTGACAGACAATGTCATCTGAAATCTCACCAGCTCTGAAGGATCTGCAGGCCCAGCTGGTCTCTCGGATGCTATAAGCAAGAGCGGGGAGAACGGCACTGAGAGTGAGCACAAAGTTCAGCGGTGCTCACTACCAGCCTTCTTTCGGGGTCACAGGGAGTCGCCGGGACAGTGACTGCAGAGTGCGGCCAGCGCAGGCACCTGCAAGCACTGGCGCACGCACGCACGCACGCACACGCAAGGACGCACGCACACGCATGCACATGCTCGTTCGCGCACGCACACGCATGGACGCACGCACACGCTCGCTCGCGCATGCAGCCACATCCCACGTCACCCCTGACATGGCCCCTGCATGCTCTAGCAAGCGCTTCATGTTGATGCCCGACTAGAACCAGAGGTGAAACCCAGTCATGTTTCCTTGGAAAATTCTTCTCTACTGCGGATTTCTTATGGAAGTAAGCCTCGAGTTCATCTCATTTTAAGCCATTTCTACGAGAGCATTCTTTTTAAATATATATATATATATATATATATATATATATATATATATATATATATATATATATTTTTTTTTTTTTTTTTTTTACAGAGAGGAGGGGAGAGGGATAGAGAGTTAGAAACATGGATGAGAGAGAAACATCGATCAGCTGCCTCCTGCACACTCCCCACTGAGGATGTGCCCGCAACCAAGGTACATGCCCTTGACCGGAAGAATCGAACCTGGGACCCTTCAGTCTGCAGGCCAACACTCTCCACTGAGCCAAAGCGGTCAGGGCGAGAGCATTCTTTAATGTCCTAATTTAACCTGTTCCCTGACATTGTGGCAAAATTCTAACAAAATTCTTTTTAAAAATAGTAGTCCCAGCCTTAGCCTGTATTTCTCAGTGGTTAGAGCATCAGCCGTCGCGGGTTCGATTCTCAGTCAAGGGCATGTAGCGGGTTGCAGGTCATCCCAGGCCCGGGTCTGGCCTGAGTGGGAGGCATCCTGTTGACATGTCTCTCTCACATGATATTTCTCTCTCTCCCTCCCTGCCTCCCACTCTCTCTAAGCTTAAATGGAAAAAATATCCTAAGGTGAGGACTAACAACAATAACAACAAAAATTGGTGCCAGGTCAAGCCCTCCATTCATTCACTTATTCATTCATTCATTCTATCTATTTATTTAAATGTTTGCCATTTTTAATGATAACAACAGCTCCAATTCTGTTTTCCTGTCTCTCACAGAATCATGGAATGTGGGAACAAAAAAGAATGCAAAGGTCGTCCAGTCCATCAGCTTGGAATGGAGACCGGACAGAAAGTATGGCTAGTCCCAGACAAGGGTTTTGTTTTTTTTCCTAATAGAAAGGGTGAGGGAAAAGGGAATTGTGCGATGTCATAGTGGTGACCTTCTGCAACACTAGCCAGTTGCGGACTTGTCCCTCTGGTGGCTTTCCTTCCTTTTTAAAAATTTATTTTATTTTTTAAATTAAATTTATTGGGATAACATTGGTTAATGAAATTACATAATTTTCAGGTGTACAAGATTATAATTTGTTATCTTTAAACTCTAGTGCATGCTTGCCACCCGAAGTCTAGTTACCTCCTGCCTTTACCTACTTTGCCCGCCTCCATCCTCTTTTCCCTCTGATAACCACCATTATTTTGTCTTTATGAGTTTGTTTTTAAAAGTAACAAACTAGCAAAACTAACAAAAACTCTGGTGGGCTTTTGAGACCAGCAATGCAGCAGTTTCTTACTAATGGAGGGCTGTAGAAATGTAAGGATGAGCTAAGCACAGTAAATGTACTTCTTAGAAATCAAAATAGAATTAAAACAATTGTTACAATGTTAGCAATGTTTTAAAACAAACTTTTAGAGATCCAGGGTTGCTTCTGCTGCTGGCAAAAGCAGCTAACCCTCTCTTCCAAAAAATATTGCAGAAATGCCCTTTTATTTCTTCTTTTCAATGGAAAATAGGGAATATGCTGATATCTAGATGCAGGAATTATGATAGTTTGTCCCACAAACAAATGCACTTAATGAAATATTCTTAAGCAACGAAGAGAAATAACATGGTTTATTCATGTAAATACACTATATTATATGCATAGGTTGAATGTGTATCTGTATTTATAAAGGCTATCTTCTGCTCAGCATTCATCCTTGGCCAGATGTAATTAACTTTTTGTTGAAATATTGCTCATTTTCATATAGACTTTGATTTAATCAAGTTTATTACTTTTTTAAAAATGTAGTAGAAAGCCATGAATTCTGATGCTTCACAGCTGGAAGACTAGCTTTCCCATAGCAAAGTTTGGATTTTTTTTAGTTTGAACAAAACACAAAAAAAGTCTTTTAAAAAATGGCATTTTGACTCATTTCTATGTTGTCTTTATGTTATAATGAAATGTATAGTAACCAACTCTGCTTTTAGTAATCAGTAAGGAAATGCCCCCACTTTTCATACCTACATCAGGGCTTCATGTCAAGTTTGGTCTTAAAGTCATCTTTTTTCAGAAATATTGCCTTGGTATTTTTAAGGTTGCTATTCATAGTCAACTGGGCATCATAGTCTATAGCCTACAATTTCTGGTTTATTTCCAGGTTCAGTAGCAACAGAGATGGTTGAGCAGAGAACCAGGCATGATGATTCAAACTACATTTTTTTTTTTTTATGTTGGAGAGGAAAAGAGAGAAAAAAATGCTTGGACAGAAAACTAGGCTCTCTTTCCAGCAGGTGCTAAGTAAACCCTGCGCATGCTGTGTAACCCACCTTTTGAGAGAAGCAACAATTATGACACCCATTTTCTAGATGTTAGGAGACACATTTCTGTGCTTGGAAAAAGCACATCCATGTGGCCTATGTGTAGACCAGTGGTTCTCAACCTTTTTTTGACCATGCCCCACCTTAGCATCTCTAAAATCCTGATGCTCCCCCTGTGACATATAATTCTTATTATTCAAAAAGTGAACTCCTATTCACTTGGAGGAAGCCTAAAAGGCCATTAACTTGGTCTAAACAAGCTTCTAAAGAACATGGCATCCATGAAAGAGAAAAATAAAAGAACAAAAGGACAGTTGAAGTACTGAGGAAATTGTTTAAGAAATTTAATAAACTAAGAAATTGTTTAAAAAATAATAATATGAAGTGATATGAAAAAATATCAAATAAAGTTTCAAAATATATAATGAGAACTGAAATGCATAAATATACCACAATGTATATTTATATACTGTATATGAGGCCCCTAGAACCAAAAGAAATGCAAAAAATTCACCATTGATAACTCATTCTTGAATTGCCCCCCTTAAAAATTAAATTTCCCCCCTGTGGGGCATGTGCCCCATGTTGGGAACCACTAGTATAGAGCATCAACGACTGTTAGATGATTGAATGAAGTCTACCTCCCTGATTCGGGACTTATGGATTTTAAGGCTCAAATGGGAAAATTCAATCACTTTATTTTCCCTTTATTTCTAAATGTTCTAAGGAGTTAATAGTAAAAATGTGGGCCAATTGCTATGCAAAATAAATAGAATAAATGAATCATCCAAACAAAAAGGAACAAGTTTGAACTGGTAGCTAACAAGGTGCCATTAGTCATAGGAGAATCTACTAACAAGTGATTTTTACTATTTACTCTAAAAATGTTGAGACATTATAGCCCCTTCTCCAAAAGGTGGGTCTAGCCAGAGACAGATCCCTGGAAAAGTCAGGAAAAAATAGAGGGAGCATCAGGCTGAGTTGGGGTGGTTCAAAATTAAACTGGATATATCTGAGATGAAATCAAAATAGAGTACAACCCACAGAATGGGAGAAAAACATTTTCAGACCATGCATCTGAGAAGAGGTTAATATCAAGAATATATAAAGAACTCCAATAACTGTACAAAACAACAGAAACAAAAACAAACAACTCAATTAAAAAAAGAGCTCTAGGGAGAGAACCAAGATGGCGGCATAGGTTAACGCCGGAGTTTGCTGCTTTGAACAACTACTTCAAAAGTGAAACTAAAAGACAGAACGGACATCACCCAAAACCACTGGAACGCTGGCTGAATGGAAGTCCTACAACTAGGAGGAAAGAGAAACGCATACGGACACGCAGAGGAGGCGCAGTGCTGAAGTCAAATTCTGAGGTGCGGAGTGCGCGCGCAGCGGGCTGGCGGCGGAGGGCGCGGTTGGCGTTTTCAATCGGGAGGGAGTCGCAGACTCTGAGCTCCAGATCTGGGCGAGTCTTTAGGGACCCAGACTCAAACGGGAGAAGCGGGATTGTCTGGCTTCGGTCAGAGCGAGTGCAGCTTTCTCTCCGAGCTTTGCAGCGGGTGCTGGGACTCAGAGAGGCAGAGCCCCTGGGGACAGGACTGAGAGCCGCCATCACTGCTCTCTCCGGCCCACCCTGTTGATCCTGTGCAACCCGCCCCGCCCAAGCCCTGCACAGAGGCATTTGCCAGATAGCCTCAGGCAAAGGCCAGATTAGCACCTCCCTAGAGGACAGAAGTTCTCTCACTGCTGACACAGCTGATTCTCATAGCCACTTGGCCTGGAGGTCAAACCCTCCCTGGAATTAGCTACACGATTTAACTATAAGACTGCGCACAAAGACCACTAGGGGGTGCACCAAGGAAGCATAACAAAATGCGGAGACAAAGAAACAGGACAAAATTGTCAATGGACGATCTAGAGTTCAGAACCACACTTTTAAGGTCTCTCAAGAACTGTTTAGAAGCCGCCGATAAACTTAATGAGATCTACAAGAAAACTAATGAGACCCTCGATCTTATATTGGGGAATCAACTAGAAATTAAGCATACACTGACTGAAATAAAGAATATTATACAGACTCCCGACAGCAGAACAGAGGAGTGCAAGAATCAAGTCAATGATTTGAAATGCGAGGAAGCAAAAAACACCCAACCGGAAAAGCAAAATGAAAAAAGAATCCAAAAATGCGAGGATAGTGTAAGGAGCCTCTGGGACAGCTTCAGGCGTACCAACATCAGAATTATAGGGGTGCCAGAAGATGAGAGAGAGCAAGATATTGAAAACCTATTTGAAGAAATAATGACAGAAAACTTCCCTCACCTGGTGAAAGAAATGGACTTACAGGTCCAAGAAGCGCGGAGAACCCCAAACAAAAGGAATCCAAAGAGGACCACACCAAGGCACATCATAATTAAAATGCCAAGAGCAAAAGATAAAGAGAGAATCTTAAAAACAGCAAGAGAAAGAAACTCAGTTACCTACAAGGGAATACCCATACGACTGTCAGCTGATTTCTCAACAGAAACTTTGCAGGCCAGAATGGAGTGGCAAGAAATATTCAAAGTGATGAATACCAAGAACCTACAACCAAGATTACTTTATCCAGCAAAGCTATCATTCAGAATTGAAGGTCAGATAAAGAGCTTCACAGATAAGGAAAAGCTAAAGGAGTTCATCACCACCAAATCAGGATTATATGAAATGCTGAAAGGTATCCTTTAAGAAGAGGAAGAGGAAGAAAAAGGTAAAGATACAAATTATGAACAACAAATATGCATCTATCAACAAGTGAATCTAAGAATCAAGTGAATAAATAATCTGATGAACAGAATGAACTGTTGATTATAATAGAATCAGGGACATAGAAAGGGAATGGACTGACTATTCTTGGGGGGGAAAGGGGTGTGGGAGATGCGAGAAGAGACTGGACAAAAATCGTGCACCTATGGATGAGGACAGTGGGTGGGGAGTGATTGCGGATGGTGGGGCGGGAACTGGGAGGAGGGGAGTTATGGGGGGAAAAAAGAGGAACAAATGTAATAATCTGAACAATAAAGATTTAATTAAAAAAAAAAAAAAGAGCTCTAGCTGGTTCTTCCCACTGGTTAGAGCATCAGCCTGCGGACTGAAGGGTCACAGGTTCAATTCTGATCAAGGGCATGAACCTCAGTTGCAGGCTCGATCCCCAGCACAGAGCGATGGGTCTCTCTCACATCGAGGTTTTTCTCTATCTCTCCCCCTCCATTCCCTTCTCTCTAAAAATCAATGGGGGAAAAAAATATCCTCAGGTAAGGATTAACACCAAAAAAATGGGCAAACAACTTGAATATACATTTTTTTCTCTCTCCCTTCCTCTCTCTCTAGAATAAGAAAAAAATAACATATTTAAAAAATAATGGGCTGTAGGGAGCGGCTATAGGGTTAAGCCTCAGATTGACCTGTGGCAGAGCCACATACAAGTCCCAGCTTGGAGGGCAGAGCCCTCCTAGCACAATTAAGCTTGACCTTATAGTCCTCCCCTGTTCCTAGGTAGCTAATGGGCTGTGGGAGGTGCAGCAAGTGCTGCAAGACTTGAGTAATGAAATAGATTTGAACTCTCAAGATCATTGTAAATATGTTGACCACACCCCTTGTTTTGCTGTGTGTGATCTGACTATAAAATAAAGCTTTGGCTTATAGGCTGTGTCACTGTTTCCTCATCCAGGCAGTGATCCACCTAGTCCCAACTGTATTCTCTTGTCTGTTTTCTTTAATCCTTCACCACCCCTCCTCAGGTTCACCCCTGGCTGTGCTGGATGCGGTTCAATGGGCAAAGAACTTAAATAGATATTTCTCCCAGCCCCCCCAAAATACAAATGGCCAATAAGTACAAGATACTCAATATCATTAATCATTAAGGAAATGCAAACCAAACCACTTCACATCCATTAGGATGGCTACTATAAAAAACAACAGCAACAACCAAAACAGCCCAACTGCCGTGGTTCAGTGGTTGAAAGTCAACCTATGAACTAGGAGGTCACAGTTCAATTTCCGGTCAGGGCACATGGCCAAGTTGTGGACTCACTCCCAGTGGGGGGCATGCAGGAAGCAGCTGATCAATGATTCTCTCTCATCATTGATGTTTCTATCTCTCCCTCTCCCTGCCTCTCTGAAATCAATTTTAAAAATATATTTTAAAATTTTTCAAAAAACAAACCCAAGTGTTGGTATGGATGTTGCTGGTAGTAATGGAAAATGGTGCAGCCACTATGGGAAACAATATGGTGGTTTCTAAGAAAACCTAAACATAGGATTATGATATGACCCAATAATATTACTCCTAGTATATACCTAAAAGAACTGAAAGCAGGGTTAAAACAGACATTTGTACACCCATGTTTATAGCAACGTTATTCACATATTAAAAGATACATATTCATGTTCATACAGACACTGGGATATTATTTAGCCCTTAAAATGAATGAAATTTTACATGTATTACAAGGATGAACCTTGTAGACATTATACTAAGCACAATAAGCAGTCACAAAAGGGCAAATACTGAATGATTCCGCTGGAGTAGGCAAATTCATAGAGACATAAAATAGAATGGGGGTCACCAGGAATTGGGGGGTTACTGTATAATGGGTATAAAGTTTCAGTTTAGAATGATGAAAAGGTTCTGCAAATGGATGGTGGTGATGGTTTTACAACAATGGGAATGTACTTAATGCCACTGAACTGTACACATAAGAATGGTTTCAATAGTAAGTTTATGTTCTGTATATTTTACCACATTAAAAAGGAGATAACATTGGTAAATATGTTCTCCCATGCAGTGGGCTTTCTTGCTGTTTTGTTGATGGTTTCTTTTGCTGTGCAGAAGCTTTTTATTTTGATGTAGTCCCATTTGTTTATCTTCTCCTTAGTTTCCATTGCTCTAGGAGCTCTACTGGTAAAGATATTGCTATGGCATATGTCTGATATTTTGCTGCCTATGGCTTCTTCTAAGATTTTTATGGTTTCTCGTCTTACATTTAAGTACTTTATCCATTTTGAGTTTATTTTTGTGTACGGTATAAGTTGGTGGTCTAGTTTCTTAACAAAAGGAAGATAAACAATGCAATCAAAAAGTGAGCAAAGGACCTAAATAGATACTTTTGAAAGAAGAGGTACAGAAGGCTGAGAGACATATGAAAACATGCTCAAAGTCACTAATCATCCAAGAGATGCAAATCAAAACAACAATGAGGTACCATCTCACACCTGTCAGAATGGCTATCATCAACAAATGACAAGTGCTGAAGAGGATGTGGAGAAAAAGGAACCCTCTTGCACTGCTGGTGGGAATGCAGACTGGTGCAGCCACTATGGAGAACAGTATGGCGTTTCCTCAAAAAATTAAAAATGGAACTTCCATGTATTACATATGTCCCTCTTTTCCCCCCATTGCCCACTTTTATCTATGTCATGTATTTTTAATGATAATAAACACCTATCGCTCTTGCAATTACGCAAAATATTTTTTAAACGGAATTAAGATGATTTTAAATGGCTTAGCTCTGATTCTATCTCTGCCCTCCATGGGCTAGTATTATAACTTGGGGAACTCTAGTCTCAAGGAACAAATACTCCCATCCCCTCCAAGAGCTGTGGCAGCTGGGATATTTTAAGGAGCCACAATAATGCCATAAGTAGGAGGGCCCAACTATGTATTCTCCTTTTTCTTTTCTATTTTTCATTCTGTTAAAATCACTTTACTTTTGACATTTGTAAACATGGTTCCCTACCCTCAGTCTATTAATAGTGAAATAGTCATTCATTTGGGACATTTAAAAAAGTAATTAGAAAGACATTTTAGTCTCTCAATGGATCCCATCTTATGGGGGAGAAAGCAAGCTTATATGGGGAAAAAACAATACAATTTCAGATCAGGCTGTGGAAGGCACAGCACATGTGAAGAGCTATTAATGGCAGAGCCTTCAGCCCCTAACATTGCTGGCAAACAGTCCAGCCATGACATGCTGTCCCACACTTTCTCTTCCATTTCCCATCTTGCTGTCACTTTTTATGATTGTCCAGTCTCTTCACCATAAAAGATTTGAACCTCAAATCAGCTTGACCATTTCCTGTTCTCATGCTTCATGTGCATTTCAGACACATGTCTGCAGAAAGGATGATAGGATGATATCCCACTTATCTCATTTTACATGAAGCTGAATTTCCCAGGGAAACAGCCTTTGAGATCAATGGTAAAGTAAAAATGTAGCCAGGCCATATTCACTCTTTTCTGTGGTCATTGGATCTCAACCCTGGCAGTATGTTTGGGGGAAAAAAAAGAAGTTGGACTGTATTAAAATTAAAAATATCTGATCTACAAAAGACACTGTTACACAATCGCTTGGGAGAAAATATTTGTGAAACACATATCTGATAAAGGACTGGTATTCAGAATATACAATGAACTCTTAAAACTCAACAACAACAACAACAAATTTTAAATGGACAAAATATCTGAACAGAAATCTCAGCAGATGGCAAATACCATATGAAAAGATGCTTAGCATTATATGTCATTAGGGAATTGAAATTAAAACAACAATTTGATACTACTATACTCTTATCAGAATGGCCAAAATTCAAAACACTGACAACACCAAATGCTGACAGGGATATGCTACAAAGAGAACTCTCATTGATTACTGGTGGGAATGAAAAATTGTACAGCCACTTTGGAAGACAGTTTGGCACTTCCTTACTAAACTAAACATAACTCTTACCACCTGATCCAACAATTGCACTCTTTAGCATTTACTCAAATGAGTTGAAAACTTATGTCTACATAGAAACCTACACATAAATGTTTATAGTAGTTTTATTAAGAATTTCCAGAGCTCACCCCCACCCCTCTGAGGCATCAGGGAAGGAAGCCACAATGGCAGATGAGATCACTAAGGCTCAAGTGGGTCGGGAAGATCATTTGCAAGGAATTCTCAGCCAAAATCATTTTTGAGGAGGACCAGTGTCTTCCTCTCCATGACATTTCCCCTCAAGCAACAACACAGTCTCTGGTGATACCTAAGAAGCCTATAGTCCAGATTTCTGTAGCAGAAGACAATGACAAAAATCTTGGACATTTAATGATTGTTGGCAAGAAAAGTGCTGCTAATCTGGGCCTGGAGAAGGGTTATCAAATGGTAGTGAATGAAGGCTCAAATGGGGAGTAGTCTCTCTAGCATGTTCATCTTCATGTTCTTGGAGGTCAGTAGATGAATTAGCCTCCTGGGTAACCATGTTTAGGGAGAACTTTCCCTACTCTAGGCAGTGATCAGTTTTGTAAGTTCTGATATGCTAAACAGTATACTTTATTTTTGCCTATGTATGGAGAAATTGAGGAAATAATTTCTAAAACCCATACAAAATAAAAGACATTGATGCATGTTCTGCAAAAAAAGAACTTCTAAAACTTGGAAGTAATGAAGAGGCTTTCAATAGGTGAATGGATAAGCAAATTGCAACATAACCAGACAATGGAATGTTATTCATATATAAAAGGAAATGGAAAGAAAGGAAATTAGCTACCAAGTCATAAAAAGACATGGAGGAACCTTAAATACATGTTGCTTAGTAAAAGAAGGTAATCTAAAAAGCTACATATTCTATGATACCAACAATGAAACGTTCTAGAAAGGGCAAATGTATGAAAATAGTAAAATAGTGATCGCCAGAGGATGGGGTGGGAGGAATAAATAGATGAAGCACAGCAAGTCTCTTAGGCAGTGAAACTTATTCTGTATGATATTATATTGGTAGATACATGTCATTATGCATTTGTCAAAACCCATTAAAATATACAACACAAAGAGTGAATCCTAATATAAATTATGGACTTCCGTTAATAATAATGTATCAGTATTGGCTCATCAAATATTAATAAGTCTACCATACCAATACAAGATGTTAATAATAGGGGAAATTTGGGAGGAAGAGCAGGTGGTATATGAGAACTCTCTGGACTTTCCACTCAATTTTTCTGTAAACCTAACACTGCTCCAAATAAAGTCTGTTAATTTACATATGTATATATAGATAGGTAGGTAGATAGATAGATATGAAAATTACCAATGCCTAGGCTCCACTTCAGAGAATCTGATTTGATTAGTGTCCAGTGGTACACATGTGTTTCCCCGAAGTAGTCAGAGGCTTACATTCACAGCTTCTTGTCAAAGAGTAAGTTTACAAAGACAGAATTTTCAACCCTAACCTGTAAGCATCACTTAAGAAAAGTGCAGGTTTATTGATATTTTAGGAGGTCACCAAAATAGGGGTGACTAACTAGAAGCCAAGACCATTGGTATACTGGGTCTAGGACTTAATGATTTACAAAAATAATTGCTGGGAAAAGGTTTAAGGAACAAAATGGTCAGAGCTTCAGATGAGAAGTGGTTTTTTCCCCTGAATTCTTTTTCTTGAAAGTACTCAAGAAGGGCTTTGTTTTAGAAAAAAATCAATCACTTTGGGCTGTAGGTCGTGGCACTTTTCTTAGCGGTGACTAAGACTACAAGTGTGCCCACCTTTCACTTTAGGGCTTCTTGTCTCCTTTGACTTCTGTTCCTAAACTTCAGGTTTCTGCTGTAGCCTCAGTTTTGGCTACTGAGCCTTACCCCCCTCCCCCAAGACTGAACTCCCTGCACTATTTGTTCTACATGCAGGTTTAGAATCTCACTCAAATCCATGCTGTCTTCCAGCTAAGCAGCGTAAGTTAACCACATTGTTTAATGGGAGATAATGGGTTATTGTGTTACTGCCTCTCAACAATTGACAATACACACCAAAAGCCTCTA
The DNA here is from genome assembly GCF_964212035.1 of Myotis nattereri. Taxonomy (NCBI): domain Eukaryota; kingdom Metazoa; phylum Chordata; class Mammalia; order Chiroptera; family Vespertilionidae; genus Myotis; species Myotis nattereri. The sequence goes on along the minus strand of NC_138075.1, from coordinate 127,886,804 downwards.
TATTGTCCATGGCCCTTCGCCTAGCAATTTCCTAAATGTCAGCAAAGTCTCATCTAGAAGGATGTTCATTTTGCAGCAGGGATACAGAAAACATTTTGAAAATATGTGACAGGGCACTACTTCAAAAGTTTCCTTGTAACAGTCACCATTAGGGCCCAAGAAGAGTGGGGAGGGAATGCCGCCTAGGGCTAGAGGAATTTGTGACACAGGGAAAGACTGAGTAGGAAGAAATAATGCAAATCTCTTGCCATTTCTGGAGGAAAGGGAAGAGAGGGTGGGGAGCTGAGTTGGGGGAAAATGGGCAGATGCCAGTGTTCTGTTTTCCCTATTCTGCACCAGAATTCTAGAACATGGCATGTTAAATGGATTGAGCAGAAATAGCAGAACTTCGGGGTTCATGGGTGCCTAGTATGAAGGCTCCTGCAAGCATCTGGGGGAAAGTTCTCATACAGCCACATCTCACATGGAGTTGGAGTACTCCTAGCTCAGCACTGGTAGTAGGAAGAGGTTGGTGAGGGGCCCTGAGGCCATATTGCAGTCTCTGTTAACTAGGGAACTTTACCAGTCTCTGTGTGCCTCAGTATGGGTGCAGAGGATTGTTGGGCTGGTGGTCTTGGCTCAGGACACAGAGGTGACAGTGTGCTGGGACTTTAAGACAAGATACAAATGTCTGGTACCATGAAATCCAGTAATAAGAGCCACATAATGGCTCAAAAATGCCATAAGAGACTGTCACACATGAGCAAGCCCTGGATAAATCCAGACCTGCCAGTCTTCATTAGTGGGCAGTGAGGGTGCAGATGGTAGCACAGGGATTCAAAGCCATTTACAAACATGCCCAGCCATCCTCCTAGAAACCCAGACTGATTCTCAGAAAGGCACCCAGAAAGGAGCCCTGGAAACTGGCTATTTACCCAAAGAAACTGACCTATTTGGAACTACTTAACCTGGAAAAACTGAGAGAATTTTCATTTTCTTCCTACAGTAGTGTTGGAAGGCAGAGAAGCAGGGTTGAATCAATGATGGAAAATAAACTACATTTCTTCTCTCTCTGTGTTTAGTGCTGTGCTAAATTTTCAAACCACTACATTTGCCATATAGCCAGATTACCCTCGAGGCAGAAGGTTGGACAACCCTTCCTCAAAGACTCAAACCAGAGAAAAGTGCATTAAATACTGATGGTAGGATGTTTACAAGAAGAGACTGGTGATCCGCCTGTTGTTCTGTAGTGAAATCACTTATTGGCAACGCAGGACCTCACAAAGCGAGTTCACAGAGTGTTTGACCCCCTGCGTACTGCCTCTTTTTAAAATATGAATGGGCAAGCAAGGTTCAGCAGACATTGAGGACAACTTCCCAAGTGAGAAACAAAACAAACAAAAAAAGGGGACTATATAAAGAATAGAGGGAAAATATTTTAAAAATCATTAACATCTTCAGAGAGAAAGGAAATTTCTAAAACAATGACAAATTATGTGCAAAAAAAGAAACAATCAAAGCTCATGAAAGAACTGTTAGAAATTGCAAATGTGACAACTAAAATTAAAAGAGACTGGAAGATAAAATCAAGGAAATCTCTCAGGAAGTAAATTTAAAAAGAAACAGAAGTTTAGTAGGGCAGAAAAATATAAGAAAATTAGAACATTAGTTTAGCAGGTTGTATTAGTTACCCATCATTGTGAACAAATTACCCCGAAGTTTGCTGGCTTAAAACAATAATAAACATTTATTGTCTTACACATGAATGGTTCTGGCTTAGAGTCTGTCCCAGGTTGTGGTCAAGATGTTGGTTGGGACTGCAGTTGTTACCAGAGGAGAGCGTGCCTCATCACCCCGTTGCTAGTGGGAGTAGGGTGATTGGGGTTCTGCTGGAATCAGTATTTCCAAAGGCTCCCACAGGAGGATGAGATATGGTAGAAAGCTTTATTTCCCTGGAATTACATCCCCCGAATTCCCTGAGTCCCATTTCCCTTAGTCTTCTCATAGAAAAAGTATGGCTGGGGCTTCATGGGTCCAGTTCAAGAACAGGCTAGCTGCAGTCCATTTGTCCAGTCCGTGTGTGTGAAGAATGTGAAAAGAGTCTCAAAAACACAATAGAGTGAGCTTGTTTGCTCAGAGAGTTAAGTATTCCAACTCTTCCTGTGTTTGCAGTGGCCATCCTCATTCTGGCTAACCATCTCTGTCCCCAGGTGTGATTGAAAGGCAAGTATCTTCCCTATGTCACCCCAACTATACTAGCCATGCGTCTCTCTTCCCTATGTGCTTCCCTCCCCCAATGTTTTGCAAGGAACGTGCCTGTAATGTCTGGCTTTCTCTGTGTTCCTTTTCTGTTATTAATAACTAGTTAATTACAGTGGTATAAATGGGTGAATGTCTCCATCTTCTTGTAACTCTTTCATGCTGTGAGAGGAGGATAGACCTGCCTATTCCAACACTCAGAGGTTCTTCTCTATTTAACAGGGGTAGGAAGAGCAAAAGGGAAGGGAGTCTTCATGCAGGGAAGAGGGACTTTGCAAAGTCAAGGTCAGTCTGGTGTCCCTGGGAGGTGACATAGGTACTGGCCAGAGGGTGGCACATGGACAAGGCTATAGGGTCACTTTCAAGATGGCTCCCTCAGAAGGTAGCTCCTCATTGGTTGTTGGCAGCAGGCCCAGTTCCTTTTCATGTGGACCTCTAAATGTAGCTGTTTGAATGTGCTCATGACATGGCAACTGGCTTCTGCCAGAACAAATGATCCAAGAGAAAGAGCAAGTACGAAGTTGCAATGCTTTTGAGAAGTAACATGCCTTCTACCACAATCTTTTTCTACAAGTCACTAAGTCTGGCTCAGGGAGAGAGAGCTAGAAAGGGTTAACAGCAATGAGCTGACTCACATCAGTGCCTGGCAATGGTATGATGAGGTGGAAAGAATACAGGTTCTAATGTCAGATGGTCATGGACTTGAATTTTGGCTCCTGCTCAAGCAAATCATTTAACCTCTCCTCAGTCTTCTCTATAGAATGGGTGTGATATTGCCACTATGCAGGATTTCATTAAATAAATCATAATTATTATTATTAATAGTGAGATGCCTTTGGGTAAGATAAAAAAGACGTGGTCTGCTGTGAAGTCCTGGCTAAGTGCAAACCAGAGCACAGAGAAACAGCAACTCTGGGCACCCTCAGTGACAGACAGTTAAGCAATTGGAGTGCACTTCACTGTCATTTCTGAATGATGTCGGGGATTCTGCTTAGAACCCAGAGAAATCTTCTGATACATGTGTCTTATGAATTTGAAGGAAACTTTTCAGCTGATGAAAAGTCATGTTTTGGTTTTTAGAGCTTGGGAGGTCTTTACCCAAATCAAAAGAAGAAGTATATTAGAATCTTCAACTTCACAGATTCAATAACACCATGATTTCATGAGTAGCAAAAAGGCATCAACCATGCTTAAGTCAAATTTCCCCCAGCAAAATAGCTTCCAGTGGAAATATAAGCCTAGTTGGTTCTCCATCTACCCCTGAGTATGCAAATGTGTTTCTATTTATAACCTACCTGGCTTTTGTGAAACAGGAAATGTAGGATATGGAAAAACAAGACAGCTTTTTGTGTCGATGTTGGCTCAGATTATTGCAGTAGATGAAGTACATTAGTGATCATGCTAACTCTGATTTGTAAATGTTTCCTCACTTTCCACAGCCATTATTGGTTTTGATCCTCAACAACCTTGAGAGTTGGGAAAAGTAAAAACTTTTATTCCCAGTTCTACAGATAGGGAAATGGAGACTCAAAAAGATGAAGCAACATTTCTGATATTGTACATGTTTGTGCAGAATTAAGACCAGAGTTCAGGCCATCTTGTGGTCCAGTGCTATTCCCATCACATTGTTATCCTATGGCACTTAGATAGTGATAGAAGAGGATGAACCTTCACAGCCAGATGATGGTGTCAGAGCAGTGGTCCTCTAATTTGGAGTTCACTGGACAAAGCCTGCCCTAATGACAAACACTTGGGCCTGGGCCTGGGACCTCAGAGTTCAGCCAGAGACATATTCTATATTGGTCCTATTTTCTTTTCTCTAAAATAAAAATTCCGACCTACTTAATTAGACTGTCCTCAGGGAAGAGATCAACAATTTTAAATTAAGTTATAATTGTATTTGTAAGTGTCCTAATACAAAATAATAATTATTTGCCTTCAATGATCCTTTCTATTCCTTGAGAATCTAAAAAATATTCATTTATATTATTTCAGTTAATATAAATATGTTATGGAGGATGAAAGATACAAAAATGCTAGTAATTTCCCCCAAAGAAACCATACAAGTCATTTGTTTATTTGCTCTCAGATTCAAATAGGCATGCTATGTTATAGATATACTGCATATTGTTCCTCCATTCATCAGCTATATATTTGGGATGTTTCTACTTTTGGTTATTATTAATAACTAGAGGCCCAGTGCATTGAAATCTGTGCACAGGTATGGTCTCTAGACCCGGCCAGGGATCAGTGCTGATCCCGGCCTTCCAGCTGCCAGCCGGGGCCTTCCGTCATTCTGCGCCACCCTCTGGTGGTCAGTGCATGTCATAGCGAGCAATAGAACTCCCCGTCTCTTGGTTGAACTCCCACAGGGGCACTTTGTATATTAGCCTTTTATATATATACTAGAAGCCCGGTGCACAAAAATTTGTGCACTCGGGGGGGAGGGGAGGGTACCTCAGCCCGGCCTGTGCCCTCTCGCAGTCTGGGACCCCTCGGGAGATAACGACCTGCTGGCTTAGGCCTGCTCCCGGGTGGCAGGGGGCAGGCCCAATCCCAAGGTGCAGCCCCTGGTCGGGCTCAGAGCAGGGCCAATTGGGGAGTTGGGGCGCCGCCCCCTGTCATGCACAGAGCAGGGCGGATTGGGAGGTTGCGATGCCACCCTCAGTCACGCTCAGGGTAGGGCCGATTGGGGGGTTGGGGCACTGCCCCCTGTCACACTCAAGGCAGGGTCGATGGGGAGGTTGTGGCGCCACCCCCTGTCACGCACAGAGCAGGGTCAATCCGGGGGTTGGGGCGCTGCCCCCTGTCACGCACAGAGCAGGGCCCATCAGGGGGTTGGGGAGCTCCCCCCTGTCACTCACAGAGTAGGGCCCATAGGGGAGTTGGCGCACCGCCCCCTGTCACACACAGAGCAGGTCCGATCAGGGGGTTGGGGAGCTCCCCCCGTCACACACAGAGTAGGGCCAATAGGGGGTTGTGGCCCCACCCCCTGTCACACACAGAGCCACAGGGTGATCAGGGGGTTTGGGCGCTGCCCCCGTCACACTGCTCCAGGGGCCAGGAAGCCTCGCAGCTCCGCTGATCCCAGTGCTGAGAGGCCTCGCGGCTCCGCTTGACACCAGGGCAGTGAGGCCTCACTGCTCAGCTGATCCCAGTGCTAGAGGCCTCGCTGCTCCGCTGATCCTGGTGCTGGGAGGCATATTACCCTTTTACTATATAGGATAGAGGCCTGGTGCATGGGTGGGGGCCGGCTGGTTTGCCCTGAAGGGTGTCCCAGATCAGGGTGGGGGTCCCGCTTGGGTGCCTGGCCAGCCTGGATGAGGCGATGATGGCTGTTTGCAGCTGGTCACACCCCCTTCAGGATGGGGGTCCCCACTGGGGTGCCTGGCCAGTCTGAATGAGGGGCTGAGGGCCGTTTTCAGGCTGGCGGGCAACTGAAGCTCCCAACTTCTCCTTTTTTCTTTTTTTTTTAATTCTGGTATTTATTTACCTTCTATGGCTGTCACTGGAACTGAGAGCCGGCTTTAGCTCTGTGGCTCAGCTCCAGCTCTGAGACCTCGGCTGCTGATCTGAGTTTGTTTGGCTTCTATAATTGAAACACTGTTTCAGCTCCAGCTCCGAGGCCAGTGGCTGAAAGCAGGTTTCTGGGGTTTGTTTAGCTTCTATAATTGCAACATTGTTTCTTAGAGTTGTAGCTCAGAGGCCGGCAGCAGCAGGCAGGGAACCTTGTCTTCCTCCATCACTGGAGCAAGCAAGCCTCCTGTTCACTTCAGCTGCCTGGCTGCCGGTCGCCATCTTGGTTGGCAGTTAATTTGCATATCTCGCTGATTAGCCAATGGGAAAGGTAGCGAAGTTACAGTTAATTACCATGCTTCTCTATTATTAGATAGGACTAGAGGCCCAGTGCACAAAAATTTGTGCACTCGGGGGGTTCCCTCAGCCTGGCCTGTGCCCTCTCACAGTCTGGGACCCCTCAGGGGATGACCACCTGCTGGCTTAGGCCCACTCCCCGGGGGATTGGGCCTAAGATGGCAGTCAGACATCCCTCTGGCAGCCCAGGAGCCCTTGAGGGATGTCCACTTGCCAGCGGGGAGCAGGCCTAAGCTGCAGTCAGACATCCTTAGTGCTGCTGAGGAGGCGGGATAGGCTCCCACCACCACTGCTGTGCTGGCAGCCATCAGCCTGGCTTGTGGCTAAGCAGAGCTCCCCCTGTGGGACCATACTGACCACCAGCGGGCAGCTCCTGCATTGAGCATCTGCCCCCTGGTGGTCAGTGTGTGTCATAGTGACCAGTCTTTCTTCTGTTAGGGTCACTTTGCATATTACCCTTTTATTATATAGGATACTAGAAGCCTGGTGCATGAAATTCATGCCACTTGGGGGGGGGGGAGGGTCCCTCAGCCCGGCTTGTGCCCTCTCACAGTCCAGGAGCCCTTGTGGGATGTCTGACTGATGACTTAGGCCCACACCCTGCGGGAAGCGGGCGTTAGCTGTCAGTCAGACATCCTTAGCGCTGTCGCAGAGGCAGGAGAAGCTCCCGTCACTGCCCCTGTGCTCACCAGCCATGAGCCTGGCTTCTGACTGAGCAGTGCTCCCCTTGTGTTGAGTGCGATCGGGCCAAAATGGGCTCTCCAACATCCCCAAAGGGTCCTGGGTTATGAGAGAGTGTAGGAAGGCTGAGGGACCCCACCGGTGCACGATCGCCAGGCTAGAGGGATGCAGGAGGTTGGCTAGCCGGGGAGGGGCTATGGGAGGGCTCCAGGGCACGTCCGACCCGTCTTGCTCAGTCCTGATTGGCTGGACCCCAGCAGCAAGCTAACCTACTAGTCAGTGTCTGTCCCCTGGTGATCAGTGCACATCATAGCAAGCAGTTGAGCGACCATAGCATATCATTAGCATATTACTCTTTGATTGGTTGAACAGACAACCGGACACTAAACATATTAGGCTTTTATTATATAGGATAGCTACTGTTGTAAACATTCACGTACAACTTTTATATAGACACAGCTAAGAATAGAATTGCTAGGTCATATGGCCAATCTATATTTAATATTTTGAGAAACTGCCAATCTGTCTTACAAAGTAGCTGTACTATTTAGATTTCCCACCTATAAGGGTCCTAGTTTTTCACATTTGTGTCAATCTTTGTTATTGTCTTTTTTATTATAGCCATACTCATGGCTGTAAAGTGGTATCATATTGCGATTTTGATTTGCATTTCCCTAATGACTAATATATTAAGCTTCTTTTCATATGTTTTTTGGCCATTTGTATGTCTGCCATGGAGACATATTCAGTCAAATCCTTAATTCATTTAAAAATTGGTTTATTTGTCTTTGTATTGTTAAGTAGCAAGAGTTCTTTACATATTATAGATACAGGTCCCTTATCAGATATATAATTTGCAAATATTTTCTCCCAGTTTATAGGCTGTCTTTTCAATTTCTTCATGATATCTTTCAAAGTATAAAATTTTTTAATTTTGATACTATTGAATTCATCTACTTTTCTTTTTTTGGCATTCTTTTTATATTGATTTGAGAGAGAAATAGAGAGAGAGGGAGAGAGAGAGATATCAATTTGTTGTTCCACTTATTTATGCATTCATTGGTTGATATTTGTATGTGCCCTGACTGGGGATTGAACCCGCAGTCTTGGTATATGAGGACAGTGCTTTAACCAACTGAACTACCCAGTCAGGTTCTCCTCTGTTTTTCTTTTAGAGCCTGTGTTTTTGGTGTCATATCTAAGAAGCCATTGTTGTATCCAAGGCCATGAAAATTTACTTATATTCTTCTAAGAGTTTCATAATTTTAGCTATTACATTTTGGTCTTTGATCTATTTGGGGTTAATTTTTTAAAATTTATTTTTATTGATTTCAGAGAGAAGGGAAAGGGACAGAGAGATAGAAACATCAATGATGAGGGAGAATCATTGATTGGCTGCCTCCTGCACACTTTGAGCCCACAACCTGGGTATGTGCCCTGACTGGGCATAAAACCATCACCTCCTGGTGATGTGGTGTGATGTGGTGTGAGGTGGTGTGAGGTAGGGGTTCAACTTCATTCTTTTGCATGTGGCTATCCAGTTATACCAGCACCATTTTTTGAAATAATTATTATTTCCCCTTGAATTTTCTTGGAATATTTGTCAAAAATCAACTGGCCATAAATATAAGGGTTTATTTCTAAACTATTAATTCTATTTTGTAGATATGTTATGTCTATATTTATACCAGTGCTAGCCTGTCTTGATTGCTGTGGCTTTATAATTAAGTTTTGAAATCAGGAAATTTGAGTCCTTCAACCTTATCATTTTTTAAAGATTGTTTTTGGTTGTTCTGGATCCCTTGCATTTTTATATAAATTTTAAGATCAGTTTGTTGATTTTTGCAAAAAATAGGGGACAGGAATTTTGATAGGTATTATGTTGAATACATAGACCAGTATAGAAAGTATTGCTATCGTAACAATATTAAGTCTCCCAACCTATGAATATAAAAGATATCTTTCTACTTCTTTAGGTCTTCTTCAATTTCTTTTAGTGATATTTTATAATTTTCAGTATATAAGTATTGTGCCTCTAGTTAAATTTATTCTTAACTATTTTATTCTTTTTTATGGTATTATAAATGGAATGTTTTTCTTAATTTCATTTTTGGAGTTTTGATGCTAGAGTATAGAAATACAATTTATTATTATACATTACTCTCATATCCTGCAACCTTGTTGAACTTGTTCATTGGTTTAAATCATTTTTTTCATGGGTAACTTAGGTTTTTCTATATACAATATCATCATCTGCAAATAGAGACAGTTTTACTTACTCCTTTTGAATCTGGATGTCTTTTGTTTCTTTTTCTGGTTAGGACCACCAATACAATGTTTAATGAAGTGCAAGAGCAGACATTTTTGTATTGTTCCTGATCTTAGAACAAAAGCTTTCAATCATTCACCATTCAGTATGACGTGAGCTGTGAGTTTTTCATAGATGCTCTATCAGATTGATGAAGTTCCCTTCTATATTTAGTTTATTGAGTGTTTTTATCATTAAAAGAATATACTTTTGTGCCCTGGCCTAACCCATAGATTTTTTAATATCTACTGTTCTGAATTAATTTCTTTTTTTTATTTCCATGGAAATGACGGCAAACAGCTACTACATTTGATCTCTTCCCACTAACTAGATAATTCCCTAAGATGGAGCAAAGCACTGAAACTGTTTGGAAAGGTATTTAGGATGTTCTATAATATATAAAGCATACATGGTACAAAAATTTAAAAAGCATGAAAAGAAAAATGTTATCTGATAATACAAAATTTTTATTTTATTAATTCCAGGTGTCTATTGTTGCTTGAGCCTTTTTTTTTTCTTGTTTTCCCATAGCAATTGGCATTAATATGCCTTTCTCAACCACTTGTGAGAAGTAGGTGAGAGTGGGGTTATGCTTTCTTTGTAATTTGGAGCAAATTACTTAATTTCTCTGTACCTTAATTACCTCATCTGTAAAATGATCCTGAGTACTTAACTTATACAGATACAAATAGCCTACCTATGTAAAGTACTTAACTTATTTCCTGTCCCTTAGCAAGTGCACAATAAAAGTTAGCTTCTATTATTATTTGAATTATTTTATTATTAATATACTTAGCCACATATGAGCTCTCTGTTTCTATTTCATATTCCACAGGTTACTTGACATTTATGTATGAAGAATAAACCATTTAGAAAGCAGAAGGAAGTTTGTTATAGTCTAATAAACACCATAATAGCCAGTTACTACTTTTTATATAATATTAACCATATCTGAGTCTGTGGTTTTAAAGATCAACATAGACACAAGATCATTGAAAGTAATTTTGAAAATTCAGACCTATAGAATTTTTACTTTATCCCCTGTATTTTCACTAGCTTAAAAAAATTCCTAGAAATAAAAGGAAAGTAATGCACTTAGATAGTCCTTTCTCAATGTTACTAAATAGAAACATTGAGCATGAGGGACTTTTCATGTATCAGAGGGAATAAATAGTTCCTTTCACAGATATACACACCCCTTCAAAAAATAGATGGACTTGCCCTAACCGGTTTGGCTCAGTGGATAGAGCGTCAGCCTGCAGACTCAAGGGTACCAGGTTCGATTCCGGTAGAGGGCATGTACCTTGGTTGCGGGCACATACCCAGTAGGGAGTGTGCAGGAGGCAGCTGATCAATGTTTCTCTCTCATTGATGTTTCTAACTCTCTATCCCTCTCCCTTCCTCTCCGTAAAAAAATCAATAAAATATATTTGAAAAAAAAATAAAAAGATGGACTCGTGCTCCCTGTTGCTTCAGTGTTTTCAAGGCTGGGATGCTGGGGGGAAAGAAGAGATATGCCTTGGGACAATCCATGTCCAAGCCCTGTCTCTTCACTTCTTAATGCCAGAGTGGGAACCTATATCACCATCAATTTGGGGGCTTTGGGATGAAATATTTTGGTGTTTTTTTTAAAGGCAGAGACAGATAGTTGCCCCAAAATTCATACTCTCTTTCCCTAAGCAGAGCTGTCACTGGGAAGTGGCTACTCAGCCAAGGGCTACATTTCTATGCAGCTTGATTGTACCATGTTCACTAATGGAGTGTCCAGAGAAACGATGCCACTTCTCGGGCTGCTCATAAAACTTTATGGGGCTTCTCCATGCTTTTTTTTCTTCTTGGCTGGAATATAAATAGCCCCCAGGGAGTTGAAGTTGCAAAGCCTCCATCACTCTGGGTCCCTGAACAATGGTAGGCAGAAAGCTGCTTTACTGATCTCTACCTACTGGTACTGTTATGTGAGTTAGAAATTAAATTCTACCATATTAAGCTTCTGATAGTTTGGCATTTGTTTCAGCAGCTAGCATTACTCTAACAGTGATTTTTCAACTGGTGTGCCGCAAGAATGTTTAAAACATGCAATACCTGACTATTTAGTCAGGGACACTGACCCCTTAGATTGTCAAATTAAAAAAAATCACAACAACCAACACAACAGTCCAGTGTAAATGAATCAAAATTATGCCTATTTTTTGGTCAGATCTGCAAAAAATATTTTTTTGATGTCCCACAGAATTTTAGTAATTAGTTTATGTGTGCCATGAGATAAAAAGGTTGAAAACTGCTGCTCTAACTAGTTCAGCTTTTTTCACTTTCACAAACCCTAAATATTTATATAATTTGGGGTGATTTTACACTAAGCATTTGCCCTCGCCTCTCTGGGCTGCTAGATAGCAAATTACCACAGACTGGGTGACTTATAAACAATGAAATGTATTGTATTTCTTACAGTCTGTAAGCTGAAAGTCTGAGACCAGGTTGCCAACATGGTTGGTTGGGTGAGAGAAATCTTGCTGTATCCTCACATAGTAGAAAAGACAAGCTAGCTCTGTAGGACCACTTTTATAAGAGCACTAATCCCAGTGTAAGGGCTCCTCTCTCATGATCTAATCACCTCCCAAAGACCCCCACCTCCTAAATTGATCACATTGGGCATTAGGTTTCAATGTATGAATTTTGGTGAACACAAACATTCAGGCCATAGCAACATTATAGGGGGCGGGAATTTTTTTCTTTCCCTAAATAGTGAATGAGTACATGCATTAATATATATGTATAATTTGTTCAGATACATGCAAAAAAATGAAACTAGATCACCAACTTACACCATACACAAAAACAAACTCAAAATGGCTAAAGGACTTGAATGTTGTGGAAAACAGTTTATTGCCTTCACTATCTCATAAGCATAGATAGAGAACGCCCCCCCCAAGGCTGGGTGCTTTTGAAGCCCTCCCAAAGGTCGGAACTAGGTGCCACCTCTGTTTGTCCAGACAGTGGTAGCTGAAACTGCTCCCCATTTATTATTATGTAAATCCTTGCTGATGGGCTAGTCTGCCTGTTGCCAGGGGTCACCTGCCTAAGGGCTATGCTATGGGTGCATCCCAGATCAATAAAAGCTTGGTGAGGCCTGAGCAAGGAGGAAGTCCTTCCGGGACTTGACCGCCTGGTCCCCCAATGTTGCAAAATTATCTCGTGTCTTTTTCTCTCATTTGTTGTGCGGCTCCTCTTTCACATACCGAACCCTACTCCACGCAGAACGTGGAGGGAAACACACTCAACAAATGTAAGACGGGAAACCATAAAAATCCTATAAGATTTCATAGGCAGCAAAATTGCAGACATATGTCATAGCAACATCTTTATAGACACAGATCTTAGGGCAAGAGAGACTAAGGAGAAAATAAACAAATGGGACTACATCAAAATAAAAAGCTTCTGCACAGCAAGAGAAACCATCAACAAAACAAGAAAGCCCACTGCGTGGGAAAACATATTTGCCAATGTTATCTTGATAAGGGTTTAATCTCCAAAATTTACAGGGAACTCATACAACTTAACAAAAGGAAGATTAACAACCCAATCAAAAAATGGGCAAAGGACCTAAATAGACACTTTTCGAAAGAGGACATTCAGAAAGCCAAGAGACACATGAAAACATGCTCAAAGTCACTAATCATCTGAGAGATGCAAATCAAAACAACAATGAGGTACCATCTCACACCTGTCAGAATGGCTATCATCAACAAATCAACAAATGACAAGTGCTGGAGAGGATGAGGAGAAAAAGGAACCCTTCTTCACTGCTGGTGGGAATGCAGACTGGTACAGCCACTGTGGAAAACAGTATGGCGTTTCCTCAAAAATTTAAAAATGGAACTGCCATTTGACCCAGTGATCCCACTTCTAGGAATATATCTCAAGAACAGAAACACCAATCAGGAAGGATATATGCACCCCTATGTTCATAGCACCACAATTTACAATAGCTAAGATTTGGATACAGCTAAATACCCATCAGCAGATGAGTGGATTAGAAAACTATGGTACATATACACAATGGAATACTACGCTGGTATAAAAAAGAAGGAATTCTTACCATTTGCAGCAGCATGGATGGAACTGGAGAGCATTATGCTAAGTGAAATAAGTTAGGCAGTGAAAGAAAAATACCACATGATCTCGCTCATTTATGGATAATAAAGAACATTATAACCTGATGAACAAAAAGATAGATACAGGCAGAGAAGCATCAAACAGACTGTCAAATTACAGCAGGAAGGCTGGGAAGTGTTGACGCGGGGAGAGGTAAGAGATCAACCGAAGGACTTGTATGCATGCATATAAGCATAACCAATGGACACAAGACACTGTGGAGGTGGGGTGAGGGCATGTGCTGGGGGGTAGCGGAGGCTGGGGAAAGGTCAATGAGGAAAAAAAGGAGACATATGTACTACTATTTGTAATACTTTAAACCATAAATAAAAATTAAAAAAAATATATATATATGTATGTATATGTATAGTCATATGTTTATACACATCTTTCTGAGTAGTCATCTGCTCATTCTTTAAACACCAATGACCTATAATATGCCAGGCACTGTTTGACTATAGTAGAATAAAGGTTAATAAGATACAGTCCCTAATATCAAGGCACTCACAGAAAACTGCTAGCCTAGTTTTGCAGATACTCCATATATTCAGATAATTTATCTACTGGTGTGACACAGAACACAAGATCTTTGAATTCTGGGGTCAACTCTAGAAATTGGAGCATGTGCTCACTTTTCATTTTCAGGAGGAGAGTATTCTCTAGGATATGAAGCTTAGACCAGAACCCTCCCAGAAGGAAAAATCAGTCCCCAGCCTTCACAGAAATTTCCAGGAGCTGAGTAATAATAATGACAGGGAGAAGGCTAAGGAGGAAATGTGAAAAAGAAGTTCACCCACACCTGAAGAATAGAGAAATCCCCAGGCTTCAAACACAGAAAGACTCAAGTCTCTTCTCTTCCTAAGGTCACTGACTGTGAGAAAATGAAGCATGAACATTTCTAAAACTAGTTTGAGAATGAAAGCACAAAAATATGCATTTGTAGAATCTATCCATTAGGCTTTCATAACTTCAAAAGATTGCAAGGAAACAACATTGTTAGTAATTGGGTATGAATGAAACAGAAACATATGATTTAGATTTCTATGAAAATAAACTCGGCTCCAGAGGGGAAAAAGAAACATCATCTGAGTCCCATATGCCTTTGGGTGGGCCTTTGTGTTTGGAAACCCACAAACATTGCAGAAACAGTTGAGAATCTCAGAGCCTCAGCAATATCTAGCTCCCTGCAAAGCCAGCCTTACTGAGTTAGATAATGAAGCTTAGCTGGGTGTTCCAGAGGCTAAAAATTTACTTGGTATTGGAGACACTTAAAGAGAGAGAGAGGGATAGGGAAAATAATATTGAGATCTACTCCTCAGAAAGCAAGGTTTATAAAGTACATAATATATTTTACTCTGGATTTTATGTTAAATCAAAGCTCCTGTGTTAGTTCGTTATATACTACTAGAGGCCCAGTGCATGGATTCGTGCACATGCACCAGTGGGGTCCCTCAGCCTGGCCTGCGCCCTCTCACAATCTGAAACCCCTCAGGGGATGTTAGACTGCTGGTTTCAGCCTGATCCCCACAGGCCAGGCAGGGATCAGGCCAAAACTGGCAGTCTGACATCCCCCGAGGGATGTAGTAGTGCAGATGTAGTAGTGCATGAAGCAGTAGGTGTCCAGGGAGGAGCCCAAGCCAGGACCAGGTGCTGTGCTGCTTCCATGGTAGTGCTGCCATGGAGGTGGGAGAGGCTTGCACCACTGCATCTGTACTTGCCAGCTGTGATCCTGGGGTCTGGCACCCATTGGTCAGCTGAATGGTGCTCCTGCTGTGGGAGCACACTGACCACCAGGGGGCAGCTCCTTCATTGAGCGTCTGCCCCCCTGGTGGTCAGTGCGCATCATAGCAACCGGTCAACTGGTCGTTTAGTTGTTTGGTCACTTAGGCTTTTATATATATAGATAACAAATATACCATAGACTGCAGGGCCTAAATAACAAAAATTTATTTCTCACAGATCTAGAGTCTGGGAAGCCCAAGATCAAGGTGCCCACACGATACAAAGTCTAATGAGGCACTGCTTCCTGGTTTGTGATGCCCATTTTCTCATTGTATCTTCACATGGGGATGGGGAAAGGAGAGCTCTCTCAAGTATCTTCTCATAAGGACACTAATCCCATTATGAGGGCTCCACTCTTATGACCTAACTACCTCTGAAAGGCCCCACCTTCTAATATCACAATACTGGAAATTAAGATTTCTAACACATGAATTAGAGGAGAGGAGAGGAGACACAAACATTCAGTCCATAAAAACTCCCAATCAAATAGGGGGGCTATTGGACATCATGGAACCAAACTAGAAGGACTGCTATTGTTGAATCTCGGGATAATTTTTTTTTTGTAATCTTCCAAAATTAAGGAAAATAGTGTCATGCTTTCCTCTAGAAACCATGTCTACCTGCATGGCAGCTAGAAATCTGTACAGCCAACTTTGTGAAAATGGCTTGACCCTACACCAGTGATGGCAAACCTTTTGAGCTCGGCATGTCAGCATTTTGAAAAACCCTAACTTAACTCTGGTGCCGTGTCACATATAGAAATTTTTTGATATTTGCAACCATAGTAAAACAAAGATTTATATTTTTGGTATTTATTTTATATATTTAAATGCCATTTAACAAAGAAAAATCAACCAAAAAAATGAGTTTGCGTGTCACCTCTGACACACATGTCATAGGTTCGTCATCACTGCCCTCCAAAGTAGGTACTGCCCCAAAGGATCAGGATAAATTAAATGACTCTTCCATGCTTCCCAAATTATCAGCTGCTTTCTTGTGCCTTCCCCCATAAAGGAGTCCTTTAAACTCTGATCATTCTCTGATGTTCAAAAACAGATATGTGTTGTTCCAGAAATAGCACCATCGTGCCTTGGTCTTTGGTCACAGTGCCTGAGCTATGTCTCTCAAATCATAACTATAACAGTGTGTTCCAGCCTGGACTTCCAACGGTCAGTAGCTGCATCTCTGCCATAGGACTTCTAGAACTAACAAAGACTGTAGCCTGAGACACAGCAGGCCAGAAGTACCAAGAAATTAACACCTCCTAGTAGCAGCTCTCAACTGATAACTCTTGGGAGATGGTATATAGATACCCCAACTCCCTTTACTCAAAATGGAATCATGCTGAAGCATGGTAGCTAACTTAATAACAGGTTTCCCTTCCTTGGATCACTTCCCCCCTCTTTTGCTGGGGCTTCTAGGGAAACACACACCAGAAGAGACACTCAGATGCTTAGCTGAATCTCCAGGCTTTAGCAGCCCACCTCATTTCCTAATTTTATGTAAGAAGCTTATAAAGTGATTTCAGGAAGTTTGAGTTAAATATAAAAGCTCTAATCAGATAAAAGATGAAATACCCTCTAGGAAACTCCTAATTTCCAAACAAAGGAAAGAGAGCTGTGCCAAGCAT
The DNA here is from genome assembly GCF_964212035.1 of Myotis nattereri. Lineage (NCBI taxonomy): Eukaryota > Metazoa > Chordata > Mammalia > Chiroptera > Vespertilionidae > Myotis > Myotis nattereri. Next base: position 127,870,140 of record NC_138075.1, on the reverse strand, counting down.
TGCAATCATCAGCACCCTCTATCATCAATCATCAATCATTGTCACATTCTCTCTCTCATTCACTACTAGATTCACTACTAGATCCACCCTCATCCAGCTATAGAGCAAGGAAGTTTATTGAAAACCCCAAAATTAAAAAGGAATTAATGTCCACACAACACAACTTTGGTGAGTTAGTGGGTGGTCACAAATCTAGGCTCAAAGCTGGCTTAGGTCATTATTTGAATCTTCAAGATCAATTGCATTTGCACTGTTCTCTTTAGCCAAAGATTTTCCATTGATCAAACTTACTTCAGTCCACCAAGTTTTTTGACGAATAGTCAACAATTATCTTTCTCCCTTTTTTATTATTTATTTCTTCAGTGGTGTGGTTTTTAGTGTGTGTTTTCTTTTTTAATTGCCAGTGGTAGAAGTCATAACTTGAAAGTAAAATCAGTGAGAAATATAAAGACAAAACACACTAAATAGAAATGAAGGGGAAAGGAGAACCATCCCAGAGTATTGATTCCAAGTGGTGTGGAAGCCCAGCTGTGTCAGCAGGGGTAATTGATATCGGTTATCCATCAATGAAGGCCTTAAGAAATACATTCCTTCTCTTTGTCAAGAATTTCCCCACCCTGATATATTCTTATAGACTAGAATATTGGGTTGGGAGGTCCTATTTTCCAGTGCATGGTGATTTATTTCCAAAACTCTGAATCACAGACAAATTTGCAAAGCATTCAACTAAGAGGGACACACGTGTTTCTAAAGTGTTCGGTCATCATGTAACACTGCTTATACTCACTTCCAGCTTTGTTTTGGACATGCTCACTCTCAAGAGCATGTTCAAGAGAAAATCCAAAATGTGGGTAATGGTACACAAATATCAGTCAGTTCATTGATTCATTTATTGGGCACCTATTAGATGCTAGGTACTGAAAAAACAAGACAGAAAGGATACCTGACCTTATGGAATTCTCAGCCTGGTGGGAGAGAGAAGCTAAATCAATAATTTTACCTCCAAAATTTACTTTTCAACACATACACTACTCTGTTTTCGCCATATTACTCCCCTGTAATACTGTTATATCTAAGGTGACCAGACATCTGGTTTCCCTGGGTCAGTACCAGCTTACCCTTGCTGTCCCCACATAGTTATTATTAATGACCCCTTTCACTCTCAAAAGTGCCTCAGTTTCTGTAAAAAATTGTGTGATTGCCTGACTATAACCACTCTCTGTATACTACCTCGATCACACTATTGATTTTCTTAGTTTGTTTTCTTACAATAGCTAGCTCTCAGCAGAGACATCACCACTCAGCAGGTATTGATTACAATCTGAACACCCCATGAGCAAGAGCAAGGAAATGAATCACATCTACTTCTCTATTCTATAAACCAGTCTTTCCAGGAGATGGATAATTCATCAACTTGTCTGTGCGGCAGAGCTGTCATGGGAAGATATTGATTAGACTAGGAGTCCGAAGAGCTGTTTCAGTGAAAGCTTTGTCATTTACTAGACGTCATTTTATTTACTGGAGTCCTAATAAGTGGCTTTATCTTCAAAATGGGAGAAATAATACTTGCCTGACTATTTTAGAGGGATATCATGGAACCAAATATTTTAGAGGGCTGTTTTAAGAAGCAAATGTATGTGAAAGTATCTGTAAATTGTAAAGTGCTATACAAATGTAAGATATTTTAAATATGAAAGTACAAATACACTTGATATTTTATATGATAATTGACATAGTTAATACAAAATATGATTCCTACTTATAGAAACATATGTTTGTGTGAAGGTACAAATATTTTGAAGGTATTTTATTATTATTAAAAATATTTAATGACATTATATATAACATTTAATAACATTAGCATTAAATTTGGTATTTAATAATATATTTTCTATAACATGTTATTTTATATCATACTAGAGGCCCGGTGCACAAAAATTTGTGCTCTCGGGGGGTCCCTCTGCCCGGCCTGTGCCCTCTCGCAGTCTGGGACCCATTGGGGGATGACCACCTGCTGGCTTAGGCCTGCTCCCCAGGTGATTGGGCCTAAGCTGGCAATCAGACATCCCTCTGGCAGCCCGGCAGCCTTCAGGGGATGTCCACTTGCCAGCGGGGAGCAGACCTAAGCTGCAGTCGGACATCCTTAGCGCTGCTGAGGAGATGGGAGAGGCTCCCACCACCACCCCTGTACTGGCAGCCATCAGCCTGGCTTGTGGCTGAGCAGAGCTCCCCCATGTGGGAGTGCACTGACCACCAGGGGGCAGCTCCTGCATTGAGCGTCTGCCCCCTGGTGGTCAGTGTGTGTCATAGTGACCAGTCATTCCCAGTCTTTCTTCTGTTAGGGTCAGTTTGCATATTACCCTTTTACTATATAGGATAGAGGCCTGGTGCATGGGTGAGGGCCGGCTGGTTTTCCCTGAAGGGTGTCCCGGATCAGGGTGGAGGTTCTGCTGGGGTGCCTGGCCAGCCTAGGTGAGGGGCTGATGGCTGTTTGCAGCTGGTCACACCCCCTTCAGGGTGGGGGTCCCCACTGGGGTGCCTGGCTAGCCTGGATGAGGGGCTGATGGCTGTATTCAGGCTGGCCACACCCCCTTTAGGGTGGGGGTCCCCACTGGGGTGCCTGCCCAGTCTGGATGAGGGGCTGATGGCTGTTTTCAGGCTGACCACACCCTCTTTAGGGTGGGGGTCCCCACTGGGGTGCCTGGCCAGTCTGGATGAGGGGCTGAGGGTTTTCAGGCTGGCCAAGCCCACTGGTGACTGAAGCTCCCAGCCTCTCCTTTTTTTCTTTTTTTTTTTTTATTCTGGGATTTATTTACCTTCTATAATTGAAACTTTGTTGCCGCTCCAGCTCCAAGGCCATGGCCTGCTGAAAGCAGGTATCTGGGGTTTGTTTAGCTTCTATAATTGCAACTTTGTTGCTTAGAGTTGAGCTCAGAGCAGGGCTGCAGCAGGGACGAAACTTGGCTTCCTCCATCACTGGAGCAAGCAAGCCTCCTGCTCACTTCAGCTGCGTGGCTTCCAGCCGCCATCTTTGTTGGTGGTTAATTTGCATATCTCTCTGATTAGCCAATGGGAAGCATAGCAGAGGTATGGTTAATTTTAATCTTTGTCTATTATTAGATAGGATACTAGAGGCCCAGTGCATGAAATTCATGCACAGAGAGGGGGTCCCTCAGCCCGGCCTGCACCCTCTCCAATCTGGGACTCCTTAGGGGATGTCCAACTGCCTCTCACAATCTGGGACCGCTGGCTCCTAACCGCTTGCCTACCTGCCTGCCTGATTGCCCCAAACCACCTCTGCCTGCCTGCCTGATCGCCCTTACTACTCCCCTGCTGGCCTGATCACCCCTAACTGCCTCTGCTTCACCCCGCACCCAAGACCCTGGATTCCTTCCTCCAGCTGTTCACAGGCACCCAGGATCCAGGCCAGCCACAGCCGCAGATGCCCGGGACCGCGGGGCAGGCGGCTTGTCCCTCTCCCAGGCCGCAGGTGCAGGCGCAGCTGCTAGCGCCTGGGACTGTGGGGCATGTGGCTTGTCCCTCTTTTGGGCCATAGCCCAGCCACTGGTGCCCAGGACCGTGGTGCAGGCAGCTTGTCCCTCTCCCGGGCCGCAGGCACAGGTGCAGCCACTGCCACCTGGGACCCTGAGGCGTGCGGCTTGTCCCTCTCCTGGGCCACAGGTGCAGGCACAGCCACTGGTGCCCAGGACCATGGGGCGGGCGGCTTGTCCCTCTCGGCTGCAGCCTGGCTATACCCCACTCCTCTCTTGCAAGCTCATTTGTGCCTGGCTGGTCCCCATTCCTCTCTCCCCAGTGTTGAGTGTCTGAGCCGTTACAACACCACGGTGTGACAGAGTGAAGGCATGACGGCCTTTGCATATTAGCTCTTTATTATATGGCTAAATAATTATTTTATACAATATATTAGATATTCAGAAATAGAACACATTATACAAATGACAAAGTATTTTAACTATTCCAGTCAGTATGCCAACTTCTGTCACCAAAAAGAATATAAGGTATAGTACATGCAATCACCTTCACCCAACTTTTTGAAATCAAATAGCCCCAAATGTATCTGATTCAGTTTTGTCCACAACCATCACATGGACTTTCAACTTTGACAGTCTCGTGCAGATATCTCTAAGGTATTTTGTTGACAAAACGTCATCAAGTTTCATACAAACTTGACTAAAGTTACATGTTAAGCAAAAATGATATCCACCAAGATAGTATTGGTTTTTTCCTTCATTTTCCCCATTTATTTTATTATTTTTCCATCACCATTTTCCCCCATATACCCTCTTCCACCTTCCCCCACCCCATCCCCCCCTGCAGTCACCACACTGTGTCTGTGTCCATGAGCTCTCTCTCACTTTTTTCTCCTTTTTTGCTCAATCCCTTCACTCCAATACCCCACCCCAGAGCTGTTTACCTGTTCTCTATCTATGAGCCTGTCTCTATGTTGCTTATTTATTCAGTTTGTTCATTATATTCCACATATAAGTGAAATCATATGGTACTTGTCTTTCTCTGACTGGATTATATCACTTAGCATAATGTTCTCTAGGTCCATCCATGTAGTCTCAAAGGGTAACATTTTCTTCTTTTTTATGGCGAGTAGTAGTTCATTGTGTAAATGTACCATAGCTGTTTTATCCACACATCTACTGATGGACAGTCGGGCTGCTTCCAAATCTTTGCTATTATAAATAATGCTGCAATGAACATAGGGGTGCATGTATTTTTTCGAATTAGTGTTTCAGGTCTCTTCAGATAAATTCCCAGAAGTGGAATTCCCAGAAGGGTCATAGGGCAGTTCCATTTTTAATTGTTTGAGGTAACCATACTGCTTTCCACAATGGCTGCACCAATCTGCATTTCCACCAACAGTGCACAAGAGTTCTCTTTTCTCTACATCCTTGCCTATTGAATAGACTTTCTTTAGCCCATTATATATTTTTGCCTCCTTTGTTGAAGATTAAATGACTATGAAGGTGTGGATTTATTTTGATGCTCTCTATTCTATTCCATTGATCTATATGTCTTTTTTTATGCCAGTATCTGCTGTTTGATTACTATGGCCTATATAGCTTGATATCAAGTAGTGTGATTCCTCCAACTTGTTTATTCTTTCTCAAGATCACTGTTGCTATTCAGGGTCTTTTGTGGTTCCATACAAATTTTTGTAATATTTGTTCTAGTAACATGATACACCACAGAAACAAAATGAAGGATAAAAACACATGATCATATCAATAGATGCATTAAAAGCATTTGATAAAATCCAGCACACATTTATGATAAAAACTCTCAGCAAAGTAGGAATAGAGGGAACATACCTCAACATAAATAAAGGTCATAAATGGCAAACCCATAGCCAACATCATACTTAGTGGGCAAAAACTATGAACATTTCCCTTAAGATCTGGAACAAGACAAGGATGTCCACATTCAGCACTCTTATTAAACATAGTAATGGAAGTCGGAGTCGGAGGGAGACCGCGTGGCAGACAGCCGCGTCCCTTGGGACAGGCACAGCCCCTGACGGGGGGGAAAGGAGAACCGCGGGATTCCTGGCGCAGCCGGGGGGAATTGAGAGCTGGGTTCTGTGATCACAGAGGACTGAGCCTAAAGGGGGCAGCCTGAAGAGCTGACCAGACCATGCAGTCCCGGTAAGAGAAGAAGCTTACAGAAACCAAGCCTTTCCCGTTTCCGCGGCCGGCGTTTGTTTGTTTGTTTTTACTGAATCCTGTTCATGGGACATTTCGGATACAGACACTCACCTGTGCTGAAGAGAGGGAGAGGGTGCGGAGGAGTGGAATCTGGGGAGAGACTGAGGAGAGAAGGGGGGCCGGGAGAGGTGGCAGCGAATTGAGTGCTGAGACACCCCTGAGCCCAGGACTGGGGCAGCCATTCTCTCTGGAGAGTGAGACTCCTCCCCACAGCCCCCAGGCAAGGAGCACAGCCACACCCAGATTCCACCCTGTATGAGATCAAGGATTAAAATAACCTGATCAGTCCCTGGGAGTTAACAGGGTCTGGCCTATAGAGGGATTTTCAATCCCAGCAACAACACAGCGCCAGTAACTAACTATTACACAGCCAGCTCTGGGCAGTGAACTTCCACTGGACAGAGAGGCCCTATAGCCTCAGAGGCCAACCCCAGAACACTGCCACCCAGAGGCTGACCCACAAACTGACTCTTTGCTAAACACAAAATAAGGCAGTCTGGGAAACAAATGCGGCTTGCTTTAAAATAAGGACTGTGGTTTACACACAGAGGAACAGTGTATCGCAGGGAAACTCAACACTCTCCTGAATACCTGGCAGGTCTAAGGCGAGCCACACTGAAGAATAGAAGAACCGAAGGACCTTCACTACTGCAATTTTTTTTTTCTTTTTTCACCTTTTAACTAAGAAACCAATTTTTTTTTCTTTTTTTTTTCTTCTTTTTTTTTCTTCTTTTTCCATCACCTGATTTTACACTTTTAATTACTACCTTCTTATTTTTAACCAGTATTATTACTGCTACCATTTTACCATTTTTTTTAAAGTGCCATTTTATTTTCTCTTTATTTTATTTTGGGATTAGTGTTCTCCATTCTATTTTCATCGTTATATTATTGGTTGTTTCTATTTTGCATTCATCTCCAGGGAGCTGTTGCTGGAATTTGTTGGGATTAATGGCGGTTCTATAGGAGTATTCTCCTCATATAAAAAAGTCTCTTCCCCTCTTCCACTTCATTCTCTCTTTTCGCTCTTTTTTTTTTCTTTTCTTTTCTTTTCTCGCTTTTATTTTCCCCCCTCCTTTTTCCCAATTTCATTTTTGCACTCCTTTTTTTGGTCCCTACTTTTCTTTTCTTTTTTCTCTTTTATCTTTTTCTCTTCCTTCTTCCTTATCCCCTAATTCTCTTAATTCAGGTGGTCACCTTTATTTGGGGTTATTAATATCATGAATATATTTGTGTATAGTGCCTGGTATGTGGTGCCTTGTTGTGTTGTATTTTGTGCCTTTAAATCAACGCAGCAGATCCAAGAAACAGCAACCTCCTGAGCACCAACACCCTCTGCTGAGGAACAGCAGCTGTACGTGAAACCTCGCCCCACCAGCCAGAAAAGCCACCACAGCTGTGAACAGCACCCACCAGAGGAGCTGCTGCCAACTGAAGAGCAGCTGCTACCACAACCGCCCGAAGAGCAACCACGGACCAAGGAGTCACTGCCACCAAGGGAGCAACCACTGAACAACTCAACGTCTAGATATGTCAGTGAGATCAAACATGGGTAGACAAAGAAACCCCCAAAGGAAAGAGAAGGAGGACTCACCAGAAAAGCAGCTAAGTAATACAGAGGCATGCAACATGACAGAAAAAGAATTCAGAATAAGGGTCCTAGAGTGCATAAACTGGATGGAGGAAAAAATCGACAACCTCTGCAAGAAGCTAGAAGAAACAGATGAAAAAATCAACAACTTAAGTAAGACCCAAGAAGAAATGAAGAGTGATATAGCTGCAATGAAAAACTCCATTGAAAGTATCAACAGTAGACTAGGAGAAGCAGAGGACCGAATTAGTGAATTAGAAGACAAGGAAGCAAAACACACCCAAAATGTACTGCAATTGAAGAAAAAAATTAAAAGACAGGAGGAGAGCCTAAGGGAGCTTTGGGACAACATGAAACGAAACAACATACGAATAATAGGGGTACCAGAACAACAGAAGGATGAACAAGGATTAGAAAACCTATTAGAAGAAATAATATCAGAAAACTTCCCTGAGGTGGGAAAGAAAAAAGTCACACAAACCCAGAGAGTCCCAAACAAGGTGAACCCGAAAAGACCCACACCAAGACACATCATAATTACCATGGCAAATGTTCAGGACAAAGAGAGAATCTTACAGGCTGCAAGAGAGAGACGGAAAGTTACATACAAGGGATCTCCCATTAGATTGTCAAATGATTTCTCAACAGAAACACATCAGGCCAGAAAAGAATGGACAGAAATTTACAAAGTGATGCAAAGCAAAGGACTGAATCCAAGAATACTTTATCCAGCAAGGCTATCATTCAAAATTGAAGGGGAAATCAGAAGCTTCACAGACAAAAAAAAGGCTAAGGGAGTTTATCACCACCAAGCCAGCAATGCAAGAAATGCTAAAGGGACTGGTATAAAAATAAGAAATAAAAAGCTCAGAAAGAAAACAGCCACACAAAAACAGAAATGGCTACAAACAAGTACCTTTCAATAATAACTTTAAACGTAAACTGACTAAATGCTCCAAACAAAAGACATCGAGTGGCTGAATGAATAAAAAAACATGACCCATACATCTGCTGTCTACAAGAAACCCACCTCATTAGAAGGGACTCACACAGACTGAAAGTGAAAGGATGGAAAAATATCTTTCAGGCAAATGGAAAGGAAAAGAAAGCTGGGGTAGCAATACTTATATCGGACAAAATAGACCTCAAAGTGAAGGCCATAACAAGAGATAAGGAAGGCCACTTCATAATACTAAAGGGATCAATACAACAAGAAGATATAACCCTGGTAAACATATATGCACCCAATGCAGGAGCACCCAAATTCATAAAAAAACTCCTGGAAGATATCAAAGGAGAGATCGACAACAATACAATCAGAGTAGGGGACTTTAATACACCACTGACAACACTAGATAAGCCCTCTAGACAAACAATCAGCAAAGATACAGCAATCCTAAATGACTCACTAGATCAGATGGACTTAATAGACATCTTCAGAACACTTCACCCCAAAGCCAGGGAATATACATTCTACTCAAATGCTCATAAGACATATTCAAAAATAGACCATATATTGGGTCACAAGCAAAGTATCCCCAAATTCAAGAAGATTGAAATCATAAAAAGTGTCTTCGCAGACCACGATGGCATATTATTAGAAATAAACTACAATAAATACAACCCAAAATACTCAAACACCTGGAAGCTGAATAGCATGCTATTAAATATTGATTGGGTTACCAATGAAATCAAAGAAGAAATTCAAAACATCCTGGAAACTAATGACAATGAAAACACAACAATCCAAAACCTATGGGACACAATGAAAGCAGTCCTGAGAGGGAAGTTTATAGCTCTACAGGCCTATCTCAAAAAACAAGAAAAAATGGTAGTAAATCATCTAACTCTACAACTCAAAGAATTAGAAAGAGAGCAACAAGAAAACCCCAGAGTAAGCAGAAGGAAGGAGATAATAAAGATTAGAGCAGAAATAAATGACATAGAGACCAAAAAAACAATACAGAAAATCAATGAAACCAAGAGCTGGTTCTTTGAAAGGATAAACAAGATTGACAAACCTCTAGCCAGACTCACCAAGAAGCAAAGAGAGAGGACCCAAATAAACAAAATCAGAAACGATAGAGGCAAAATAACAACAGACCCCACAGAAATACAAATGATTGTTAAAAAATACTATGGACAGCTCTACTCCAACAAACTAGACAACCTGGAGGAAATGGACATATTCCTAGAAAAATACAACATTCCAAAACTCAATCAGGAAGAATCTAATAATCTCAACAGGCAAATAACTATGGAAGAAATTGAAGCAGTCATCAAAAAGCTTCCAGCAAACAAAAGCCCAGGACCAGACGGCTTCACAGGGGAGTTTTACCAAACATTCAAGGAAGAACTAAAACCTATCCTCCTCAGACTACTACAAAAATTCAAGAGGAAGGAACACTTCCAAGCTCATTCTATGAAGCCAGCATCACCCTAATACCAAAACCAGGTAAAGACAACACAATGAAAGAGAATTACAGGCCAATATCCCTCATGAACATAGATGCCAAAATCCTCAACAAAATCTTAGCAAATCGGATCCAGCAGTACATCAGAAAGATCATACACCATGACCAAGTAGGATTTATCCCAGGGATGCAAGGATGGTACAATATCCGCAAATCAATAAACGTGATACATCACATAAACAAATTGAAAGAAAAAAACCACATGGTCATATCAATTGATGCAGAAAAAGCATTTGACAAAATTCAACACCCATTTTTGATAAAAACTCTCAACACGGTGGGAGTAGAAGGATCATACCTCAACATAATAAAAGCCATATATGACAGGCCCACAGCCAACATCATACTCAATGGACAAAAACTAACACCATTTCCCCTAAGAACAGGAACAAGACAGGGATGCCCCCTCTCACCACTCCTGTTCAACATAGTACTGGAAGTGTTAGCCATTGCAATTCGGCAAGAAGAAGAAATAAAAGGCATCCAAATTGGAAAAGAGGAAGTAAAACTGTCCTTATTTGCAGACAACATGATATTATACATACAAAACCCTAGAGACTCCATCAAAAAGCTACTAGACTTAATACATGAATTTGGCAATGTAGCAGGATACAAAATTAACCCCAAGAAATCTGAGGCATTTCTATACACCAATAGTGAACTTTCAGAAAGAGAGATTATAAAAACAATCCCGTTTACCATCGCACCAAAAAAATTAAGCTACCTAGGAATAAACTTAACTAAAGAGGTAAAAGACCTCTACTCAGAAAACTACAGGACGTTGAAAAAAGATATAGAGGAAGACATAAACAGATGGAAGAACATACCGTGTTCATGGATTGGTAGAATCAACATCATTAAAATGTCCATACTACCCAAAGCAATCTATAAATTCAACGCACTTCCCATTAAAATACCAACGGCATACTTCAGAGATCTAGAACGAACTCTCCAAAAATTCATCTGGAATAAAAAAAGACCCCGAATAGCTGCAGCAATCCTGAAAAAGACCAAAGTAGGTGGGATCTCAATACCAGATATCAAGTTGTATTACAAAGCCACTGTTCTCAAAACTGCCTGGTACTGGCACAAGCATAGGCATATAGATCAATGGAATAGAATAGAGAGCCCAGAAATCGGCCCGAACCAATATGCTCAATTAATATTTGACAAAGGAGGCAAGAACATACAATGGAGTCAAGACAGTCTCTTCAGTAAATGGTGTTGGGAAAATTGGACAGATATATGCAAGAAAATGAAACTAGACCACCAACTTACACCATACACAAAAATAAACTCAAAATGGATAAAGGACTTAAATGTATGACAGGAAACCATAAAAATTCTAGAAGAATCCAAAGGCAACAAAATCTCAGACATATGCCGAAGCAATTTCTTCACTGATACAGCTCCTAGGGCACCTGAAACTAAAGAGAAAATGAACAAATGGGACTACATCAAAATAAAAAGCTTGTGCACCGCAAAAGAAACCATCAACAAAACAACGAGAAAACCCACTGTGTGGGAAAACATATTTGCCAATGTCATATCTGATAAGGGCCCAATCTCCGAAATTTATAGGGAACTCATACAACTTAACAAAAGGAAGATAAACAATCCAATCAAAAAATGGGCAAAGGACCTAAATAGACACCTTTCAAAAGAGGACATTCAGAAAGCCAAGAGACATATGAAAACATGCTCAAAGTCACTAATCATCTGAGAGATGCAAATCAAAACAACAATGAGGTACCATCTCACACCTGTCAGACTGGCTATCATCAACAAATCAACAAACCACAAGTGCTGGAGAGGATGTGGAGAAAAAGGAACACTTGTGCACTGCTGGTGGGAATGCAGACTGGTGCAGCCACTATGGAAGACAGTATGGAGTTTCCTTAAAAAACTGAAAATGGAACTCCCATTTGACCCTGTGATACCACTTCTAGGAATATATCCCAAGAAACCAGAAACACCAATCAGAAAGGATATATACACCCCTATGTTCATAGCAGCACAATTCACCATAGCTAAGATCTGGAAACAGCCTAAGTGCCCATCAGTAGATGAATGGATTAGAAAACTGTGGTACATCTACACGATGGAATACTATGCTGCTGTAAAAAGGAAGGAACTCTTACCATTTGCAACGTCATGGATGGAACTGGAGAGCATTATGCTAAGTGAAATAAGCCAGTCAATGAAGGAAAAATACCACATGATCTCACTCATTCATGGATAATAGAGACCATTATAAACTTTTGAACAATAATAGATACAGAGGCAGAGCTGCCTCAAACAGATTGTCAAACTGCAGCGGGAAGGCCGGGGAGGGTTGGGGGGCAGGAGGTAGGGGGGTAAGAGATCAACTAAAGGACTTGTATGCATGCATATAAGCATAACCAATGGACTTAAGACACTGGGGGATAGGGGAGGCTAGGGGACTGTCTAGGGCGGGGGGATAAAATGGACACATATGTAATACCCTTTGTAATACTTTAAGCAATAAATTAAAATAAATAAATAAATAAATAAATAAATAAATAAACAAACAAACATAGTAATGGAAGTCCTAGCCACAGCAATCAGACAAAAAGAAGAAATAAAAGGCACCCAAATTGGAAAGGACGAAGTAAAACTTTCATCATTTGCAGATAACATGATACTGCATATAGAGAACCCTAAACAGGCCACCACAAAACTACTAGAACTGATAAATGAATTCAGTAAAGTAGCAGGATACAAAATAAACATCCAGAAATCAGTTGCATTTTAATGAACTATCAGATATGGAAACTAAAAAACAAACAAACAAACAAAAAAACCCAATCCCATTCACAATTGCTTCAAAAAGAATAAAATACCTAGGAATAAATTTAACCAAGGATGTAAAAGATCTGTACTCGGAAAATTATAAGACAGTGAAGAAAGATGATACAAATAAGTGGAAGCATATACCATGTTCATGGATAGGAAGACTTAACATCATTAAAATATCCATACTATCCAAAGCAATCTACAGATTCAATGCAGTGCCTATCAAGATACCAAAGATAGTATTGTTTTACATGTGATGACAAACTAGTTCCTAAATGTAGGGTATAGTCTGCTGTCACAACCAGGAAATTTCTCTGGAAAATGATATATCATGGAGTTCTTCAAATATTAAAATAGACACAAATAGTATTGGAGAAAATTTGTTCATAAGACTGGTAAAATAAACTATGGTAAATTCAGCTCCTATTCTCTAACTTATTAATCTCACAAACCTGAGAGGTGGGTTTTATAATTCCCGTTTAACAATGAGAAAATTGTGGCTCAAAGAGGCTATGCAAGTTGCCCAAAATCAAATAGCAGGTAAGTGGTTGAGTCTATCTAACTCTGGATTTCATGCTTCTTCCAGAAAACCACACTGCGTTCAACATTTTCTTCTTCAACAGACTTCCAAGTTGGTTATGTTAACTGCATAAATCCTTTGGTATTAATATCAGTGAATGTTCCCATATTAGTCGCGATTCTCCAGAGAAACAGAATCACTTGGATATAAAAGGAGATTTATTATAAAGAATTGGTTCACACAATTATGCAAGTTGAGAAGTCCCATAATCTGCTGTATGCAAGCTAGAGATCCAGGGACGCCAGTGATATAATCTGGTTTGAATCCTAAGGCCTAAGAACCAAGGACACTGATGATTTAAATCCTAGTACAAAGGCAGAAGAAGATGAGAGAAGACGTCCCAGCTCAAGCAGTGTAGCAGTGTGGCAAAAAATAGGTGCCAATTCCTCCTTCCTCCACCTTTCTGTTGTGTTCAGGCTGTCAACAGATCAGTTGATGCCCATCCACACTGGTGGGGGAGGGGGGCATTCTGCTAAATTTACTGATTCTATTGCTAATGCTAATGCTAATCTCATCCAGAAACACCCTCACAGACACACTGAGCAATAATGTTTAACTGTATATTGGCACATCCCTTTACACATAAAATTAACTATCGCAGTCCCTATAAAGCGGTTTTGGACACCTGGTGTTTACTATACAGGATTTTGGCCAAAACAACTGGTGCTAAACTAAATGTTGTCATCACTTGAACCATTGACTCAAATAAATGGACTTATAACCGTACCCACATGTATTAGGGACTAGACTTGTTCAAACACACACACACTTAAACTTGGAGTCAATAGAGTCTTCCTCACTGAAGACAACACTAAATCAATTTGTAATGAGATTAAAATGTTAAGATAACAAGGAGAATAAATGTCCTGCCATACTTAGAATCAAAGATCCATTGTATCACTGTTTTATAAGCCATGTGGGGGAAAGTGAATTGAAGGTCAAGCTGACAGATTTCCATGGTAATGAATGGAGTGCTCAGACACCAATATTGTCAGACCCAACCTATAGCCCAATTACACTTTTCTTACATTGACCTATCCAGATGGAGAGGAAATCAAAGCACCTACTAAATGAATGTAAAAGTGATCGTTAAGAATTAGTAGGACCACCCTGACCAGTATCTCCGTGGTTATAGCACCAGCCTGTGCACCAAAGGGTTGTGGGTTCGATTCCTGGTCAAGGGCAAGTACCTGGGTTGCAGGTTCGATCTCTGGCCCCAGTCAGGGTATGTGCAGGAGGCAACCAATCAATGTGTCTCTCTCACATCAATGTTTCTCTTTCCCCCTCCCTGCCTCCCTTCCGCTTGCTCTAAAAATCAATGGAAAAAATATACTTGGGTGAGGATTACCAACAAAAAAAGAATTAGTAGGACATGTGCCCTAAAGGTTAGGACATGTCCTTATTGCTCGAGCTGAGTGACAACTTGGATCTATAGATTTAGCATTGTTCTTGGCATTTCCTTATAGCTCAGTGCTTTTAAATAGTTTATTTGGCTGGTACCTTGGTAGTGAAATGCAGTTGGTACAGTTTTACAAATCCCTCCCAGAAAACAAATTAATATACATCATCTCCCCTTTTGGCACATGGAAGCCCATCTGTCCCAGTCTAACCTGCCAAGTCAGCTCAATACTGAGCCAGTCAGTGTTGGCTGACACACAAGCTGGTGTCCTGCAAGATGTCATCCACCTGCTGTCTCAAGGCTTGTATTGCAAAATTAGGTTGTATTTTAGTGTTAGGTCATTCTGAAGTCCTGTGCCTGCTGGTGGGAAAAATAAGTGGAATTCATCCCCCCAATATCTGATGGCTTTTCGTGACCAGATATACATCTGTTGGAACTTTTTAGGGGTGGCCTTGACAAAAAGCAGGGTGCCAGCTGGTTAAATGACCCCTCAGGATGTCTTTTCAGTTAAGGAAAAAGAGCCTGAATTCCAGATCCATTTGGGAAGGCAGGGGTGGGTGGGTGAGTGGGTGGGAAGAGATCAACCAAAGAACTTGTATCCATATATGCATAACCCATGGGCACAGACAATAGGATGGTGAAGGTCGGGGAGGGGAAGATTGGAGGGGGGGCTAGAAGGGGTCAATGGGGGAGAAAGGGGACATACGTAATGCTCTCAACAGTAAATATTTTTTAATTTAAAAAAAAATAATTTTAAAGATTAGCAAGAAAATTCGGGGCAAAAGACAGTGCCTTTAAACTGATTCTAGGAAGGATTTCCTATTTGAAGAGGATAAGACATTGGAATGCATTATTAAGGGAGATTGGGAAGACCCTTTTCCAAAGACTTTAAAGCAAAAGGGTGACTAATGTTCTGCGAAACTTCTCTGAACCAAGACATAGACTGGAATGCTATTCATAGTCAATTTCCATGCATCTGTGATTGACCAGCTTTACTTGGATTTTAGAGTCCCTTCCTAGGAAACATAGTGATGTTAACATTTATTTTTTGCATATGCTCTATAATTTCCCAAAATGCTATTATATATTATCATAATTTATTGTTACAGGAAAGTATGAGGAAGGTAGAGCATGATTATAGGTTAAATGTCATAAAATACTACAAAGATTTTAGTTATGGTGCCCGGGGAGGGAGCAGTGGGGAGAGAGCAGACAGGAAAGATGGCAGTCCTCAAAAAAGAACTCCTCTCTTTGGCAAAGCATTGGTGTATGCCTCTATAATAGTGTATTATGATAACCAGCCTTAAAATGGACAAGCAAAAAGGGAACTGAGAGACCATCAAGTTTATTCTCCAGTTTTCCAATCAAGAAATGGGCAGTGATCAGGCCAAGTTATGTCAAGAGAGAGGCAGAACTGACCAAAAACATAGGTCGCCTAACTCCCAGCCCTATACCCTTCCCATCTGTCTACATCTACACAGTCTCCCCTATAATTCTCACTTCTTTCAGTTTTATACCTTATCCATACCAGAAACCTGAGTTTAAAATTGATTGTAAATGAACAATAAATAATTTTACTTATTTCCTATGAAAAACACTATGAGCATCACTTTTACTTTTAGCTGCCAGTTTTAAAGAACAAAAAAGTAGAAAATAAATAGCAACTGATAGTAAGAATGATAGTAAATTCTATATATAAACATATCACTATTTATCCAGTGATGGGCATTTATCCTACAGTTGGGTTATTCTGAATAAAGCTGCTAGGAATATTCTCACACATATCTTTTGGAGGCTATAATCACTCATTTCTGTTGGTTTATATTCTTAGAAGTGGAATTAATTAATCATGGGAGATCCTTGATATTTCCCCTCAAACTTTATAGTCTTTGAACTTCTCGCATCCGTAAATGCAACCACCACCACCTATTTTCACACTCCAAATCTATGTGTTATCTCACCTTCATACCACCACCATTCACTCAATCATGAGTCCTTTTGTAATCTGAATTTGTCTACATCTAACATTCAAAATGTAATCTGAATTTGTCTACATCTAACATTCCTGCTACTAACATCTTTCAGTCACCATCACCCTATCTCAAGGCTACTGAAATTATCTCCCAAATGCCTCCTTGCTTCCACTTTTGACCTCCTCGGTTTCTCTCTACATAGCATTCAAGGTCTTAGTATTGTAAATCATCCTATCTAATAAAAGAGAAACATGGTAATTAGCCGTACATCCGCTACCCTTCCCATTGGCTAATCAGGGTGATATGCAAATTAACTGCCAGCCAAAATGGCGGCCGGCAGCCAGGCAGCTTGAAGCGAACATGAGGCTTGCTTGCTTCAGTGACGGAGGAAACCAACGTTCCCTGCCTGCCTTGCTGGCCTCTGAGCTTGCAGTTTGAAACATTGTTACAAATATAGAAGCTAAACAAAACCCCAGAAACCTGCTTTCAGCCAGCCGAGATCTCAGAGCTGGAGTTGATACAGTGTTTCGATTATAGAACCCAAACAAACCAGATACCTGCTTTCAGCAGCAGAGGCCTCAGAGCTGGAGCCAGAGCTAAAGCTGGCCCACAATAAAAAAAAAAGAAAAGAAAAAAAGGAGAGGTTGGGAGCTTCAGTCCCCCGCCAGCCTGAAAACGGCCCTCAGCCCCTCACCCAGACTGGCCAGGCACCCCAGTGGGGACCCCCACCCTGAAGGGTGTGTGACCAGCTGCAAACAGCCATCATCCCCTCACCCAGGCTGGCCAGGCACCCAAGCAGGACCACCACCCTGATCCAGGACACCCTTCAGGGCAAACCAGCCGGCCCCAACCCATGCCCCCAGCCGCGAGGCCTCCGAGCACCACTATCAGCAGAGCCGAGAGGCCTCCCGGCACCAGGATTGGTGTAACAGGGGGCAGCGCCCAAACCCCCTGATCGCCCTGCAGCTCTGTGTGTGACAGGGGCCGGGGCCACAACCTCCCTATCCGCCCTGCTCTGTTCATGACAGGGGAAGGCGCCCCAACCCCCTGATCAGCCCTGCTCTGTGCCTGATGGGGGGAGCTCCCCAACCCCCTGATTGCCCTGCGGCTCTGTGTGTGACAGGGTGCGGCACCCCCCCCCCCGCCCCCACGGGACCTGCTCTGTGTGTGATGGGGTAGAGCCATAACCTCCCCATCTGCCCTGCCCTGAGTGTGAGAGTGGCGGCGCCCCAACCCCCTGATCTGCCCTGCTCTGTGTGTGACAGGGGGGAGCTCCCCAACCCCCTGATGGGCCCTGCTCTGTGCGTGACGGGGGGAGCTCCCCAACCCCCTGATCGACCCTGCTCTGTGCGTGACAAGGTACGGAGCCCCAACCCCCCTGATGGGCCCTGCTCTGTGCGTGACAGGGGGCGGTGCCCCAACCTCCCCATTGACCCTGCCTTGAGTGTGATAGGGGGCGGTGCCCCAACCCCCCAATCGGCCCTACCCTGAGCGTGACTGAAGGTGGCGTCACAACCTCCCGATCCGCCCTGCTCTGTGCATGACAGGGGGCGGCGCCCCAACTCCCCAATTGGCCCTGCTCTGAGCCCGACCAGGGGCTGCACCTAGGGATTGGGCCTGCCCTCTGCCACCCGGGAGCAGGCCTAAGCCAGCAGGTTGTTATCTCCCGAGGGGTCCCAGACTGCGAGAGGGCACAGGCTGGGCTGAGGGACCCCTCCTCCCCCCGAGTGCACAAATTTTTGTGCACTGGGCCTCTAGTATCATATTATTTGCTTGCTTAAAACCTTCCTTCAAATTTCTAATAAAACCAAACTCCTTTCCTGGCTTACAAAGTCCTATTTTTTTTTTTAATCTGGCTACTACCTACCTCTCAAACTTTTTCCTTTATGCCAGTGCTCCAGCTACCTCTGGACTTCCTTCTTGAGTACACTAAGCTCATTTCCAAGGCACTCATAGCAGGTATCTTCTTCAGCTGAGAAGGCTATTCCCCTAATCTTTGTATGTCTAGCTCCTTCTGTTCACTCAGTTCTCAACCCAAAAGTCACCATGTCTGAGAGGCTTTCTCTGAACACCTGATCTAGTCTAGCCATTTGGTTTCTGGCTTTTACAACAATGTAGTTTAATTCTCCGCAGGGAAATTGTGACTATCTGATATTTTTATTTATTCCTTTCTTTATTGTGTGTTTCAATACAACAATGTATGCTCCATGAAGACAGGGAGCACTGCCTGTAAACTGCCATGCCCATGCTGACTCCAGACCTGGCGTACAGAATAAATGAATGACTTTAGTGACAGCAAGGGTCCAAATGTCCTCCAGCAGTCCTCAGAAACTGACATGTAGAACTGGAGAAAGCAGATGGTTGGAATAATTCAAGTTAGAAGTCTGACAGGTGTTCGCAAGCTTTGTTCAGGAAGTGATGATGTTGAGGGCATTGGATAGCAAAGGGAAGAAGCTATGTGGGGAGACAATATGGCTGCTGAAGGGAAACTGGAGATCTTGACATAGTTATCAGTAAATATTTGCTGAATGAATGAATGGATAAGTTAATGGAAGGATAAATAAAACAAAGAGATGGTAATAATTAAATGAATTATGATAGCATTCAAAACTCATTCTACCGTGTTGCTTCTGAAAGTTGAAAGAGGACAGCTTGCCCCAAACATATCAATAAAAGGCCCAAGACCCAGTGCTAGTACCAGCCTGCATTGCTTCATAGCTGGACCTCACCTGGGCACCTCCAAGCCCAATACAAATAGCAAATAGCAGCTGTCTGCAGATCCCTCTGTAGCTCCTGCTGGGTATCCCCAGGAAGTGGCTGACTTTGCACCTTCCTGGAGGCTCTAGAGCCAGTGCACCAGTAGAGAGCTTCAGACCATAGCAAATTACAAGTCTACACATCCACAAGTGACACACCCAAGAGGCAGACTCAATGAGCACCAGAACCCCACTGAAGCAAGTTCTGCTCCATAAGAGTGTTTGCTACACAGCAGTTCTTCCATTGTAGATGTAGCTATTCCTCACAGCTAACTGGCCTGGAAGTCAATTCCTCCCAGTGATGCCAACAGCAATCAAGGCTCAACTACAAGACTGTGTAAACAGCCCATACCAGGGCACACCTAGAGTGCCCAGCTCAAGTGACTGGGGAGGCTGAGCCACTGGGCTCTATAGGACACATAATACATAAGGCCACTCTACCAATTCCAGGAGACATAGCAGCTCTACTTAATACATAGAAACAAATATAGGGAAGCAGCCAAAATGCAAAGACAAACATGTCACAAATAAAAAAAATGGAAGAAAACAAACTACTGGACACAGAGTTCAAAACAATGATTAAAAGGTTACCCAAGAATATTCATGAGACTTTCAAGAATCTTAGAATGTCAAAGACATGAAAACAGACCAGTCAGGAATTAAGCATACACTAACTAAAATAAAGAATAATTTACAGAAATTCAACAGTAGAATAGAGGATTCTGAAAATCAAATCAATGATTTGGAATATGAGGGAGCAAAAAGCACCCAACCAGAAGAGCAAAAAGAATAAAAAAATATGAAGATACTATAATGAGTCCTAGGACAACTTCAAGTGTATCAACATTTGCATTATGGGGGTGCCAGAGGAGAAGAGAGAGAGCAATACATTGAAAACCCATTTGAAGAAATAATGGCAGAAAACTTCCCCTACCTGGTAAAAGAAATAGTCTTATAATCTAGGAAGCACAGAAAGTCCCAAACAAGAGGAACACAAAGAGGCCCACAACAAGACACATCATAATTAAAATGCTGAGGGTTAAAGACAAAGAGAGAATTTTAAAAGCAGCAAGAGAAAAGCAGTTAGTTACCTACAAGGGAGTGCCAATACAACTGTCAGCTTATTTCTCAATGGAAACTTTGCAGGCCAGAAGTGATTGGCAAGAAATATTCAAAGTGATGAGTAGTAAGGACCTAGTACCAAGTTTACTCTACCCAGCAAAGCTCTCATTTAGAATTGAGGGTAAGATAAAGAGCTTCACAAACAAGAAAAGCTAAAGGAGTTCATCACCATCAAACCAGTATTACATGAAATGTTGAAGGGTATTCTTCAAGAAGAGGAAGAAAAAGAAGAAGAAGGAGAAAAGGGAGGAGGAGGAAGAGGGGGAGATAAAAAATATGAACAATAAAATGACAACAAATACATATCAACAGTTGAATCTAAAAATAAAAAATAAATGAACAAGAGATCTAATGAACAAAGTAAACTGGTTAATAAAATAGAATCAGAAGCATGGAAGCATGGAACAGACTGACGAATCTCAGAGGAAAGGGGTGAGGGAGAACGGGAAGAGATTAACCAAAGGTCTTACCTCTGGACTCAAACAGTAGAGTGGTGAAGGCCTAGGGTGGGGAAGGAACCAGGTTGAGGTGGGTAATTGGGGGAAATAAAGGTGACATCTGTGATACTCTCAACAATAAAGATTTAAAATTGGGGAGGGAAAGAAAGTTAAAAGAAATAATATCTTTATGTAAATATGTAACTTATTTTCAGCAGGTCTCTGATGATATGGCTAGTTCTCTCCCTCCCCCCACCTATAGTCTAAGGAATAAGCCACGCTGTTTGAGATAGCTTTCTTACAGACTCACAATTAAGACTCTATCCATATGTATATTATTAATTTCCAATTGCACTAAATTGAACAGTACCTAATGTAAGCACAATAAGTTTGCTACAAAAAAATACCCCACAAAACACATTATCACTCAGTTTTCCTGCACTGTCTCTATAAATCAGTGCTATTTTTTTAAAGTTCAAGATATACTGAAAACCTTTACTAAATACAAACATCATAAATCATTAACTGGTCATTTCTAAAATTTATTTTAACTCCAGCCAGTGGTAACTATTACTGGGATTTGTTTCCACTCACAAGCATGCAGTATTATTTCAGGATAGTCAATGCTGTAATTTTGAAAGGGTCATCTAAGAATAGATCTTAAATGAATGCAATGGGAAATATTGTCAATAGAATACTGAGTGACTTAAAGCCCCATGGAGGCCTTGATAATGTCATTTCCCAGCAGTCAAATCAGAAGTCAGCACCAGGTGGCCTTGTTGATAGTCTGGGGAAGGATCTCACTGCCTGAGAAAGAGAGAATGTGAAGTCCTGTGAACCCCCAGAAGGATGGAAATAAAGGAAGGAGTAATGAAGGAGGCAAAAAAGCAAATGAGCCCAGAGAAATTCCCAGAACGTGATGGAACCAGAGATCTCATCAGGCTGCTGAACAAAAGCAAAGAGACTCCATTCATCTCTGCTTTACAGTAGGCCCTTTTGTTTTACTCATATGGTTTCTCTTTTATTCATATATCACAGTGTTGAGATGATATCAAGAGAAAAAGGAAGTAGAGAGAGAAGAGGAGGGAGAAGAGTGAAGAAAAGCACTTCTTTCATTAGAAAAGCATTTTATTTCCACAGGGAAATGGTCTAAGATAAATTTATCTTCCCCAACATTCTGAAAATTCTCCGCAGGCCAATAGGCCAGCCCATCCCTGTGGGAAGCTGCTGCCTCCAACTGGCTTGTTGGTTTTATTTAGACCAGGCATCAGCCCAGTACCTCCGTTTCTTTTTTCTCCATCTGAAACTGTGATTGACCCCACTGACTGATGGTGATGTTGTAAAGCATGCTGAACATCTTGGAATGAAACCTGTTCATGGACAGAACTTTCAACTCCACGCACTTAATTCCCATGACACTAAGCAGCAGTGTCACCATTGTGGAACATTTACCATTTGCCAGCTTTGTGAGAAACAAGTTACTTACAAGACCTCATTGGATTTGACAATATTTACACATACAAATGTACAACCACCAGGAAGGAAGATTTCTCCATCCTAAAGCTAAGGAAGCTAAAGCATAATAACTTATTATGAAAGTAATAAAATTGTTGAATTTGGACCTGAATCCACATCTGACTCCAGAGCCCAGGTTGTCTTAAAATAGTTTTAAATTAGATAAAATAAAGCAATTAGAATAGTGAGTTTGTTGGGAGTTGGAGTTATGGAAAAGATAAAGTGAATTTCATAGCAAAGTTGGAATTATCTACACCACCCTTGAGCCCATGCACTTGCACAGAGAATTGATTGTTGACTGGTAAGTGGTGAAAGCGACAGTCATCTGGAGTTCCAGGCCAGGCTCTTCTTCCTGACCATAGTCATGCCCCTAACCTCCTTAGATCTCTTTAAATCTTATCTGTTAAATGAAATGTCTCTCAGGGCCTTTACAGCTCTAAAATATTCCCATTGGATTCCCATCAGTAGCCTATTTCTGGGTAGCGTGAAGTATGTCACATGCCATCTGAAAAAAGAGGTTACATTAGTAATTACAAAATTAGGTCAACAGCACCTGCAGGACTGCCTGTAGCACTAGTGAATGCAAAGTATCCTGACATTAAAACTAGCAAATGGGTTGGGTCAAATGGGTTGGTATACTAAGTTTTAGGTGACTCTATTGTCATACTAGTTGCTTTCTGTTCTGGATAGTATTGCTGTGTAACAAGCAGCCCCCAAACTAGTGGCTACTTGATTTTGTTCACAATTTTGTGGGTCAGAAATTTGAAAATAACTCAGGTGGGCTGTTTAATTCTAATCCACATACATTATCTATGGTGGCTGGAGCTGGAGGATACCCCTCCAAGATGGTTTCCTCATCTGCATGTCTGGAGACTCCCTCCACATGGCTTCTCATCCCTCTGGCCTCTTCCTGTGGCTTAGACTTCTCCCAGGATGGCTGTCTCAGGGTATTCATAGGTCTCACATGGCGAGTGGCTTCTAAATGACCAGACAAAAGCTGTCAGTCCTCGTAGAGGCTATGCCCAGAGTGGAATAGTGTCACTTCCATTATAACCTATTAGTCAAAGCAGTCACAGAGTAGTTCAGATTTAAAAGGGGATGAAACAGCTTCCACATTTCAATGTCAGATTGTCAATCTACCATGGTGTCCTACCTCAGAATCTGGCCAGAAGGGTCCCAGGTAACGTCTGGTTTTGGAGAAAGTCAGTGTTCCAGGACACAGAACAGCAACCACCCACCAGAAAGGACCGTTGCCTGCCCAACATCCATGATCCAACCAGCTCTCTTCTGGCAGCAGAACCTTGGGGAACCTGACTTCCTCACCTTTTAGTTCAGTTCATGTGGTTTGGATAGCAGATAGATTTACCCTTGGAACATGTGATTTGGACCTGACCAATATCATCAGTGTCTAGAACAGCCGTGGGAAAACTACGGCCCGTTGGCCGGATCCGGCCTGTTTGAAATGAATAAAACTAAAAAAAAAAAAAAGACCGTACCCTTTTATGTAATGATGCTTACTTTGAATTTATATTAGTTCACACAAACACTCCATCCATGCTTTTGTTCCAGCCCTCCGGTCCAGTTTAAGAACCCATTGTGGCCCTTGAGTCAAAAAGTTTGCCCACCCCTGGTCTAGAACAATGTCTGGCACATAGTAAGTCTTCACTGTAAATAAGTGGAAGAAAAATAATTAATTCCTCTGGTCACAAGGGTTGTTTAAGGGATGGACATATGATTCAAGTTCAAGGACTTCTAGAAGGATAGAGGTATCCTCTTTATGCTGAACTTGGAGTTGTCAGCATGTAATCCTAGAGTCATTGAGAGACACTACAAGGTAAATCCCTGTAAGAGAATGGAGCTGACCCAGGGGAAAAGAAAACTGAGAGATGAAAAAAAAGCAAGACAAAGTCTTGATGACATCAGTTAACAGTCAGCTGTGCCTAAAGTTAGTCTATCTCCTGGACTATTCAGCTAAATGGCTAAAATCCAAAACACTGACACCACCAAATTTGGTTAGGATGTAGGACAACTAGAACTCATTTGTTAGTGGTGGGAATGCAAAGTAGAACAGCCACTTTGAAGGACATTTTGGTAGTTTTTTACAAAGCTCATCATTGCCTTTACCATACTATGCAGCAGTCATGATCCTAGGTACTTACCCAAATGAATTAAAAACTTACATTTACGGAGGAGTGGAGGGGGGGTGGCAAAAGGGGGATAAGGATACATATGTAATACCTTAATCAATAAAGAAAAAAATAAAAAATAAAAAACAGCTTACATTTACGCAAAAACCTGTACATTGCCCTAGCCAGTTTGGCTAAGCAGTTACAAAGAGTTGGCCTGCAGATTGAAGGTATCTGGGTTCAATTCTGGTCAAGGGCACATACCTTGAGCACCAGCCCTAGTCAAAGTGCATGGGGGAAGCAACTAATTGTCTCTCACGTCGATGTTTCTCTCCCTGTCTCTCCCCCTCCCTTCCACTCTCTCTAAAAATCAATGGAAAAATATCCTCGGGTGAGGATTAATAAAAAACAAAAACCTGCATATATATATGTGTGTGTGTGCATATATATATACTAGAGGCCCGGTGCACAAAAATTTGTGCACTCGGGGGGGGGGCGGGAGGGGGTCCCTCAGCCCGGCCTGTGCCCTCTCGCAGTCTGGGACCTTTAGGGAGATAACGACCTGCTGGCTTAGGCCTGCTCCCGGGTGGCAGAGGGCAGGCCCAATCCCTAGGTGCAGCCCCTGGTCGGGCTCAGAGCAGGGCCGATTGGGGAGTTGGGGCGCTGCCCCATGTCATGCACAGAGCAGGGCGATCCGGAGGTTGTGATGCCACCTTCAGTCACGCTCAGGGTAGGGCCGATTGGGGGGTTGGGGCACCGTCCCCTGTCACACTCAAGGCAGGGTCGATGGGGAGGTTGGGGCGCCACCCCCTATCACGCACAGAGCAGGGCCCATCAGGGGGTTGGGGCGCTGCCCCCTGTCACACACAGAGCAGGGCCGATCGGGGGGGTTGGGGTGCCACCACTCTTACACTCAGGGCCGGGCCGATGGGGAGGTTATGGCTCTACCCCGTCACACACAGAGCAGGGCCCATGGGGGGCGGGGGGGGGGGGGGGGGTTGGCGAGCTCCCCCCTATCAGTCACAGAGCAGGGCTGCTCAGGGGGTTGGGGCCCCGCCCCCTGTCACACACAGAGCCGCAGGGCGATCAGGGGGTTTGGGCGCTGCCCCCTGTCATGCTGATCCCAGTGCCGGGAGGCATATTAACCTTTTTACTATATAGGGTAGAGGCCTGGTGCATGGGTGGGGCCAGCTGGTTTGCCCTGAAGGGTGTCCTGGATCAGGGTAGGGGTCCCCCACTGGGGTGCCTGGCCAGTCTGGGTGAGGGGCTGAGGGCTGTTTTCAGGCTGGGAGTGACTGAAGTTCCCAACCACTCCTTTTTTTCTTTTTTCTTTTTTTATTCTGGGCCAGCTTTACCTTGAGGCTTGGCTCCAGCTCTTAGGCCTCCGTGGCTGAAAGTAGGTTTCTGGCCTTTGCTTACAATGTTGCGAAACTGCGGGCTGAAGTCCGGCGGTATTTGTTACAGTGTTTCTTAAACTGCTGGCTCAGAGGCCTGCAGCCGCAGGCGGGGAACGTTGGTTTCCTCCAAAGATCCTCCGTCACTGAGGCAAGCAAGCCTCATGTTAGTTTCAAGCTGCCTGGCTGCCGGCCGCCATCTTGGCTGACAGTTAATTTGCATATCTCGCTGATTAGCCAATGAAAAGGGTAGCGGTCATACGCCAATTACCATGTTTCTCTTTTATTAGTGTAGATATATATATATGGCAGCTTTCTTTATGATTGCCCCAAATTGGAAACAACCAAGATTTACTTTAGTAGGTGAATAGATAAGCTATGGTACATCCATGCAATGGACTATTATTCTGATATAAAAAGAAATTAGCTATCAAGGCATAAAAAAAAAACATGGAAGAAACTTAAATGAATATTGCTAAGTGAAAGAAACCAGTAATGAGAAGCTAAAGGCTACACAATGAATGATTCCAAATAAATGACTTTCTGGAAAAGGCAAAACTCAAAAGGGACAAGTAGAGAGAGGGAGAGAAGAAGGAGCAAATAGGTGGAGCACAGAGGATTTTTAGGGCAGGGAAACTATTAGTGCACGGGGGGGGGGGGGGTGTCCCTCAGCCCAGCCTGCACCCTCTCCAATCCCAGGGATCTGGCCTAAACCGGAAGTCAAACATCCCTCTCACAATCCTGGACCACTGGCTCCTAATCGCTCACCTGCCTGGTCACCCCTAACTGCCCCCCCCCACTGGCCTGATCGCCCCTCACTGCCTCTGCATGCCAGCCTGATTGCCCCTAACTGCCCCCCCTGCCAGCCTGGTCACCCATTACTGCCCCCCCCCGCCCCCCGCCAGCCTGGTCATCCCCAAGTGTCTCCCTCTGCTGGCCTGGTCACCCCTAACTGTCCCCCTCTGCCAGCCTGGTTGCCCCCAACTGCCCCCCTTCTGGCCTAGTCACCCCTCATTGCCCCCCTGCCAGCCTAATCGCCCCCAACTGCTCCCCCGCCAGCCTGATTGCCTTTTATTGCCCCCCCTGCTGGCCTGGTTGCCCCAAACTGCTCCCCTCTGCCAGCTTGGTCACTCCTAACTGCCCCCCCTCCTGGCCTGGTTACCCCCAACTGCCCACCCTGCCAGCCTGGTTGCCTCTCACAGCCCCCCTGCCACTGCCCTGGTTGCCCCACACAGCCTGCTGTTCAGTCATTTGGTTGACACCTCACTAACCCCCCTGCCGGCCTGGTCGCCCCCTGCAGACTGCTTGTTCAGTCATTTGGTCGTCCCTCACTAACCCCCCTGTTGACCTGGTTGTAGGCAGCCATCTTGTGAGGACGTGAGGGTTAACTTGCATATTACCTCTTTATTATACAGGATGATTCTATATTAGTGGATGCATGTCATTATACAATTGCCAAAACCCATAGAATATACAACACAAAGGGCAAACCCTAATGTAAACTATGGATAATGATAATGTATCAATATTGGCTTATCAGTTGTTATAAATATACCACACTAATGCAAGATGTGGTATAATAGGGGAAACTGTGTGCAGGAGGGGATGGGGGATGGTGGGAAGAGGGTTATATGGAGACTTTATTTTCTTTTCAACTTTTCTGTAAGCCTAAAATTGCTCTAAAAAATAAAGTGGTTTTTTTAGAAATATGTTTTTATTGATTTCAGAGAGAAAAAGGTAGAGGGAGAAAGAGATAAAAAAAAATCAGTGATGAGAGAGAATCATTGATCATCTGCCTCTTGCATGCCCCCCTACTGGGGATTAAGCCCACAACCCAGGCATGTCCCTGACCAGGAATTGAACCGTGACTTCCTGGCTCATAGGTCAAGACTCAACCACTGAGCCACACTGGCCAGACTAAGGTGTTTTTGTGTGTGTGTGTTTTAAAGCTGTATAATCTTGATGGCATAATTTGTCATACCTATGCCTAAAATTAGTCCATCCCCTGGACTATTCAGCTACAAATCAATACATTGTCTTTTTAGCTTAACCAAGCTTGGGTTCATTTTCTGTTACTTATAATAAAAAAACAACAACAAACGAACATAGTCCTGATAGCTTTGGGGAAGAAATTCAGTTTGGTGGCCACAAAATGGCATGCAAAGACTATGACAGAACCTGATGAAGACAGACAGCAGTCAGCAAAGGATATTAGGATTTTCCAACAACCAGGAAGTGCTAGGATGGGCCTTCCCATGGCCCTGGTAATGAGAAAAATGGAAGCCATATGCCAGCCAGAATCAAGGTGCCAGGTGAAGGCTCAGGGATAGGACTCCAGACTAGAGAATGGGGAATGGAAAGAGAAGGTGGGAGCTGAAATACTGAACAGATTGTCAAGACAGTCAGTTCCCAGGGAACAAGGCAAAAGCCAGATATCAAGAACAATGAAACTTACTCTGAACAGACCATATAACATGTCCATTGCATGTCACTCAGTAGGTACTCCCAGTCTCCCTTACCTCTCCTACTTTTTCTTTATTCCTTAGCATTTTATCACTAACAGCTATTAATTTACTTACTTATTATGTTCCACTTGGGAAAATCTAGATTAATGAGGGCAGCACTCATCTGTTTTGTTCATGAACCTAAAACAGCACCTGGAATATAGTAGGTGCTTATTAAATATTTGTTAAATGCTAAATGAATTACTCTTCTTGGATAAGATAATGGGAGAGAATTAAAAGAGGGACTATAGATTGCTTGAATTCAAATATTAGTATAGGGTTGGATAATAAAGTGCTAGAAAGGTAGTAATGGTTAGATTTTAGCAATTCTCCCTGAATCCTATATCACCCCTTAGTCCCTGCACCATCTCTTTCCTTCTCTTTCATAATCAAACATCCTGGAAGACACTTTGCATTCCTCATCCCCACTCTCCCAGATTCACTGTAATATTGCAGCCACCATTCCATTGAAACAACTCTCATAAAGGCCATACTTTTTAACAAAATCAAATGCACTTTGTTTTAAATGTTTATTGTTGAAAGTATTACATAGGTCCTCCTTTCTCCCCCATAAACCCCTTCCAGCCTGATCCCATCCTCCTCCCACTCCCCAAACCCTCAGCACCCCATTATCTGTGTCCATGGGTTATGCATATATGCATACAAGGTCATTTGTTGATCTCTTCCCACCCACCTTCCCCTGCCTTCCCTCTGAGGTTCAATAGTCCGTTCATTTTCTATAACTCTGGGTCTATTTTTGACCATCAGTT
Source organism: Myotis nattereri (assembly GCF_964212035.1). NCBI lineage: Eukaryota > Metazoa > Chordata > Mammalia > Chiroptera > Vespertilionidae > Myotis > Myotis nattereri. The sequence continues at coordinate 127,840,947 of NC_138075.1, read as the reverse complement.
TGTTTGGTTCATTAAATTCCACATATGAGTGAAATCATGTGATACTTATCTTTCTCTGACTGGTTTATTTCACTCAGCATAGTACTCTCCAGGTCCATGCATGATGTTGCAAATGGTAAGAGTTCTTCCTTTTTTATTGCTGCATAATATTCCATTGTGTAACTGTACCATAGTTTTTTTATCCACTCATCTGCTGATGGCCACTTAGGCTATCCAAGTCTTAGCTATTGTAAATTGCGCTGCTATGAATATAGGGGTGCATATATTTTAAATGCACTTTTTAGTCCCTATGTCTCTTAGCATCTTCTACTTTCTCCTTCTTAAAAGTTCCTCTTCCTTCAGCTTTCATACCCTTCTGGTTTTCCTCTTGCCTTTTTTTTTTTTTTTTACCTTTCTCAGTCCCTTCACAGGCTCTCTTTACTCTTTGCTTGAAATGCTGATGATCCATACCCATGTGATATCCTTGGACCTCCTTTCTCCCTCTGCTTACTCTAGATCAATGATGGCAAATCTTTTGAGCTCGGCCTGTCAGCATTTTGAAAAACCCTAACTTAACTCTGGTGCCATGTCACATATAGAAATTTTTTGATATTTGCAACCATAGTAAAACAAAGACTTATCTTTTTGATACTTATTTTATATATTTAAATGCCATTTAACAAAGAAAAATCAACCAAAAAAATGAGTTCGCGTGTCACCTCTGACACGCATGTCATAGGTTCGCCATCACTGCTCTAGATTCTCCCTAAGTGATCCCAGTCACTTCCATGAATTCAACAATGACCAACCTCTATCTTCAGCTTATCCTACTTTCCTCTGTCTCCCAGTTATATGTATGCCAATGCCTCATAGGCACCTCAAATTCAGCATTTCCAAACTCAAACACGTCTTCTCCCTTCAAAATCTGTGACATCACTCTCTCCATCACTGCCCAGCCTATTAAACTAGAAGTGATCTATAACTTACTTTCCTTCTTAAAATCCCACATTTAACCAGCTATCAAGTCCTATAAATTCTATCTTCAAAACATCTCCTAAATTACATCATTCTCTGTCATTATTTCTTCCCCAGATTCCTGTAGTAACTTCCTAAGTGGCTTTCTTACTTTCAGTCTTGTCCCATGCAGTTAATTTCCCATGATAAAGTGATGTTTTAAAAATTATTTTCCTTAAAATTCCCCAATTATTCCCCATGACCTTCCGTATAAAATCCAAAGTTCTCAATAAGGCATAAAAAATTTTTATGTTCTGTCTGCCTGTCCCTCAGCCCCAGCCCCCATCAGATCCTTCCTTGCAATCATATACAGCCACAGGGAAGGTCTTCCTAAAACACCATCACCTGCCTTTGCCTTGGCAGTTCCCACTTATTCTTCAAGATTTAATTTATGTGTCACCTCCTCTAATTTGGAGTCCACTGTTTATTTCTGTTGAAGCACTTGCTATATCATTCTTATTTTGCTTTTCTATATTCCCAACTAAATTAGGGGTTACTTGAGAAATGGTCATTCTCTTTCATTTCTATATTCCTCTCAGAAGTAAACAAGTGCCTGGCTCTTAGTAAGTGCTCAATAAATATATGTTGAATGAATGAATGTCTTCAAGTTGGGAATGAGGGTCAAGGTTAGATCTAACAAAGGGTAATGGACATCTATCATTCTTTTTGACCACTCAGTATCTGAACCTTCCTCCCATGCCTAGAGAATTCCTTTAAATCTCAGTGGAAAGCAGAGCCTACCTCCCACTTTTGATGCTGAAGATATCAATAGCTCTATCTCAGTTTTTCCTGTAGCTATCGCAAAGGCTCTACTTTGACTTGCTCCCTCAAGACTTTCAATAGCAGCTCAAGATAGTTGCGACTGGAAACAGTGGCCATTAGGCAAATGTGCATTCTGGCCAGCAACAGCACTGGTGCTACTAGCAACTGGTAGAATCAGAGGAGCAAGTATAGCATCTATTCTAGCCAAGACCAAAGAACTGTCTTCACAGGAACCGTTCTGCCATACAGTATGGGGTTTGTTCCAGATTGTGAAGCCCAGAGACTAATCTTTCAGCCTCCTGGTGACTCTATAAACTACAGAGCTATCCTTTGATCAATTTTATTTCAATCAACCAGAATTCATTTCTGCTGCTTGCAACTACAAACTCTGATTGGTACCTAGAAATTTCAAAGGTAAAGCAATTAACCAAGATGCAGCACAAAGAAAACCAGGTAAAATTCCAGGGGCACCAAAGCCTCAGCAGTCCCAGTGGGACCATATGACCTACTTGCTCAAGTGCCAGCTAGCCTGGATTTTACCCTCTCCTTCCTCAAAGCAAGGTGTGAAAATAGACCTGATTATACCTTTGGGATCTAGAGTAGCTTTCCTTTAAAAAAAGGAAAAAATCCCAATGCCACGTGTTCTGTGGTATGCTCAGAGTTCAGTACCAGGTTAGACCTTTTAAAGGGCTGCAAGAGAACTGGAATTTGGTTCCAGCCAGCGTTTCTGGGAAGATGAATCTTGAGGTGGAATGACTGTGTCTGTAAGCCAGAGAATATTGCCATTCAAAAGAAGCAAAAGTCCAGATCATGTGACCTACCAGCCTCTGGAAGCCAGTTTGTCTGATGATTTGGAACAGGAGTGACACTCAGAGGGGTAGCTGGTGACTGGAAAGCCTTTCCCTGCTCGCAGGATCTAAGGCACCTCCTTAGATCAGCACCTCCCAGTGAGATCCTCCTGTTGTTTTGCATTCGCCTGTTACCCCACTTCCCATCTCAATCAACCTGGCTTCTGAGATATTAGTGCCCATTCCTCGATCCTGGTGAAAATCTACTCTGTAAAGCAAAGCTAGACTGTGAGTTCATCTAAGTAAAATGTACGTATTTCATATAATAATTTCCCCGGGTGCCCTAGCCAAATGAATAATGTACTGGCCTTTTTAGAACTGGGGCATGGCCAAAGTTCACATGCCAGTCATAGTGAGGTCTTCAGAGACATGAAGTGAGTCAGAAGGATAGTAGTTGCTATATGCTAGCATTGCTCTATTTGCATAAATTCTCACCATTGGCCTCATAAATCTCAGGGAGCAGAGGCACCAGCAAACCCACCCCCTGCCCCCCCCCCAATAATATTCTTTCTACTATTTTTCTGTAGTGACTAAAATCATTAGCAGTCATGTCTTTGAGATAAGGCGTAGTTCCAAAACAACTTTATGACAATGCAAATGTGTTATGGAGAGATCATTAGCAGCCATAAACACAACTACAGCTAGTAAACCTAGAGGGAATGAAACATAAGATAAAGAAGAGGGAAGGAAAAAAAAAAGGTCTAATCTCACCATGGAAGCCAGTCATGGCTGAGGCACCTCAGTGATAGTCCTGAGGAGCTGGGGCAATTGGAAACTCAGAAAGATGGGAGTGACCCGCTCATCGGGAAAACACCTAGGAAAAAACCACCTGGAGGCAGGAGAACAATTTGGAGACAAGGCCTGAATAAAAACCCATTGGCAACATCTCCAAGGCCTTTCTTATGGAAGCCAATTGCACTCCTCATGAATGGCTTCTAAATGCACCTTCCCAGGCAACTACTGACCATGGTCTGAGCCACGTCTTGGGACATAGGACATCTGTGGAAACCAAGAGAGCATAAGTATCATAGTGGAAAGATATAAAAATGACATTTGCTGGAAAAGCATTTTTAAAGCACTGTAAAGTTATCAAAGATGAGAACATTCAGGTCTATGAAAAGTGCAGACATAGTACATGCCTTTTACTGATAGTGTGCCAGACATCTCATGAACCTACAAGACCCAGAATCTAGTCCAGTGATGGCGAACCTATGACACGCGTGTCAGAGGTGACACGCGAACTCATTTTTTTGGTTGATTTTTCTTTGTTAAATGGCATTTAAATATATGAAATAAGTATCAAAAAGATAAGTCTTTGTTTTACTATGGTTGCAAATATCAAAAAATTTCTATATGTGACACGGCACCAGAGTTAAGTTAGGGTTTTTCAAAATGCTGACACGCCGAGCTCAAAAGGTTCACCATCACTGGCCTTAGACCCAGGCAATCAGAGCCTCTACTTGCAGCACTTTGCTCTAGAGATTCTCAGTCTAGGAGTTCTGGGCCAGGAGACAGGCCCACCTCCTTTTTCCAGGCATCACTTTCCAGACTGCACCCATCTCCCTTCCAGACCATGCTCCAGGTACTTGGGACCCAAAAATTCCCTGGCCTAACCATGCCAGGTGGGGCCTTCTTCCTCAGGTCTGCATTCCTGGAGGACTACATGGCAGGTGTGTGCACCTATAGTCAGGAAGAAGGTTCAAAGGGTGGCTCTTTGGGGTGGAATGGGCGGCATTGGGACCTGCAGGCTGAGGTATACAGATATGTGCTAAAGTACAAAGCAGAATTAGGGAGGGCACAAAGAGGGAGTTTGGCCTCAGGCTTTTTTTTTTTAATCATTGCCCCAGTCCTGCAAATATCAGGAGCACGTCTGCCCAGCGCATTATTTCTACGTAAATCAGCACATCTGTTAAGGGATTGGCCCCATAGGCTTTTGGACATCTGCTAGGTAATGAGAAGGAGGAGCACAATAGGCCCCAGCTGGGCAGATGGGGTGTGTACATCTGCTCGCTTCCTTCCTCATTATGACTCCCTGGGAAAGGTTGAATCCCAACACAAAGATCCCACCTCCAGCCTTCCCAAACAAGAGATAGTTTCAAAGCAAACTCACAAGTGTGGGTTTTTAAAGACGCTCATTTACTATTAAAACTAGAGGACATTTTGGGAAACCATTCGGTTTTTATATAATTTCTGATATGCCGGCCTTAGTCCTTTAAGGGGCTGAGCACAGCCTGTCCTCTGTGACTTTTTTTGAGCTTATCAGTTAAAGATGGGGAACTGTCCCTGAAAAGGGAATTCTGAACAAGTCTGGGAAGCCAAGCATTGGGCAGAGTTCCTAATGGAGGCAGGTAGAGTGGAGTAACCTGATAGGCTAACCCTTGAAAAATGTGGGAAGTACTGTGGGATGTCTGTAGACCACCCCCAGATGCCCTTGAAGTTGTCCCTCTGCCCTGGTCTCCGGCTGTGAGAGCTGCAGGGAAGAGTAGGCAAAGAAGCCTCCCGTTGTAACATACCCAGACTGAGGTCTACCTGCTCTGAGCTCCCACCTCCACCTCCAAAGAAGGGGAAGGGTTGTGAACAGTGCCAGAAAGCTTTTCTTAGTGGTTGTGAAGGCAAGGAGGTTGTGAAAAGAATGAAAGGAATCAGGAAAGAGATTGAATCCACAACTTCTCTCTTACTCTGGATTCCAAATATTTTTTTAAATACCAACCAGTCTCCCTCTTTTGATATTTACTGGGCCAGGGTGGATTTTTCCATTTCAAGCTGATGTCATTTCTGGCCTGCAGGTTTCCCAATATCCCGTCTGCTGTTGCCACTGACTCCTGCAGACACTGACCCCATTCACTCTGGTCTGAGAGGGCATCCTTCCTTCCTGTTTTTGCTGCAGTCTGGAAAGTGATGCCTGGAAAAAGAAACTCAACCTATCACCTATCAAATCTCTATGATGTCAGAGATTCTTCCTTTTTGCTCCTCACTCATCTCCTCAAAGGTGGCTTTCTGAACCACCCTGGCATAGAGCCCAGGGAAGGGACAGAATGCCTGGAAGGGACCCTGCTTTACACTCAAAAGTTTGCTTTTCCCATTCCACTTGTTAAAAGTTCAGACTAGAATTTTCCTTCCTCTTCAGGGCCAAGTCTAGATGCAAAGGCATATAGCATCTAGTAAATCTTGGTTGTTAATAAGAAGAGCTTGGTATAGAATATAAACAGCCAATTCAAATTCCAGTATGGAATATGAACTAAATTTCTACCAGCGTATATAATCCTCTCATGTGTGTGAGGACCTCATGTGTGTGACAGTATCTATTGAGGTGGATAAGGCTCCTGTAATCTTAGCCATTCAAATACAATGTTGTATAAAAGAAAATGTAAACATGGACAATTTTTATCAGCCTAAGTATAATTTTAATAAGTGCTCCCTAGGCACAAAGTTTCCAGCTCAAAAGCTGTTATGATATTATTGAAAGAGTAATAATAAAAAGAGTGGTAACATGTCTCTGCACATGCACACACACACACACAGACATACATACACTAAGCTTTTATGACCACCCTTTTCCTGACAAACCAAACTCTACTATTCACTCCTAACCAGGATGGCAACAGGAACTGGAAGTTCAAAATGGGAGTAGAAAGCACCATTATACTGAACACATGGAGATCAGACTAAAAACAAGTTCTCTTCCTGGTCTCCACACCTTAATCTCACAAAGGGCTTCCTCAGATGTTGATGCTTGGTCAAGATACACTGGATATGGAAGGAACTTCTAGATTTACTGAGAGTCATCATAATTATTTAATACTGACTTAATGATAAACTAGAGTTCTTTTCTGGTTTTCCTCATATCCATGTTATATTTACTGTGTGTGGATGAGTAGAAAGAAAATGAGGGGAAAGAAATAGAATATTTAAATGAGTGACATTTTGTTTATTTCAAGTTTTTACTTTACATCTAGTCTCTGGTGACAAAGAGAATTTTTACTGCTTTTCAAAGAAGGAAAAAAGTATGCTTACTTTTGATAATCAAAGAAAGTATTTTGTGAATTGTTTTCCAAATTTTCAACATCCTCCTTCCCAGTAATGGCTAAAAAGATTTATTTTGAAATTAACTAACAAATTTTTCACATCAAAAAAAATTTTTTAAACCCAAGTAATTTCTGAAATATATATGTATGGGTCATTATGCCTCTTGTGAAGCCCCTTCCCCAATAAACACCAAAGCACTGTGAGTAGGATAGCCTCGAGATCAGCTCCAGAGGTAAGATCTGCCTTGTCTAACCAAGCACTATAGTTCCATCTCCTTGGAAATCAGGATAATAAGAGAACCTCGAAGGTTTGTTTTATGGTTGGAAAAGAAATATTCTCTCTTCCTGCCGAACTTTTTCCTCCACTGAACAAGGATGTGAAAGCCCTAAGGAGTACTGACAGCCATGTTGTGACTATATGAAGGAGCCAGCCTTTAAGAAAAAGAAAGTGACACTGTGAAAGGCAGAGAAGTAGCAGGGAAAGAGCTGGTCTTTGGTGCCCTCTTTGAGCTCCTGTTTCAAACCACTGCAAACCCTGCACTGACTCTGGACCTTTCAGTAATAAAAGCTGTATTTTCCTCACTTGTTTGAGTTGTGGTTTCTTCAGCTGAGATGCAGCATATCTTGCCAGGTACAACACATCTATGTGTCTGCAACCATATGGATCATTTAATTTCTCTTGTAGAAATCCATTATATACTGAAAATCATGAATTTCTTTCCTTTTAAAGTTATTCAGTCAACGATGAAATACAGATCTGGAGATAGTGAAAAATACTTAACACCAAAGCTTGGATTAGATTCCTAAGGACAAGATGTAGTGAGTAAACAGTGCTGAAGTCACCTCTGCTTGCCAGGGTCTGCGTTAAGAGTTGTTTTATAACAGTTTAATTTATCTGCCAACACTTTCACTGTCAGAGGAAAGTAGATTTTGAAGGTATAGAAACTTGGAAACTGATCATTTGAACCAAGTCAGTAAATATAGGAGTTTGGTGACTTGACACTTTTCAGGAGTATTTAACACTGACCATGGTCTAAATTAAGCTCAAAATGACTCAGTGGTCCTAGAGAAATCTCTTTTGAGCAAGAACAAATCACCCTAGGTAATAGCCCAGAGTTGATTTGAGGCGAGTACAGCTACCAGCAATGGAATAAAAGGAACTCAGAGATCCCCAAAGCAAAGGCTCTGTAGTTAGAATGCTCTAGCATCTTCTTCAATGTAAATCCTCCCAATCAATTTCATTATAACTTCTCTCTCCAAGAATCACTCCATCAATTCCTGTTTTTTAGAGAATCCATTGTTCCCCAGAAAACACCTTTTCACTCACTGCAAATCCTTTCTAATAATAACCACAAAATTCATAACCAAGGAGCATCTGTACTTGTAAGATGAAGGGGAAGACATTCAGGACATTGAGTGTCCTTGGAAGGTTCTGAGAATTTTAGAGAATTTTAGAGCGGAATGAGACATCACTGCCTTGGAAACTTCTTATCTATGCTCCATCCCCAAATTTCTGGAAGAGTACAATCAGGCTCTAAAAGTTTGTGAAATGTGTTCAAGATCCAGTTAGCAAGAATTGGTACTAAAAAGCCCAGATCTTCTTATTCCAAAATCCATGATGCTTTTCTCTTTATCAAACTTGGAGATAGTCTTATGTGTCAACTTGGCGAGGCTATGATACCCAGGCATCTAATCAAAAGCTAATCTAGGTGTTGCTGCATAGGTAATTTGTAGATGTTGTTAACACCTACAACCGGATGACTTTCAGTAAAGATTATCCTTGATAATGTGGCAAGCCTCAGTCAATCAATTAAAAGCCTTAAGAGCACACACTGACATTTCCCAAAGAAAAAGGCATTCTACCTGAAGACTGCAGCAAGTCCTGCCTGAGTATCCATCTGCTGGCCTATCCTGTGGATTTCAGAATTGCAGATCCACACAGTAAAACAGTTCCTTAAAATCTCTCAATAGGCTCAGCTGGCATGACTCAGTGGTTGAGTGTCGACCTATGAACCAGGAGATCACAATTTGATTCCCAGTCAGGACACATGCCAGGGTTGTGGGCTCAGTCCCCAGTGTGGGGAATGCAGGATGCAGCCAATCAATGATTTTCTCTCATAATTAATTTTTCTCTCTCCCTCTACTCCTGTCCCATCCTCTCTGAAATCGATAAAAATAAATCTTTAAAAAAAACTCTCAATAGATAGACATATAGATAGATAATAAAGAGATAGGTAGATAGATAGTGAAATATAGAAATACACACACACACACACACACACACACACACACACACCTATTGGTTCTGTTTCTCTGGAGACCTCTGATATACTATCCAATAAGCCAGACGGGGCAAATCCAAAATTCCCCAAATGAAAATCAAGAAAGTGAGAGGGAAATCCTTTGAATGTAAGAAACATCTGCCTAAGCCATATCTGAGTGTCCATCAGCATGGCCCACACTGTTTGCTCCACCCTGGTGATTCCCTGAGGCTCCACCTCATCCAACTTGCAGCCCCACCCAAGTTGTTTGCAGCTGCTTTTCCATATGAATGGCCTGTCTTGGATCACGTTTCAGACTTTGCTAAAATCTCTCAAGAAAGCAGCACCTGGGGTGTGCCCCAAACCTATCAGTAAAAGGCCTAAGACCTGGAACTAGCACTAGGCTGCCTTGCTTCATTGCTGGGCCTTGCCTGGGCACTTCCTAGCCCAGTGATGGCGAACCTATGACACACGTGTCAGAGGTGATATACGAACTCATTTTTTTGGTTGATTTTTCTTTGTTAAATGGCATTTAAATATATAAAATAAGTATTAAAAAGATAAGTCTTTGTTTTACTATGGTTGCAAATATCAAAAAATTTCTATATGTGGCATGGCACCAGAGTTAAGTTAGGGTTTTTCAAAATGCTGACATGCCGAGCTCAAAAGGTTCGCCATCACTGTCCTAGCCCAATATAAGTAGCAGCCATCTGCAGATCTCCTTATGTAGCTCCTGCTGGGTGGCCCCAGGCAGTGGCTGACTTTGAACCTCCTTGGAAGTTCCAGAGCCAGCACCCAATGGACAGCTTCAAACCATATCAAATTATAATTCTACACATCTACAAGTGACACACTCAAAGGACAGACTCAGTGAGCACCAAAGCTCCACTAAATCAAGACACTCCATAGGGGTGTTTCCTGCACAGCAGTTCTTCCATTGTAGACACAACTGTTCCTCACAGCCAATGGTCTAGAGATCAATTCCTCCCAGTGACACCAACAGCAATCAAGGCTCAACTACAACAATACTGTGCACACAGCGCACACAGAAGCACACCTAGAATGCCCAGCACAGGATACAGGGGAGGCTGAGCCACTAGGCCCTAGAGGACACCTGCTATACAAGGCCACTCTACCAATTCCAGGAGACATAACAGCTTTACATAATACATAGGAACAAATACAGGGAAGCAGCCAAAATGTGGAGACAATGAAGCATGTCACAAATGAAAGAAATGGAAGCAAGCAAACTATTTGATACAGAGTTCAAAACAATGGTTATAAGGTTACTCAAGGATCTTAATGAGAACTTAAAGGGACTTAGTGAGAATGCCAAAAACATGGAACAGGATCAGTCAGAAATTAAGCATACACTGACTGAAATAAAGAATACTTTACAGGGATTCAACAGTAGAGTAAAGTATTATGAGAATCAAATCAACAACTTGAAATATGAGGAATCAAAAAAGACAAAGTCGCCGAAGCCAGTTTGGCTCGGTGGATGGAGCGTCGGCCTGCGGACTGAGGGGTCCCGGGTTCGATTCCGGTCAAGGGCGTGTGCCTGGGTTGCGGGCATATCCCCAGTGGGAGATGTGCAGGAGGCAGCTGATCGATGTTTCTCTCTCATCGATGTTTCTAACTCTCTATCTCTCTCCCTTCCTCTCTGTAAAAAATCAATAAAATATATTAAAAAAAAAAAAAGACAAAGTCAGAAAAACAAAAACAAAAAAGAATCCAAAAATATGAAGATAGTGTAAGGAGCTTCTGGGACAACTTTAAGCATACCAACATTTGCATTATGGGGGTGCCAGAAGAAAAGAGAGAGCAAGATATTGAAAACCTATTTGAAGAAATAATGACAGAAAACTTCCCCTCCTAGTGAAAGAAATAGACTTATAAGTCCAAGAAGCACAGAGAGTTCCAAACAAGATGAACCCAAAAAGGCTAACACTGGACACATCATAATTAAACTGCCAAGGGCTAAAGACAAAGACAGAATCTTAAAAGCAGCAAGAGAAAAGCAGTTAGTTACCTACAAGGGATCACCCATATGACTGTCAGCTGATTTCTCAACAGAAACTGTGCAGGCCAGGGTTCACTTCGGCAGCACATATACTAAAAATTGGAATGATACAGAGAAGATTAGCATGGTCCCTGTGCAAGGATGACATGCAAATTTGAGATGCATTCCATATTTAAAAAGGAAAAAGAAAAAGAAACTATGCAGGCCAGAAAGGAGTGCCAAGAAATATTCAAAGCAATGACTAGCAAGGACCTACAACCAAGATTACACTACCCAGGAAAGGTCTCATTTAGAATTGAAGCGATTCAAGATGGCAGCAGTATAGGCAGATGCATCCCAGGTCCTGTCCTGGAGCAAATGGAGTAAGCAGCTGAAACTAATAACACCCACCCCGAATTGGCGAAATTACACAGCTGGAGAGACAGTTTGCAGCCGGGAAGGGCAGAGCTCCCCAGGAAAAGTAAAAATCCAGGGATCTGGGCAGGAAAGTTTGCCAGAACTCTGAACCCAGAGGGGCAGAGGGAGACCACGTGGCAGACATCCACATCTCTTGGGAAAGGCACAGCCCCTGACTGGGGAAAGGAGATCCACAGGACTGTTGGCGCCGGGGGATTTGAGATCTCGGTTCTGTAATTACGGAGGACTGAGCCTAAAAGGGGCAGCCTGAAGAGCTGACCAGACCATGCAGTGCTGGTAAGAGAGGAGCTTACAGACACTCAGCCTTCCCCGTGTCCACGGCCAGCGTTTGTTTGTTTGTTTTCACTGAACCCTGTTCATAGGACATTTTGGATACAGACACTCACCTGTGCTGAAGAGAGGGAGAAGGTACGGACGAGTGTAATCTGGGGAGAGGCTGAGGAGAGAAGGGGGGCCAGGAGAGGTTGCAGCGAATTGAGTGCTGAGTCACCCCTGAGCCCAGGACTAGGGCAGCCATTCTCTCTGGAGGTTAGAATTCCTCCCCCCAGCCCCTAGGAAAGGAGCACAGCCACACCTAGATTCTGCCCTAAACAAGATGAAGGATTAAAATAATATGATTAGTCCCTGGGAGTTAACAGGGTCTGGCCTATAGAGGGACTTTCAGTCCCAGCAACAACACAGAGCAGGGTAATGATTAAAGAACCAGCTCTGGGCAGTGGACTTCCCCAAACCAGTTTTAAGTGCAAGAGAGAAGATAAACCCAAGCTACTGGATAGAGAGGCCGTATAGCCTCGGAGGCCAATCCAGAAACACTGCCACCCAGAGGCTGAACCACAAACTGACTCTTAGGTAAACACAAATTAAGGCAGTCTGGGACACAAATACGGCCTGCTTTAAAATCAGGACTGTGGTTTACAACACGGAGGAAGAGTGTATCGCAGGGAAATTCAACATTCTTCTGAATACCTGGCAGGACTAATGTGAGCCAGACTGATGAGTAGAAGAACCGAAGGACCTTCACTACTGCAAATTTTTATTTATTTTTTTTATTCTTTTTTCACGTTTTAACAAAGAAAACAATTTTTTTTCTTTTTCCATCACCTGATTTTACCCTTTTAATTACTACATTTTTATTTTTAACCAGTATTATTACTGCTACCATTTTACCATTTTTTTAAAGTTTCATTTTATCTTCTCTTTATTTTATTTTGGGATTAGTGTTCTACATTCTATTTTCATCATTCCTTTAGCATCATTTTTATCTACCTCAATTTTACCTCTATGCTAAAACCCTCTTCCTCACTTTTCCCCTTTTGTTGTCCTGTTTCTCTTACCCTATTCCTGCTTTAGATTTTCCCTATTCCTTCTTTTTACCCCCTGTCAAAATTTCACCCTACTTATATATCCTATTTCCAATCCACTGCTCTAAAACCTTATACACCTCTCCTTTATCTTTCTTCACTATACAAATTTTTTTTCTTCTTTTATCTTTCCATTGTTTTGTTGCTGTTTGCTTGATTGTTGAGTATATTTTTGTTTTGTTTTGTTTTGGTTTTTTTAGGATTGGTTGTGAGGTTGTTTTTCTTTTTCTTTTTCTTTTTTTCTGCTGGTTTTTACCCTCCCTCCCCCCCCCCCCCGTTATTTTTGTGCTGCTGTTTTCCCTTGCCTCACTTGATATTATTGGTTGTTTGTAGTTTGCATTCATCTCCAGGAATCTGTTGCTGGAATTTGTTGGGATTAGTGGCAGTTCTATCAGAGTCTTCTCATATAAATAGTCTCTTCCCCTCTTATACTTCATTCTCTCTTTTTGCTCTTTTTTTTTTCTTTTTCCCCCCTCCTTTTTTCCAATTTCATTTTTGCACTCCTTTTTTTTCTTTTTTTTTCTTTTCTTTTTTGTCTTTTATCTTTTTCTCTTCTTTCTTCCTTATCCCCTAACTCTCTTATTTCGAGTGGTCACCTTTATTTGGGGTTATTAATATCGTGAATACATTTGTGTTCAGTGCCTGGCACATGGTGCCTTGTTGTGTTGTATTTTGTGCCTTTAAATCAACACAGCAGATCCAAGCAACAGCAGCCTCCTGATCACCACACCCTTTGTCTGAGGAACAGCAGTTATACGTGAAGCCTCCCCAAACCAGCCAGAAGAGCCACCACAGCTGTGAACAGCAGCCACCAGAGGAGCTGCTGCCAACTGAGGAACAACTGCTACCGCAACCGCCTGAGGAGCAACCACAGCCCGAGGAGCCACTGCCACCCAGGGAGCAGCCACTGAATGATTCAACATCTAGATATGTCAGTGACATCAAACATGGGTAGACAAAGAAACCCCCAAAGGAAAGAAAAGGAGGACTCGCCAGAAAAGCAGATCAGTGATACAGAGGCATGCAACATGACAGAAAAAGAATTCAGAATAAGGGTCCTAGAGTGCATAAACCAAATGGAGGAAAAAATCAACAACTTATGCAAGAAGCAAGAAGATTCAGATGAAAAAAATCAATAACATATGCAAGAAACTAGAAGAAACAGATGAAAAAATCAACAACTTAAGTAAGACCCAAGAAGAAATGAAGAGTGATATAGCTGCAATAAAAAACACCATTGAAAGTATCAACAGTAGACTAGGAGAAGCAGAGGACCGAATTAGTGAATTAGAAGACAAGGAAACAAAACACACCCAAACTGTACTGCAATTGGAGAAAAAAATTAAAAGACAGGAGGAGAGCCTAAGGGAGCTTTGGGACAACATGAAATGAAACAACATACAAATAATATGGGTGCCAGAACAACAGAAAGATGAACAAGGATTAGAAAACCTATTCGAAGAAATAATATCAGAAAACTTCCCTGAGGTGGGGAAGAAAAAAGTCACATAAGCCCAGAGAGTCCCAAACAAAGTGAACCCGAAAAGACCCACACCAAGACACATCATAATTACCATGGCAAATGTTCAGGACAAAGAGAGAATCTTACAGGCTGCAAGAGAGAGATGGAAAGTTATATACAAGGGATCTCCCATTAGATTATCAAATGATTTCTCAACAGAAACACATCAGGCCAGAAAAGAATGGACAGAAATTTACAAAGTGATGCAAAGCAAAGGACTGAATCCAAGAATATTTTATCCAGCAAGGCTATCATTCAGAATTGAAGGGGAAATAAGAAGCTTCACAGACAAAAAAAGGCTAAGGGAGTTTATCACCACCAAGCCAGCAATGCAAGAAATGCTAAAGGGACTTGTGTAAAAAAAAGAACTAAAAAGCCCAGAAAGAAAACAGCCACAAAAAAATAGAAATGGCTACAAACAAGCACCTTTCAATAATAACTTTAAACGTAAACGGACTAAATGGTCCAATCAGAAGACATCAAGTGGCTGAATGGATAAAAAAAAAACATGACCCATACATTTGCTGTCTACAAGAGACCCACCTCAGAAGAAGGGACTCACACAGACTGAAAGTAAAGGGATGGAAAAATATCTTTCAGGCAAATGGAACTGAAAAGAAAGCTGGGGTAGCAATACTTATATCGGACAAAATAGACCTCAAAGTGAAGGCCATAATAAGACATAAGGAAGGTCACTTCATAATACTAAAGGGATCAATACAACAAGAGGATATAACCCTGGTAAACATATATGCACCCAATGCAGGAGCACCCAAATACATTAAAAAACTCCTGGAAGATATCAAAGGAGAGATCGACAACAATACAATCAGAGTAGGGGACTTTGATACACCACTGACATCACTGGATAAGCCCTCTAGACAAACAATCATCAAAGAAACAGCAATCCTAAATTACTCACTAGATCAGATGGACTTAATTGACATCTACAGAACACTTCACCCCAAAGCCAGGGAATATACGTTCTACTCAAGTGCTCATAAGACACATTCAAAAATAGACCACATATTGGGTCACAAACAAAGTCTCCCCAAATTCAAGAAGATTGAAATCATACCAAGCATCTTCTCAGACCACGATGGCATAATATTAGAAATAAACTACAATAAAAACAACCCAAAATACTCAAACACTTGGAAGCTGAATAGCATGTTATTAAATATTGATTGGGTTACCAATGAGATCAAAGAAGAAATTAAAAACATCCTGGAAACTAATGACAATGAAAACACAACAATCCAAAACCTATGGGACGCAATGAAAGCAGTCCTGAGAGGGAAGTTTATAGCTCTACAGGCCTATCTCAAAAAACAAGAAAAAATGGTAGTAAATCATCTAACTCTACATCTCAAAGAATTAGAAAGAGAGCAACAAGAAAACCCCAGAGTGAGTAGAATTGAAAGTCAGATAAAAAGCTTCACAGATAAGAAAAAGCTAAAGGAGTTCATCACCACCAAACCAGTATTACATGAAATGTTGAAGAGTATTCTGAAGAAAGGAAGAAGAAAAAGATAAAAAAAAATATGAACAATAAAATACATATCTACCAACAATTGAACCTAAAAATTAAAAACGAACAAAAAATGTAATGGACAAAATAAACTGAGGAATAAAATAAAATCAGAGGCATAGAAACATAGAACAGACTGAGGAATCTCAGAGGGAAAGAGTGAGGGGGAGGTACAAGAAGAGATTAACCAAAGATCTTATATGTATATATGCATTACCTCTGGACACAGACAATAGGGTGGTGAAGACCTGGGGCAGTGTGGGAA
This sequence comes from Myotis nattereri, assembly GCF_964212035.1. Lineage (NCBI taxonomy): Eukaryota > Metazoa > Chordata > Mammalia > Chiroptera > Vespertilionidae > Myotis > Myotis nattereri. Next base: position 127,824,939 of record NC_138075.1, on the reverse strand, counting down.
CTGGATGGAAGGGGGCAATTGGGGCAATAAAGGGGAACATCTGTAGTACTCTCAACAATAGAGTTTTTTTAAGAAGGAAACCACTGCATAATGACTTCTGCAGGTAGATGGTGATGTGTGATTAAAACTACAAAACTGCTATGTCATGCAGAGAAACCATGCGGGGGGGGGGGGGGGAGGGAATCTCCAGTAGGGGAAAGATTTTATCATTGAGGATTTCTTAAAGCAGGCAGAGTCTTTTCCTAATAATGTTATAATGTTACTAGATAAGGGAAAAAACAACATGCTCTCACATCTTTTCATGATTCAGTCTCTTTGCTTCTTTCAACAACTCTGAAGGCAACCAACCTCCGGACTTCTAGTTATGTGAAATAAGATATGTCCTTCCTTATTTTAACCAATTAGAGTTAGGTTCTCAGTCATTTGCTACCAAAAATGCCTTTCTCTGCCTTGCTCACTGGGTGATATCTTCTCAGCTTTGAGACCCTGCTCTTGTGCAGCGTTGATTCACTACCTACCTTCCTAGTACTCCGCGCTTCTATCATACACCTGTGCTCTTATGGATATTTCCATTTCTGTTGGCCAGACAGCAAGCTCCTCAAGAGAAGGAAATACGTCTCGTTCATTTCATTTTTTCCAAAACTAAATGAATCCCTGGCACAACAGTTAAAAGGTGAATAAATGGATGGATGGATGGATGGATGAATGACCTTGGAGATAGAAGATCTCTGTGACAGCAGAAATGCTGAAGCATAAATATGAGTCAGGAGAAAAGGAGTAAAGAATGATAAAGGAAAGCATAGAAATAGGGAGTTAGGAGACAGCAAAATGGGGGAAATTGAGATTATGATTATAAAAAACATATATGATCAAATTAGGGTTTATGGAAATTCTTTGGGTGGGAAAGAAAAAAGACATATCATAATTAAAATGCATAATTAGAATGCATAATTAAAATGTATATAATTATATAAATGTTTTTAACACTAAGCCATAGAAATGAGATATGTTGATGCCATTTTGGCATTTGTTATTTCATTTTGCAGCTGTTTATTTGCCTGACTCCTGTGTTAAGGGCAAGCAACTCAGAGCTAAACTAGTGCTTTGTTCTTTGTAGCATGCCCACTTCCTGACACAGCACATGCTGGGCCCATTGGAGTTTGATGAATTGAGGAGTGAATAAAGACTTTAAAGCTTCAAAGTTAGACTTCACACTAATTACTGAAAGCACAGAAGAAATAGCCTGCTGAACATATTATTTGAAATTATTTATTCCTCATGAAATCAAATTACTTCTTTAACACCCTCTAACAACAATAATATGGCTTTTATCTTGAATTTAGAAAGTAAGCCATTAAGTACAAAATAATATGCTTCAACTTAAATCAGATTAACAAACAATGTCTTTTAGATATCGAGGTCTCTGCAAATCAGTAAAAAAAAATTTTTCAAACAAAAGCATTGTAAACCAGAATTGTGGGGAAAAATAAAACATTCTTGGCAGTGTCTTTAATGTAGGTTGGTGTCTTATTAATGTGAACAATATTATCCATGTACTTTCCACATGCTATTAAAGTAATAAGATAAATGCATACCTTTGTTTTCTTCTGCTCCCATTTTAATAGTATTATTTGTGTTATTAATATTCCATATTTTCTCCTATAATGCTTAAAGTGCCATATAGTCATTTTTTTCCCAATGTGGTACTAGAATCGTAAGAACTTTCATTATCCTCATTTTGCAAATAGGGAAATGAAAGCATAAAGAGATTAGTTCTTTGCCATGTGGGAAATCCACTGAGGGGTTCAGAAAATGAACTAGAAAGATAGTCAAAAGGAAAGTGACTGCTTCCTCTGTCTGAGTTGCCTTCCAAATAAATGTTTCTGGCTCTTTTGTCTCAAATCTGAGTAATAGACAGTTCATTCTTCAAGGGGAAAAATTATTTTGGCTCCTATCTTCTGGAGTGGTCTTAAATTATTTCCTTCCATTTCTAAAATAATGAGTAGAACACAAAGACATTGGCAATACTAAACAAAGATTATGTGATAAGAATATATGAAGGTTCATAAACCTCTTTCCTGATTTTGATGTTATTTATTCATCCTTTAATTTATTTAATAAACATTTTTTAGTGCCAGGCATTATTCTAGGCACTATCCATCCTATATAATAAAAGGCTAATATGCAAATTATCCCCACAGGCAGGAGTTCGACTGACCAGGAGTTAGATGTGCGCTGACCACCAAGGGGCAGCATGGAACATGGCAGGCATCGGCTTCCCCCCAAACCCCCCTCCCCCAGCAGGTGGTGGCATCAGGCAGCTGGGGGAAGGGAGGCCCCAGCCGGCAGGCAGCAGCTGCTAAGGACCCTACCCATGCAAGAATTTCATGCGCTGGGCCTTTAGTAATAGATAAAATGAAAAATATGTAAAGCCCTGCCCTCAAGGTCTTCACAGTTTAGTGGAAGAGTCAGATACATAAATAAACAGATGCAGTTTAATAAATGCTTTAATTGAGGTAAACACCAAGTGCCAGGGGAGCTCAGGAGGGGCCATCAACCTTGAACTAGGTGTTGGCGATAGTGTCAGAAAACGGTGACAGAGGAGATAGAAAAGGTACTGTCCAAAATCAGGAGGTAGTGGGGAAGGGAGGAAGCTATTTTACAACCACAAAGGAAATAATTTGCAGGATGCAGCCAATGTTGTAGATGACTGAACAGAGAGATGGATGAATCTAGATGCTCAGTGATTTTATTGAAGTGCTGAATCCATCAATCCTAGAACCACCCTACCTCAGATCTTGTTTTTAAGTGAGATAATCCATTTCCATATGGTCTAACTTTAAAGAGGGTTTTCTGTTTCTTGCAGCTAAACGTATCCTATGTGATATATAGAGGTTTGCGGAAGAGTTCATTTCTAAACATGTTGAATTTGAAATGACTATGATACCACCTGAAGATTTTCCAGGGATAGTTGGGTTATGATCATTCTTGTGAAAACAGTTTGTAATTACTTTTAAATATTCAGTGTAAACACTTTGAGTATCTATACCCTAAGGACAGTTAAAATGGCCTGAAATGGCTCCATGGCATCCTGAAGGACCCACGTGCTTTTTTGCCTTCCTGTTCTGCCATCTCTAGATTGCTTGCTTTATTTATAGGCTTGTCCTCTCACACAGAGGTGCCAAGCATCCCATCCTCACCCAACAATGTTTGAAGGCCAAATTCAAGAATGTTTTTCCTTTGTTCTTTCTTGGGAGCAAGGAAAGTTTTGGAACCAATGCTCAGAAGTGGTTAGTTAGTATTTGGAGGAAGTTCTAATTGGAAGTTTGCATTCAGAGGTGGCTATAGCAAGTGTTTCAAATGAGGTTAACTAAGTCTGACCAGAAGATTCACTAATTAGCATAAGAGATTTTGGAAATCATTTTTCACTTATGAAATGAAGGGTATTCAGATACATGACTGACCAGCACTTTTGCCTTTGCAAAATGAAGTGTAAGAATGTGGCAAGTTCAGAAGCCCAACTCTTTTATAGTAGCACCCTGGATTTTGGCCCACCGTTAATAGAGGGCTTCTTCACCCCCTGTGACTATAAGGCTTGCTGGGTTTGCTGTTAGAATATTGTCACAGTCCTATTTATCACTTTATTCATACAAGGGACTACGTGTAAAAGTTGGGAAACTTCTCTGGCATATAGAATCAGGGAATATGCTTCTTTTTGTGCTGCTTGCCAAAAAAAATATTTGTACCTCTGACACAATTCATGTGAGACTTTCTTTATTACAACATATCACTAGGAAACAAGCTGTGGGGGGGCAGGCATATAGCCCTACATGCCTCTAATTGTTGGAAGCCACCAAAAGGCCTCCTGGAATCCTGGAAAGGGCCGGGGAATGGGAATCTTCTGGGAGAACCATCACCTCATTAAGTATCATCGTATTCAAAAGGTCTCCTTTTTCCATCACTGCTTCATGTATATCTCTCCCAAAACACCCAGCTCAGTCAAAAAGGAAAACAATTCCCGATAAGAGAGGAATTACTCCTGGTGAAAGGTGTACTCATTGATGCGCCCCTTCAAGAGCTTTCATAGACAGGACCTCACCCTTTACTTGGCCCCTATGTATGTGATTTTCTGATGCCCGTCACTCACAGTCAGGAACATGGCCAGCACTTCCTGATGGCCAACACCTCCCCAGCTCTCATCTCCTTTCTTTCCCCCTTGAGTTATTATCCCAGAAAGCAGATGCGTGAGAGTGATATTTTTCCAGCTTTATTGAGGAATGATTAACAGATAAAAGGTGTATATTTCAGGTGTGCAATGTGATGTTTTGTGTTTTGATATATGTGTACATTTTGAAATGATTACCACAATTCACTAATTAACAAACCCATCCTCTCACATAGTTACCTCTTTTTTTGTGGTAAGAACACTTGAGATCTACTCTTAGCCAATTTCAAGTCTGTAATATGTTGTTATTAACTGTAATCAGCACGCTGTACATCAGGTATCCAAAATTTATTTGTCTTATAACTGAAAGTTTATACCCTTTGGCAAACATCTCCCCCTTTTCCTCACCACTCCCAGCCCCTGGCAACAATCACTCTATTACTATGAGTTCAAGTTTTTAGATTCCACATAAAAGTGAGATCATGCAGTATTTGTCATCCTGTTTCTAACTTATTTCATTTAGTACAATGTCCTCCAGGTTTATCTATGTTGTCACAAATGACAAAGAAAGATTTGCCTCTTTCTTAAGGCTGAATAATATTCGTGTGTGTGTGTGTGTGTGTGTGTATCACATTTCTTTATCACTAATCCATTGACAGACATGTAGGACTTAGGTTGTTAGGACTTAGGTGTTTCCAAGTATAGGCTACTGTAAATAATGCCTCCGTGAAATGAAAGTGCAGATATTTATTAAAGGTAGTGATTTTATTTCCTTTGGATGTATACCCAGAAGCGGGGTTGTTGGATCAGATGATAGATCTACTTTTAATTTTTTGAGCAACCACCATACTGTTTTGATAATGGCATGCCCACCAACAATGTATGAGGGTTCTCTTTTCTCCACATCCTTGCCTTTTTGGTATTGTTGGCTTAATAGGTGTGATATCTCATTGTGGTTTTCACTTGCATTTTCTTGGTGATTAATAAAATTGAGCATCTTTTCATATACCCATTGGCCAATTGTGTATCTTCTTTGAAGAAATGTCTATATAGGCTCTTTGTCCATATTTTAATTAAGTTATGTTTATGCTATTGAGTTGTATAACTTACATATTTTAGATATTAGATTTTATCAGATACATGATTTACAAATATTTTCCTTCCGTCTGTACGTTGCCTTTTAATTTTGATAGTTTTCTTTGCTGTGCAGAAGCTTGTTAGTTGTATATAGTTCCACTTGTTCATCGTTGCTTTTTGTTGTTGTTAATCCTCATCTGAGGATATTTTTCCCATTCACTTTCAGAGAGAGTGGAAAGGAAAGACAGGGGAAGAGGTAGAGAGAAAGAAAGAGAGAGAAATATCAATAAGAGAGACCCATTGACAGGTTGCCTCCTGCATGCACCCCACCTGGGGGCCAAAAGTGAACCTCCAACCCAGGTACCTGCCTTTGACCAGGAACCAAACCCAAGACCGTACGGTGCGTGGGCTGCTGCTCCACCACTGAGCATCACTGGCCAGAGCTAATTTTTGCTTTTATTGACTGTGCTTTGTTTTTGTTGTTGTTGTTTGTTTGTTTTTTGCCTGTACTTTTGATATCAAATCCAAAAACTCGTTGCCAAGACCAATGTCCAGGAGTTTTCTCCCTATTTTTTCTTCTAAGAGATTTAAGGTTTCAGATCTTTAATCCATTTTTTTTTAATTTTTTTTTCTTTTTTTTTTTATTATTAGTTAAGGTATTACAAATGTGTCCTCATCCCCCTCTTTAACCCTCAACCTCCCCCCCACACACAAACTCATGCTCCCATCCCCCTGTTGTCCATGTCCATTGGTTTGGCTTATATACATGTATACCAGTCCTTCTGTTGATCTCTTCCCCTAACCCCCGCCCTCCCCTACTTTCCTTCTGGGGATTTAATCCATTTTTTAATATATTTTTATTGATTTCAGAGAGGAAGGGAGATGGAGAGAGAGATAGAAACATCAATGACAAGAGAGAATCATTGATTGGCTGCCTCCTGTACGCCCCCCACTGGGGATCAAGCCCGAAACCCAGACACGTGCCCTTGACTGGAATTAAATCCAGGACCCTTCAGTCCCCAGGCTGATGCTCTATCCACTGACCCAAACCAGCCAGGCCTCTTTAATCCATTTTGAGTTGATTTTTGTGTACAGCATGAGATAATGGCCCAATTTCATTCTTTAATATGTGGATAGCCAGTTTTTCCAACACTATTTCTTAAAGAGACTATCTTTTTCCTATTGTTTATTCTTGGTGCATTTGGTGAAGATTATTTGACCATATATCAGTAACTTTTTTAAAGGATAATTTTGAATTGACTCTATTACAAGTGTACATAAGTCACATTTGAATTTTTATAAGACTATCCATTGTTTTCTATAAAAATAAAAATGTTAAATTTTTAAAGTCAGTTTATTATTTACAAATTGCAGTACATCAATTACATTAGTCATAAATAATATGAGATCTCTTTTTGAGATTTGATGTTGTAAGTTACAGAAACTGACTCTCCTAATGCAGGTGACTTCTTTGAGGGGAAGTTTCTTTCTATGGAAAATAAGAAATAACTTGAGTTGTTATTTTCCTTTTAACTGAATGTGCGATACCACAAACCAGCTTCCCACAACAAAATTATAAATACTTCCCACAAGAGTTCCTATGCCCATTATGGAGACTTCCCCTTCCTCTAATTGCCTCAAATTTCCAAGCTCTCACCTCTTCTGGTGTGGAATTATGAAACCAAGAGTGTCAGTTTCATATTGGAAAAAGTGTTAACTTGATGAGTTCTATTTTCTTTGGAAAGGGGGAACTGTGAGTGCAAAACCTAAGGCGATTCAGATCAGGTTAACATATGCCCTTGTGAAGAACTTCTAATTTCCCAAAATTGATATAGCACAGTCATTCAAATAGCCCTTGTGGTTCCTACAGCATAAGAAATATAAAATTTTCCAGCATGGCCAGTGAGTAGAATATTGGATTTTTTTAAATTGAAGTACACTGCATGTTATATAAACAGAGGATAGAAATTCCAATTCTACAGACACAGATATTTAGGGGAAATGGGTCTTGTCAATAAATTGGAATATCCTTGCTGGTGCTTTGGTTAGACATTGCCCAGGTACAAAGTAAGCCCTGCTCTTTTATTAACCACCTGTGAAAATGAGGGCAAAGGATCAACTAGGTCATGGACAGATTCCCAGATTCCCTCTAATGAGCTAGAAATAGATACTGCTCAAAAATGGGCTGACCTCTTCCTTTTATACCTTTCTCCTTCCAACATATCAACACCTACTTAGAAAATATTTATCATTCTCATCTGAATTATAAATGCAGGAGTAACCTCACTTGAAAATGATGCTTTAAATTCTACAAAATTATACACTCAACTTTTCTTTCTTTCTTTGGAATATATGTGCCCATCAGCTCTAATTGATCTGAATGAACATTTGGCATTTTTGCCATTCTCTGCAGTTATTAATGGATGGTCTCCAATAGTCAAAGCTGTACAATGTAAATTTTCATGGTTTATGAGGACTATTTATTTTACTTTCTTCTAAGAGGAGACAAGAAGCTCTCTCTCCCTCTCTCTCTCTTTTCCAGTTGGGATGCAACTGAATATCTAGTTTGGAAAATTCCTATCTGAGTATACTGGGTATATCATGCCACTATGTTTAACATCTTTTGAAAGTAGAAACCCAGCATAAGAAATCATCAGGGCTTAAAAGGAGTGGGATAAGATTCTTACCAGCTCACTAAGATGTCTTCCTTGTTTGGCATGGGGGCAGTTCATGATTTTTCTCAGGAGCATGAGAAGGAACTAGAAAACTAACATTTGATCGCTTGAAAATATGTTACTTTCTATTAAAATAATTATGTCAAATTATATGTCTAGCAGAGAGCTTTTTTAATAGAGTATTTATTTTTATAGGTAGCATAGGATTCTTTTCTCTTCTATTGGGATTCATAGAAAAATGAAAAGACTTAATTCTAAAGAAATGCAGGAAAACTTGTTTGTACTATAAAACAGAAATGCAGCCCAGCAGAGTTTCCCCCAATAATGCTCAAATAAGGATAATGTAGAGTTAGGTTGGGATGAAGGGCTATAGATGTTTACCCCCAAAAGTTTGCAATATACTTTTAAGCAGCACTGCCCTCTATAGACACTCCCAAGGCTAGACTTCAAGACAACTATAAAATATTGAAAATTAAAATCAATTTGTTGAAAGAAATCAGTTGCCTATAGTGGTGAACACCTCCAAGAGCTTTTCTGTTAATAGGTATCCAGGAGTCTCTCCACTAACTTCCAATTAACATAACCTTGATGTAGCTTCAAGAGACTATGACTGGAATATGATACTAAAAAAGGAAGCTGAAACCCAATTAATTAAGCTACCCTAGGTTTTAACATAGACTGTGCCAAGAAAAGAGGAAGGATGGGCATGGAGCCTAGACAAGGAAAGCAGAACAAGCAGCAATTTAGTTATTGATAGTGTAAGTTCTGCACTGCCCAAGAAAGTCATGCTCTGAGCAGTTGACTTGAGCTTCTCCATCTACTGGAAGGATTACCCTTAGAGTGGAAATGGGTCCAATGTTTAATTCCCCTGAGTCCTAGTTTCTTTATCAGTAACAATGGTAGGTGATGAATTCAGAAAGGTATTGGGGGTATTGGGGGATAGTTTGTATAGGACCAGTGAGCCACTGTAAAGACTTGACTTATACTCCAAGGGAACTGGGTAACCATTGAAGGGTTTTGAGAATAGGATTGATTGGTATTATCAGGAACTAACATTTTATAAGAATTAAAAGAATCAAATAAGCTAGTCCATGTAAAGCACTTACTATCATGCCTAGTCTATTGATAGTGCTCAATAGGTGGTTATAATTACCATACTTCTGTGATGCTCTCAAAGTAACTCCTCTTCAACAAGACTGAATTATTAAGAAGTAAAATATTTGAATAGACCTATAAAACTAGTAAGGAGATTTAATCAGTAACCCAAAACCTCCCCCCCCCCCAAAAAAAAAGCCTTGGGCCAGATAGCTTCACTATTGAATTCTACCAACCATGGAAAGAATTAACACCAATCCTTCTCAAACTTTTCCAACAAATTAAAGAGGAAGGACTACTTTCTAACTCTATAAGGCCAGCAATACACTAGTCAAAGTCAGACAAAGACACTACAAGAACAAAAACCTAGAGACCGATATCCTTGATGACTATAGATGCAAAAATACTCAAAATAACATTAGCAAAACGAATTATACCATATACTAAAAGAATTACAGTATAACCAAGTAGGATTTATCCCTAGAATGCAAGGATTGTCCAACATACAAAAATCATTTAATATAAAATACCACATTAATAGCATGAAGGGAAAAAAACATATGACCACATCAATTGATGCACTGAAAGTATTGACAAAATTGAACACACTTTCATAGTAACAGTACTCAACAAACTAGAAATAGAAGGAAACTATTTCAACACAATAAAGACCATTTGTGAAAAACCCACATTCTACTCAATAATAGCACCGTACTCAATGGTGAAAGACTGAAACTTATCCTCAAAGATAAGGAACCGAGGATATTCACTTTTGCAACATCTGTTCAACACAGTGTTGTTGAAAAGTATTGGAAGTTCCAGCCAAAGCTAATAGACAAAAAATAAAGGAGTGGGGGGAAAGTCAACGAAACTAGAAAAGAAGAACTAAAATTATCTCTTTTCACAGATGATATGATTTTATAAGAAGAAACTATAAAGATTCCACAAGTACACATACATACAAACACACACACACACAACTAATAAATTCAGCAAAATTATAGAATAAAAAGCCTATGCACAAAAAATCAATTGCATTTCTATACACCAACAATGAACAATCTAAAGAAAATTAAGAAAATTTCATTTACAATAGCATCAAAAAGAATAAAATACTTAGGAATAAACTTAACCTAAGAGGCAAAAGACCTGTATATTGAAAATTAGAAAACATTGCTGAAAGAAAGTAAAGAAGGCACAGATAAATGGGAAGACAAACCATGTTCATGAGTTAGAAGTCCGAATCTTATTAAGATGTCATACTACCCAAAACAATCTATAGTTTCAATGCAATCCCTATCAAAATCCCAATGATTTTTTCTAGATATAGAAAAATTCATCCTAAAATTCATATGAAATTTCAAGGGACCCCAAATAGCCAAGAAAATCTTGGGGAAAAAGAACAAAGTTGAAAGTCGTATTTCAAAACCTCCACAAAGCTACAGTAATCAAAGCAGTGTGGTACTGGCATAAAGACATATAGACCAATGGAATAGAATAGAGAGCTCAAAAATAAACCCTCACATATATGGTCAAAAGATTTTTCACAACAGTACCAAGACCATTCAATGAAAGGACAGTCTTTCCAAAAAATGGCATTGCAAAAATTAGATATCCACATGCAAAAATAAATGCATTTGGATCCTTACCTTACACCATATTTCAAAAACTAACTCAAAAGGGATCAAAGACCTAAATATAAGAACTCAGATCTAAAATGTAAAGAACTAAAACTCTTAAAAGAATACATAGAGCCCTAGCTGGTTTGGCTCAGTGGATAGAGTCGTGGCCTGTGGACTGAAGAGTCCCAAGTTCGATTCCAGCCAGAGACACATGCCCTGGCTGTGGGCTCAATTCCCAGGAGGGGGCGTGCAGGAGGCAGCCGATCAATGATTCTCTCTCTCATCTTGGTGTTTCTATCTCTCTCTCCCTCTCCCTTCCTCTCTGAAATCAATATATATACACACATACATATATATATACATACATATGTATATATATATATATGTGTGTGTGTATATATGTATATATATATATATATATATTACATAGAGAAAAAGTTTCATGATACTATATTTGGCAATGACTTCTTGACTATGACACCAAGAGCACAGGCAGCAAAAGAAAGAATAGATAAATTGGACTTAATCAAAACTATAAAAAATTTTAAAAATATGTTTTCAGCCCTAACCGGTTTGGCTCAGTGGATAGAGCATCGGCCTGTGGACTGAAAGGTCCCAGGTTCGATTCTGGTCAAGGACATGTACCTTGGTTGCGGGCACATGCCCAGTTTGGGGTGTGTGGGAAGCAGCTGATCGATGTTTCTAACTATCCCTTTCCCTTCCTCTCTGTAAAAAATCAATAAAATATATTTTTAAAAAATATGTTTTCATTGATTTCAGAGAGAAGAAGGAAGAGAGAGAGAGAGAAACATCAATGAGAAAGAAAGATCAATTGGCTGCCTCTTGCATGCCCCCTACTGAGGATCAAACCTGCAACTGGGCATGTACCATGATCAGCCAGGAATCGAACCAGCCACTTCTTGGTGCATGGGACACTCAACAAACTAAGCCCCACTGGCTGGGCAAAACTATAAATTTTTGTACATCAAAGGACACTATCAACAGAGAGAAAAGGCAACTCACAGAATAGAAGAAAATATTTGCAAATCATATATCTGATAAGGGTTTAATATTCAGACTATGTAAAGAACTCTTATAATTCAACAACAAAAAATTTAAAAAACCAATTTAAAAATGGGCAAAGTTCTTGAACAGACATTTCTACAAAGAAGATTACAAATGGCCAATGACTTTTGCACATAAAAAGATGTTCAACATCACTAATCATTAGGAAAATGCAAATTTAAAACACAGTGAGATAGCACTTTATACCCATTAGGATGGCTATTATCAAAACAAACAAAAACTTCAGAAAGCAACAAGTGGTGGCATGGATGTGGAGAAGTTGGAGTCCTTGTGCATTGCTCTTAGGAATATATAGTGGTACAAACATTTTAGAAACTAGTACGTCAGTTTCTCAAAAAATTAAAAAATTACCTTATGATCCAGAAATTTCACTCAAAAGAACTGAAAATAGGGTCTTGAAGATATATTTGTACACACATATTGATAGCAGCATTATTCCCAATTATCAAAAGGTAGAAATGACTCGTGTTCATCAACAGATGAATGTGTAAACAAAGTGTGATATATACATGCAATGGAATATTATGCAGCTTTAAAAAAGGACATTCTGACACATGTTGCTTTCTTTTTCTATTTTTACTATAAATCCAGAAATATATTTTAATTCAAAACACCTAAAAATTGTAAATCTATCTAAAACCATATAGTTGAGGATTGTTCTCAGGTACTTTCTTTCTGAAATGGACATGCAACTCTCTGGCCCAGAAGAGGTCAGCTATGAGACCAAGTGAAGTCTTGTCACACAGTGAGAGCCACCTTCCATGCCCCATACCTACCTCTTGATGACCTATTCTTTAAATTATTAGTGAAGCTTGACACTGGGCAAGATCTCTGATTCATGTGATTCTGATTTGACAGTCTGATCCTTTATGTATAACAAATTGTAGATTAGGATTTTTTAAATCATTTTTTATTTTTCAATTACAGTTAACATAAAATATTACATTAGTTTCAGGTGTACATCCCAGTGATTAGACATTTTGTAACTTACTAAGTGATCATCCTGAAAAAAAACTCACACCTATCTTACAACATACATAGTTATTAGAATATTATTGACTATATTTTGACTTTACATCCCCATGACTATTCCGTAACTACCAATTTGTACTTCTTAATCCCTTCACTTTTTTCACCCATCCTCCCAACCTTGTTCCCATCTGGCAACTATCAAAATGTTCTATGCACCCTAGATAATTTGGCTCAGTGGATAGAGCATTGACCTGTGGACTAAAGGGTCCAGGTTCGATTCCAGTCAAGGGCACAAGCCCAGGTTGTGGGCTCGACCCCCAATAGGGGGCATTCAGGAGGCAGCCAATCAATGATTCTCTTTCATCATTGAAGTTTCTATCTCTCACGCTCCCTTCGTCTCTGAAATAAATAAATAAAAATATTTTTTAAAAAATGACAACAGCCAACACAACAATAGCCATCTGTTGTGAATGAACCAAGATTATTTAAAAAAAAAATGTTCTCTGCATCTATAGTCTGTTTCTGTTCTGCTTGTTCATTTGCTTTTGTTTTTTAGATTTAATTGTTGATAGACATGTATTAATTGCTATTTTATTGTTTATATTTTTTTAGCTTTTTAGCTTTTTCTGCTTCATAAAGAAGCATTTAACATTCATATAATACTGATTTGGTGGTGATGCTTTTTCTTGTCTGGGAGGCTCTCTATTTGTTCTTCAATTCTAAATGATAGTTTTGTTGGGTAGATTAATTTTGGTTGTGGGTCCTTGCTTTATTAAAACATTGAATATTTCTTGCCAATCCCTTCTGGCCTGCAAAGTTTCTGTTGTGAAATCAGCTGACAGTCTTATGGGAGCTCTTTTGTAGGCAACTAACTGCTTTTCTCTTGCTGTTCTTAAGATTCTCTCATTGTCTTTAACCCTTTGCATTTTAATTACTATGTGTCTTGGTATGAGCCTCTTTGGGTTCATCTTGTTTGGGACTCTCTGTGCTTCCTGGATTTGTGTACCTATTTCCTTCACCAGGTTAGGGAATTTTCTGTCATTATTTTTTCAAATAGGTTTTCAATTTCTTGCTCTCTTTATTCTCCTTCTAGCAACCCCTGATCTCAATGTTGGTACACTTGAAGTTGTCCCAAGGCTCCTTATATTATCCTCATTTTTTTGGGGGGGGGGGAATTTTTCTTTTTGCTGTTCTGACTGGGTGCTTTTTGCTTCCTTATATTCCAAATCACTGTTTTGATTCTCAGCTTTATCTACTCTAATGTTGACTCCTTGTAAATGATTCTTCATTTCAGTTAGTGTAGCCTTCATTTCTGATTGGTTCTTTTTTATGGTTTCCATGTCCTTTTTTATGCTGATGAAGTTCTCTCAAAGTTCATTTACGCTTCCCCTAAGTTCAGTGAGCATCCTTTTAGCCAGTGTTTCGAACTCTGCATCTAATATACTGCTTATTTTCATTTTATTTAGTTCTTTATCTGGATATTTGTTCTGTTCTTTCATTTGGGACATGTTTCTTTGCCCCTCAATTTGGCAGCCTTCTGTGTTTGTTTCTCTGTATTAGGTATAGCTGCTATGTACCCCAGGCTTGGTAGAGTGGTTACCTTAGTGGGTATCCTGTAGGTATCACTGGCACAGCCTCTCCATTCACCTGAGCGGGGCACTTTAGGTGTGCCCTGCCCCCAACCTTGTGGGAAATGTACCCAGTCCTCTTCTAGTTGAGCCTTGATTACTGTTGGCAGGTCAATAGGAGGGATTTACCCCAAGGCCAGTTGGCTGAAAGAACTGGCTGGAACAGATCAGCTGTGCAGGGGCCCACCCCACAAAGTAGGACTCTGATGCCCACGAAGTCTGCCCCTTGAGTGTGTCTTTAGAGGAGGTGGTTGGATGGTGGTGCATCAACACGGTCTGAAGCTATCCACTGGGTGCACTGGCTCTGGGGCCTTCCAGGAGGTGTAGGCCAAGGTCAGCCACCAGGCCACCTGGCATGAGCTACTAAGTGATCTTCAGATGGCTGCAACTTGTGGTAGGCATGGAGGTGCCGAGATGAAGCTGAGCCATGAACCAAGGCTGGCTGCTGCTAGTGCCAGGCCTGTGGCCACCAGATACAACTGGTTTGAGAGACTTTAGGAAAATCTGAAGCATGATCCATGACAGGTCATTTGTATAGGAAAACCAATGGGAACAGCTTGAGTGGACCCACAAGTTAGTGGGCCGGGTCTTAGGGCAGAGCAAATAGTGATAGCCAGGTTGATGGAGACTTAGATATGGCAGCCCGCTGACTATTTGGGGTAAGGGCTCAGAATAAGAACAGTAGTCTCTACCAACACTTCTGTCTGGGAGAAAGCTGCCCCTCGAGCTCTCATCCCGATGCCAGAAAGTTCAGTTCCTCTCCATATGTCCCTTGTGCCTTTGGAGCTACTCCATGCTGAAACTCAGGAGTGAGTCCAAGCAAGTCTCTGTGTGGGACCTTAAAGAGGAGCTGTCTGGATCACCAGCAGCCTCTGCCTCCCTCAGCCTCAATCCCCTCTGGGTTTTACAGCCAGACGTTATGGGGACTTTTCTTCCCAGCACTGGGACCCTGGGCAAGGGGGCCTGGTGTGGGGCTGAAACCCCTTGCTCCTCATGGGAGACCTCTGCAGCTAAGATATCTCTCCTTTTTATCCACCATACAAGGGTGTGAGACCAGCCATTTGCATCGCCACCCTTCCTACCAGTCTCAATGTGGCTTCTTCTTTATATCCTTAGTTGTAGCACTTCCGTTCAGCTAGATTTCAGGTGGTTCTGAATGACGGTTGTTCTCTAATTTAGTTGTATTTTTGTTTGTTTTTTTAATGTATTACATATAGACTTACATGTCTCCTTTTTCACCCATTGACTTCCCCC
Source organism: Myotis nattereri (assembly GCF_964212035.1). Lineage (NCBI taxonomy): Eukaryota > Metazoa > Chordata > Mammalia > Chiroptera > Vespertilionidae > Myotis > Myotis nattereri. The sequence goes on along the minus strand of NC_138075.1, from coordinate 127,809,365 downwards.
TGCCATCGCCACCCCCTAGCACATGCCCTCACTCACCCTAGTGTCAGTGTCCATTGGCTTTGCTTATAGGCATGCATACAAGTCCTTTGGTTGATCTCCTACACCACCCCCTCCAGGTCTCCCCTGTCTTCCCAATGAAGTTTACCATTTTGTTCGATGCTCTCTGTACCTATTTTTGTTCATTATATTCCACAAATGAGTGAGATCATGTGATATTTCTCTTTCTCTGAATGGCTTATTTCATTTAGCATAATGCTCTCTATACCCATCCATGCTGTTATGAATGGTAAGAGTTCTTTCCTTTTTAGAGCAGTGTAGTATTACATTGTGTAGATGTAGCACAGCTTTTTAATCCACTCATCTGCTGATGGGCACCTAGGTTGTTTCCAAATCTTAACTATTGTAAATTCTGTTGCTATGTCCTTTCTGATTGATGTTTCTGGTTTCTTGGGGTATATTCCTAGAAGTGGGGTTACTGGGTCAAATGGGAGTTCCATTTTTAGTTTTTTGAGGAAACTCCATACTGTCTTCCATAGTGGCTGCACCCACCAGCAGTGCATGAGGGTTCCTTTTTCTCCACATCCTCACCAGCACTTACCATTTGTAGATTTGATGATAGACATCCAGACAGTTGTGAGATGATATCTCATTGTCATTTTGATTTGCATCTCTCAGATGATTCGTGGCTTAGAGCATGTTTTCATATGTCTCTTGGCTTTCTGTATGTCAACTTTTGAACGGGGTCTATTTAAGTCCTTTGCCCATTTTTTAATTGGACTGTTTATTTTCTTTTTGTTAAGATGTATAAGTTCCCTACAAATTTTGGAGATTAGACCCTTATCAGATATGACATTGGCAAATATGTTCTCCAATGGAATGGGCTTTCTTGTTGTTTTGTTGATGGTTTCTTTTGCTGTGCAAAAGCTTTTTATTTTGATGTAGTTCCATTGGTTTATTTTCTCCTTAGTTTCCATTGCCCTAGGAACTGTATTGGTAAAGATATTGCTACGACATATGTCTGATTATTTTTCTGCCTGTGGATTCTTCTAAGATTTTTATGGTTTCCCATCTTACATTTAAGTCCTTTATCCATTTTAAGTTTATTTTGGTGTATGGTGTAAGTTGGTGGTCTAGATTCATTTCTTTGTATGTATCTGTCCAATTTGTCCAACACCATTTATTGAAGAGATTCTCTTGATTCCATTGTATACTCTTGCCTCCTTTGTCAAATACTAATTGAGCATAATGACTTGGGTCGATTTCTGGGTTCTCTGTTCTGTTCCATTGGTCTACATGTCTGTTCTTGTGCCAGCAACAGGCAGTTTTGAGAACAGTGGCTTTGTACTATGGCTTGATATCTAGTATTGTGATCCCTCCAACTTTGTTCTTCTTTCTCAAAATTGCTGTGGCTATTCGGGGACTTTTTTTTATTCCATATGAATTTTTGGAGAGTTTGTTCTTGGTCTGTGAAATATGCTGTTGGTATCTTAATGGGGATTGCATTGAAGCTATAGATTGCTTTGGGTAGTATGGACATTTTAATGATGTTGATTCTACCAATCCATGAACATGGTATGTTCTTCCATCTGTTTAAGTCTTCCTCTATCCCTTTTGTCACTGTCCTGTAGTTTTCTGAGTACAGGTCTTTTAACTCCTTAGTTAAGTTTATTCCTAGGTGTCTTATTTTTGTTGTTGTTGCAATGGTAAATGGGATTGGTTTTTTGTTTGTTTGTTTGTTTCTCTTTCTGTGAGTTCATTATTGGTGTATAAAAAAGCCATAGATTTCTGGGAGTTAATTTTGAGTCCTGCTACATTGCCAAATTCATTTATTAAGTCTAGTAGGTTTTTGATGGAGTCTTTGGGGTTTTCTATGTACAATATCATGTCATATGTGAATAATGAGAGTTTTACTTCTTCTTTTCCAATTTGGATGCCTTTTATTTATTCTTCTTGTCTGATCACTATGGCTAGCACTTCCAGTACTATGTTGAACAGGAGTTGTGAGAGTGGGCATCCCTGTCTTATTCCTGTTTTAGGGGAAATGGTTTTAATGTCTGCCCATTGAGTATGATGTTGGCTATCGGTTTGTCATATATGGATTCTATTATGTTGGGTATGATTCCTCTATTTCCACCTTGCTGAGAATTTTTATCAAGAAAGGGTTTTGAGCCGAAACTGGTTTGGCTCAGTGGATAGAGCATCGGCCTGCGGACTGAAGGGTCCCAGGTTCGATTCCGGTCAAGGGCATGTACCTGGGTTGTGGGCATATCCCCAGTGGGAGATGTGCAGGAGGCAGCTGATAGATGTTTCTCTCTCATCAATGTTTCTAACTCTCTATCTCTCTCCCTTCCTCTCTGTAAAAAATCAATAAAATATATTTTTAAAAAAAAGGGTTTTGGATTTTGTCAAATGCTTTTTCTGCATCAACAGATACGATTACATGGTTTTCATCACTCAATTTGTTTATGTTATGTATCACATTTCTTGATTTGCATATATTATAACAGTCTTGCATCCCCAGAATAAATTCCACTTGGTCATGGTGTATGATATTTCTAATGTAATGCTGGATCTGATTTGCTAGAATTTTGTTGAAGATTTTAGCATCTATGTTCATCAGAGATATTGGCTTGTAATTCTTTGTCTTTGTAGTGTCTTTATCTGGTTTTGGTATTAGGGTAATGCTGGCTTCATAGAAAAAGCTTGGAAGTGTGCCTTCCTCTTGAATATTTTGAAATAGTCTGCGGAGGAGAGGTTTCAGTTCTTCTTTGAATGTTTGATAAAACTCCCCTGTGAAGCCATCTGGTCTAGGGCTTTTGTTTTCTGGAAGATTTTCGATTACTGCTTCAATTTCCTCCATAGTTATCAGCCTATTCAAATGTTTTGATTCTTCTTGATTGAGTTTTGGAAGGTTGTATTTTTCTAGAAATATGTCCATTTTTTCTAGGTTGACCAGTTTGTTGGAATAGAGTTGCTCATAGTATTTTTTACAATCCTTTGTATTTCTGTGGGGTCTGATGTTATTTTACCTCTTTTATTTCTGATTTTGTTTATTTGGGTCCTCTCTCTTTGCTTCTTGGTGACCCTGGCTAGAGGTTCATCAATCTTGTTTATCCTTTCAAAGAACCAGGTCTTGGTTTCATTGATCTTTCGTATTGATTTTTGGTCCCTATGTCATTTATTTCCACTCTAATATTTAGTATTTCCTTCCTTCTGCTTACTCTGGGCTTTTCTGTTGCTCTCTTTCTAATTCTTCAAGTTGCTTTCTTTTTCAGGTAGGCATGCAATGCTATGAACTTCCTTCTCAGGACTGCTTTTACTGTGTCCCTAGAGTTTGGATCATTGTGTTTTTGTTGTCATTTGTTTCCAGGATGTTTTTTATTTCTTCTTTGATCTCTTTGGTAACCCAATCATTGTTTAATAGCATGCTATTTAGTTTCCAAGTGTTTGAATTTTTGTGATTGTTTTTATTGTACTTGATTTCTAATATTATGCCATTGTGATCTGAGAAGATGCTTGATATGATTTCAATCTTCTTGAATTTGAAGAGACTTTGCCTGTGTCTCAATATGTGGTCTATTTTTTAAAATGTCCCATGTGCACTTGAGAAGAATTTATATTCTGTAGCTTTGGTGTGAAATGTTCTGAAGATGGCAATTAAGTCCATCTGATCTAGTGAGTCATTTAAGATTGCTGTTTCTTTCCTGATTTTTTGCCTAGAGGATTTATCCATTGATGTCAATGGGGTGTAAAAGTCCTCTACTATGATTGTATTTTTCGATCTCTCCCCTGATATCTTTCAGAAGAGTTTTTTTTTTTACGTATTTTGATGCTCCTGCATTGGGTGCATATATGTTAACCAGAGTTATATCCTCTTGTTGTATCGATCCCTTTAGTATTATGAAGTGGCCTTCCTTGTCTCTTGTTAGGGTCTTCACTTTGAGGTCTATTTTGTCTGATATAAGTATTGCTACCCCAGCTTTTTGTTCATTACCATTTGCCTGAAAAATATTCTTCCATCTCTTCATTTTCAGTCTGTGTGAATCCCTTGTTCTGAAGTGGATCTCTTGTAGACAGCATATGTGTGGGTCATGTTTTCTTATCCATTCAGCCACTCGATGTCTTTTGATTGGAGCATTTACTTGGTTTACATTTAAAGTTATTATTGATAGGTACTTGTTTGTAGCCAATTTTTATTCTTTATGCCTATGTTCCTTCTTCCCTTTCTATTTTTTCTTTTTCCATTAGCCTTTTTTTTTTGTCTCTGAAGCTCCTAATTTCCCCTTGAATTTTGAATGATAGCCTTGCTGGATAGAGTATGCTTGGATTCAGTCCCTTGCTTTGCATCACTTTGTATACTTCATCCCTTCCCTTCTGGCCTGATGTGTTTCTGTTGAGAAATCATTTGATAATTTAATAGGAGATCCCTTGTAGGTAATTCTCTGTCTCTCTCTTGCAGCCTCTAAGATTCTCTCTTTGTTGTTAATGTTTGCCATTGTAATTACACCATGTCTTGGTGTGGGTCTTTTGGGGTTCATCTTGTTTGGGACTCTGTGCTTGTGTGATTTTTTCTTCCACATATCAGGGAAGTTTTCTATCATTGTTTCTTCAAATAGGTTCTCTAATCCTTGCTGTTCTTCTTGTCCTTCTGGCATCCCTATTATATGTATGTTACTTCGTTTCATCTTGTCCCAAAGCTCCCTAAGGCTTTCCCCCTACTTTCTAATATTTTTCTCTGGTTGCTGTTCAGATTGGGCTTTTTTCTCTACCTTGTCTTCTAACTCACTAATTCTGGCCTCCGCTTCTCCTAGTCTACTCTTGAAGCCTTCCATTATGTTTTTTATTGTAGCTATATCACTTTTATTTTTCTTGATTCTTTCATAGGTTGTTCATTTTCTCATCCATCTGGTTTATGAACTGTACGACCATTATTCTTAATTCTTTTTCTGACTCTGTTTCATTTACTTCCTTTTTTGGAAGGGTGGTTCCTCCTTTTCTTTCCTTTGGGGATTGTTTCATTGTCTCCCCATTTTTGCTAGCACCAAAGGGTCCAGGCACCAAGTTGCAGGGGCCTGAGCCCGAGAGTCACAGGAGAGCTCAGGTGCCAAGATGCACGGATGCTGTGTATTGGCAGGGGTCCTGCACATGCTGAGAATCAGAGTTGGGCATGCTTGGGGGCCGGTGATGTGGCTGCCATGCATCGGCAGCAGCCCTGCATGCATGCACCAAGAGTCAGAGTCACAGGCCTGCTCGTCAGAGGTGTGCCCAGGACCTGGGTCGCATGGCAGCAGCGGGTCGGTGAAAGCCCTGTGCCTGTGAGCATCCAGAGTCAGTCACAGGCATTCGGGGCCAGGTGGCATGGTCACCGCAGGTTGACAGGAGGCCTGCTGATGCACTACTACAGCAGATCAGTGGGAGGGGAACATGTTCTGGGACTCACAGGAGCCTGCGGCCAGGATGGCTGGAGTGTCAGTGTCTATGGTCTGCAGCTGTGGTAGCAGGTCTTTGTCCAGAGTGGCTATAGAGTCCCAGTTTGCATCTGAGGCCTGTCTGGGTGGTGGTGAAGCTGGGCTCCTGGTCACAGCAGCTCTGACCTCCAAGATGGCATGGTTTCTGTGCCAGCGCCGGCCACCTGGGAGTGCTTGTAGCAGAAGTGACTGCCCATCTAAGACAGCCCAGTCCGCCAATCCTACAGGATCTAACTGTCCCTCAGTCACTCACACACACACCACACACATCCACACACTCCCCTTTCACCCTCTCACTCACACTCTCTCTCTAACTGCTGTCCTGCCAGTCGCCATCTTTGCAAGTCTGTGTTTTTGATGTGGTTGTGGAAGAAGGAGAGTACCTATGCCACCATCTTCAATGGAAGCCCCTGACACATATTTCAACATGGATAAACCTTGAGAACATTATGTTAAGTGAAATAAGCTAGATATAAAGAACAAATAGTGTATGATTCCACTTACATGAAGTAATAGAATAGTTAAATTCACAGAGACAGAAAGTAGAATGGTGGTTACCAGAGGATGGAAAGAAGGGTGAATAGGGAGTTGAGTTGGAGAAGATGAAAAAAGTTCTGCAAATGGATAGCAGTTAAGGTTTTACAACAGTGTGAACATACTGAATGCCTCAGAACTGTACACATTAAAATAATTAAAATTGAGAGAGGAACCAGATGGCAACATAGGTAAACATCTGTTACTTGCTGCCTCCCACAACCACATGAAAATTACAAAACAACTATCACCCAGAACTGCGGGAAAGCTGACTGAGTGGAAGTACTACAACTAGAGAGGTAAAGAAGAAAGTGCATTGAGACTGGTAGTAGGCACAAAGGTGCAGAACAGGCTGGTCTGGCACCTGGGTGTGCTGCTTTTTTAATCAGGAGGGAGATCGCCTTTTTGGAGGCTGCCTAGAGGAGCAAGGAGTCCCAGCCCCACACCAGACCCCAAGCCCAGGGTTCCAAAGCTAGGGAAAGAAATCCCTAAGGGCAGTAAGAACTAGGACTATAAAAACCAGTGCAGTGCCGGGAGCCGGTCCATGCTTGCTGTTTCAAGGGACCTGGCATATATGGCATACTGTTCTTAATATGTTTGCTCACCTTCTTGGCACTATGTGTTTTAACCAAGGTCTCTGAGAAAGGTTGTTTCCCCAGGTAGGGATTTTCCCCTGAAATTAGGGAGGGAATAAAACCTCTTAACTAAGTGCCAGGCGGGTAATTAATCACTTTAACTATGAACAATCATGCTTAAGCTACATAATCTTTACTCCCTGGAATGGAGATAAGAAACGCCCTAACCTTTGTAATAGAGATTGATAGGATTGAATCAACTGGTATAAATACAGATGTAACAAGACAGCAGAAGACAGAGAGAGAGACAGAAATTGGCACAGAACCTACACAGAACCTAGAGACAGAAGAACTTCGCTGGAGAGAACACGGCAAAAGATCCTGGACAGAAACTGGCCTCAGAACCTAGACACAGAACTCAGGAGACAGAAAGAAGACAGCACCTACACAGAACCTACAGACAGAAGAACTTCGCTGGAGAGAACATGGCAAAAGATCCTGGACTGAACCTGACTACAGAAATTGGCAAGAGAACCTGACTAGAACCTGGTGACTGAACCTGGCTGGAGAACCTGGACAGAACCTGGCTGGAGAACCTAGCGAGAGAACATGGACAGAACCTGGCTGGAGAACCTGGAGAACCTAGCAAGAGACCATGGACACAGAACCTGGCTGGAGATCCTAAACAGAACTTCGCTGGAGATCCAGACCAGAACTTGGCTGGAGATCCTGGCTAGGCTGCTGATCAACTGAACGCCGTCTCCGTGTCATTCCTTCTTCGCTGACTCCGTCCACACCTTTGGGGACCCCTGGACCCGCTGGGGTTGGACCCCAGCAGTGCAGATTGAGGCTGAGTGACACACAGGCTGCTAGAGACCCAGCTGCTCCTCTTAAAAGGCTGGCACCGTGAACTGAATTTACAAGCTCCAGCTTGCTCTGAGCTCCAGTGCTGGGCAAGGCTCTGGGGGACCCAGACAGATATGGGGAGAAATTGGACTGTCTGGCATCAGGGCAGGAACATGGGGGCGGCTTTCTTACAGATAGAGGTGTTCGCAGCAGTCATTGTTCCTATGCTGGGACCTCCCCGGTGCAGTGCTGACTGGCAGACATTTTGGTTCGCTCCATCCTGGAAGTTCCCTGAGACCTTGCCCTACCCAATTTACAGCCCCACCCAAGCTGTGGGCAGTGGCTTTTGCATATGAATGGCCTTTCCATTCTCAGCCTAAAACCTGTCAAACAAGCCTCAGCTGGGTCAGGGAGCCCCAAAGCTATCAATAAAAGGCCCAAGGCCTGCACCAGCACCAGCCTTCCTTGCTTCACAGCTGGGCCTCATCTGGGCACTTCCAAACCCAATACAAAGAGGAGAAATCTGCAGATTTCTCTGTAGCTCCTGCTGGGTGGCAGGCAGTGGCTGACTTTGCACCTCCTTGGAAATCCAAGAGCCAGTGTACCCAGTGGTCAGTGTGAGACCATACCAGATTATAACTCTTCACATCCATAAGTGACACACTCAAGGGACAGACTCAGTGAGCACCAAAGCCCCACTGAAGCAAGTCCTGCCCCATAAGGGGTGTCTTCTGCACAGCTGCTTTCCCACTGTAGTCGCAGCTAGTCCCTAAGCCAATTGGCCTGGCGGTCAATTCCTCCCAGTGATACCAACAGCAATCAAGGCTCAACTACAACAACACTGTGCACACAGCCCACAAAGGAGTGCACCAAGAGTGTCCACCTCAGGTGATTGGGGAGGCTGAGCCACTATGCCCTATAGGACACCTACTATACAAGGCCACTCTATCAACTCAGGGAGACTTAGCAGCTACCCAATACATAGAAACAAACATAGGGAAGCAGCCAAAATGCAGAGACAAAGAAACATGTCACAAATGAAAGAAATGGAAGAAAGCAAACTACTGGGTATAGAGTTCAAAGCCACATTTATAAGGTTATTCAAGAATCTTCTAGAAACTTCTAAGGAACTTAGTGAGACCTTCAAGGATCTTAGTGAGAATGCTAAAATAATGGAAAAGGACCAGTCAGAAATTAAGCATACACTGACTGAAATAAAGAATAATATACAGGAATTAAACAGTAGACTAGAGGATCCCAAGAATCAAGTCAATGATTTGAAATTTTAGGAAGAAAAACCACCCAACCAGAAGAGCAAAAAGAAAAAAGAATCCAAAAATATGAAGATAGTGTCAGAAGCCTCTGGGACAACTTCAAGCATACCAACATCCAAATTATGGGGGTGCTAGAAGAAGAGAGAGAGCAAGATATTGAAAACCTATTTGAAGAAATAATGACAGAAAACTTCCCCTACCTGGTGAAAGAAATAGACTTACAAGTCCAGGAAGCACAGAGAACCCTATAAAAGAGGAATCCAAAGAGGACCACACCAAGGCACATCATAATTAAAATGCCAAGGGCAAAAGACAGAGAATCTTAAAAACAGCAAGAAAAAAACAGTTACCTACAAGGGAGTATCCATACGACTCTTAGCTGATTTCTCAACAGAAACTATGCAGGCCAGAAGGGAGTGGCAAGTAATATTCAATGATGAATAGCAAGAACCTACAACCAAGAATACTCTACTCAGTAAAGCTATCATTTAGAATTGAAAGTCAGATAAAGAGCTTCACAGACAAGTAAAAGCTAAAGGAGTTCATTTACCACCAAACCAGTATTATAAGGAATGCTGAAGGGTATTCTTTAAGCAGCGGAAGAAGAAAAAGGTAAAGATAAAAAGTTATGAACAACAAAGTGACAACAAATACATATCTATCAACAAGTGAATCTAAAAATCAAATGAATAAAAAACCTGATGAACAGAATAAACTGGTGAATGGAATAGAATCAGGGGTTGTAAGTGGAACAAATTGACGATTCTCAGAGGGAAGGGGTTGTGGGGGTGCAAAAAGAGATTAGACAAAGATCTTATATGCATGTATGCAGTACCTATGGACACAGACAATAGGGTGGCAAGGGCCTGGGGTGGGGTGGGAACTGGGAGGTGGGGAGCTATGGGGCGAAAAAAGAGGTACATCTGTAATAATCTCAACAATAAATATTTTTTGAAAATAATAATAATTAAAATTGTAAATTTGAGTTATATGTATTTTACTGTAATAAAATAACGTAGCTTCCCTTCCTCTGAGTCTATACTCTTCAAAAAATTTCTAGTTGTCATTTCTTTTATGTCTAATTTTCCTGTGGAGAAAACACATGGCTTAGTCAGCCCTTTCCTGACAGTCCTCAAGACTTACAGGTAACACAAGATTCTAATTTATCCATCAGGCTCTTGTAAGTGTGGGTACCAAGAAGCTATCTTTGCCCAGCGGTTTAGTGTCAACCCATGAATCACAGTTCAATTCCTAGTCAAGGCACATACCCAGGTTGCAGGCTCAATCCCCAGTAGGGGGCTTGCAGGAGGCAGCCAATCAATTATTCTCTGTCGTCATTGATGTTTATCTCTCTCTCCATTTCCCTTCCTCTGTGAAATCAATAAAAACATTTTTTAATGAGGCTATCTTTTAGGTAAGGATAACTGACAAAAGTGTCTAGAGAGCTGAAACTCGGACCCTAGAAAGCAGTGACTACCTGAGCCTCTGAGGCTTGGGCCAGGCCACCACCTGGGTTCCAGGGATGTCCTAACTCCAAGATGGGCCTTGTTTCCCATCCTCTAAAAAAAGTTTTTATTGATTTTAGAGAGTAAGGGATAGAGAGGTAGAAACATTGATGAGAGAGAAACATTGATTGGCTGCCTCCTGTATGCCCCCTACTTAGGATCAAACCCACAACCCTGAAATGTGCACTGACTGGGAAGCAAACTGGTGACGTCTTGGTTCATGGGTCAATACTCAACCACTGAGTCACCCCAGCCCTGCTTCCCTTATTTTTTGTAAAACAGACTTTTAGTTAGAATACTCAGGAATGGTTTCCTAAACTACAGTTACTTTCTCTTCCTGTGTGAGGCTGGCTATGTTGTTTGAGTAAGAACAAGATAAAAACTTACAACTGAAAGATCTTCTGAAACTACCCAACTATTCTGAAACCAATCAGTGTGGAAGCTGTGTCTTTCTTAAACTGCCACCATTGTTAAGGGACAGAGAGCGAGGAGAAAGACAGTACCATTCAACTAAAAGGCTGCAGTGTTAGGTTCTATGTGAAATTATAAAAAAATAAGGAAGAAACCGGTTCTCCTCCATATATTTCAGCCTCCCCTGTCTTCCCAAGGCTAAGATAGGAGACTCTTTCATGTGCCCCTGTGGCATCCAGTGTTGACCCATAAGCTTCTCTGCATTGATACTGCCCCTTTACCTAACTGTATTTCCCACCAGAATATGAGAAACTTCAGGGGCTGTGTCTTAATCATCTTTGTTTCCCCGGGGCTAGGGCTGTCCTGATGCACAGTAAGAACACATAACTCTTGGCTAAAAGAAATAAATAACATACTTCTGTGTTTCATTGGATCGATGGCCCTACCAATTATAAGACACTTCAATTGTAACACTGCTAAGAAAGAAAAAAATCATAATCAGAAGATATAAGACATTCTAACTTTAGGATTGTGATCACCTTGATTTCATGCCTGGAACAGGGAAGAGATTACCTAAAAAAAGGTTGAAGACTAATCAGCATCACTTTATAAATAGACATGTGCACACAGAAACATTCCCTTTTTACTTAGTTCACTTGGCTTTTCTACCTTGAGCTTTTCCTCTAAGACCAGATATTGCTTCAAATTTAATTGAATCACCCTTGTATCTGAACACCAGTTAACTAAAGATAGATAGAGGGACTCATTTGTCCCCATTTCTTGGCTATGGTTATGTTCTGAGGCTGAACTCAACAACAAAAAGTGAAAAAACTATTATTTGTTGCCTTTACCAAGGCAGCTTAAATGTGGAGATCAGTGCATCCAAACGGGAAACATTTTTGCCATCAGGCAAGATTATAATAAAAGAAGCTCATTTATCATCTAATGAGAGGAAACATGTCATGGTAAAATTACTAGGTAGTGAAAAAACTGGACCGTGCTATGGCACTTTTAATCAGAAGATCTCAAAGTAGTCCCACACTGTCATCAACAAAATCTTATCATCAGCAGGATGCAAATGAGAGTGTCCCTTTCCACCTTGTGATACACCATGAAACTAAGATCAAAAAGGTTAAGCAAATTAAGAAAAATCAAATAATTATTATTATACACAAAGATACATCCTATATAATAAAGACGTAATATGCAAATTAACCCTCACACCCTCACAAGATGGCTGCCTATGACCAGGCCGGCAGCAGGGTTAGTGAGGCATGACCAAATGACTGAACAGCAGGCTTCATGGGGCGACCAGGTCAGCAGGGGGGTTAGTGAGTGACGACCAAATGATTGAGCAGCAGGCTGTATGGGGCCACCAGGCTGGCAGGAGGGCTGTGAGGGGTGACTAGGCTGGCAGGGGAGGCAGTTGGGAGCAACCAGGCCAACCAGGGGGGCAGTTGGGAGCGACCAGGTTGGCAGGAGGGGGCAGTAAGAGGCAACCAGTTAGGGGCATACATGCTGGTGGAGGGTGCAGTTGGGGGCAACCAGGCCTGCAGGGGGGGCAGTTTGGGGCAACCAGGCCAGCAGGGGGGGCTGTAAGGGGTGACCAAGCTTGCGGGGGGGGGGGGCAGTTAGGGGCAACCAGGCCAGCAGGGGGGCAGTTAGGGGAGACTAGGCAGGCAGGCAGGTGAGCGATTAGGAGCCAGAGGCCCAGGATCGTGAGAGGGATGTCCAACTGCTGGTTTAGTCCTGATCCCGAGAATCAGGCCGAAACTAGCAGTCAGACATCCCCTGAGGGGTCCCGGATTGGAGAGGGTGCAGGCTGGGTTCAAGGAACATCCCTCCCATGCATGAATTTTATGCACTGGGCCTCTAGTTTATATATAAATATGTACACATACACACAATAGAATTTAAATTTGATTGCATAGAAAGTGAGATCATGTATGAATATGTGATTGGAAATCTTCAAACACCACACAAATAATAATGAGCAGTAGAAGCCTGTTATAATTCAGAGGTCAGACTTTGGAATCAAACAGACCTGAGCTGCAATCCTGGCTCTATCACATCCCTCCTCTGTGACCTTGAGCAAGTCTTACCCTCTCTAAGTGTCAGTGTCCCCATCTGTAAAATGGTAATTATAAGGAAATGTACCTCTGGGATACTCTATGTAAAGCACTTAGAAGAATTGCCCTAGCCTGTTTGGCTCAGTGGATAGAGCGTCGGCCTGCAGACTGAAGGGTCCCAGGTTCGATTCTGGCCAAGAGCACATGCCTGGGTTGCAGGCTCCTTCCCCAGTGGGGGGCGTGCGGGAGGCGGCTGATCAATGATTCTCTCTCATTGATGTTTCTAGCTCTCCCTCTCCCTTCCTCTCTGAAATCAATAAAGAAATATATTTTAAAAAAAAAAAAAAAAAGAATGGCTGGCAAATAGCAAGAGCTCTTTAAATGTCAGCTCCTTGCAATTAACTAGATTAGATGCCCATTTACCATGCCCACATGACCAGTTCTTCCCACACACCCTGGCACTTAATTTTGTGGTGTTTTCATTTCATCACTCCCAGTTTGATTTCACCACCCTCTCTATTTAGTCTGTACCCCAGGGTCAACTGCTGCATTTGCTACCACATGGGGCCCTTTTTTGCCCCTCCTACCTCACCCTCCTACTATTTTTTCGTAACTCCTCAGGCTGAGATTACTTCGGTGGCTGCTCAACTCCAGTGTTCCCAACTCTAATCCAACCTACATGGCTCTACCTTTTTATCTTCCCAGAATGAAATCCGAAGGATGATGTTTCTCTATTCAAAATTCTCAGTGTCGCCACTGCCAAATGAATTAACTTTTCACTACAGCACTCAAGGCATCCCACACTAGGTCTCAATCTACCTTTCCCAGTATTTTTCCGATCTAGCCAATCTGATGTTCCTATTGCTATACTACATACCCCTACATCCAGGATTTTGTTCATATAGTTTTCTTTTATTGAAATGTCCTCCCCTTCATCTCTGCCTTTAAAAATCCTAACCTTCTCTCTGGACCAATCTCAAATTCCACCTTCTTTACAATGTACCTTCCAGAGCCTCCAACCTCCTTTGAACCATTTATGTGACTCTCTTTGGGACACTTCTATTTAGCCTTACCTTAGGGCTACTTCTATCATAAGGCTTATCTAACCTCTGTCATCTATCCATGGCTTTGCTCATGCCAAGTAGACAATAAATATGCATGTTACCTTGCTATGTTTAATTGGTTATATTTGAGTACGCATATTTACTTTGAGGCCCTGTATCACATATGCCCCAAAGATAAAATCCAGTCAACCTTCTGTAGTTGATTCTGTACTTTGCAATAAAGGGTAGATCCTGGGTTGCTAGAATGTTTACCCAACAGAAAGTCTTCATTCAGTTCATTAAAACAAGTACATCATTCATTCATTTAACATGTAAGAAATACAAACTTGGCCTTGACCTCCACTCAGCTAACTAGAATACTACTAAAACATCTTAATTTTAAACTGAAAATTAAACACATTTTTGAGTGGTACTTTAAAAACTACTGCAGTTCTTGCTATAGCAGAGGGCTTGGTGAAATTCTCTGTTCATTTAATCACTGTATATTAGCTTGTAGACTGTCAAATGAAACTTCTTTAAATTATATTTTAACCCTGTCTTCATTACTTGGCAGTTTCCATTGGTAATGAGGCTTGTTGGATTCAAGTCAGCAAGTCAAACAAAAATGATTTGTTAAAGAAAAGTATTATTTTACATTAGAATATTTTAGTAATGGATCCTCAAAGACTTCTCAGTTATATAAGTCTGGTCCTAAGCTTTTTGCCAGAACTAAGACCAAAAAATGCTCAAGGGATACTTGGTATTTGGAAAACACTATTCAAGAACCCCTGCCTCTACTCTGCCTCCCTAAATTGGAATTACCAAAAACTTTGAAATGATTGTGTAGCTCAATCCAATCAGAATATCCAACAATTAAAATTCAGTAATGCCAAAAAAAAGTAAAAAGATAAATAACTCAAGATGCTGCCTTATAAAAGTAGCAGCACTATATTTTTCAAACAACTTCTTTCTCCTGCCTTTAAGTCTCAGAAAACAATCACAGAAACACCTATAGCATGAATAGTTGCATCAGTCAGTTCCTTTGTTTATTGCTCTGTATACACTCAGTGGTCATCGTTTCCAAATTTGCCCAGATTGCTTTGATATCACCCAATTTATTTTAAATAGAGGCAAATTCTTAAATTCTATAATCCAACCTCACACAGTGTGCATTTTCACATAAAATCACAGACCAGTTTAAAAAAAAATAAGGTTTCCCAGACGATATTACCCCTGATATTTTATTGAGACACTGTTGGCTCTGCAGCACCATAGGCAACTAAATAAAGGTCAATATTGGTCATTGCTAAAGCCCCAGTGCTATTGTCCTTGCCTCCCTCCACATCCTTTGAGAACTTTATGAGGCTTTACACACTTCCTCTCACTAGTAAGAGCTCCCCTCAATGTCTTATTTACTTATAATGTTAAACAACTTTGTTCCCTGAAGTCATTCACCAAATTATCAGAACTCTCCTCCAACACCATTCCTTCTATAACATCATCGGGAATACTCACCATTGGCATTTCAATAACTGATGGTCTGGGGATAGAAGTCTGAAAAGTAACTACTTCACAGTCCAATTCACCATCTGGAGACCCAGGCACATCCTCAGAGGTCTCAGCAGGCTGGACAGCAGTGTGGTTACTTGAATTCCGATTTGCATTGCCATTTCTGTCTAAATAGGTACCAGAATCTCGCCTTTTCTCTGGGGTTCCTTCTTCCCCTTTTGGGTGACCTCGGTGTCGACATGCTTTGGCCTTGGGCTGATCATAGATGGTGGAATGAGTATCAGGCACTATGGGCTGATCGCAGGGAGCATTCTCCCTCGTATTCCCAAAACAGGCCAGCAGAGCTGAACATGGAAATGGATGCATCCTTCTAGATGGAGATTTCAGTCTTTTGGCGAGCCTTGCTTTCCACATGGACATGACCTGCAGTGAAACATGACAAAGTTCATTCTTTAGAAAGAAAAATTTCCAGGGGTTCAGATGACCTCCAGTTTCCTTATTGTAAATAACTATTTCCTTGCCTGAAGAGAAGGACTTTCTAGTAGTTGCCCCTAAATAGATTAGAATGTGGCAAGGCCACCCTCCCTGAGAGTCACTCAGCGGCCATCACCCTTCGAACGAGCTCCTCCTGGACGATTTCGCTAAAGAAGGCTGTCTGTGAGGTATGTGGTTGGCTCAGGTTACAGTCCCCAGGCAGGGCAAACGCTTCAGTGTAAGGTAGTGCCAAGTCAATAGACAGTTGCTTCAGGTTACCTTGGAGGCATAAAGATAATGTAGCCTGATAGCATCCACTATAATAGCGTCAGCCTGTGTATCAATAACATCATAACAGCCACATAACCTTCTTCAGTTACCCCTTTCAAATATTTATTCCTCCAAACAAAACAACCCCACCCAGATATCTATCACAAATGAAGACCCCCCCAAGAGGATCCTCGACCTTGGCAGCTATTTCATTATTAAAATGGGAGGCAGACTCAAATCTTTTGTCTGGAGAGATCCAAGTTTGGATTTGATGTCACAAGGACCTTTCTGGATCTTTCCTGAATCTTTGCCTCAAACTTCCTGGGTTCAGGATCCACAATTGCCCCTCCTGGTAACTATAATATGTCTTTGTTAACTTGCTTTTTTACTATCATGCTGAGTCCTTGATTAATTTTCAACAACACCAAAAGAAAAACACAAATAAAATGGGCCCATGTACAATTAACACAGGTATTATGTGTGAATGTGTGTTCTGTTCATCTACTGTATATATTAATTCCGAAAATAACACCTTTTTGAACATACGTCTTCTACTTTTCAACACATTAATATGTGAATGGTGAAAAATAATAATTATAGCCATATTCTAAGACAGTGTTCAAAATGGAGATTTTTTTCCCCCTTAGCCAAGCATCTGCTAGAAATGTTAGAGAAATACAATACTGTAATGGTTTTACCATTAATAGTGATTTTTAGGTCAAGATTTCAGGGTATATTACTCATTCTAACTTATTTGGTTGCTCTCTCTCTTTTAATTTAATATCAAGATGTGCTCTTCACCAACAGTAGGGGGGCAGGGACATGTGCTGGGGAGGTGGCTAGGGAGAGGTCAGTAGAGGATAAAGGAGACATATGTAATACTTTCAACAGTAAAGAATTTAAATTAAAAAAAAAGATGTGCTCTTAAGCCCAGACAGGTGGTAGACATTATAGCACTAAATCCCCATGTTACAGAAGCAGAAACGGATTCTTTGAAGTTTCAGGAAGCAAGGTTAAGCTACTGAGGAGGGCCGGTTAAAAGCCCAAGATCCCTGCTACTCTATCTGGTCTTTGAGTCTCATTCGGCCTGGAAATCATCTTATCAACGTAACATCTGTACTTGTAATATGTCTTGAATAGGCTGTTACACAAGAAGCCACACATGACTTGAGAAAGAGTAAATACAGCATCAAATGCAGGCTTCATTTTCATCTTTACCAAAACTTGGAAATAATGTATAAAAAGCTGTCACTTAGAGGATACCATGAAACAGCCAATGTGCTACCAGAACTTCCAGCATTGAAAAATCATTCTCCTTTTAATACCCAAGTACGAGCAGTCCTACAGGGCAGCAGGAAGTCCAGGCATTAGCACAAGTGTTCCTAGGGAGCCCTAGGGATTGTGTTTGTCTCTTTTCAGCCCTGGTTGCTTCTGTGACCTCAGACAGGGTGACTCCATGGTGCTTCTCTCACTTGTGCCTTCTCTCATGTCCCCTCCCTCCCTAACATGCTTACAGTAAGGCTAGGCTGTAATAAGACTTTATGGAAGAGTTAAGGGTGTTAGGAAGGAATTTAAGAGAAGAGAAAATAATTCTTAAGCCTATTTTCATTCACTCACTCATTTAGTCACTCACCTATGTGTCAAACTAAAGCGACAGCAGTTAACGATGCCACTCTCAAGTGGCCGCATTTTGTGGACCACCAGGTAAGAAAGCTCCAAGCCCCTCCCTCAGCTCAGCTGTATCTCTCTCTCTTCTTGTCCCCATTTGCAGCCCTGTGCGGGTTTTACCTTATCTCCACCGAAAGTCATGCCAGAGCAGGGTAAGCAAACTTTTTGACTCAAGGTCCACAATGGGTTCTTAAACTGGACAGGAGGGCCGGAACAAAAGCATGGATGGAGTGTTTGTGTGAACTAATATAAATTCAAAGTAAACATCATTACATAAAAGGGTACGGTCTTTTTTTTTTTTAGTTTTATTCATTTCAAACGGGCTGGATCTGGCCCGAGGGCCGTAGTTTGTCCACGGCTGTGCCAGAGGCACTCGGCAGAGTGCTGCTCCAGCCCACCATAAATGTGACTTGTTGTTTTTTCACTAGTGCAATTGTAAGTCTTTTTTTTTCTTTTCTTTCTTTCTCTTCTTTTCCTCTTATTTTTCATTGTTTTTTTATTTACAGTGGCCTCTTTTTTGCTAGTGTGGTTGCTAAGCTTCACCTAAAATAGTAACATTAGCAGATAATAGTTATTGAATGTTTATTATCAGACATGAATCTCAGCAAATTGACTCATTTAATCCTTACAGCCCTAGGAGAAAGGTGATATTATTAATTCTCATTTTTACTCATTAGAAAAACAAGACACAGAAACTTAAGTAACTTGCCCAAGGTCACAGCCATGGTGAGGCAGAGAGCCAGGATTATGAGCCCAAGCAGCCTGGCCCCAGAGTTCATGCTTTTAACCACTATGCAATATCACTTTACACATACACACACACACACACACACACACACACACACACACACACTCCAAAGAGAAACTTTCCAAAAACCTTCAATCCATTGTAGGAATTTATTCTACAAATATATGTATATGCATAGAGGCAAGTCAAGAAATGTTCATAATAGCAGTATTAGTAGACAAAAATTTTATTGTTAATCAGTAGAAGACAAGTTAATATATAAGAAAACATCTATACTAGCAATTTTCAACCAGTGTGCAGCAAGAATTTTTAAAACATGTAATATCTGACTACTTAGTCAGAGGCACTGACCTCTTTTCCCAAATAAAAAAAATTAAAACAGTCAACACAACAATAGTTGTCCAGTGTTAATGCCCTATCCTGAGACATACATATATAGATCATATAATAGAGTTGCATCTTATTGGTCATGTCACATAATAAAATTGCATCTGATTAGTTAATTCTTGTACCAGAAATCCTTATATACAAGTATAGGCACCAATGTTTTTAACAAGTCACTGTAGAGCAAAAAGGGTAGGTAATTACTTTTTAAAAATCAATAAATATTATACCTTTTTTTCAGATCTTCAAAAATATATTTTTGGTATGCCGCAGAATTTTAGTAATTAATTTATTGTGCCATGAAATGAAAAAGGTTGAAAACACTGATTTATACAACTGATTACTATGCAGCTATTAAAAAGAAGTTATGTAGTTAATATTGTGTGCTAATTAAGCACATGTATTCATATCATGCCCTTTCTAAGAAACCATTAAATAACAGTAATGGATTTTCTTTTAAGGGCTTAAATCCACAACACAATAAATAGAAAGAGGCCATTCATATATAAGAAAACTCAACAAATTCCTGTAGAACAAAAAGGAGACAGAATATTATCAATTAATGAGGGAAAAAAGCCAGCCGGCAGAGTAGAACTCCAAAGAAGCTCTTGACTTGTGCAACAGGTACAATGGAGCTTAAGAGTAGGTCTGAAAATGTGTGATTTATTGAAGGTCTAATTATGGAAATCAAAAGTTTCCTATACCCTTCTCTGTCTGCTACAAAATTAATAGATAAAATGAAAATATGAGTGAATAAAATTAAATTAATAAAGAAATAAATAAGTAAATAAAATAAAAATTAAGGTAGGGTCTTAAACTATTTAATGAACTTTCTAATCAATTCTTATCTAAACTATTTAATGAACTATCTAATGAACTAATAAGAGTAGCTTGTGTGGATGTCAGTATCCAATAATAGAGTCTTTTGGTCTATTTAGGATCCAACATAATAGCAGAAAGCTTCCTGCCAGTTAAAGTGAACTGATCTTTTTGCTAGTGTGGTTGCTAAGTCCTGCCAGCATTCACAGAGCTCCCAATCAACGTTCAAACTCCTTCCTCCCTTTTGTAAAAATACAAATAGATTAGAAGACATGACAAGAAATTTTAAAATAATTGCAGCAACAGTGACAACAACCAAGGTAAACAAAAAAGGATCCTAGCAAGGAAAAGTGAGGAAATGGCAGTTGGGTAAGCAACAATATCTGCCATTCAGAGTACAGTGCTGTACAAGTATGCAGTGAACTACAATGCTCCTGGATTCTGAGCAATGGATGGAGAGGAAAGGGGGAGAACCTTTGCAAATGGATACCAAGAACAACCTCTTTGAGTGCCGGGAGCCAATTCCAGCATGTCATAATTGCAAGAGTTTCATCAAAAGGTTGATGGAACTTGGGGACTCAACAGGGTTGAGTCACACATGTAGTCACCTGTTGGGAATGCCTGAGGGCATTTCCCCAAACCTGAAAAGGGATGATTGCTGCTGCCAGACAGCCCAGGGCATCTTAATCTACATGTTATTGCCTCCTACTGGCCTAACACCTGAATAGCCATAAGCTAATTCTTCCATTCTGATAATGTCTCTGTATAGGAAAAACTGACCCTTTGAAGTGTATATCTCTGTCTCGCCTCAGGACAAATTGTGTTAATAAAAAGCATGGGGTCCTGAAATGAGGAGATCTTAGAACTTAGAACTTAGTTCTTAGTTTCCTTTAAAGTAGGCTCCTCTGACCCCCAAATGTCTTTCAAATTATATTTCGTCTCCGGACTCCTATTTAATCTATGCACAGCCTTCTCCAGATTTCCTGAACCCTTCTTAATGCTGGAACAAGAACATCAGCACCGCGGTAGTCATAATAGGGATCCTAGAGAATCTTTGAAACATTAATTCACTCTACCATAAAAACTGTTTACACTTTACATATAATATAACATTATAAACACTATTTACATTTTTAACTTTCAGAATTAATATACAGCTCAATAGTTGCACATTGATGGCTCTCAAGCAAAATTAGTTATCCAGATGTGTTTTGTGACTAATGACATTTTAAAAAATTTGTTAGATCACAGTGACCACCACTCATCCAGTTCTCAAGTTTATATAAACAGAACCCTGAAGACATTAGAGTTTGTGTTCTGGGGTGCGTATTTGTTATTGTTCATGCACAGTCTCCTTTCTTCTTTTCTTTTGGTAAAAGCACCCCGATTTCCTTTGGGGGGAACCCTTCTATGCTCTGTGTAGAGCTCCAGTCCTGGTTCCAGAAATGGGAGTTAGATAATCAGCACACCCAAAGCCTCTGCTCACAGCAGTAGTTTCAAAGTTGAGCATAAGAACACATTGTTCCAATCAGAATAAATTCCAAACCTTGATTTACTGGACTTAAAAGAGTGAAAGTCTGAAGTAGCTGCCAACATCTTGCCTCTTTGAAGGGAGCGCTTACCCAGATAGAACCCACCCCAAATAGCATTTAAGAAGTGCAGAGGGAGAAACTAGGTCCTGATAAATTTCTGGATGAAGCTTCAGATGAGGTTGCATCTGTTCCTACACTTGGGTGTTATGTGAGCAGATTAATTTCCTTTCCTGCTGCATTTGTTTTGAGTTGAGTTTTCTGTCACTTGCTACTGAAAGAGTCCTAATCAACATATGATCTATAGGTACCAGCAAATCACAGAAAATTTCATTATGATTACAGAATAGAATAAAAACTTTATAAACCTTGATAATAGCAACACAAAGGGAGAGCTGAGAGATTTTGAAAGATAAAAGGATTGCTGTGGAGGGGGTAATATAAGTGGAGAGAAGGAGAGGTAGAACAATATTGGGAAGAGATAGGATGGAATAATTAGCTAAATGCTCACCTACCTTATTAGAAATTTAATAAGCAATATCTGAAATTGGTAGGTAACTATCAATTTTGGAAGCAGGGATAGAGGTGAGGGGATGAGGCAAAAAAATGATTCCCTTCCATTTTAAACCATTGCATATGTTTTATATTTATATCAGGTGCAAATATTACTTTAATATAACATTTTTTAAAAAAGGAATGAGGTCAATTTACATGTGGTGATAAGGAAAATCTCCAAGATATATATATATATTTAGTTCTTTATTGTTTAAAGTATTACATATATGTCTCCTTTTTCCCCATTGACCTCTCCCTGGCAACTCCCATCCCCTAGCACAGTGATGGCGAACCTATGACACGCATGTCAGAGACACGCGAACTCATTTTTTTGGTTGATTTTTCTTTGTTAAATGGCATTTAAATATATAAAATAAATATCAAAATATAAGTCTTTGTTTTACTATGGTTCCAAATATCAAAAAATTTCTATATGTGACACAGCACCAGAGTTAAGTTAGGGTTTTTCAAAATGCTGACATGCCGAGCTGAAAAGGTTCGCCATCACTGCCCTAGGAGCTGTATCAGTAAAGATATTGCTATGACATATGTCTGATATTTTGCTGCTTGTGGATTCTTCTTCTAAGATTTTTATGGTTTCCTGTCTTACATTTAAGTCCTTTATCCATTTTGAGCAGTGGTTCTCAACCTCCCTAATGCCGCAACCCTTTAATACAGTTCCTCATGTTGTGGTGACCCCCAACTATAAAATTATTTTCGTTGCTACTTCATAACTGTAATTTTGCTACTGTTATGAATCATAATGTAAATATCTGATATGCAGGATGTATTTAGGCGACCCCTGTGAAAGGGTTGTTTGACCCCCAAAGGGGTCACGACCCACAGGTTGAGAATCGCTGATTTGAGTTTATTTTTGTGTAAGTTGGTAATTTAGTTTCATTTTTTTGTATGTATCTGACCAATTTTCCCAACATCATTTGTTGAAGAGACTGTCTTGATTCCATTGTATTCTCTTGCCTCCTTTGTCAAATATTAATTGAACATAATGACTTGGGTCGATTTCTGGGTTCTCTGCTCTGTTCCATAGGTCTATATGTCTGTTCTTGTGCCAGAACCAGGCAGTTTTGAGAACAGTGGCTTTGTAATATAGCTTGATATCTGGTTTTATGATCCCTCCAACTTTGTTCTTTTTTCTCAAAATTGCTGTGGCTATTTGGAGTCTATTTTTATTCCATATGAATTTTTGGAGAGTTTGTTCTAGGTCTGTGAAATATGCCCTTGGTATTTTAATGGGTATTGCATTGAAGCTATAGATTGCTTTGGGTAGTATGGACATTTTAATGATGTTGATTCTACCAATCCATGAACATGGTATATTCTTCCATTATTTTACCTCTTTTGTTTCTGATTTTGTTTATTTGGGTCCTCTCTTTGCTTCTTGGTGACCCTGGCTAGAGGTTCATCGATCTTGTTTTTCCTTTCAAAGAACCAGCTCTTGGTTTCATGGATCTTTTGTATTATTTTTTTGTCTCTATGTCATTGATTTCCCCTCTGATCTTTCTTATTTCTTCCCTTCTGCTAACCCTGGGCTTTTCTTGTTGCTATCTTTCTAATTCTTTAAGTTGTAGCATTAGATAATTTATTACCAGTTTTTCTTGTTTTCTGAGATAGGCCTGTAATGCTATGAACTTCCCTCTCAGGACTGCTTTCACTGTGTCCCATAGACTTTTGATTGTTGTATTTTCATTATCTTTCATTTCCAGGATTTTTTTATTTCTTGGTAACCCAATCATCTATATATATAAAAAGCCAGCAACCATAACATCATAATGACCAGAACGACCAGTCGCTATGACACCCACTGCAGCCAGCAACCTCCCACGGCCCCTCCCCCCAGCCACCCCACCCTTGATCAGCCTCTCCCACCCCGATCAGGGAACAGGGCTGGTGGCCAACCTCCCATGGGCCCTCCCCATGGCCGGCCCCACCCCCAAAGGGCCCCTATCACCTCAATTGGCCCACAGCCCCTCCCCCCAGCCAGCCCAACCCCTGATTGCCACTCCCTACCCCAATAGGGGGCAGGGCCAGCTGGCCAACCTCTGAAGCCCCTCCTCCAGCTTGCCCCACCCCAGATTGGCCCCCACCCTGATCAGGGGCAGGGCTGGCTGGCCAACCACCAGCAGCCCCTCCCCGCACCCGGTCCCACCACCAATGGGCCACCACCACCCCTATCAGCCCACGGCCCCTCCCCCCAGCCAGCTCCACCCCCAATCGGCCCCCCACTCTGATCAGGGGCACGGTTTGTCAGCCAATCACCCATGGCCCCTCCCACAGGCTTCTGGCCCCCAATCAGCCCCTCTCACCCCATTCGGGGGCAGGGATGGCTGGCCCACCTCCCAAAGCCCCTCCCCACATCTGGCCCCATCCCTGATCAGCCCCCACCACCCTGATCAGCCCGCGGCCCATCTTCCCAGCCAACTCCACCCCCAATCGGCCCCTTCCACACCAATCAAAGGTGGGGCTGGCCAGCCAGCCTCCCACAGCCCCTCCCCCTGCTGCTGACCCCGATCACCACCCCTAGCCCAATCAGGGGTGGGGGCCACCAGCCAAGTGCCCACGGCCCCTCCCCCCAGCCGGCCCAGCCCTGATTGGTTTCCGATCAGGGTGGGCCAGCCAGTCAATCTCCCACTGTCTCTTCCTCCCAACAGGCCTGGCCCTGATCCGCCCTGATTGGGGCCAGGCTGACCAGACCCCACCCATGCATGAATTCGTGTACTGGGCCTCTAGTTGTTTAATAACATGCTACTTAGTCCCCACGAGTTTGAATATTTTTATTGTTTTTATTGTAGTTGATTTCTAATATTATGCCACTGTGATCTGAGAAGACGCTTGATATGATTTCAATCTTCTTGAATCTGAAGAAACTTTGCCTGTGTCCCAGTATGTGGTCTGTTTTTTTAAATGTCCCATGTACATTTTCAAAGAATATATATTCCATAGCTTTGGGATGAAATGTTCTGAAGATGGCAATTAAGTCCAACTGATCTAGTGAGTCATTTAGGATTACTGTTTCTTTCTTGATTTTTTGTCTAGAAGATTTATCCAATGATGTCAATGGGGTATTAAAGTCCCCTACTATGATTGTATTGCTGTCGATCTCCCCCTTGATATCTTCCAGAAGATTTTTTTTTTTTTTTATGTATTTTGATGCTCCTGCATTGGGTGCATCTATGTTTACCAGATTTATATCCTCTTGTATCTATACCTTGAGTACTATGAAATGGCCTTCCTAAAAAAAAAAAAAAAAGAAATGGCCTTCCTTATCTCTTGTTATGGCACTCACTTTGAGGTTTATTTTTGTGAGATGTAAGTGTTGCTACTTCAGCTTTTATTTTCATTTTCGTTTGCCTGAAAAATATTTTTCCATCCCTTCATTTTCAGTCTGTGAAAGTCCCTTGTTCTGAGGTGGGTCTCTTGTAGACAGCATTTATAGAGGTGATGTTTTCTTATCCATTCAGTCACTCAGTGTCTTTTGATTGTACCATTTAATCCATTTATGTTTAAGGTTATTATTGATAGGTACTTGTTTGTAGCCATTTTTATACTTTAAGCCTGTGTTCCTTCTTTTCTTTGTATTTTTTTCTTTTTACAACAGTCCCCTTAGCATTTCTTGCATTGCTGGATTGTTAGTGATAAACTCCCTTAGCCTTTTTTTGTCTGTGAAGCTCCTGATTTCTCCTTCAATTTTGAATGATATAGTCTTGCTGAATAGAGTATGCTTGAATTCACTCCCTTGCTTTGCATCACTTTGTATACTTCATCCTTTTCCCTTCTGGCCTGATATGTTTCTGTTGAGAAATCATTTGATAATCTCATGGGAGATCCCTATAGGTAACTCTCTGTCTCTCTCTTACAGCTTTTAAGATTCTCTCTCTGCCATTAACCCTTTGCAGTCCAATTTTATTTTTGGAATTCAAACACTCTGGTCCAAATTAATTGAAGGGATTGAATGTTGAACCGGTTTACAGTGTCGACCTCAGCCTCGACGTTGGACCTGCCCCTAGCGCCTGGTCTGTCGAGTCAGCCTCCACGTTGGACCGAAAAGGGTTAATGTTTGCCATTGTAATTACACCATGTCTTGGTGTGGGTCTTTTTGGGTTCATCTTGTTTGAGGCTCTCTGTGCTTGTGTGACTTTTTCTTCCCCAAATCAGGGAAGTTTTCTGTCATTCTTTTTTTAAATAGGTTTTCTAATCCTTGCTCCTCTTCTTGTCTTTCTGGCACCCCTATTGTATGTATGTTACTTCATTTCATGTTGGCCCAAAGCTCCCTTAGGCTCTCCTCCTGCTTTCTAATTTTTTCTCTAATTGCTGTTCAGATTGGGTGTGTTTTTCTGCCCTGTCTTTTAACTCACTAATTTGGTCCTCCACTTCTTGTAGTCTACTGTTGAAACCTTCCATTATGTTTTTTATTGTAGCTGTATCATTCTTGATTTCCTCTTGACTCTTACATAAGTTGATGATTTTCTCATCCAGCTGGTTTAGGAACTGTGTGACCTTTACTCTGAATTCTTTTTCTAGCATATTGCATGCCTCTGTTTTATTTAATTCATTTTCTGATACTGCCTCCTTTTCTTTCTTTTGGGGGTTATTTCTTTGACTCCCCATTTTTTCTCTCACCAAAGGGTCCAAAGTCCCAAGGCACATGGGGCCTGTGGCTTAAGTGGTGGGCTTGGCAGGAGGGTCACAGACTCAGAAACTTACTGGAGGGCCCAGGCACCGATTTGCGCAGGGCCTGTGGCTAAAGCAGTGGGCTTGGCAAGTGGGTCGCACACTCTGGTACTTGCCAGAGTGCCCAGGCACCAGGTAATGAGGAACCTGTGGTTGAAGCAGCAGACTTGGCAGGAGGGTCACACACTCCAAGTTTTACTGGAGGGCCAGGCGCCAGGTCACGCAGGGCCTCCAGGTGAAGTGGTGGGCTTGGCAGGAGGTGAGTGCACTCCAGAACTCACAGGAGCCTGTGGCCGGGGAGGCTGGAGTCCCAGTGTATGTGGATCTGCAGATGAGGTAGCAGGTCTTTGGCCAGAGTGGTATGATGTCTGAAGCCAGTTTGAGTCATAATGAGTCTGGGCTCCTAATCACAGCATCTCTCCCCTTCAAGCTGGCATGACTTCTGTGCCAGAGCCAGCCGCCCCAGGGTGCTTACAGTGGTAGCAGGGGCTCACCCTCTAGTAGAGTCCAGTCAACCAGCCCCCAAGACTCCTGCAGTCACACACACACACACACACACACACACATCACATGTCCACACACTCCCCTTTCACTCTCTCTCTCACTCACGCTCTCTCCCTCACTGCTGTCCTACCAGCCACCATCTTGACTCCCTCCAAGATATATTTTTAATGAGATATAATTGACCTGTATAACATTGTGTAAATTTAAGGAGTACAATGTGTTGACATGATACACTTACATATTGCAATGTGATTATCAACATAGCATTAGCTAACACCTCCATCACATCACATAATTATCATTATTTTTTATGATTAGTTTAAAATGTAATCTCTTAGCAACTTTCAATGCTGTATGTCATATTCTCCAGAGTATTCATCTTCTAACCTGAAGTTTGTACCCCTTTGACCAACATCTCCCCAGTTTCATTCCCCCATTCCAGCCCCTAGTAGCCACCATTCTACTCTCTATTTCTATAAGTTCAGCTTCTTTTTTAGATTCCACATATGTGATATCATATAGTTTTTTATCTTTCTCTGCCTGATTTACTTCACTTAGCATAATGTTCCAGTAAATCTATGTTGTCACAAATGGCAAGATTTTCATCTTCCTCAGGGCTGAATAATATCCATTATATTCAGATAAATATAATGTATATACTGCATATGTGTATATGTGTATATCACATGTCCTTTATCCATTTATCTGTTGATGGACACAGGTTTTTTTCCATATCTTGGCTATTGTGAATAATGCTGTATTGTGAGTGCAGATATCTTTTTGATATTTTGTTTTCATTTCCTTTGGATATATTTATACCCAGAAGTGGGATTCCTGGATTATATAGTAGTTCTATTTTTAATTTTTTGAGGAAACTCCATGCTATTTTTCACAGTGGCTAAATCAGTTTACATTTTTGTCAACAGTGTACATGGGTTCCCTTTTCTCCACATCCTTGCCAACATTTGTTATCTATTTACATTTTTATAACAGCCATTCTAACGGGTATGAAGTGATATCTCATTATGGTTTTGATTTATACTTCTCTGATGATTAATGATGTTGAACACTTTTTTATTTACATATTGGCCAATTGTATGTCTTCTTTGGAGAAATGTCTATTCAGTTTCTCTACTCATTTTTAAATTGGATTGCTTAGCTTTTGTTGTTATTGTTGTCATGGAGTTTTATATGTTCTATATATTTTTTTGGATATTAGCCCTTTATCAGATTATGGTTTACAAATATTTTCTTCCATTCCATAAGTTGTCTTCTCATTTTGTTGTCTGTTCTTTTGATATGCAAAAGCTTTTTAGTTTGATGTAGTCCCACTTGATTTTAGCTTTTGTTGCTTGCGCTTTTGGTGCCATATCAAAAAGTTGTTGCCAAAACTAATGTCAAGGAGTTTTTCCTTATGTTTTCTTCTAGAAGTTTCAAGTATTATGGTAGTCTTTAATTTATTTTGAGTTATTTTTTGTGAGCAGCATAAGATAGGAGCCCAATTTCATTTTTCTGCATGTCCAGTTTTCCCAACATCATTTATTAAAGAGATTATCCTTTCCCATTGAGTATTCTTGGATCCCTTAGCAAATATTAGTTGATTGTATATGCAAGAGTTTATTTCTGGGATCTCCATTCTGTTCTATTGGTATGTGTCTGTTCTTATGCCAGAACCATAATGTTTCTAGTATAGTATTAAATCAGGAAGTGTGATACCTCCAAAATGTATTTTGAATGACAAAAGCAAATTGGAAATTAAGTCATTAAATATGTGTGCATGTCTATAAATATGGACATATAAATGTATGTGTTTACATTTAGAGGGAAAATTTACAGAAGTGTACCCAAGAAATTAGTATCTGCTCTTGGAAAAAAAATACATTAAACATTTGGCCTAAAGCCCTAGCCAGTTTGGACAGTGAATAGAGCATCAGCCTGCGGACGAAAGGGTCCCATGAATTCTCTCTTGGCTTTCATTATTAAATCATTTTAATTGATAAAAATCATTTTAATTAATAAGGGAGTGTAGAATGGGCTTTGGGCAGTATTATACATGAGGAGTATCCATATGTACTCTCTCTCCACTGGCCTTTTCCTACCACCACTCAAAAGTTCTCAAGTCATTCCATAAATGAATGAATTCAAAATCTTACCCTTAAGTAATTCTGTGAGTTTTTCTACATTTATCTTGGGTATCCAGGAGTTAAATTTATCTTTTTGTCTGAAAGTTATTCACAGAGAACTCCACTGGTTTAGCTTTTTAGATCTTGGTCAGCTCTCAGTCAGGTTATAGTAATTTATATTTTCTCACACATTCACAGACCCAGTCTCAGGTGTTACTGATTGTGACAAAGTTATTAAGAATTCCAGGTGAAGAAACCAAGATGGCAACATAGGTAAACACCGGAGTTTGCTGCCTCGAACAACCACTTCAAAAATATAACTAAAAGACGGAACAGACATCATCCAGAACCACAGGAAGTCTGGCTGAGTGGAAATTCTACAACTAGAAGGAAAGAGAAAAGCATACCAAGACTCAGAGGAGGCACACTGCGGAAGTAAAATACTAAGGTGCATATGGAGCGGGCTGGCAGCTGGGGGTGCAGTTGTCGTTTTCAATTGGGAGGGAGTCTCAGGCTCTGAGCTCCAGTTGCAGGCGAGTCTCTAGGGACCCAGACTCATACGGGAGAAGCAGGACTGTCTGGCATCAGTCAGAACTCGAAGGCAGCTTTCTCTCCGAGGGGCTTCCAGCGATTACTGGGACACTGAGAAGCAGAGCCTCTGAGGGCTGGATTGAGAGCAGCCATAACTGCTAGCCTTGCCCTGTTGATCCTGTGGGACCCGCCCCGCCCAAGCCCTGCAGGGAGGCTTTTGCTGGATAGCCTCAGGCAAAGGCTAAATTAGCACCTCCCTAGAGATGCAGGAGCCAGAAAACCCAGAAGTCACAGTGGGACCATCCAGTTTGCAGCTCCATGGAACCATAAAGGACACACTCAGGGGGCAGACTCAGTGAGCACCAAAGCCCCACTGAAGCAAGTCTTGCCCCAGAGGGGTGTCTCCAGCACAGAAGTTCTCCCACTGTAGACACAGCTGATTCTCACAGCCAATTGGCCTGGAGGTCAATTCCTCCCAGTGTTACCTACAACAATCAAGGCTTAACTACAATAAGACTGTGCGCACAGCCCACAAGGGGATGCACCAAGAGTGTCCTCCTCAGGTACTTGGGGAGGCTGAACCACTGGGCCCTATAGGACACTCAGCACAGAAAGCCACTTTATCAACACAGGGAAGTATAAAAAATGTGGAGATAAAGAAAAAGGACACAAATGACAGAAATGGAGGAAAGCAAACTACTGGATATAGCTTTCAAAACCACACTTTTAAGGTTTTTCAAGAATTTTCTAGAAACTGCCGATAAACTTAATGAGATCTACAAGAAATCTAATGAGACCCTCGAGACTGTGATAAAGGACCAACTAGAAATTAAGCATACACTGACTGAAATAAAGAATATTATACAGACTCCCAACAGCAGACTAGAGGATTGCAAGAATCAAGTCAACGATTTGAAATACGAAGAAGCAAAAAACACCCAACCAGAAAAGCAAAATGAAAAAAGAATCCAAAAATATGAAGATAGTGTAAGGAGCCTCTGGGACAGCTTCAAGCGTACTAACATCCAAATTATAGGGGTGCCAGAAGAAGAGAGAGAGCAAGATATTGAAAACCTATTTGAAGAAATAATGACAGAAAACTTCCCCTTCCTGGTGAGAGAAATAGACTTACAAGTCCAGGAAGCACAGAGAACCCCAAACAATAGGAATCCAAAGAGGACCACACCAAGACACATCATAATTAAAATGCCAAGAGCAAAAGACAAAGAGAGAATCTTAAAAGCAGCAAGAGAAAGAAACTCAGTTACCTACAAGGGAGTACCCATACGAATGTCAGCTGATTTCTCAACAGAAACTTTGCAAGCCAGAAGGGAGTGGCAAGAAATATTCTAAGTGATGAATGCCAAGAACCTACAACCAAGATTACTTTAATCCAGCAAAGCTAACATTCAGAATTGAAGGTCAGATAAAGAGCTTCACAGATAAGAAAAAGCTAAAGGAGTTCATCACCACCAAACCAGTATTATATGAAATGCTGAAAGATATCCTTTAAGAAGAGGAAGAAGAAGAAAAAGGTAAAGATACAAATTATGAACAACAAATACACATATACCAATATGTCCATTAAGTGAATGAAATATACAGATGACATGCCAGAACAGTGCCCTAGACTGGTGAATTTTTATGGACATGGACATAAGTAATAGGAAAATCAGTGGGTCTTTAGAGGAAATACTCAAAGGGCTTCAAAGCTAACTTAAACTTGGACTAGAATCCTTTCATTGGTTATGTGGTAAAAAAAAATTCCAAGGATAAAACGCCAATTTACATATTCTTCTTCCCCCTTTTCCTCCCCTGGCACCAATATAGTGTTATGTAACTTTTGAGAAAATATTTACAAGATGACCAAGCATATGGTTGGTGGACCAGCCAGATGAACTGACACCAACATCAAAGGCAGGACAGAAGGGATGAGCCCATGAATCATTGTGTGCACATCTCTTAGAGTGGTGATCCTCCACATCCACTGAATCTATTCTAGAGTTTCATTTGCTCTCCCAAACACCTCAGCACAGAGAAACTTCAATGACGTAGCACTTAATAGAAAGGCTTGCATTACTATTCTGGGGAATCTGGACTGCAGCCAGTCTCTGCAGTAGGTGATTCATTATGATCAAAGAGTGAGGAAACTTGTTCCCTGGCCTTCTACTCCTGGGAAGAAAGGGGCTGCCAACACAGAAGTGCCCACCAGGAGGAGTGCATTTTCCACAAGGTGAGAGTGTGTACCCTGGCAGGCTTGCTGACTGCTTTATGGGGATGTTGTACTTCCACTGAGTCTCAGGAGAATCAGGAGTGGTACCCAGAGGGACTCTCATCTTCACCCTGCACTGGAAGAAAAGAAGGGAGGGGAACCCCATAATGTTAGTGCCTTTCACCTAATATGCACAGAAATAAGATTGGAAAGACCTAGTCCCAATGTAAATAGTTATCTTTACCTGGTGAGATTACCAGTGATAACTATCCCCTTATTTTTGCTTATCTGCATTTTCTAAATGTTATACAGCGAATGTTTTCCTTTTGAAAAGGGGTGGGAGAAGGAAAATGTTCTTTAAACATCTCCCACTTCATGTACATTAGCTGGGTTCATCCTTGCATAACAATTTCCTAAAGAAGGGGAAGCTCACATCACCATCCTCGGTTTGCAAATAAAAAACTGAGGTCTTGAATTTACAACACCATTCTCCACTGGCTTATAGTTATTGCAAGTGAACTGATGTCATAGAAAAGCTTCCTTTTTGATGCCTCCCTCCCACTGGCTAGTATAGCCCACCCACTACCCTGAAGCCCTCTCATACGGTCCATGCCCTGTGACCTGCTGAGGTTGCTGTCCATTGTTCAGTCAGTGGCTACTTGATAGAAAAAGGCAGAACCCTTTATTCTGAGACACAGGGTCTATATCCAAATCAGTAAGAAACATCAAGGTGGCCAGGTTTCTTCTGCTTATGGCCTCTCTTTGAAAAGAGAATCTTAGAGACAAGAAGAAATTAACTAGTTTACCAAAGATCATGCAGCTAGCAAGGGCATCCTATATAATAAAAGCCTAATATGCAAATCGACCAAATGGCACGTCGTTTTGACGCGCACTGACCACCAGAGAGAAGATGCTCAATGCAGGAGCTGCTCCCATTCCGCAGGCCCCAGGCCAGCCAAGGCGGGTGCTAGCGGGGGGGTGGGGGGGGCTATCACCCTGCCAGTTGCCCCACAGATCAGGCCTGATCACCGGCCAGGTCTGGGGACCCTACCTCTGCATAAATTTCATGCATCGGGCCTCTAGTAGCTATTATGAAAACCTGACATTCTGTCTGTAGAGATCTCTCAGTTAACCACTAGATTATAGTCCCTCAGTAAAATCATTAAGATTTCATTCAAAATAATACAGGCATGGAACTCTCGGCTAGCAGCACACCACCAGAGCTAGGAAAATCTTTTGGCTTTTAACCGGCAGTAGCCACTGTGAGTCAAAGCACCAGGGCTGAGAAGACAGCCAGCATGAATGGAAGGTTGGTTGCATCCAAAAGAATTATTCAAACACATTGAAAATAATGGGAGCCAGGTTTCTCACTGATGAAGGATGGTATAAATATGGAAAAGAAAAAGCTAAATAACTCATGTGATATTGGACTGCAATCGGAGGCATTGGCATGAACATAAGTTTTCTGAAATATATAGATACAGATATAGATAATGTATGTATGTGTGCATGTAGCTCTATCCCCTGAGAATACCTAGTAGCACTGAGCAATTATCATGCCTAAATATTATTCTCAACCAAAAGGAACTAGGTCTCCATGGAGAAAGGGTGATTCCAAGGCTGGAGCAGGGAATATATCAGATGAGCCTGGAATTTCTTGTGATGGGAAATATGAAAGCTCTCAATGAATGATGGAGACAGGAGCTTAAAAGGGTCTCACTGGCCAAATCTGGGCCAGTTTGAGTATCAAAGGAAACAATGCTGGTAATGAATTATAACTCATTCAATAAAGCGGGAACCCATGAATCCATACTAATATAAAGAAACAAGAAGAGAAGGCTCTATGTTATAGTAGAATACCAACTAATAAGTATAGAAGGAATGGTAGCATTATATAATTATCTATCAACCATCTTAATAATAATTAGGTCAGGTAAGAAGCCAAAGTTCATGCATAGAGTTATAATGGGGAACCAGATATTTATGCAGCCATAAACTATCTCCCCACAAAATAGTAAAATCTTAATGAATACTTATCAATACTTATTAATATTCCAACCCAAAGTATTTATTAGTTTATTGGAGAGAAACCTGACAGACACCGTCTTCACCAAATGGTATAAGTCAACATCAATAATAATAAATTCACACCATGTACCTTCTGATAATATGCACTGAGAAAAACACACCATCATTTCTGTCATCTTCCCATAATATAACTGAATCTAATCATGACAAAAATTAGACAACTCCAAATCGAAGGGTATTCTTCAAAGTAACTGCCATGTACACTTCAAAAATGTGAAAGTCATGAACGGTAAGGAGAGACTAAATGACTTGTTCCAGACTGAAGACGACTAAGGAGACATGTTCAGTTCTTGAATTATAAAGGACTTCATAGAGGCAATCAGTGAAATTTGACTGGGGATCTTTGGATTAGAAAATAGTATGCCATCAAAGTTAATTTCCCGATTTTGATGGGATTCTTTGGCTATGTAAGGAATTTTTTTTATTTTAAGGAAATACACATTGAGGTATTTAGAGGTAATGGAGCATCATGCTTTTGCAACTTAATTTCAAATGCTCAAGTAAAAAATAATATATGTATATATGCAGAGAGAGAGATGGAAAATATGGTGGACAATAACAATTGGTGAATCTGAGGGAAAGTATATAGGACTTCTATGTACTATTCCTGAAACTAAAATTTTTCAGTAAGTTTAAAATTATTTCAAGGTAAAAGTTACCCCCAAAAAAGTATATGACAAAATTCAACACCAACTTTTAACAAAAATAAATAATACACGAGTGTAGAGAGAGACAGAGAGAGAAAAGAACAAGGGGGGGGGGGGAGAAAGAGGTGTAATTTGAGACATTTTTCTATGCTTATGCACATACACAGGAGTTTTGTTACTGTTTTAAAAAAGTAGGATCACACTATACAAACTCTTCTGCAGCTTGCTTTTTTCACTTAATATCCTAGTGATCTTTACACATCAATTAGAGATAAATCTAACCTCACCCTTTCAATTGTTGCATAGAATTGCCTTATTTTGATACTTTCATTTTTAAGCCAATTCCCCATTAGAAGATATTTAAGTTGCTACCTAATATTCATTAAAGCATGTATTTTTTTTTAAAAAAAATTTACTAATAGCTAAGATCATGTACTTAAAGTCAGCATGTGAATGACTGCATTGTCATAGGAGGAAAAAAATCTTCAGACATGGGTTACCCAAGTATTCCAAAGTAATGATAAATTCAAGGTAAAGTTTGTACCAATGGACAAAATTACTAAGACCCCACAATGGGACCTGAATATTCCATGTGCCTATCTCTGGCAGTGCAACTAGCAAACTGTCAATGTGTCTCTTTACTTTTTAACAGTCTATTCTCTTTTAATTTAAGAGGTTTCTGTCAGCGTACTTCAGAATGGGCATTGCAATTTCTTCCCTTGTCTGATGACTGTGAATGTTTTACAGAAGGCATACACATGTGAAATTATTTAGGCATATTCATAATCAGCAAAAACATAATCAGAGGAAACCATTTTGTCTGTGGTTTTTGTTGGTAAAAAACAGTTTCTTCCTTGATATACTCCTTGGAAATTACAAAGTTTCTGCACATGTGTCATTAATCTGTAATTAGAAGAGAGAAGTGGGAGAGGTCACCATGAAAGAGCATAAGCTTCCCAAAACAGGTAGGGCTGGGTCAGAGGTATTTGCAGAGCCATCACTCTGCCAACATCCCGGGGAGACTTTAAGCACAGTAGGAGCACAGCTTGAGCTAGGACAAGCATCCAAAGCCTTGGACATTTCTCTTGCAAACCTGACCCCCAAGTTACCTGGGCATCACTGGAAGCACACGACATGATTTATGTGCATAAGCAGAAGGTAAGCTTGTATGTGGTTATTTTTGTGAGGCTTTTGATTTTGTACATTGGAGCCAATGAACCTAAGAGTCCTTCCTCCATTTCATAGGAAGTGACATACTTATCAAAGAGTCAAGATCTTAGGAATGAAAAGCTTATAAACGCCACTGCCCCAATAATCCCTCAACTCAAGCTACATGTTATTGGTCACTTTAAAACCATCAGATCATCATCATTCTTACAGCCGGGGGAAATTGCATAGGCGTTAACTGCAGTGACTATTACAAACTTCTAAGTGGCTTTGTTTTTTAATGTAATATTTACTCATGAAGACTTACGTTTAAAATTAAGGCACAAGTAGGCTTTTAACTAGAGCACGTCCATAGATACTCATTGACTCTCCCAAGCACTACAGTGTGTGTTTTCCCCTCCCTCCAGAAGAGACATATATAATTTAAAGTGTGCTCCAGTAAGTATAGGTTAGGTGAAAATAATTGATACTACTATGAAAACAGGGGAAGTAGGTCAACACCTATGTTCTCTAACAATTTAAACAAATGAAAAATAACTCTTCAAAAATAGGACAATAGAGTATGATATTATATTATCTTTCTTACCTAATAGAAAAAGAAAGACAGATGGGAAAATTACTAATAGTCAAAATAGTTCAAATAAAGCACAACTCACAAAGTGCTTCATTTGAGATTGCTGAGTTTCAAGAGTTTTAATAGGCATTCTAGAGATATATGCTGATGTATAAATTTCCCAGGTGTTTCCAGAGAACCAATTGATGTGGCTATAATAAAAAGATCCATGAACATATTTATCATACTTACTGTTGTTGGACAAGACAGTTGACCTAAATTGTCTTGCATCTCACATGACGCAATAGCCTTGTGGAGGTGTGTAGAATTAAAGGATGCTCCAGAAATATTGAGTCACCCCAAATAAAAGAGCCCACTATTGATCACAAGTGCCATTCCAGAACACATTACATTTATTATTTATCAAATTCCAATCACTTGTGGTCATTTTTACTTAACTCTTTTAAAAAAATTATTGATTTCAGAGAGGAAGGGAGAGGGAGAGAGATCTAGAAATATCAATGATGAGAGAAAATCATTGATTGGCTGCCTCCTGCACTCCCCATCAAGCCCACAACCCGGTCATGTGCCCTTCACCAGGATCGAACCCGGGACCCTTCAGTCTGCAGGCTGACACTCTATCCACTGACACTCTATCCACTGAGCCAAACTGGCTAGGGCTTGACTCCTTCTTTCAATCATTTTAAGAACACAAGATGTGAATATGCTGGCTTCCCAAAGATCGCTATAGTTATTTTTAAATGTTATTATTTATTTTAGAGACAGAGGAAGAGAAAAGGATAAAGATATAGAAACATCATCAATCAGTTGCCTTATGCACACTTTCCACTGGGGATTGAGCTGGCAACCCAGGCATGTGCCTGACTGGAAATGGAACCAGCCACCTCTGGGTTCATGGGTCCACACTCAACCATGGAACCACACTGGGTGGGCCCAAAGATCACTTTAAAGTCCTTTGTTTCAAATCATCAATCTCTCTCACCCCTGAATTTCTCAGCCTAAAAATTACATCCAACCCAGAAGTCAGGTGACCTGAATTCATTTCCAGGCTTTGGTAGACAAGTCATTAAATGTTGCCTCTGCCTCACATCCTCAATCTATAAAATGGGCCAATACTCACCATGCCTTTCATGCAGAATGCTGTAACAATAAATGAAACCTTTAAAAGTGCCACTCAGATTCAACTAATATCTTTTGAGGTTTTTACCCTGAGCTAGACACTCTGTTACATTTTTTTTATTTTTTCCCCATTTAATCCTCACAATAACTCAAATAGGTAGACATTACTAGCTATATTCTAAGATGAAAAACTGAGGGTCAGGAAAGTTTATTGACTCTTCTCAGATAGCACAATTAGCCATCGGCAAACCTAGGGCTCAAATTCTAATCTAGTGCTCTTTCTGTCTTATTATTTCTACTTCTATCTTTGTATATTCAAGATGCCCTTACAGTAATAAGATTTTCCAATAAAATGAAACTTTTGGCAACTACCAATAAACTGCATTATAGAAAGCAAAGGGGACTGCAAAGGTCTTTTGCAAATGAGTCTGAAGCAGGCTCTTGAGCACTTACAGCCTAAGGTCAAGT
The DNA here is from genome assembly GCF_964212035.1 of Myotis nattereri. NCBI lineage: Eukaryota > Metazoa > Chordata > Mammalia > Chiroptera > Vespertilionidae > Myotis > Myotis nattereri. Next base: position 127,771,562 of record NC_138075.1, on the reverse strand, counting down.
TGCTGTGACACTGAACTTTCTGGGAAGACAAAAATATATACATATGAATATAATCTGGAAAGGAGAAAACTCCAGACTCTTTTCTGAGAGAAACAAGGAGTGTATTAACTTAGGACTGAGGAGGAATAGAGATATATAAGAAGTAAAATATTTGGCTGACAATAGAAGAATCGGAAATGAAAACACCTAAATTACTGAGATAGACGCACATTCTGAGATAGTATCTATCAGGTGAGCAAGTTCACTGCCTACTAAAAATTGCACAGACCAAGATCCCTCAGAACATATTTATAGCTGTTCTGTCACTAAGGAGCCAACATTTGATCTGTTCTTTCCAAAACAGGTTTTAAAAAATTCAAAAGGAAAAAAGACAAGAGCCCTGTAAACAACATCTTCTGCAGCTCCTGTAAACATTGCAGCTACAGCAACTATCAGACAGCTGGTTGCAAAGGCTGAGCAGAGTTTCAGTCTGACAAGAAAAGTCTCCAGGGTGGTGGTTGCAGAAAGGGGGAGCAGCTACTCTCTCTGTTGCTGCGTTGTCATGACCTGAAGAGGGGAAACTACAGCTGACCCACCTGTCTGAACGGAAAACAATATGGTGAGTGCATTCCCTCAGTGGGTATTTATGTCTGTCCTGTACTATGCCCAGGGAAGGCTTGTGGCCAAAGAAGGAAGTGAGACACCTAGGGTCCTAATTCTCTGAGGGGCCCCCAGCTGCTTTTCAACTCCTTTCTAGGGGAAAAAAGTTCTGTCTGTAGGAGACCAGTCCATGGGAGGTAGAGGTCCTATCTAAAGTGGCCCAAAGTCTTAATTAATGATTAATAAAACCCAAATTGGAGTCACCAGAGAATTGCAGTGCCACAATCTCTCATCCAAGATTCAGAAACCCAAAAAGCTCTGAAAATAAAAAGTTCCTTTTTTGTAATTCTTTGACAAGCAAAACCTGACCTGACTTCTTCTGTTGACAAAACCTGGTCTGGATTTATGGGAGCGTGTTACAGGGTGCTGCCCCAAGCTCCTAGGGGGATTATGAAATATTTAGTATATGCACCGTAGTATCTTTTCAGAATCTGAAAAATGTTATGAATTCCTAGCTCCAAGTATTTTGGTAATGGATATGGATCTCTATTCCATGTCCTTATGCATTCTTTTTCTTTCTTATTTTGTTCTAAATACTGGTTAATCCATCTCTTCCACAGTATAATTCAACTAATCTACAGTATCTTAATAAACAGCTATATGTTCACAGAAAATGCTCAGCTTGCCGGACCAGGTATGTTAACTTGCAGGGTCAACCACAAAACTTTGGAAGACCCAAACTGGGCAGGCTGAGCTTAGCACACCAAGAAAATAGCAACCCTGCTAGGAAGCTGGCAAATTAGATATATAGATAGCACCTAGGACAGCCTCACAGGGAAATCACCTAAGAAGTTTTAAAAAATACTGCTTTAAAACTGATCCACTTCACTGACACTAACAACCTTACCTCCAGCAACTACCACATTTAAAATTTTAATTTGTCAGTCTCATACATTAGATTTTTAATTTAAATCCTCGTGAGCTTTAGAAATTCAGCACCAGGAGTTCCTGCACAATTCCAAATTCTCAAAATTTTTGTAGGTGAAAAGCATGCCTAAAACAAACAGAAAACATAATAATGTGTGCTATCCAGTCTCTTTTCTAGTTCTCTCTTGCTGGAATTATTGTATTTCAAACACACTATAAAAGAATGGGCACCTGACAATCACTTCTTCTGAGTGAGAGTCGATGGATAAACTCAGCTAGAAGACATGTATCAAGAGCTGCTCAAGCTCACAGACAGGGCCTCTGGATCACAAAGTGCTCTGCTGTTTTTTAGGGATCTCATAGTGAAATATTTTCTTGTCCTACATGCCAAGCTACTTTGTTCTAAATTTAACACTCTTCAATAGAATGTGAATTACAGATATCCATACTTAAAGAACTACAATTTTTAAACTGTGCTCCAAATGTTATATCTAGTCTCCCATGTGTATTTAGGAAGCAAAGAAAACGGTTGTCTGCTTGGAATTTAGAAATTTAGAGTAGATCAGGAATAATGTCTGACCCAGACCACTGCTGTTTAAATGCAAGTCTTTAGTCCAGAGTTCTGTCACATCTGTCAGAATGTCTGACTTCTTAATCTTGTGTACTTATAGATTTTGGGTAAAAACACACCAAAAATGCATACACATACACACAACACACAACACACACACAACACCCAACACACACACACACACACACACACACACACACACGAAAGAGAGAGATTTAAAATAAAAATAAAATAGAAAAACAGTTGCTACTTCTTGACAAACGAAAAAAGAAGAAAAGACATAACTGCCTGTATTTATGAAAGAAGCAAATAGCATGAAAGGGGGTGGGGAGGAGAAAGGCTGCCCCAAAGAGGCTGACTCAGTGCAGAGACAGTCTTTCCATGCCTTCTGCCTTCCAGAACAGGGTTCTAAGCAGCCAACCTGGCCAGGGTTTAAAATGGAACCTACAACTAGGATATGAAGCAAAAAGATAAGAGCTGAGTCCCTGAGAACTTTGTAGAATTGCCATATTTACTCTGGACTGGCTACCTTTGGACTACTTTTACATGGAAGAATCAATGCTTGTGATTTTATTGTTGTTTGTTTTTTTTGTCACTATGGTTATATTCAGCTCTATTGTAAACCTAACTAACTGAGACTGGCAGAAGGAAAAAATAAATCAATCACAGGATCCATTACTCAGGCCCTTGCTACTTAAAGTGTGGTTCCTGGAAGAGCAGCCTGGGCATGACTTGAGGCTTGTTAATAATGCCAAGGCTCAGGCCCCTCCCAGATCTACTGATTCCAAATCCCCATTTTAACAAGATCCCCAGGTGATTTGGATACACAGTTTGAGAAGTTTGAGTAGCACTGACTTAGATTCAATGCCCTTTGAGAAACTAGACTAAATAGCATGGATTTGAACGACTTGATGGGCAGTATTCTTATATTACCTAGATTTATATCCTGAAGAAAAAAAAGACCCTGAGAAATATGACCTGATTTTGAGATCAGATGTCAAAACATACTTTTTCAAATAACAACTTTAGTTTCAAAATGCACTAAAGAAAAACAAACATTAAGTGTTAGGACTATAGGACAATATAATCCTTAACAGCCATTTGTAAACTTCCCACCACAGGAAAACAAAGACCAGGAAAAACTTGCTGGGCTTCAGGAATCAGACCATCTAAGGAATTAAAACTGTCCTAAAGACTCTTGATCGCACATCCGCATTCCATCCACGTTCTCAGCCCACCAAGTCGGCCCCGGACTACTGAGGACAAGGCCTCCTGCCTATGACTATATATAAGGATGAACCTCCGTCATGGACCCAGTGCCCCTTGGCTTGGTGCTGTGCAGCCCTTCCCTTTGGGTATCCCATCCCCCATCACTTTCCCTAAATAAATTCAATTTTTCTTAAATCACTATCTGAGATGGCTATTAGCCTGCCCACATACCACCATGTTAACCTTTCAATAAGTTTATAAAAAGTAAAAACAAATAAACAAAACCTCAATTTGAGCATTTTAAAGATATAATTCATAATTAAGTAGGGTGGCCCTGACTGGTTTGGCTCAGTGGATAGAGCGTCGGCCTGCGGACGCAAGGGTCCCACGTTCTATTCCGGTCAAGGGCATGTACCTTGGTTGCAGACACATCCCCAGTAGGGGTTGTGCAGGAGGCAGCTGATTGATGTTTCTCTCTCATCGATGTTTCTAACTCTCTATCCCTCTCCCTTCCTCTCTGTAAAAAATCAATAAAATCTATTAAAAATAATAATAATAATAATAATTAAGTAGGGTGCTTTACACATAATGATAAAGCTTTCAGAATCTAAAAACAATAACCCTTTTGGCCATTTATTACACCAAAGCCTTCTTATTCTCATTTTTAAGTTACTAACGACTAGTTCTCTGATAAGTTTGATTATATCCCAACTGCTCAACTGAAATTTTGTTTACCTGTGCAGCATTTAAAAGTGAAAATAATATTTCCAATATATAATTTCAGTCAGGAAAATTTCTCCTCCACTCCCCAAAAGGACTTCCAGTCAGTAATTGAAATTCTTTAAACACACAAGAAGTTTTGAATCATTTAATTTTAATTAATTTTCAAATAGTTTTTCTACAGCCGTCTTTTAGATATAATTTACATACAACAAAATACCCAGATCTTCATTTTACTACCAGATGAGTTTAACAATGATATTCACCCATGTAACCACCATCAAAGCATAGGGGGTCCCATCATCCCAGAAAGTTCCCTCGAGTTGCTCTGCAGTCATTCCCCATCTCCACCTGCCACACAGAGGCAGCCACTTCTACAGCAGATCTCCTTCTTATGTGACCAGAAAATGGAGCCAAAAATGATTTTTGCAGTTTAAAGCTGATAAAATAGCACTGAGAACCATAAAGCTCCTTGTTGCCTGCATGTGCCCTTAATATGTTTTAATCCTCTTTCAAAAGCTTATCTACTGTGGGATAGAAAGGCATGCAAAAGACCTTGAGTTTTGTTCACTTGTGTTGATACAATTTACTAAAACATTGGCTACACTTCAGTAGATTCTTGATCTATTTCCTTTAAGTAGGTTTAAACAGGTTTTAAATGGGTTTTAAACAGGTTTCTTCTTATGGGAGACACTGATTTCAAGTAGTGCCTCCTGCCCTCTAATTTCTGATATCAAAGAGAACTAGAAAGTAGAATGATTTGCAGTTGAAAATACAATTTACTTTTTTTAAAAAACTTTTTATTATGCCAGGTTATTATTTTGAGTTGAAGTGTAGAGTTAATAAGCTAAACATTGTTCCTTCTGTCCTAATCCAACCCATTCAATTAAATATTTGTTCACAGAGAGACCTGTGAGCATTATCCTCCTTCTTAGAATCAATTTACTACATCAATTTTTCAATAGTTTGCTTTTCCCAATTTTAGGAGGTAGCCAATAATCATTTACATAGTCCTTACCAGAAAATTATGAGAAAGGCACTTTTAGGTTTTGGTACACTGAAAATGTAAGATACCACCAATATTAACTGTTTTACTTACAAACCCAAGCAACCAGTCCTGAAGTGTCATATCAAAACAAAATGTATGTGACCATGTACAGTGCAATTCCCAGTTACTCTTAACCAACTCATCCATATCCTAGAGACTCATTTTGTCTAATTACAACCAGTGGTGCCCCAGCATCTGAGGGTCAGAGCTCTGTCCTGGGGTGCATCGCTGCATACTTGGGTGCCAGCTCCTTGATCAGATTTACGTAGTCAGCTTTCTCCGCGCAGGCCCTGCATTCTTCTCCCCAGCTGTACAGGATCTGTTTCAGCTCTGCCACTCGCATCTTCCACAGGTCCACTGATGCTAAGTCTAATTTCTTTTCTAAATGACAAAAAGGAAAAACACAAATTTTAAAAAAACAACTCTGAAACGTTTAGAAAAGCAAAGGGTGTTATTTAACCTGGGTGCTGGCAACCTTATGATCCAAAGTGGAGAACAGTTCCAATTTCTATGGAAATCAAGAACCTAAGGAAAGTGTATACAGTGGGGCCTTGACTTATGAGTGTCCCGACTAACGAGTTTTTTGAGATACCAGCTGTCTCTCAGCCAATTTTTTGCATTGAGTTGACAGAGTAATTTGAGTTTACGAGCTCCTTAACGAGCTCGGTCTCGGAACAAATTAAACTTGTAAGTCAAGGCCCCACTGTATAAAGAGAGCTTCCGGGGTAAGTTGTTCTATCAGACTTTCTCTCCATGGAATTATGCTTGCTTCAAAACGGAGGCTTCAAAAGTGTAGCTTTGCAATACCTGCTACTGCCCCATGCCTTCTCAAGATCAACAATCCTAAAATAACAGCAGCACATTCTAATTGCCACTCCTAAGGTAAAAGAGGGGAACCAATAAAAAGGGATGCCTTTGGGACAAACTGTGTGTGTCCAGCTGAAATCCATAGGTCATAAATAACTAGAAAGTTATGGCTCACTTTCTATGTAAAGCAGGGGTCCTCAAACTACGGCCCATGGGCCACATGCAAATACAAATATTGTATTTGTTCCCATTTTGTTTTTTTTACTTCAATATAAGATATGTGCAGTGTGCATAGGAATTTGTTCATAGTTTTTTTTTAAACTATAGTCCGGCCCTCCCACTGTCTGAGGGACAGTGAACTGGCCCCCTGTTTAAAAAGTTTGAGGACCCCTGATGTAAAGACTAGTGGCCTGGTGCACGGAATTCATGCAGAGGGGCGGGGGTTGGGAGGTTCCCTCAGCCCAGCCTGCACCCTCTCCAATCGGGGACCCCTTGGAGGATGTCCGACCACAATCTGGGATCACTGGCTTGCCTGCCTGCCTGCCTGCCTGATTGTCCCCAACTGCCTCTGCCTGCCTGATCACCCCGAACTGCCCTCTCCTGCCAGCCTGATCTTGCCCCCAACTGCCCTCCCCTGCTATCCTGATCACCCCTAACTGCCTCTGCCTCAGCCCCCACCACCATGGCTTTGTCTGGAAGGAAGCTGGATGTCTGCAAGATGGCCAGTTGACCCGGTCTAATTAGCATATTACCCTTTTATTAGTATAGATAGATTATATAGGCTAGGATTGCTTTAATGGAGGAAAAAAGCCTTTTTCAGCAGGAGGAGATGCTCTTCACAGACAAAAACACATAATCCCTATACCTGGACTGATAGAGAGCCATATGCACTATACTGCCAAAGCGGTCATTAAAATATTGAACCACTTTCTTACACCTTACACCAAACAGCTGTTGCCCTTAAAACCCCTCCTGAGCCCCCACCTTAGTTTCTGCCTTCGCAGTTCACCCAGATTAGACTCTGATTGATCGGTTTCTATGCCAGTCAGCGTCAAAAGCTCTGCCTCTTAGGCAGCCATTGGCTCCTGGCACTTCACCCAGATTTGATTCTGATTGGTCAGTTTCTATGCCAGTCAGCATCTCCGGGCCTATCTCTGGGCCTGATAAAAGAGGCAAGGGCTGATCAACAGCTACCACAGAGGCTGTGGATCAGACCCTGCCTCTCTCTCTGCAGGCCTCTCTATGGGCCTGATCCACAGCCCCCTTGGCAGTAAGTGCTGGGTCGCTGCACCACACCGCCTGCAGACACTGACTTCTAGTGTTCGGTTGAGCCTTGGTTGTTGCAATGTTATGGACCCTGGCTCTTTATATATATATAGATATGTCTTCAGTAAAACAGACATACATTTACAAAGCACTATCAAGTCTTTAAATACAAATATAAAGAAATCCAAACACATGAATATATTTAGGAGCATTTTTATTGATCCTTATTTGTTTTTGCTTAACCTCGCCTGATCCCCCACCCCTACTGGAATTACTAATTTATCACAGCATTCACTTACAGTCCTTTGGGGGATACCCACTTCTCTAATGGTGGTGCTTCAGTGCCAGCCAATCTGGCTTCTAACATTCTTGCCAATAACATTTGTCACCAATATCTAACTCCTTTAGCAAGACTACCATTTCCCTATTTACAGATTGTCTGCAGAGAATGTTAAGACTCAACTACTTCTCTATTGTCAAGCCCCAAAACAGAAAAATAAATTAAGCTTATCTATAATATACTTATGATTATAATTTCCCTATCAGAAAGGAGTAATTTCCCTTAAATTTATACAATGTTTTAAGTCAATTATATCTCAATAAACCTGGAAAAAAATAATAAAAGTTGGATTTTAAAGCCTTGTTTATTTGAAGGGTCAGATACAGATGAAAGGGTCGGCCACCCTTAAATTTTTATAGTGATCCCCATCCTTTTAAGATACAGAACAAGCAAAAATATTTTTTCAGGTCAAAAACTAAATGACACCTTCCTAATTGAAAACATATTCAACTCTACACTTACCTTGATCATAATTTCATGGATGACTTGAAGAATGCCTTTATAAGTAGAAGCATTTATAGCCCAAATTATTAATATCCCACAGCTCAAAGGCCCCTGTTCAATCTCAGTTTTTTTGCCAACAATAAGTAGGGAACAAAAAATAAGGACTAGTGGTCTATTCAAGATAAATGGTTGAAGGAGAAATATACTTTCTGTCAAGTGTCAGTAGTTTCCTTGAGCTTTTCTAAAGAACTTGGAATCTGGTATTAATTTTAAAAATGGGAAACCACTATGACACCCCAAAACTACAAGAAAAAGGTTGATACTCATTTCTTAATAATAAATGATTAATTTTTCTATTATCCAAGGAACCCAGTAACATCTCTGGCACATAATAGAAGATATTCAAAATAAAGTTGTTGAATTAAAGAATCAGCATAGGTTTGTCCCTTTCAAGACTACTGTTTATATGGACTCAGTGATTCCTGCCTCTACTTCATTACTTGAAAGCCCATGAAAAAGGATGCCTGTCCCATAATCACTATCCTGGAATTTAGGGCCTGCCCTTGGCAAATTGAGAGACCTGGGGATTTTTGGTACCTTCCAACCTTAAACCTATTTAAAGCCAGCTATGTAGTTATGGTCCATAGGCATATTACACAGCTATGTTAGAAAATAATTCAGATCTGGGTGCTAATTAGGTAGTTTACAATACTACACTGGTATGCAACATAAAACAATGACTTGAACAAAAGAAACGGGTCTCTACTGGTGGCATTTCAGGTGTTAAGGCTAGGCTAAGGGAGGAATCCCCCCAGCATTTATCACACCTACTCAATCTACCCAAAAAGGCTGGCCCAGATAGAAAGTTTCAGTATAGGAATAGATTTATCTATGTGAACTGTAGAAGGCCAATGATAATGATTTAAATAAGACATCTTTCTTTCCTCACTGTTTATTTTATGCACCCTCAATAAGGACATTTCATCAGCAAAACCTGATTTGAAGTGAATAACCTATTTCCCAAAATGTAAAGCTGGCAGAATAATAGGCAAATCTAAGGGAAACGATACACACACATTTAAAACTTCAAAGTCTTTACATCACCTTTGAATATTTAAATAGATGCAACTTTCCTTAATAGGTTGCCAAGAGCTAAATTACCATGAGTAGTTATTCCCTCAATATTTTGAATTTTTCCTTGACATACACAGTTGACACTGCCTTGATGATATAAGAGCTTAAACTTTCCTATTTGGAATGACACTGATTTACCTACACTGATTATGCCAGTATTTATTTCTCTTACTCCCCCAAAAGATCAAGAGACATTAAGTATCATTCAGCAGCCTAACAACATAATGACAAATGAAGAATTTCTTTCCTTCTAACACTGACTTTTTAGAAAAAATAGCCTGTTTTGAGAATTGGCAATACTTCACACATCCTAGGGAAAAAAAGACTTGACTCCATTATACCATATTTCAGCTCACAGATCTGACTGTCCATCTTCTTGAGCTTCTCACAAATCTTCATTGCAGGCATGTGCACACTCATTGGACGAGTGACTTCACTTAGGATTTTTGTGGCCGCATCTTTTGTTGCTCCTAGATAATAGCACTGATGGAGAATGAAGAGAATTTAGTGGCCCAAAGCAAGTGATACGGTTTTGAAAAGTAAGAAAGAGGTTAACCTAGTTTTCATGGCCCCACTATTAAATTTCAAGCCCTCCTAAGACACCAGAAAACAAATGACCGCATTGCCATGATCATCCTAATTAGAAGTGCCCGACAGTTCACATGATGCTCCAAGGCTTGCTGAGTGTTTTCCTTGTGCCAGGCGCTGCTCTCAGGGCTTTACAGGTATTGACTTATTTAATTATCACAACAATCCTGTGAAGTAACTACTATTATTATCCCCATTTTATACCCAAGCCAACTGAAGGTCACTCAGCTAGCAAGTTGAATAATTTTTTTAAGATCTAGCATTTTCGCTCTACAGTCAGTGCACTTTTTCATGTTATACTGCCTTTAAAGCTACCCAACTTAAGCATTTCACATTTAAAAATATAAAACTTAATGGTACAAATAAATGCTGAGAGTTTTAAATGTGTCAGAGGTGAGCTGTCAGCAATGCAACTTTAACTGGAAATTTAAAATGACAATTTTAGGCAAAAGGAATTGCCCTAAGATTGTTTTTAGTGATGTAAACCAGTTTATTTAAAAAGTCATTTGTGTATACCCAGGAAACACTATGAAAACACCAGTACAAGAAAACTTGGTTGGTTATATATAAATAATAATTTAAAATATTTGGAAAGGTTGAACTCATTGTCTCGGTAAGAAGTAGAAAGTCTATCCATTCTTAACTCAGGACAGTGAATTCTCAATTAGACACTCAATTGTATAATTTTATTAAGAAAACTAGAGGCCTGGTGCACAAAAATTTGTGCACTCGGGGAGAAGGGGGAGTCCCTCAGCCCGGCCTGTGCCCTCTCGCAGTGTGGGACCCCTCGGGAAATAACGACCTGCTGGCTTAGGCCTGCTCCCGGGTGGCAGAGGGCATGCCCAATCCCTAGGTGCAGCCCCTGGTCGGGCTCAGAGCAGGGCCGATTGGGGAGTTGGGGCGCCTTCCCCTGTCATGCACAGAGCAGGGCAGATTGGGAGGTTGCAATGCCACCCTCAGTCACGCTCAGGGTAGGGCCGACGGGGGGGTTGGGGCACCACCCCCTGTCACACTCAAGGCAGGGTCGATGGGGAGGTTGTGGCGCCACCCCCTGTCACACACAGAGCAGGGCCCATCAAGGGGTTGGGGCGCTGCACCCTGTCACGCACAGAGCAGGGCCGATCAGGGGGTTGAGGCGCCACACCCTGTCACACACAGAGCCGCAGGGCAATCAGGGGGTTTGGGCGCTGCCCCTGTCACGCTTATCCCGGTGCCGGGAGGCCTCGTGGCTCCGCTGATCCCGGTGCTGGGAGGCATATTACCCTTTTACTATATAGGATAGAGGCCTGGTGCATGGGTGGGGCTGGCTGGTTTGCCCTGAAGAGTGTCCTGGATCAGGGTGGAGGTCCCCACTGGGGTGCCTGGCCAGCCTGGGTGAGGGGCTGAGGGCTGTTTTCAGGCTGACTGAGCTCCCAACTGCTCCTTTTTTTCTTTCTTTTTTTTTATTCTGGGCCAGCTTTAGCTCTGGCTCCAGCTCTGAGGCCTCTGCTGCTGAAAGAAGGTATCTGGTTTGTTTGTGTTCTATAGTCAAAACAATGTATAACTCCAGCTCTGAGATCCCGGGCTCGCTGAAAGCAGGTTTCTGGGGTTTTGTTTAGCTTCTATATTTGTTACAATGTTTCTTAAACTGCAAACTCAGAGGCCAGCAAGGCAGGCGGGGAACGTTGGAGTCCTCCGTCACTGAAGCAAGCAAGCCTCATGTTAGTTTCAAGCTGCCTGGCTGCCGGCCACCATCTTGGCTGGCAGTTAATTTGCATATCTCGCTGATTAGCCAATGGGAAGGGTAGCGGTTGTACGCCAATTACCATGTTTCTCTTTTATTAGATAGAATATGGGCTTGGTTGTCTGTGGTTTATTCCAAAAGCAAAATAAAATCAGATGTATTCTAGATGAAAATTCATATGACTGCATTTCACTGAATGATCAATTTCTGCTTGCTCTCTACAGTGAACATGCCTGAGGCCAGCATCTAAGCAGGAGGACATCAAGTCCAAGATAAGAAGTGAAAGTATCAGCTTCCCCTCAAGTACAAGGTGAAAATTTACCATACCAGGCGGTTTTCTTTTCCTTTGACGCCCAAGCAAAAGCTGACCAATTCTTTTTCTATGGTGTCCAGAGAAAAGTTAATTCCTCTGGCTATCAAGGAATTGTAGAATCGGTTCAAGAATTCTTCACATACTAGAAAGAACAAAGAAATTATGTATTTATATACAAAATAAATACCACAGCTATGTCCTACTCACCAAATAAAAGTGTAAGTATGATTTAATGCATTGTGACAATGAATTAACACTTTAGGAAGAATGATTTGGGCCTGTAGCCATTAGCTTAGGATTGGGCTTTGAGTAATATAAGTTTATAGAATCAATCAATCCATCTTCAGAACCAAGTTCCACCTGAAATTAGAACATTCCTACAAATTTTGGCTGACCCTAAAAGAAAATACAGCTTTTTATAGAATATAATGCTTTGGACATCTTAGTTTTAGTGATGGGGGTTACATTCAATATTACTTTGTATTAGTTTCAGGTGTACAGCATAGTGGTTAGATAATCATATACTTTAGCAGTGGTCCCCCTGGAATCATACATAGTTATTACAATATTATTAACTAGATTTCCTATGCTATGTTTTATATCCCCATGACTATTTTTAACCACCAACTTGCACTTCTTAATCCCTTCACCTTTTCACCCAGGGCCTCAACCCTCTCCCCGCTGGAAGCCACTAGTCTGTTCTCTGTATCTATGAGTCTGTTGCTCTTTTGTTTGTTCATTTATTTTCTCTTTAAATTCAACATATAAGTGAAATCATATGGTATTTTTCTTTTTCTAACTTATTTCATTTAGTATAATACCCTCTAAATCCATCCATGCTATCGCAAATAGGAAGATATCATCCATTTTTATGGCCAAGTATTATTCCATTTTATATATATACTAACACTTTTTTATTCACTCATCTATTGAAGGGCACTTGGGTTGGTTCCATATCTTGGCTATTATAAATAATGCTGCAATAAACATAAGGGGGCATATATTCTTTCAAATTAGTGTTTTTTATTTCTTTGGATATATATACCTAGAAGTGGCATCACTGGATCCATTTTTAATCTTTTGAGGAAACTCCATACTGTTTTCCATACTGGCTGTGCAAATCTGCATTCTCACCAACAGCATAAGGGTTACCTTTTCTCCATATCCTCACCAACACTTATTGTTTGTTGATTGATTGATGATAGCCATTCTGACAGGTGTAAGGTGATATCTCATTGTGGGATATTTAGCATTTCTCTGCTTAGTAATGTTGAGCATCTTTGCATATGTCTATTAGCCATCTCTATGTTCTCTTTGGAGAAGTGTCTCTACAGGTCCTCTGCCCATTTTTTGATTGGGTTATTTGCTTTTCTGGTGTTGAGTTGTATGAGTTCTTTCTGAATATTGAATATTAACCCCTTTGCAGATGTATAATTGGTAAATTTGTTCTCCTTTCAGTAGGTTGTCTTTTCCTTTTGTTGATGATTTCTTTGTGCAAAACTTTTTAGTTTGATGTAGTCCCATTTGCTTATTTTTTCATTTGTTTCCCTTGCCTGAGGATATATAAAAAAAATATTGCTAAGAGAGGTGTCAGAGATTTTACTGCCTATGTTTTCTTCTAGGAGTTTTATGCTTTTGAGTTTTTACATTTAAGTCTTTAACCCATTTTTACTTTTGTATATGGTGTAAGAAGGTGATCTAGTTTCATTTATTTGCACATATCTGTCCAATTTTCCCAATACCACTATTGAAGAAACAGTTTTTATCCCATTGTATGTTCTTGACTCCTTTGTCAAATAGTAGTTGATCGAACAGGCATGGATTTATTTCTGGACTCTCTTTTCTGTTCCATTGATCTGTATGTCTGTTTTTTTGCCAATACCATGCTGCTTTGACTACTGTGACCTTGTAGTATAGTTTAATATCAGGTAGTGTGATTCCTCCAACTTTGTTCTTCTTTCTCGAGACTTCTGTAGTTATTTGGGGTCTTTGTGGCTCCATATAAATTTTTGGACTATTTGTTCTAGTTCTGTAAAATATGTCATTGGTATTTTAATAGGAATTGCGTTGAACCAATAGATTGCTTTAGGTAGCATGGACATTTAACAATGTTAATTCTTCCTGTCCATGAGCACTGTGTCTGCTTCCATTTATTTGTATCCTCTTCAATTCCTTTCCTCACTGTCTTATAATTCTCCAAGTATAGGTTTTTTACTTTCTTGGATAAATTTATTTCTAGGTATTTATTTCTTTTGATGAAATTGTAAATGGGATTTTCTTAGTCTCCCTTTCTGATAATTCATTATTGGCAAATAAAAATGCAACTGATTTCTAAATATTTATTTTTGTATCTGCTACTTCACTGAATTCATTTATCAGTTTTAGTAGTTTTTTGGTGGAATCTTTAGGGCTCTCTAAATACAATATTATGTCATCTGTAAATAATAACAGTTTTACTTCTTTCTTTACAATTTGGATGCCTTTTATTTCTTCTTCTTGTATGATTGCTCTGGCAAGGACTTCCAGTACTATGTTGAAGAAGAATGGTGAAAGTGGTCATCCCTGCCTTGTTCCTGATCACAGGAGAAATGCTTTTAGTTTTTACCCATTGAATATGATGTTAGCTGTGGGTTTGTCATTTATGTTTGTCATAATGTCATTTATGTTAATATATGTTCCCTCTATTCCCACTTTGCTGAAAGTTGTTTGTTTTTATCATAACTGGGTACTAGATTTTTGTCAAAAGCTTCTTCTGCATCTGTTGATATCATTATAAGATTTTTACCCTTCATTTTATTTATGTTATGTATCACATTAATTGATTTGCTGATGTTGTAACAACCCTGCATGCACAAAATAATCCCTAGTTGATCATGGTGTATGACCTATAATGTATTGCTAGGTTTTTTTGCTAATATTTTGTTGAGGATTTTTACTTCTATGTTCATCAGGAATATTGACCTACAATTTTCTTGCTTTGTAGTGTCTTTATCTGGTTTTAGAATTAAGATAATGTTGGCTTCATAAAATGAATTTGGGAGTTTTCTCTCTACTTGAATTGTTTAGAATAGTTTGAGAAGGGCAGGTGTTACTTCATCTTTGAGTATTTGGTAAAATTCACATGTGAAGCCATTTGGTCCAGCCCTTTTGTTTGTTGTGAGTTTTTGATTACTGCTACAATTTTATTAGTTGCAATCAGTCTGTTCAGACCTTTGTTTTCTTCTTGATTTAGTTTTGAAATGTTATATGTTTTTAGGAATTTGTCTATTTCTTCCAGATTGTCCAATTTGTTAGTATATAGTTATTCACAATATTTTCTTATAATCCTTTGTATTTCTGTGGTGTCAGTTGTTACTTCCCTGCTTTCATTTCTGATTTTATTTATTTGGGTCCTCTCTCTTTTTTTCTTGATGAATCTGGTTAAGGTTTGTCACTCTTATCTTTTCAAAAAACCAGTTCTTGGTTTCATTGATATTTTGAATTGTGTGGGGTTTTTTAGACCCTGTTTTATTTAGTTCTGCTCTATCATTATTATTCCCTTCCTTCTACTCACTTTGGGCTTTGTTTGTTGTTCTTTTCTTAGTTCCCTTAAATGCAAGGTTAGATTGTATGAAATTTTTCTTGTTTCTTGAGATAGGCCTGTAATGCTATGAATTTTCCTCTTGGGACTGCTTTCGCTGTGTTCTGTAGATTTTAAGTTGTTGATTCTTATTTTCATTTGTTTCAAGGTATCTTTTGATTTTTCCCTTGATCTCATTGTTAACCCACTCATTATTTAGTAACTTATTATTCAGCCTCAATGTCTTTATGTGTTTTTCGGATTTTTTTCTTGTGACTGATTTCTAGTCTCATACCATTATGGCCAGAGAAAATGCTAGATATAATTTCAATCTTGTTACATTTATTTAGACTTGTTTTGTGTCCTAACATGTAGTCTAGCTTAGAAATATTCCATGTGTACTTGAAAAAAATGTATATTCTTCTGCTTTGGGGTGAAATGCTCTGAAGATATCAATTAAATCCATCTGATCTAATGTGTCATTTAAGGTGGATGTTTCCTTCTTGATTTTCTATCTAGAAGATCTATCCACTGATGTCAATAGAAGTCTCCTACTATAGTACTCTAAGGGACATCTTAGTTTAAAGCACAGAAAAAACCTGAATGTGATCTTGGATAAAGCCCCTTGGTAATCTGCATAAGTCTATATGTTCCATTATTATGAGCCTGAGGTGAAACCCCAATTTGAACAATTGTATTTGACTAGAGGCCCAGTGCACAAAATTCATGCACATGTAGGTTCCCTAGGCCTGGCCAGCAATCAGGGCTGATCAGAGCCTTCCTTCCCCTGGCTGCCAGCTGCTGGCTGTGGGCTGCTGGCCGGGGCCTTCCTTCATCCCACGCCACCCCCTTGTGATCAATGCATGTCATAGCGAGCTGTTGAACTCCCAGTTGGTCAAACTCTGGAGGGGACAATTTGCATATTAGCCTTTTATTATATAGGACTAGAGACCCAATGCACAAAATTTGTGCAAGTGGCTTGGCCCTCACAGCCCAGCTGCCTCGGCCCTCTGCTTCAGCCTCGCAGCCTCAGCTTCGTCCAGAAGGTTATCCTGCTGTTTGGTCTAATTAGCATATAATTCCTTTATTATATAGGATTATAGTATCAAGAGCCAGTGAATAGATGGCGCTCAAAAGAGGCACAGGCAACAACACCCATAGCCAACATGTGTTGGGCATTTACGGTGCTGGCACTGTTCTAAGCACTTTACATATACTAATTCATTTAAGTCCCAGAACAAAGCTATGATGTAAATACGTTACTATCCTCATTTTACAGATGAAAAAAAAAAAACTGAGCCAAAGAGAGGCCAATTAACTTGCCCAATTAGTGGTAGAGAAGGAATTAGACCCCAGGTGGTGTGACTCGGCCCACAATTATCCATTGGGTTACCCTATAATAGGAGGAGGATGCTTTCCCATGTTACTTTCTAAAATGGGGCATGCAAGTCATGAAGGAAACAGAGGCAAGAAGCCTATGCTGGAAATCAATAGCTCTAATATTAGAAAGAGACTTCCATGGAAATATAGTAAGGAAAATTAGAGAGGATATAGACCCTTGGTTCTCTCCATCCTTCCTCTTAATTCATAGTATTAATTAAAATTGGGTAATATGTTCTGTCCCCCAGGCCCCAATAATCATGTATTCTCTGTCTATAAATGGGGCAAGATCTATAAATCACTCTTATGCACAAACTAGACACTTAAAAGTCATTTAAACTATGTTCATTTGATACATTAATTTACTCAATGAATAAATATTTACTGAGCACTTTCTATGTGCGAAGCACTGTAGGATAATTACTAAATGATGCACTTCAGAAAGGAGGAGACAAAAACTCAGAACTCCACTTACACATATTTTGGATCTTCTCAATCTGTTCTCATAACTCTTAATCTTTCTTTCTTATTTTCCATTCTTTTGTTGCTGTGTGCTGCATTATGTAGAATTCTTATGACAGGCAACAACACCCATAGCCAACTTCTAGTTCTTTGGTACTCAGACTGTGGTTCTTGGTTTAATACCATTAGCATCACCTGGGAGTTAGTTAGAAATGAAGACTCTCTGGCCTCATCTTAGATCAGCTTTAATGTGCATATTAATAACCTAGAGACTTGTTAAAGTTTGGATTCTAATGTATAGGTCTGGAATAGGACCCAAGATTCTGCATTTCCAACCAGTTACTAAGAGATGCCAGCACTGCTGATATGAAGAACACGCTTTGAGGAATCAAGTTCTATTTAACCTATTCCATTATTAGCTGTCTATATTTTACTATTAAATCCACTCACTAAGTTTTTTAAAATTTTTATTTCTAGAAGTTCTCTTTCTTTTTTCAAATATGCTAGGTCAATTCCTATAGTTTCCTATTCCCTGCAGATATTTTCAAGTTGAGATATATATATATATATATACACACACACACACACACACACACACACACACACACACGATTGTTTTATCATCTGTTCATGACCGTGTTTCTTTTTGTTGTTGTTGTTCTATGATTCTTGCTCCTGGAACCTTGTTTCTTTGTGTGCTTGGTTATTTTGTACTGCATGATACCCATAGTCCTTGGAACATATTTGTGGAGATTATGTGAGACCTAAAATAAAGATGCCGTATTTCCATAAAGGATTTGTGTTTGTATTTATCAGGCCTAACTGGGACTTCATTAAACTAAGTAAATACTTTGAAGTTTTTTCGAGAATTGATGTGAATTTTGACTGCAAATTCAAGTGAGGGACATCTTGTGGTTAAAATCTCTCAGAGATGTTTTCTTTTTCCTTTTCTTCTACCCTGCTCAACATCAAGGAAAATTTCCTTATGGTCTTTTATGAGTAAGGATGGGTTAGGTTTACTACTTATTCATCCTTACTTTGAGGAAGAAATCCTTTGGAGAACCCAGGTTAATGTGAAAGAGTTCTAGTAGATAGATTTGCCACTTAAAACAAGTCTCCTATATCCCTCACACCAAAGGTCACCTTTACACTGACTGGCCAATGTCCTCAAGGCAAAATGACTGTAAGCTCAATTTCTCTCTCAGAATTGCTGCTTTCCTTTCCACTTTGTTCTATTCAGCCTATCTTGCCAGCTCTTTGGTTCTTTTATGATATTTTTATTTTTTTCACCAGCATTTGTAGTACCACCTAGTCAGAGGATTGCTATAAACTGACCCATATTCAAAATTCTAACCAGCATGATTTTTTTCATACTCACCCAAGGATATGCTTATTGACTTTAGAGAGAGGAAGAGAGAGAAAAAATCCAAGAGAGAAACATCAATAGTTGTCTTCTATACACAACCTGACTGGGAATTGAAGCTGCAAACTTTTGGTGCTCAGGCTCTGATGTCAGCCTCCCTGGGTCCAAATTCTGGCTATACTACCTACTACCTGTGGGACCTTGGACCTTTAAAGCATTGCTAATTCATCTGTCAATCTAATCGCCATCCTTTTGAAGGTCATCAGTCTTTTTTCTCTAACTGTGGTTAAGATTTTCTTTTCTTTTTTTTCCAATTCCTTTATTATATGATTAGAGGCCTGGTGCATGAAATTCATGCACGGGGGCGGAGGGGGCGGGGGGAAGAGGCCCTCAGCCCGGCCTGAACCCTCTCCAATCTGGGACACCTCAGGAGATGTCCGACTGCAGGTTTAGGTCCGATCCCCCAGGCCTGATCACCCCTAACTGCCTCTGCCTGCTGGCCTGATCACCCCTAACTGCTCCCTGCCGCCAGCCTGATTGCTCCCTAACTGCCCCCCCCCGCCCCCCGCTGGTCTAATCACCCAATGGCCCCCCTGCTGACCTGATCACCCCCTAACTACCCCCCCCCCAGCCTGATCGCTCCTAACTACCCTCCCCCGCTGGCCTGATTGCCCCTAACCGCCTCTGCCTCGGACCCCGCCACTGTGGCTTTGTCCAGAAGGATGTCCGGAAAATATCTGGTCTAATTAGCATATTACCCTTTTATTAGAATAGATACTAGCCATATAATTTTATTTCTTTGGTTTGGAGCATATTGGACTTTCCAATCTGTGGATTGATGACATTCATGAATTTGGAAAATTGAGCTATCCTCCTCTTCTTCTGGAAGTCCAGTTAACCTATGTTGGAATTCTTTTGTATCCTCATTGTACTTTCATCTTCCTTTCATAAATTTTCTTAAATCTCAAAGATTCCTTCTTAATTACTTCAGTCTTCTAACTCATTCTTTTCTCAGCTGCTTAATCTACTGTTAACCCCATTAATTTCTATTTGTAGAAGTTTGTTTTTTTCTTCCAAATATGGTTGGACTTTTATTAATTGCCTCCTGCCTTTATTTATATCTTCAATTCTTTCCTTTGTTTCTTTAAACATGATATACCTTTTATATTCTACTAGAGGCCCAAAGCACGAAATTCATGCAAGGGGCTCAGCCCTCACAGCCCTGGCTTCGTCCAGAAGGTCATTCAGCTGTCCAGTATCATTAGCACATTACACTTTTATTATAGATCCCTAGTAATTCCAATACCCGAAGCCTTTTCTGGTGTGCTTCTTCTGTCTCTTGTCTCAACCGGCTATCACTTATGGTGCTTTTCTTCTCCATGGGTTTGTCATTTTTCTGAATATAAGCTTTATTTCTTGGAACTTCGGCTGTGGGAATTCTTTGAGGACTAGGTGGAAGGTGAATTCCTATAGGTAAGACTGGCATTTGTTGATGTTTGCTTGGAATCCCTTTATATTAAATGATCAATTTGCAATGTTTTGAACCATCCATATTATATGAATTTGGGCTTCAGCCTATATGTGGATTAGCTTGTGATTATTAATTATCTGGAGATATTTTTGTTTCCCCTGTTAATCCTTAAACAATTCAAGTAATACAATTCCTTTTTAGTTTGAAGATGGTAGTAGAGTTGTTCTTACACACACACACACACACACACACACACACACACACACACACACCCTTACCTTTCATAATGAAGGTCTAGTTCTTTGGAGTTCCTAATTAATTAGGGAGGGGGAAGGGAAAGAACCTAGTATTACACTTCTAACTTGGGAGAGTCCTCACTTTGTCTTTTATTCTCTTCAATGTACCCAAAGCCATGAAAACCTAAGTTCAGATTGCTGTGCAGCAAATGCTCTCAAGGCAAAAGTCAACTTCAAGACTCCTTTAACTGGATCCCACTGAGGATTAATGACAACATATATGCATACCTTTGTTCAGAACAATTACTGAGCACTAGGAGAACTATACTAGATACAGTGGGGAAAATATAGAAGCACAGACCTGGGGGAAAGTGGGAGACCACTAAAAGATATTAAATAAGGGAGTAACATGGTAACACTGCTATAGACTAGAGTAGAGGAAGAAAGGTGGCAAGAAGGATGCTGCTGTGGCAAAAGGAAGATAAAAATGGTGAATATCTTTAACAAGGCAATGGAGCTGGGGAAGGAGAAAGGACACAACCAGAAGGTAGAATAAATAGAGATAGTGACTGATGGACATAGGGGATCAGGGAGGAAGAAAAGTCTAGTCTAGTTTACCAGGTAGATACTGTCACCATAAGCATAACAGGTTTTGGAGACTAAGAAGGGAGGAGATGATGACTTTGGTTTGTGACTCTGTTGAGTTTGAGATATAAGATATCTAAGTGGGGATATCCAGTAGTCAATTGGATGCAAGTTCTGGGACTCTCAAAAGGAGTAGGATTAGATATAAATATTTGGGATTAATCAGACTATAGTTAGGTGGATTCTGATTGTATAGGAGACCAAAGACAGAACTCTGGAAAATTCTAATACTGAAGACCTGGCTAGAGAATCAGAAAGATACCATGAACAAGTGGGCACAGAGACAGGAAGCAAAGGCAAGAAAAAAGCATACAGTATCAACGCCATCAAGAGAAGGAAGTTTCTGGAAGAGAAAGAAGTCAGTGGTGTCTCATGCCACAGAGAAGTGAAGATAAGAATGAAAGTCTGCCTGACTGGTTTGGCTCAGTGGATAGAGCGTCGGCCTGTGGACACAAGGGTCCCAGGTTTGATTCCGGTCAAGGGCATGTGCCTTGGTTGCGGGCACATCCCCAGTGGGGGGTGTGCAGGAGGCAGCTGATCGATGTTTCTCTCTCATCAATGTTTCTAACTCTCTATCCCTCTCCCTTCCTCTCTGTAAAAAAATCAATAAAATATATTTTTTTTAAAAAAAAAGAATGAAAGTTTACTCCTTGGGCTTATTTCACCATAAATTGCCTAACAAATAACTTAAGTTTCTGGCATGTATTTATTGCTATAACCAGATAACCATACTATTTTATTTGTTGTGGGCTTTTTTTTTTAATTAAAATAGTCCCATAAGCAAATCTATAATTATTTCAAAATAAAAGTTTTTTTAAAAGTCTCATAATACAATGCTTTTATTTTCTTATTTCTTTTCTTTTCTTTTTTCTTTTTTTTTTTTTTTACCATGGCTGTATCATAATATGATGTGTTTAATAAGATCTGAAAATTTTTACATTTTTCCAGTAAGCCTCAAATGACCTAACTAGTGCAGGGGTCAGAAACGTAAATAATCTCAGGGTTCATGCAAGTAAAATGAATGGGTGAAAGAAATCCGAGTAGGAAAAACAGAAACAAAACCTGGAGAACACATGTCCTTTTTAAAAAGAGCAGCCACAGCCAATTCCTACTACTTGGACATACGGGCTAGTCTTAACAGGTCACCTGAATTTTAAGAAAAGGCAGAAATCTGAATTTTTAAATATGAAGTCTTCCAATTGAAAAAGTAACCAATTGATTTAAATGTTTTTTAAAACGTTTTGCGAACTTAACATTTCAATAGGTCCAGGTGGTTCATGGACTGATCAGTATTTTACCTTTGTCTTATAGTATGCATATAGCATTTTAATCTTATACCTTGAGGGAGATTTAAATGGTTAGTAATACTCATATGCAGTAAGAGAGCCAAATCTACAATCTATTTCTTAATTTTAAAACTAGTACTTCCTTTGCTGTAATTCTGTAACTTCTTTATCTAACAAAGGAAATACACACCCAGGTTAGACATTCAAGTTAATAATCACAATATGCTATAGTAAATTCAGGAAAGATGGCATAAGCTTCACATATAATTAATCCAGATGCTCTGGCTCTTCTGAAATGTTTTTAGGTAGAAGCTCCAGAAAATAAATTACTGGTGACTAATCAATTGTTTATGCCTCACAAATTCTGCATTAAATGTGTAGGACAAAATTATAACTTAGCTAAGTATCTACATAAAGTTTTTAAAAAGTACACCGTGTAGACATTTTTAATTTCTGGAGATAAGTTTAATTATTGCAGGGCTAACAGAAAATTTGGCTTCAATTCTGAGGCCTTATTTAGTTGTAATATAGACTATGTGTACCCATTCATTCAACATATACTGTGTATTTACAATTTCCTGTTACGTAATTATAGATTGCAAGCTAACAGAAGGGTGAGGATATACATTTAAATTATTTCAATGAATGGATCGTGGAGGTATTGCAGGAGAAATAAACTAGTGTAGCTTTTATCTTGGCCCTCTGAAGGAGGTATTATCACAATGATTTCTGCCAGAACCAAGTTAAGTCCACCACAGAGCCAGAGGGTACGTGTTCTGACTTTAAGTCCGCAGCTGAGATTCTATGAACGGAAAAGGAATCGTTCTTCTGTATTTCTCCTCTAAGAAGTTAATATACTCCTTTGTAAAGCAACTTTTCCCTGTAGTCATAACAAAACAAACGTTATGTCCTCATAGCCCTTAGTTAAGCCACCTCAACTCAATTACAACCTGTCGTGTTTTATTTTCCACTGGGGAGCTGCAAACTAATTTGAACTTAAAAGACATCGCCTGCGCAAGGAGAAGCAAATGTCGCCGGTTAGGAGCAGCTGAATCAGTTCGGCACCTTGGTCGTCTGAATCCAGCCGCACAAAATCGAACCCAGATCCAAGCCCACCAGCCTAGACCACGCAGTCTGTCATACGGTGCCGGGCCCGGCTCTCACTTTTGCCTGGGCACGGGCGCAGGGGCTCGGAAACGAGACGCGGCCCGCGTTTTCGGAGTGGAAGATTATTTACAGCCACGGCCCAAAGAAGCCAAAGCCAACAACGGGCCGGTGCAGCGCGGTGCCACCGCCATGCAAGCAGGTCTCACACCGCTCACCTTCACAGTCGGCCCCCGGGCGCCCCCCGGCCTCCTGGCCCAGCGCCGGCGCCGGGTTAGAGACCCAGAGCCCGGCGCAGAAGGCCAGCCAGACGGCTGGGCTCGCGCACCGCATGCCGAGCCTGCAGCTCCAGACGCCCAGGCCAGCAGCACCGACCGCGGGCCGCGACGCAAGCGTGAGGCTGCGCCGGAAGCTGGGGAGCGCAGAGAGCCCGGAGTTGCTGGGACTAAATGACGCAACTCACTCAACCCACCCTCGCCCAACTTGCCATTGGCTCTCAGCGAAGGGGCAAAACACCCGGCGGGAAGGAGCCCTTTCCTTTTTATAGAAAAACCCTGATTTGCGCGTGCGCACTACAGCACACGCCGTGCGGCTTCTGCGGGGCAGGTGGGGACGCAGGAAAGCTATTCGTCGACTGCCGTGCAAGAGGCGGGACCTTCACGCTGATTGGCGACAACGCGGGAGGCCGCGGCGTTCGGACCGACGCAGTGGGCGGGCAGGAACGTGGAGTCTCCGCGGTGCCTGATGGGGCTGTCGGGAGCCGGAGACCTGTAGTCGGCGGGGGACCGCTCTGCTGCTGCCGCCTTCTCTGCCGCCTCATGGCGGCCATCGGAGTTCACCTGGGCTGCACTTCAGCCTGCGTGGCCGTCTATAAGGTGAGGGAGTGGGGGGCTGGGCTGTGGGCCCGGTGTCAGCCACCCGTTGTCCGAGTGCGTGTCCAGGTCTCCGGTCACCTGCGGCGTGGAACTGCGTATCGCTGGCCGAGGAACGGCGCGCGGCGAGGCTTTACTGCGGGGAAGTTTCCAAGCAAAGGGCCGGCCTCATCGCCGGCGGCTCCGGAAAGCCAGCCGCGGCCTGGAGGGAGGGGCGTGACGACGCCGGCGCGCGGGGTCCGGGGGCGTCAGGCCGCAGGAGGCCGGGAGGGTCTCTGGGATGGAGCGGCCCCAGGAGGCCCGGAGCTTTGGGGACCTTTGCCGGGAAAGGGCGGGGTGGCGGTGATCTGCGGCTGGAGCTGTGGTTGATCCTGCGCGGCGTGCGGAGCGAGTTGGTGGTGCGCGGTCTACTGGTTGGCCTTTCTGGGAAGAAGAGCGTGACCAGCGGTGGTGGCCTTCCTCGTCGGGGGAGGCGGAAGGAACGGTAATACTCGACTCCCCTGACGCTAGTTTAAATGTCAGATGACTTGTCAGGGAAAGCCAAAGGGTTAGTGCCTCTTCATCACATGTGGAAAAGTGGAGAAAGAGGTATTTGTAGGGGAAGGAAGAGGAGGAGAAAGGGTGGTGAAATAACAGTTATTATTGGATATAGACAGGTGGTTATGTTTGTTTCCATTATTGACTGTGCAGAGAAGACGGGGGAAAAATGAGGCAGTTCTTTGTGGAATGCTGGCCTTTCATAAAATCTAGGAAATTAATAGTTGCAGTTAAGTCTACAAGTTTAAAATATTGCTAGATCAATATTTCTTTCCACATAGATGGCAAAGTAACACTGGCCCACATATGTCTGAATATGTCCTATGAGTCTATATATTTAATTCAAAGTAACTCATATATTTTTCTCCAGGATGGCCGGGCTGATGTGGTTGCAAATGATGCGGGTGACAGAGTTACTCCAGCTGTTGTTGCCTACTCAGAAAATGAAGAGGTACTCTTCCCCCTCACATTTTTGCTTTGAAATAAGTGAAAATTACATGCATTGTAATATATTGCTCTTTTTCAGGTTGTTGGATTGGCAGCAAAACAAAGTAGAATAAGAAATATTTCCAATACAGTCATGAAAGTAAAGCAGATCCTTGGCAGAAGGTATGGAATAAAATATCACTTCAACATATAGGTAATAAAAATGTGTGTATACATTCTAAGCATAATGTGGAGTGAAACTAGAAACACCATTTGTTTCTTCTGGGGTTTGTTTTTTTTCCAGTTTTTTCTGACTGAGTTATTTCAGAGAGTACTTCAGTAGCCAGTTTCTTTTGATGATTAGTGTCAAATCTTCTCAAAGATGAGTTTCACTCAGATGTTTATTTCTTGCTGACAGGTCTGTTTGTATTGATAAATACCAACATTCCTTTCATTTTGATAGTTTGTGTCATTCAGAGGTGGTAATTTGGATTTTTTATATTTCAATATTTTTTTAACTGAGAGAACTTGAAAGATTTTGGGGGGAATTTGATGACTTCTTTGCACTGTGGTTGATTTTTGCAAAATCTATTACATTTGGTTATAATTTATGTAGATGCTATCGATTTTCTTTGGGTCCTTTTGTGACACTTTCTGAGAACTAACTTTTCCAGTGGCTTACAAATTTAATCATTAGAGAAACAGTTTAATTAGCATCTTACGCAAGAATCAGGTTAATCATCTGTTACAGCTTTAATTAAAAGATTAAAGAGTCTTGCTTCCCCGGACTCATGTCTCCTCAAATTATAGATTATCATAATACTTAGGGGGTTTCATTTTCACTGTAGTAGTAATACTTGAAATAATGTTTTTAAGTTTTCAGAGTGCTTTCACATCTATTAATTTATTTAATCCTCTCAAGTCCCTATAAGATTAGTGGAGCAGGTTTTATCTCTTCCCATTTATAGATGAGAAAAATCAAGGCAAATAGAAGTTATGGTATTTCTAAATTAGTAAGGGAGGTGAACTAGATAGGACTATAATTCAGGACTTATAAATTGGGCCCAGGTTGTTTCCTTTCTGTGTTCTGTTGAGAATTTAAATAGAAATTTTTATATGTTGATTTATTTTTTTATACATACAGATACTTTTTATTATCCTTTACTTGTGTGTAGTTAAATTGAACTTTACTTTTTCCCCCTTTTAATATATCTATACACTAAGTCAGAAACTACAGTATTTTATAGAGAATTCAAATTTTTGTGGTGATGATGATGATAAATTAGGTGGTTTCAAAGATGTTCAAATTTTAAGTTCTGAAAAACAAGGAGTTATAGATGGATGTTGAAGCTAGATTCACTGTATGCAGCCAGCTATGTTGTTTTAATTGAACTTTAATATTTTGAGTACTTGTAAATAGTGTTGTAAGAAATAATACAAAGAGATGCTGTATTTTCCTGGATTTACCACTTTCTCCCAATAATAACATCTTGCAAAATTATAGTATCACAACCAGATACTGACATTGATATAATCAAGATTTAGAATATGTCCACAGATCTATTCCCTAGTAGTCCTATTTGTTTTATGCTGCTGTTTTGGGGCAGACAGTTGGAGTAAAGATGTGGTTGTCTTTTGCTATATTATGCAAAAAGCTTTGTATTAACAAGAATAACTTAAGCTTACTTTTCTGGCCCTGAAAGTTATCCTTTAACGAAGGAGTGCAATGGTGACAGTCAGATGGGTAGTACATAGCCACAGTATGCTGCTTGCAGCAAGGTTAGTGAAGGATGAGCACCCTTCAGACAAACTGCTACACCACGGTCCTGCTAGCTGCCTCATGCTCAGGGATTTCCCACTTCATCTGTCTACTTAGAAGACAATAGGTGATTTTTACAGACACACAGGTATCTCAGGTTTCGGCCTTGGAAGCATTCTGGCCTTCATGGAGGAGCCAGTCCCCTTGTTATCAAATCAGTAAGGCCCTTTTTAGCCCCTGGGGCAGTGTCTATCCTGGATGAACTCCCAAAGTTGGGCTTTTTCAGTCTGGGCATCCTACCTGTTTGTGACCTACTTACAGGTAGCACAGCTTAACTTGCTGCCACAATTATCCTTACACCCTCCCTGTAACTCTCATTCCCCTGTGGCCTTCCAGCCAGAAATTTGGTCCTTGGATCTGGCTTCTCAACAATTAGTCCTGAGAGGGAAGAATCCGTTGGCTCCTGGAAATAAACTGAAAGCACCCAGAGTTTCCCCACACCTTCAGATTTGCACCTTGCTGTCCAGGAGCTTTCTTCAGCTAGCCTTCCTTCCCAGTCCACTATGGCCAATTCCAATAGCAGTGCGGGCATCCGGTGGTCCAGACAGGAGACGCGAACTCTTCTCTCCATACTAGGCGAGGCAGAATACATTCAACGCCTCCAGACTGTGCATCATAATGCAGATGTCTATCAGGCTGTGTCTAAGCGAATGCAGCAGGAAGGCTTCCGCCGCACCGATCGTCAGTGCCGCTCCAAGTTTAAAGTTCTGAAGGCATTATATTTAAAGGCATATGTTGCCCATGCCACAAGTATGGGTGACCCACCACACTGTCCATTTTATGAGACCTTGGATCAGCTTCTCCGAAATCAGGTAGTGACTGACCCAGACAACTTAATGGAGGATACTGCTTGGGCCAAGCACTACACTCAGAACTTAATGGCCTCTGACAACCCAGGGGAAGAGGGAACCGGCATTCTGAAACCAAAAAGGACTCAGGCAGCAGATCATCAGCCTATCTCGAAAACAGTTAAGGAATCAGATGAGGATTGTCAACTGAGAATCACTGACCAGATGCAAGAAACCAGTGACCTTGAGGACTCCTGGGATGAATCCTCAGGTGCAGGTAATTTCCAAACATGTAAAGGATTGGGTCCCAGAGTCACTTGGTTCTAAACAACAGTATATGATTGGATGGTGTGTGTGTTGTTCTTTTTAACATAACCCCTGTTTTTGCCCCTGCCCTCTTTTTAAAAAACCTAATTATAAGATAAGGGGCTCCAGGTATTTAAAAGCTATGACCCTAGGTATGTAAGGTATAGAACTCTTTAAATGTAGAAGTGCTCTTTAGAACCAAACTATTTTGGCAATATTTATAATGGGTATTTAGGCATTTATGGATATAAAGTGGGTTGGATAGCTAAGTGGAAAGGGGCTCAGTAAGATAAAGGGAAGGTTTTGGAAATATAGGCTAAA
Organism: Myotis nattereri; assembly: GCF_964212035.1. Lineage (NCBI taxonomy): Eukaryota > Metazoa > Chordata > Mammalia > Chiroptera > Vespertilionidae > Myotis > Myotis nattereri. The sequence goes on along the minus strand of NC_138075.1, from coordinate 127,743,318 downwards.
ATGGCCAGGCCAAAGAACTGAATTCTTCCCAGTCCCTTGTAGAAAGGATTTTCCAGGATCCACCACAGTTTTGTAATTGTCTCTCAGCTCTGCTGCTGGCTCCATGCATTCCCTTAGCAGGAATGCCCTCTCTGCAACATTGTTGCTTTGTTTTTCAGGGTGCTCTCAAGGGACCCCCAGCTACAACAGTTCCCACCACCTTTTCAGAGGTGCAGTTGCTCCCTGTCAGAGCAGCCCCATGACCAGACTGGGTGTGTCCGGTGAGCCCAGTCCCTGCACCAGCACGGGCCGAAACACTCCTGGGGTGGCCTTCACACAGCAGCCTCCAATCTCCTCCGGAGTTCCTTTTTCTGGTGGGGATAGGCCTTTGACCAGTGAGCCCCCTCCAAGGTGGGCAAGACGAAGAAGGCGGTCAGTGGCCAGGACTATTGCAGCTGAATTGGCAGAAAACAGGAGATTGGCACGAGAACTTTCAAAACGTGAGGAAGAAAAATTGGACAGGCTGATTGCTATTGGTGAGGAGGCCAGTGCTCAGCAAGACACTGCCAATGAGCTCCGCAGGGATGCCGTGATTGCAGTGAGACGCTTGGCAACAGCAGTGGAAGAGGCAACCAGTGCTTTTCAGCTAGGGCTTGAAAAATTGCTTCAGAGATTAATTTCTAACACCAAAAGTTAGGAACTGATGATAAAAGGGTATATACCCTAAACTGGTAGAAGCCCATATCCAAGACTTGCCTTTTGGTGACCTGGATCTTTTTCCATGTCCTCAGAGAAAAGAGTGGATGAGCCGCAGATATACAGAAGAGTAGGAATATACATGCTAGTTGTTTTTCCCAAACTTCTCCACTAATTGAAAGACTTCAGATATGTGAGAGGTGGTCTAATGGAAAATGGATGGAGCCAACTCCAGAGCTAGTTAGCCCTGGCTTTGTCACTGATATGAGACAATTTAGTTTACCTCTCTGCACCAGTTTCCTCATCAGTAAAATGGGAGCTAGGTAACAATTCCTAACCTGCCTACCTCACAGGGATGTTGTGAGGATCAAATGGCTAATAGATGTGAAAGGGTTTAAAAGCACTATATATACATGTATATATACATGACCTTGGCTGAGGTAAGGCAAGGATGCAGCACATTAGTTGACAAGATAGAATTATGGTTGTATACCATGATGATTTCATTGCTTGAATAGTTGTTTAACTTGATTGTTTTCTGAAGTTTAAAGTCTTCAATTTTTTTAATGCTTCTGTAGCTCAAGACTACTATAGACACAACATCTATTTGTACCTTTCTCTCATTTTCACTGCTGTCTGTGACATTCCTACTAGTAAGCACTCAATAGTCAAACCATTTTTCCCTCCATTTTAATAGTTCTTAGTCTCTATAGGATATAATTCAAAACTAATAGGAAGCCACAATCATGTTATGGTTCATATTGATAATCCAATATAATGAGATATTGGCTGTTTATAAAATATTAAATGTAAGTAAATTCTTTGCATTCTATATTACTTGGGTCCTTTACATGCATAATTACATATTGTAAAATTTCGATTGCTAATTGAATATCTTGGAAAGATTTGGGATAATATCAGTTTCCCAGGTGCTTTTTAGCTAATTTCATTCTTTTTTTGTTAGCGTTGTTCCTGTGTTGTATGTTACAGAAGGCAAGCACTAGAAAACTTTCCTTCTAGGGAACTTTCCAAAATCACTTTTTCTCACATGGTGTAGACCAGTGATGGCGAACCTATGACACACGTGTCAGAGGTGTCACGCGAACTCATTTTTTTGGTTGATTTTTCTTTGTTAAATGGCATTTAAATATATAAAATAAATATCAAAAATATAAGTCTTTGTTTTACTCTGGTTGCAAATATCAAAAAATTTCTATATGTGACACGGCACCAGAGTTAAGTTAGGGTTTTTCAAAATGCTGACACGCCGAGCTCAAAAGGTTCGCCATCACTGGTGTAGACGAAAAATCACCTAGTTAGTGGCATGTGGTGGAAAAGAATAGCTTTGGAAAGAGTTGAGGGTGGTGTGAATAAAGACTGCTTTTAATAAATAACTCCTTTTAAGCACAGGTTCTCAACAAACACATTCCATTTTCCCCAAAAAACACAGGTGTTGAGCCATATTTCCAATTTAAAAAGTTTTTCTTCAATCTCGAGGCTGAAAAAAAGTCTGAGCATGTTGGAAGAAGTTTTATATTTTGCAGGCTTAGGTGCTTAATGCAGGAAATACAAATAGGTGAAAAAATAGTTAAAAAACAGTGGGTACATACCTGGAACCATGAATAGATGTCAAGCAAGTGAGCTGCTCTGTTGAGTGGGTTATGGATGGAGGCAGCAGCTGCTGTGGTAGCATACACTGGAATCAAGTTAGAACTCCTGGGTTTTAATCCTGTCACAGTTACATTGGTAAATCATTTGAGTTGTTTTAGGTCACTAAATGGCGGGATATGTGTCAGTTATAACTAGATAACACTAATGTCGGTAGGTAGGCATTTTGGAAAAACAGGGAAATACTTGGTGAAAAATGAGGCCTGTACTCTATTAATCTATTAATGATAGCAAAATAAATAGGCAGGGATTTATTTAAGATAAAAGGAAGTGCTAAAGTATAGAAGTGGAGTTAAACTTTGAAGGTAGTATTGTAAAAAGCTAATGGGTAATGTAACCTTAATGTGGGAATAAAACTAAAGGAAAATAACTTAAAGAAGTGAACAGAACAGAAATAGGCAAAATATTATAAAGAGGAGGGAAGTTGTAATAAGGGGATGTTATGTGAAAGAAAACAAGCCCAGAAATCCTACTTAAGTTCCAGGCCAAACCATTACTACCTGTCCATCCTTAAGTGGGTCATTTTACCATTCTACTAGTATATCTCAGGATCCTCACCTATTAAGAAACTGGTAACTATTCTACCTACCTCACGGGATTGTTGTGAGGGTCAAAGAAACAGATAAATGTAAAAATGCTTTCATACATGGAAAGCACTATACTGTGACAGTAGTGGGAAAGAAGACCCTGTGCATGTTAGTGCTGGTATGTGCCCGGGCTAAGGGCCTGCTGACCATGCAAGAGACATGTAAGGAAGGAGGAGGAAGAGAAAATGGCATTGCCGATAAAGGTTGTGATACTATGGTAGGGTTAACATTCTGCCTCCTTAAGACCATGATGTAAATAAGGTGCTATGTATACTAACCTCCCACCACCCTTTGTTTTTCTGTTACATAATTAATCCTGGTGTGGACAAATAAAGTTTTTATTTGTATGTAGTTGTGAGTCAGTTCACTACTTTCTGGTGCTATCCATGATCATTTGTCGTCACCTGCATTCTCTGTTTTCTGCTTTTCTTCTAGTTAATCTCCAGGTTCTTGCCTATACATAGCCTCCAAGAGCTATGTGTGCTTTCTGTCTTCACATAAGCTAGGGCCTTTTTGCATAGCAGTTGAGAAATAATTTTCCTTTCTACAAGTTTTATAAATTCCATAAAATATCTTTTCCCAGCAAATAACTTCTCTGAGTGGTAGGTAGCCTACACAATAGGATAAATTATCCTGGTTGACTTAAATTCTAGTCTTAAAACAATTGGTAAAGGTGCACAATTTACAATATTGGTGCAAAAAAATTACTATAGGCACACTTCATCTGATTCTTACTCTTAAAATATTTGTCCAGGATATAGTCTATTGCAGTGGTTCTCAACCTTCCTAATGCCGCGACCCTTTAATACAGTTCTTCATGTTGTGGTGACCCCCAACCATAAAATTATTTTCGTTGCTACTTCATAACTGTAATTTTGCTACTGTTATGAATCGTAATGTAAATATCTGATATGCAGGATGTATTTTCATTGGTCACGACCCACAGATTGAGAACTGCTGGTCTATTGGGTGTTTTAAAAGGGAAGAAGGGGAGGGTTCAGTGGAAAGAATACTAAAGTTTGCATTAAAGATCTGGATTCTGGCCAGTTCTGCCATTAACCATGTGACTTTGGGTCAGCTATTTTACCTATTTCCTCACTACTAATTTTTAGCTGATAGAGAAGAAAGTGTGGGGAATCTGCAAGTATTCAGACAGACTTCTAAGCCAAATTAGGCAATTTTAAACAACCCTTTTGTCTTTCTCTTAATTATACAGGTAGGGTTATCAGATGTTCAGTAACCCTTTAGCACAAGCATGTCAAACTAAAAAGCTAACACGAGCCAAATAAACAAGGTTTAAGTTTATGTGGGCCACAAAAAAACAAAAGCCTCAATTTTCATAGAAACGTAGGTTTATTTCGATAGAGATGTGCTGAATACAAAAGGCTGAAATGAGTAATTGTTAACATAAAATAATAGAACACTTTAATAATAAAAATTAAGTTTTTCTTGAACATTAACTTACCAGACACTGAATAACTGCACAAATTAATAAGTGCAACGCAAATAAACCTATTTTTCTTGTTCTCTGAAAGACAAATATTTCCTGTTGCGCACACCAAACAAGTCAGTCCAAGATTAATGACAGGGCAATCGGCTGCTAAAATATTCACTGATAGTATAACATGCTTGCTTTAGCAGTTAGCCACTATTCATTTCCACCTCTTCTTATTAAACATTTAAGACTGGTTTCTGAACAGAATAGCCACCGCCCTTGGAAGAAGGGTTTAGGGCAAGCATGTCAAACTCGTGGCCCACAACGAATAATTTTGTGGCCCAGCCAATATAATGGTATGTAAGAAACATTTTAATAAAAATTTCATAACTTAGTTTTTACAATATCCTGTTATACATAAGTATTAATAATGAACTACAACGTTCACTAATGACTGATTACTATAATCATGTTGCATTAATTTCCCTTACGTGCAGGCACACCATTTCTCTCCACTAATACTAGCAGCGAATATTTTAGCAGCCGATTGCCACATCATTAGTCTTGGACTGACTTGTTTGGTGTGCGCAACAGGAAATATTTGTCTTTCAGAGAACAAGAAAAATAGGTTTATTTGTGTTGCACTTATTAATTTGTGCAGTTATTCAGTGCCTGGTAAGTTAATGTTAAAGAAAAACTTAATTTTTATTAAAGTGTTCTATTATTTTATGTTAACGATTACTCATTTCAGCCTTTTGTATTCAGTACGTCTCTATCGAAATAAACCTATGTTTCTATGAAAATTGAGGCTTTTGTTTTTTTGTGGCCCATATAAACTTAAACCTTGTTTATTTGGCTCATGTTAGCCTTTGAGTTTGACATGCTTGGTTTATGGGACGGATTTACTTCATCTCAGTAAGATGAAATTAAACCAAAAATCAGTTATTCCTATTTCTGCTCAAGGGGCAGAAGTACTTAATCATGCACCATCTTATTGCCAGGCAGTGAACAACCATACCCTGATAGAGAAAACCTGGGATCAAAAACTGACTCTGCCCCTTATTAACTGTTAAGTCATTGACCCTCTATGAACCTGTTATCTCTAAAATAATGTCTGCCAAATTAATCCCATTAAGGTATTGTGAAGATCAAGTGTGGTAATATATGTGAAAACAGTCTGCATAAATTGGTATTACTATTGTGAGCAACAAAACACCCTTTTTTTTTTTTTATTGCCATGCACTTTTATTTAGTACCCACTTTATCTAGGGTAATATAGATCTGTCCACCTGTAGTACTGTGTACCTTTCCATATATAACATTTGTACTGTTGCTCACTCTTGATTTTGGGTGTTGATTCATGTTCAGGCCAAGCAACAGAGATGGTATTAGGCATGCTGGTTTGCCCTTCGTTTGCAATCTTACCTCTTTTGTCCTTTTTATCTCAGTGGTTGGGTCTTCAGGATTATAGATGGGGAAGTATGTAACAAAATCATTGACATTATGAAAAATCATCCCCAGATGTATTATATAGTACCTATTAGTAGCAGTAAGATTAGAATAAGGAAGAGCTACTTTCAAATGCAAAGAATAACACTTTAATAGAATTACTATAACCTTTGTAAAGATTCTTTGTAATTGAAATTTTTTTGAAGTTTTTTAAAATATTAAGCAACTTAATTTTGTTTATATTTTTATATTTGTTCAGTGGTAATAAAAAATATAGTGTTCTTTAAAACTTATATATGAATAATACAGATTTTAATACTTAATTATCTTTATCTTTATGAACAGCTCTGATGACCCACAGGCTCAGAAATACATCACAGAAAGTAAATGTTTAGTGAGTATGGTCCTGTTATTACTTCCCTGTTACACAAAGTAATTGCTAAGGTGCTGTCCTATAATATTGGTTTGAAACTTTATATTTTTGTTGAAATTATTCCTTATTTAACACTTACAATTTTCTTTCTAGGTCATTGAAAAAAATGGGAAATTGCGATATAAAATAGATACTGGAGAAGAAACAAAATTTGTTAACCCAGAAGATGTTGCCAGACTGATATTTAGTAAAATGAAAGGTATTGAGCCAAAGCAAAAAAATTTTTAAGAGTTGACCTTAAAAGTAGACATATTTTTTGCCCTAGGGAGAAGCAGCTGATTCATCAGATTAGCAGTAAGGAGACCTACCAACAATAGTTAAGCACATTAAGTAGGTCTGGTTTCATCACTTCTGACAAGGGCTAGAGCTGAGTGGCATTCTTAAAACAATTTAGGAAATTTTGGAGTAGATTATGCATAAGGCTTGCATCACCTCTGGGATTATATTGAGTTTGTGGGATGTGAGGCATCCCTTTAATGTGTTGAACTAACATTATACTTTTGTCTTTACATTGATGCATTAGAAGCTCATTCCCAATAAAAACCAGTCTAATTTGGGAGGTGGTTAAAACTAAAGCCTAAGAGCCAGGCACCTTAGAAAGTACCTAGTTCTGTGTCCACAAACTACCAAATCCACATGCATGATTTAAGAGAGCAAAAAAAATCAGTAGGGTGAGACAGCAAGTGAACTGGAAAATCTTTATAGTGATAAGATCTTTGCTGCAAATTGATAAACCTCAGAAAGTATCACTTGATATATTTCTGTGTCATCAGAATTTATTTTTATGTTTTTTTAATATATAGAAACGGCACATTCTGTCTTGGGCTCAGATGCAAATGATGTAGTTATTACTGTTCCATTTGATTTTGGAGAAAAGCAAAAAAATGCTCTTGGGTAAGTATAATATGGGTTTATTTTATTTGCTTAAAGGAAATACAAATTTTACAACATCACCATATAGTAAAAAGTAAAATTGCATTTGAAAACCTCTTGGCCAATAAAATTTTATTTGTAACGTGTACTTGTAAATAGTATGGTAAAAAGTATGTTACTGATAATTAATATTTCCTATCTTTTATGAAATGTCAAGAGAATATAAAATTAGATGTACCTTCTTATCTCTTTTTTTTTTTTTAATATATTTTATTGATTTTTCACAGAGAGGAAGGGAGAGAGATAGAGTTAGAAACATCGATGAGAGAGAAACATCGATCAGCTGCCTCCTGCACATCCCCCACCGGAGATGTGCCCGCAACCCAGGTACATGCCCTTGACCAGAATCGAACCCGGGACCTCTCAGTCCGCAGGCCGACGCTCTATCCACTGAGCCAAACCGGTTTTGGCATTCTTATCTCTTTTGATTAGAAATGTTTTTAATTACCAGGTTAAGTTGATGTTTATGAATTACTTTGCCTTATTTTTATGTAATTAGGGTTTATGTTGAAATTATATAAAAATAGGAAATTTTATATGTTTGCAGGTATTCCTTCACCTTAGTTCTTAACATCTAACCAAAAAGTTGCATGTAGTTTTTATAGATTTTGCAGATACAATTGGTGAGAATGCATGTCTTTACTTTTGGGATGCAGTTCCACATGAGGTTTTGGCAAGCATCTAGGTTGCTTCTGGGGCAGAGAATTGCTTCATTTACTTGAACTGGAGGGATATTAAAAACTGACTCTAAAAGAAATTGGAAAATTGCAAAATGTTATAAATTTGTCTAAAGTTTATAAGCATAGGCATTTTTGAGAGCTTTCTTTTTCTTGTTAAGTATAAACACATGGTATTTTCTTTATTAAGAAAGTAGACTCTGAACATTATTATCTATGCTAATAAAAGACGTAAATTGACTGTCCCTTCACGACACCCACCAGCCAATCGAGTGAATATGCAAATTAACCCAATAAAGATGGTGGGCCAGTGGGCAGCACACACACACCGAGCAGCTGGGGACAGGGTGGGACACTTGCGTCATCACCATGGCGATGATGCAGGCGTTTCACACACCCTAACCGCTCCGGGCCTCTAGGCAGTGTGGAAGGTGGAAAGGTGGCTTCGGGCCAGAGCGAAGGCAGAAAGGCAGCTCCGGCCGGAGTGAAGGTAGTGCTGGCAGCCAGGGGAAGGAAGGCCTGTTCTTGCACAAATCTTCGTGCAGTGGGCCTCTAGTTTTTTATAAAACAATACCTAATTATTTATTTAACCAATGTTAGTTAAAATAAAAGTTTAAAGACAAATATAGCATGTTACGTAGTTGTGAGTAAACGTTAGCTTTTTAATATTGAGTAGACTCAGTTTTGAAAAAGTAATTCAAGACCTCACAATAAAACTAACATGAAGCATAAGAAATCCTATATAATAAACAGCTAATATGCAAATGTTTGTCATGCCATCACACGCCAAACAGCTCAGACACTCAACACTGGGGAGAGAGGAATGGGGACCAGCCAGGCTGCAGCCCGGGAGAGGGACAAGCCACCCGCCCCATGGTCCTGGGCACCTCCGGCTGCAGCCCGAGCAAAGCACCCTGCCTACGGTCCCCTGAAGCTGCGGCCGGCCCGGGTCCTGGGTGCCTGTGGCCGGCCAGAGGAAGGGAAGCCTGGGTCCCAGGTGCAGGGTGAGGCAGAGGCAGTTAGGGGCAATCAGGCCAGTAGGGGAGCAGTTAGAGGCAATCAGGTAGGCAGGCAGATGTGGTTAGGGGTGATCATGCAGGCAGAGGGGTTAGGGGCGACCAGGCAGGCAGGTAGGCGAGCAATTAGGAGTCAGCGGTCCCGGATTGCGAGAGGCAGTCAGACATCCCCTGAGGGGTCCTGGATTGGAGAGTGTGCAGGCCGGGCTGAGGGCCTTCTCCCCCAACCCCTGTGCACAAATTTCATGCACCAAGTCTCTAGTTATTTTGATGAAATAAAATGTTTGCTTTTTAGGTAGATTACTTACAAGGTAAAGAGAAACCGTTCTCAAACTTTTGTCAGAAGCAGCTCAATAGTCAAAGAAAACTCCATTTAGCAGATCAAAGAAAATTTTTAGTTTTCCATAAGTATACTATTCATATTAGCGCTTTAAAATCCTATAAAATAAAAGGCTAATATGCAAATTGACCAAACAGCAGAATGTGACGCGCACTGACCACCAGGGAGCAGACACTCAACGCAGGAGCTGCTCCCTGGTGGTGAGTGTGAGCGCCGCTCACCAGAAGCTGGGCTCATGGGTGGCGAGCGCAGCAGCAGTGGCAGGAACCTCTCCTGCCTTCGCAGCAGCTCTAAGGATGTCCGACTGACGGCTTAGGCCCACTCCCCACAAGTGGGCCTAAGCCGTCAGTCCGACATCTCCCGAAGGTTCCCAGACTGCAAGAGGGTGCAGGCCGGACTGAGAGACACACACCCCCTCCCCTCCCCCCCCATGCCAGTGCACAAATTTCATGCACCAGGCCTCTAGTACTATATAATACATTGGTTCCATTTTAGATAGCTTCTCTATACAAGATCAGTTCTCTCTATTTCCAGCTTTTTAATTTGTTCTTTATTTCTTTGTTTCTCATTCTTAATAATCAGTTGTACTTTAGGACAAAATTACTTTTTTCTTTGTTTTTCATCTTTATTATTGAAAGAATTACACATGTCCTCTTTTTTTTCCCCATTGACCCCTTCTAGCCTGCCCCGTCCCTTGCCCCAGACCTTCACCACACTGTTGCCTGTGTCCATGAGTTATGCATACTTCCATTTGGCCCAGTGATCCCACTTTTAGGAATATATTCTAAGATACGCGAAACATCAGTCAGAAGGAATATATGTACCCTTGTGTTCATAGCAGCATAATTTACAATAGCTAAGATCTGGAAACAGCCCAAGTGCCCATCATCTATTGGGCTGTGGTACATTTGCACCATGGAATATTATGCAGCAGTATGAAAGAAGGCTCTCTTACCCTTTGAGACAGCATGGCAGGACTTGGAGAGTATTATACTAAGCAGACTAACACAGAAAAACAAGTATCACATGATCTCACTCATATATGGAATTTAATGAACAAAATAAACGAACAAAATAGATCCAGAGATATAGAAGCATGGAACAGGCTGTCGAATCTCGGGGAAGGCAGAGATGAGTAGGAAGAGATCAAGCAATGAACATTATTAAATGGAAAAAGATCTCAAGAGTTACGTTCATCTCTTGTGTCCTATTATATTGCTTCTAAAGATCATTACCGCCGAAACCGGTTTGGCTCAGTGGATAGAGCGTCGGCCTGCGGACTGAAAGGTCCCAGGTTCGATTCCGGTCAAGGGCGTGTGCCTGGGTTGCGGGCATATCCCCAGTAGGAGATGTGCAGGAGGCAGCTGGTCGATGTTTCTCTCTCATCAATGTTTCTAACTATCTCCCTTCCTCTCAGTAAAAAATCAATAAAATTTAAAAAAAAGATCATTACCATCCATATTCTACTTATGAAATCTTATTTGCTATTGCATAAAATCTTATAGTAGAGCATTTCTACAATGTACACTTGAACATGTGATGCTAAATTCACTGAAAGCAACTTGTCCACAGGGAAGCAGCCAGAGCTGCTGGCTTTAATGTTTTGCGGTTAATCCATGAACCATCTGCAGCTCTCCTGGCTTATGGAATTGGACAAGAGTCCCCCGCTGGAAAAAGGTAAAAATCGTATTTTCAGCTTTAAATTATTCAGTGCAGAAAACATTTAAGATTTATAGCAATTACAGCAGTAGAGATTATTATAAAATGCAGCTCTTCCAAGCCTTTGTGAATGGAAAGACATCAAAACTCTCAACTGGAGTTTTTCAAATAGATGAGAAAGGTGTCCTAGGAAAGCAGAGACGGGACATAACAGGAGGGAAGATTGACCATATCTGTCCTTCTCTTATGACCCACATTTTGTCCCTATAATTGAGATAGATTTGAAATTTGTAAGCTCAGCCACATTCCAAATCAAGCTAGGACACTTAATTTTACTACCAATTTCAGTTATTAAATTTGTTTATGACTAGTGAGTAGTTTTATGCACATTTATCTTGACAGATGACAAGAAATCCAACATGAGGATTTAAGAATTATTTTGATTATGAAACAGTAAAACATACTCCTAATTTAGTTGTCAAAGTTGTCTTACTAGGCCTGACATATGCAGCTTCAAGGAAATTAATTCAGATGTGTTAATGTTCTCTAATTGTTTCACCTTGTATCTTATCTCACAGTTTGAGTAAAGAAATGAATATATATAAATCAGTAAGAAATTGTTTTTAGGTAAACTAGATAAATGTAAAATATCAGTAATTGTAAATTTTTATACATAGGAAATTAGCTTCTAGTTTTGGGTATGTTTCATGTTTATAGACATGTTATTGCAGCAGTAACTTGGATAATATTAACACAAAATTTCTATTTTTAATTCTCTTACAATTCACTATAATCACAAATCTTTTCTTTATTTAAAAAGTTGGTGTTTTGAACTCTGGTTATTCAGAAGAATACAATTTTACCAGCACAACTAAATGAAAAATAATTTTGACTTAAAATTAAAAGATCTAGTTTTTAAGCTTAATTCATCACTAAGTAATGACTATGGACAATTTTTTTTTTAATGGAATTTATTGGGGTAACACTGGTTAACAAAATTTACAGGTTTTAGGTGTACAATTCTACAACACTGTATTGTGTGTTCACCACCCCAAGTCAAATCTCTATCATCATTTATCCTCCCTATACCCTCTTCTACCTCTCTCCACACCCCTCTTCCCAGCAATCATCACACAACCATGGACAAGTTAGTTACTCATGAGATTTTCAGTTTCCTTATTTGTGATCTAAATGGATTAAACTAAGTGGCTCCTTAGTTTAAGAAGTGGAGCCTAGCTTTAAAATGTTGTGTTCTCATAACTTACTCATGTTATCTCTTTTTTAAGCAATATTTTGGTGTTCAAACTTGGAGGAACATCCTTATCTATCAGTGTCATGGAAGTTAACAGTGGAATATATCGTGTTATTTCAACAAACACTGATGATAACATCGGAGGTACACAATTTACAGAAACCTTAGCACAGCATCTAGCTTCTGAGTTTCAGAGGTGAGTAATAATGAATTTGATTATATATATTGTTGTTGTTAGTCTTCACCTGAGGATATTTTTTCCATTGATTTTTAGAGAGAGTGGAAGGAGGAGAGAGAGAGAGAAAGAAATAGAGAAATATCAATGTGAGAGTATACATTTATTGGCTGCCTCCCACACACGCCCCTTCCAGGGCAAGGGAACCTACAACTGAGGCACATGCCCTAACCAGGTATCGAATGCATGATCCTTCAATATGCTGGCCAATGCTCCAACCATTGAGCCAAACCAGCCAGGGCTGATGATATATTTTGATTGAAGTTTGTCTTTAATTTTTTTGCCCTAATTTATTTGAAATTGCTCTGCTTGCCAAAACCGGTTTGGCTCAGTGGATAGAGCGTCGGCCTGCGCACTGAAAGGTCCCAGGTTTGATTCCGGTCAAGGGCATGTACCTGGGTTGCGGGCACATCCCCAGTAGGAGATGTGCAGGAGGCGGCTGATCGATGTTTCTCTCCCATCGATGTTTCTAACTCTCTATCTCTCTCCCTTCCTCTCTGTAAAAAATCAATAAAATATATTTAAAAAAAAAATTACTCTGCTTCAATGGAGGATGTGTTTTTTTCCAATGTACTGGATATTTTTGTGGAGTTAATATCTATCCACACAAATGTTGGGAAGCATAAGCCACGCATAGTCCAGTGCATTGCACTTGGATTTTTTACTTAGTTTAAGGGATTACCAGACACGGAACTGTGTGGCTTTGGATCTCAAGTTCAGTTTCTTAATTCTTCATCTGCTGCTCTATGTCTCAGGAAAGGCCTCAGTACCTTCTGAACAGTTTTTAAGTTTAGAGCTGATGATGACGATTACATTGTTATAGTCACATTCCACAGAATTAATGGAGTGTTTACTTAATTACTAATCTACTAGTACAGAGAGTAGTTTATTATTGTTGCTGGATGCAGTTATTCCATTCAAAATTCTAATCTTGTTTGGTATATCAAGAGCCACATATATAAAGGTTATATTTTGGACATTACCGCGCTAAAAACAATGTGGCTGAAACAGTGTTTTCATCTTTTTAGCTCAGCAGTTCTCAACCTGTGGGTCGTGACCCCTTTGGGGGTAGAACGACCCTTTCACAGGGGTCGCCTAAGACCATCAGAAAACATATATAATTACATATTGTTTTTGTGATTAATCACTATGCTTTAATTATGTTCAATTTGTAACAATGAAAATACATCCTGCATATCAGATATTTACATTACGCTTCATGACAGTAGCAAAATTACAGTTATGAAGTAGCAATGAAAATAATTTTATGGTTGGGGGTCACCACAACATGAGGAACTGTATTAAAGGGTCGCGGCATCAGGAAGGTTGAGAACCACTGGTTTAGCTATACTGGATAAAAGAAAGTCTTGAAAAAGTGGTAATTTCTCATTTGTTAAATGAAGACCTATACCGTTTTTTGTTATAAAGGTGTTCCAATTCAAGGTAGAGCATTGTTAATTTTACTCACAATTCTAATTAATGTACATATTTAAAGACATGTAGTTCCCTATAAATGTTGGAGATTAAACCCTTATTGGTGATAACATTGGCGAATATGTTCTCCCATGCAGTGGGCTTTCTTATTGTTTTGTTGATGGTTTCTTTTGCTGTGCAGAAGCTTTTTATTTTGATGTAGTCCCATTTGTTTATTTTCTCTTTAGTTTCCAATGCCATAGGAGCTGTATCAGTGAAGAAATTGCTTCGGCATATGTCTGAGATTTTGTTGCCTTTGGATTCCTGTAGTATTTTTATGGTTTCCCGTCTTACATTTAAGTCCTTTATCCATTTTGAGTCTTTTTTTGTGTATGGTGTAAGTTGGTGGTCTAGTTCTATTTTTTTTGCATTTATCTGTCCAATTTTCCCAACACAATTTATTAAAGAGACTGTCTTGACTCCATTGTGTGTTCTTGCCTCCTTTGTCAAATATTAATTGAGCATATTGGTTCGGGTCGATTTCTGGGATCTCTATTCTACTCCATTGATCTATATGTCTGTTTTTGAGCCAGTACCAGGCAGTTTTGAGAACCAGTGGCTTTGTAATATCAGGTATTGAGATCCCATCTACTTTGTTCTTCTTTCTTAGGATCGCTGCAGCTATTCTGGGTCTTTCTTTATTCCAGATGAATTTTTGGAGAGTTCATTCTAGGTCTGTGAAATATGCTGTTGGTATTTTAATGGGAAGTGCATTGAATTTATAGATTGCTTTGGGTAGTATGGACATTTTAATGATGTTGCTTCTACCAATCCATGAACGTGATATGTTCTTCCATCTATTTATGTCTTCCTCTATCTCTTTTTTCAACGTCCTGTAGTTTTCTGGGTAGAGGTCTTTTACCTCTTTAGTTAGGGTTATTCCTAGCAATCTTAATTTTTTTGGTGTGATGGTAAATGGGATTGCTTTTTTAGTCTCACTTTCTGTAAGTTCACTATTGGTGTATAGAAATGCCATAGATTTCTTGGTGTTGATTTTGTGTCCTGCTACATTGCCGAATTCATTTATTAACTCTAATCGTTTTTTGATGGAGTCTTTAGGGTTTTTTATGTACACTATCATGTCATCTGCGAATAAGGACAGTTTTACTTCTTCATTTCCAATTTGGCTGCCTTTTATTTATTCTTCTTGTCTAATCACAATGGCTAATACTTCCACTACTGTATTGAACAGGAGTGGTGAGAGTGGGCAACCCTGTCTTGCTCCTGTTCTTAGGGGAAATGGTGTTAGTTTTTGCCCATTGAGTATGATGTTGGCTGTGGGTTTGTCATATATGGGTTTTATTATATTGAGGTATGATCCTTCTATTACCACTTTGCTGAGAGTTTTTATCAAAAATGGGTGTTGGATTTTGTCAAATGCTTTTTCTGCATCAATTGATATGACTGTGATTTTTATCTCTCAAATTGTTTATGTGATGTATTACGTTTATTGATTTGCGGATATTGTACCATCCTTGCATCCCTGGGATAAATCCTACTTGGTCATGGTGTATGATCTTTCTGATGTACTGCTGGATCTGATTTGCTAGGATTTTGTTGAGGATTTTGGCATCTATGTTCATGAGGGATAATGGCCTGTAATTCTCTTTCATTGTGTTGTCTTTATCTGGTTTTGATATTAGGGTGATGCTGGCTTCATAGAATGAGCTTGGAAGTGTTCCTTCCTCTTGAATTTTTTGGAATAGTCTGAGGAGGATAGGTTTTAGTTCTTCCTTGAATGTTTGGTAAAACTCCCCTGTGTAGCCATCTGGCCCTGGGCTTTTGTTTGCTGGAAGCTTTTTGATTACTGCTTCAATTTCTTCCAGTTATTGGCCTATTGAGATTTTTATATTCTTCCTGATTAAGTTTTGGAATGTTGTATTTTTCTAGGAATATGTCCATTTCCTGCAGGTTGTCTAGTTTGTTGGAGTAGAGTTGTTCATAGTATTTTTTAACAATCCTTTGTATTTCTGTGGGGTCTGTTGTTATTTCTCCTCTTTCATTTCTGATTTTGTTTATTTGGGTCCTCTCTTTGTCTCTTGGTGAGCCTGGCTAGAGGTTTGTCAATCTTGATTATCCTTTCAAATAACCAGCTCTTGGTTTTGTTGATCTTTTGTATTGTTTTTATGGTCTCTATGTCCTTTATCTCTGCTCTGATCTTTATTATTTCCTTCCTTCTGCTTACACTAGGCTTTTCTTGTTGCTCTCTTTCTAACTCTTTGAGTTGTAGGGTTAGGTAATTTATTATCATTGTTTCTTGTTTTTTGCAGTAGGCTTATAGAGCTATGAACTTCCCACTCAAGACTGCTTTTGCTGTGCCCCGTCGGTTTTGGATTGTTGTGTTTTCATTGTCGTTTGTTGCCATGATGTTTTTTATTTCTTCGTTGATCTCTCTGGTAACCCAGTCATTGTTTAATAGCATGCTATTTAGTCTCCATGTGTTTGATTTTTTTGGATTGTTTTTATTGTAGTTGTTTTCCAGTTTTATGCCATTGTGATCTGAGAAGATGCTTGATATGATTTCTATCTTCTTGAATTTGAAGAGACTTTGCGTGGGACGCAATATATGGTCTAGCTTTGAAAATGGTCCATGTGCACTTGAGAAGAATGTATATTCTGTAGCTTTGAGGTGAAATGTTCTGAAGATGTCAATTAATTCCATCTTATCTAGTGAGTCATTGAGGATTGATGTTTCTTTGCTGATTTTTTCTTTAGAGGACTTGTCCAATGGTAATAGTGGGGTATTTATAAAGTACCCTACTATAATTGTATTGATGTCAGTCTCTCCCTTGATCTCCTCCAGAAGTTTTCTTATGTATTTGGGTGCTCCTATATTGGGTGCGTATATGTTTACCAGAGTTATTTCTTCTTGTTGTATTGATCCCTTTAGTATTATGAAGTGGCCTTCCTTATCTCTTTTTATGCCCTTCAATTTGAGATCTAATTTGTCAGATATAAGTATTGTTACCCCAGCTTTTTTTTTCATTTCGATTCGCTTGAAAAACCTTTTTCCATCCCTTCACCGTCAGTCTGTGTACGTCTTTTATTCTGAGGTGGGTTTCATGTAGACAGCAGATTTATGGGTCATGTTTTATTATCCACTCAGTTACCCTATGTCTTTTGATTGGGGCATTTAATCCATTTACATTTAAAGTTATTATTTTTTTTACTAAATCTTTATTGTTCAGATTATTACATTTATTCCTCTTTTTTTTCCCCCCATAACTCCCCTCCTTCCAGTTCCCAACCCACCCTCTGCCCTCACTCCCCACCCACTGTCCTCGTCCATAGGTGCACGATTTTTGTCCAGTCTCTTCCCGCATCTCCCACACCCCTTTCCCCCCCAAGAATAGTCACTCCATTCCCTTTCTATGTCCCTGATTCTATTAAATCAACAGTTTATTCTGTTCATCAGGTTATTTATTCACTTGATTCTTAGATTCACTTGTTGATAGATGCATATTTGTTGTTCATAATTTGTATCTTTACCTTTTTCTTCTTCTTCCTCTTCTTAAAAGATACCTTTCAGCATTTCATATAATACTAGTTTGGTAGTGATGAACTCCTTTAGCTTTTCCTTATCTGTGAAGCTCTTTATCTGACCTTCAATTCTGAATGATAGCTTTGCTGGATAAAGTAATCTTGGTTGTAGGTTCTTGGTATTCAGCACTTTGAATATTTCTTGCCACTCCCTTCTGGCCTGCAAAGTTTCTGTTGAGAAATCTGCTGACAGTCATATGGGTATTCCCTTGTAGGTAACTGAGTTTCTTTCTCTTGCTGCTTTTAAGATTCTCTCTTTGTCTTTTGCTCTTGGCATTTTAATTATGATGTGTCTTGGTGTGGTTCTCTTTGGATTCCTTTTGCTTGGGTTTCTCTGCGCTTCCTGGAGTTGTAAGTCTATTTCTTTCACCAGGAAGGGGAAGTTTTCTGTCATTATTTCTTCAAATAGGTTTTCAATATCTTGCTGTCTCTCATCTCTGGCACCCCTATAATTCTGATGTTGGTACGCTTGAAGCTATCCCAGAGGCTCCTTACACTATCTTCGTATTTTTGGATTCTTTTTTCATTTTGCTTTTCCGGTTGGATGTTTTTTGCTTCTTCACTTTTCAAATCTTTGACTTGATTCTTGCGCCCCTCTGGTCTGCTGTTGGGAGTCTGTATAATATTCTTTATTTCAGTCCGTGTATGCTTAATTTCTAGTTGGTTCTTTATCACAACATCGAGGGTCTCATTAGATTTCTTGTAGATCTCAATAAGTTTATCGGCGGCTTCTAGACAGTTCTTGAGAGACCTTAAAAGTGTGGTTCTGAACTCAGTATCCTCCATTGACAGTTTTGTCCTGTTTCTTTGTCTCCGCATTTTTTATGCTTTCTTGGTGCACCCCCTAGTGGTCTTTGTGCGCAGTCTTGTTGTAGTTAAGCCTTGATTGTTGTAGTTAATACTAGGGGGATTTGGCCTCCAGGCCAACTGGCTGTGAGAATTAGCTGTGTCTGCAGTGGGAAAACTTCTGTCTTCTGGGGAGGTGCTAATCTAGCCTTTGCCTGAGGCTATCTGGCAAATGGCTCTGTGCAGGGCTAGGGCGGGGCGGGTCGCACGGAATCAACAGGGCGGGCAGAGCGAGCAGTTATGGCTGCTCTCAGTTCCCTCCCCAGAGGCTCTGCCTCTCAGAGCCCCAGCAACTGCTGCAAACCTCGGAGAGAAAGCTGCCCTCGCGCTCCAACTGTTGCCAGACAGTCCTGTTTCTCCCGTTTGAGTCTGGGTCCCCTGAGACTCGCCCGGAACTAGAGCTCAGAGCCTGAGCCTCCCTCCCGATTGAAAACGACAACCGCGCCCTCAGCCACCAGCCCGCTCTGCGCACACCTCAGCACCTTTGTATTTTCCTCACTGCGCCTCCTCTGAGTCTCAGTATGCTGTTCTCTTTCCTTCTAGTTGAAGAATTTCCCCTCAACCAGCCTTCCTGTGGTTCTTGGTGAGGTCCGTTCCATCTTTTAGTTGTATTTTTGAAGTGGTTGTTTGAGGCAGCAAACTCCTGTGTTTACCTATGCCGCCATCTTGGTTTCTGTCCTAAAGTTATTATTGATAGATACTTGTTTGTTGCCGTTTTTATTCTTTATCCCTGTATTCCTTCTTCATTTCCTATTTTTTCTTTTTACAGCAGACCCTGTAGCATTTCTTGCATTGCTGGTTTGGTGGTAATAAACTCCCGTAGTCATTTTTTGTCTGTGAAGCTCCTGATTTCACCCTCAATTTTGATTAATAGCCTTGCTGGGTACAGTATTCTTGGATTCAGACCCTTCCTTTGCATGACTTTGTGTATTTCATTCTATTCCCTTCTTGCCTGATGTTTTTCTGTTGAGAAATCAATCGCTAGTCAGATGGGGGATCCTTTGTAGGTAACTTTCTGTCTCTCTCTGGCCGCTTTTAAGATTCTTGCTTTGTCATTGGTGTTTGCCAATTTAATTATAATGTGCCTTGGCGTCAGTCTTTTGGGGTTCATTTTGTTTGGGGTTGTGTGAGCTTCTTGGATTTATGTGAGTTTTTTCTTTCCTTTATCAGGGACGTTTTCTATCATTATTTTTTCAAACAGGTTTTTCTATTCCTTTTTCAGTTTCCTCTCCTTCTGGCACCCCTATTATGCGGGTGTTGTTTCATTTCGTGTTGTCCCAAAGTTCTCTTAGCCTCTCCTGCTTTTTAATTTTTTTTTCTAGAAGGTGTTCTGCTTAGGTATTTTTTCCTACCTTGTCTTCTAGCTCACTGTTGCCGTCCTCGGCTTCTTCTAGTCTACTGTTGATGCTTTCTATTGAGGTCTTTATAGCAGTGATGTCATTTTTCATTTCTTCTTGGTTCTTCTTCATTTCCTCTTGGTTCTTACACATATTGTTGAATTTGTCTTCCATTCTTTTCACCCACCTTATGACCATTTCTCTGAATTCTTTCTCTGACAGGTTGCTTGCCTCCATTTCATTTACTTCCTTTTCTGGTGGTGCCTGTTTCTCTTTCATATGCGGGCTGTTTCTTTGTCTCCCCATGATCTCTCTTCTCCAGGTGATAGGTTATGTAGTTCTCTCTCTGCTGCGTTGATTTAAAGGCACAAAATACAACACAACAAGGCACAACATACAAGGCACTGAACATAAATGTATTCTCGATACTAATAACCCCAAATAAAAGTGACCAGAGCAAAGAGAATTAGGGGATAAGGAAGAAAGAAGAGGAAAAGACAAAAGAGAAAAAGAAGAGGAGTGCAAAAATGAAGTTGGGAAAAGGAAAAAAAAGTAAGAGAGAAAAGAAAGAGGATGAAATAGAAGAGGGGAAGAAACTATTTATATGGGGAGAAAACTCCAATAGAACAGCCACTAATCCCAACAAATTCCAGCAACAGATCCCTAGAGATCAATGCAAACTACAAACAACAATTGATATCAAGCAAGGCGAGGGAACACAGAAGCAAAAAAATAACCGGGGGTGGGGGGGGGGGACAACAGAAAAAGAAAAAGAAAAACAATCTCACAAACAAGCATAAAAAAACCCAATATACTCAACAATCAAGCAAACAACAACAAAACGCCAGAGAGAAAAAAAATTTGGATAGTGAAGAAAGAGAAGAGAGAGGTGTATATGGATTTAGAGCAGGGAATTGGAAATTAGATATATAAATAGGGTGAAATTTTAATAGGGGGGTAAAAAGAAGGAATAGGGAAAATCTAAAGCAGGAATAGGGTAAGAGAAACAGGACAACAAAAGGGGAAAAGTGAGTAAGAGAGTTTGGTGTAAAGGTAAAGTTGAGGTAGAGTAAAATGATGCTAAAGGAAAGATGAAAATAGAATGTAGAACACTAATCCCAAAATAAAATAAAGATAAAATAAAATGACACTATAAAACAAGGTAGAATGGTTGTAGTAATAATACTGGTTAAAAATAAAAATGTAGTAATTAAAAGGGCAAAATCAGGTGATGAAAAATGAAAAAATTTAGCTTCTTGAGTAAAAGGTGAAAAAAAATTGTGCAGTAGTGAAGGTTCTTCAATTACTCTACTCTTCTGTTTGGCACGCCTTAGTCCGGTCAGGTATTCAGGAGAGTGTTGAAGTTCCCTGCGATACACTGTTCCTCTGCGTTGTAAACCACAGTCCTGATTTTAAAGCAGGCAGTATTTGTTTCCCAGACTACCATTATTTGTGTTTACAGAAGAGTCAGTTTGTGGTTCAGCCCCTGGTCGGCAGTGTTTCTGGATTGACCTCCAAGGCTATAAGTCCTCTCTGGCCAGTAGTTAGGTTTTGGGAGAGTCGACTGCCCAGAACTGGTTCTTTGATCGTTACTCCCCACTTTGATTCCCACGTTCCACAAAAACAACTTTCCCCTGCAGTCTCTGTGAGTGACCCCAATTGGGCGATCCTATGTATTGGATTTAATAATCAAACACAAAGATTTAAGGGAAAAAGCAAAAAGAGCCTGAGAAGGTGCGCAAACTGGCAACCCTCCACCGTCCAGCTCTGTGCACAGTCTCTTCCGCACCTCCTCTCTCCCCTGGAACTGAGCAGCCAGCACACTGGCAAAATCCGAGGCTGCCTTTTTGCACCCAATCCAGCTATGGGCTTATTTTTAGAGTTCCCTTCTGCCAGCAGCCCTGTGGGACCCCTTCCACATTCACGGATCACGCTGGCCCCAACGGCTGCGGACTTTGTGGGGCGCAGAGTTCCCCTGCACGCGTTCCTCTCTCCAACCTGGATTGCAAACCACACCTTTAGGTGAAATCTGACCTTTCCATGAGGAGGAGTAAGGCTTGTCTGAGTCCACATAGTCGCGCTGCTTGAGATGATCCCTGGATGCCATGGTAGTAGGGTCTCTGGATGTATACGCTTCCAATATCAGCCACTCAAGATGGCGCGGTCTCTGCGGCTGAGCTGGCGCTCCGGGAGAGATTTCAGCAGCAGTGGAGGCTGCCGGTTTAGGGGACCCCGATCCGGCAGTCTCCAACAGTTCCCTTTCTCTTGGAGTCCTCTGTCTTTCCTGGCTGCAGACTGTCTCTCAGCTGAATCTCCTGCCAATTTGGGCTAGATGTCACTGGTTTCAGCTGCTCACCCTATCTGCTCTGGGACAAGGCATGGGACACGTCCGTCTATACCGCCGCCATTTCAGATCTCTGTCTATTTTTGTGTTTAGCTATTGCACTCATTACCTGAATTTACTACATTGTGTCCTGTCTGGGCAGGACAGAGAAAGACTCAAGAAGCCTTATTATCTTAATTGGGATTATCCAGATTTTAGTTATAATAAATTCTAACTTCAGAAACTATATTTTTAACTTAGATCCTTCAAACATGACGTCAGAGGAAATGCTCGTGCTATGATGAAATTGATGAACAGTGCTGACATTGCAAAACATTCTCTGTCAACCTTGGGAAGTGCCAATTGTTTCCTTGACTCATTATATGAAGGTCAGGATTTTGACTGCAGTGTGTCCAGGTAAAACTGAAGTTCGAAAAACCTTCATAAAAATGTCAACTGCTTTCATGTTTAGGTGTAATGTTCTCACTCTTGGGTTTTTTCTTCATTTGAAATTTATTCGCCATCTATAAAAGGAGAGCTTTCTTGTCTTTACTTCTGGGATCCAGTTTTTTGTCAGAATAAGTAACTGTTCTCAAAATAATTATGTCAGGTGTGATTGTTACTTGCAAATAGCAGTGTCTGAAAAAAATCATCCCAGATCTTTTAAAGAATGGTGAGAGGAGACTTAAGTTTGAGATTTTCAGATTTCTCTTACTAAATGGCAGGCCCACCTATATGGCTCCTACTTTATTGCTTAAATTTGATGTGGGGCTTGCACATAGTTCAAGGTTGTTTACTATAACTTAATCATTAACACTATGTGGTAGCCTGTATTCTAAGTATGAACTCATCATGTCCTCACAACAACCCAAAGATAATGTCCTTATTTTACATATGAGGAAGCTGAAATACAGAGAGGTTTATTTGCCCAAGGTTACACAGCTAGTAAGTGATGGACCTGGGATTCAAACCTAGCCAGTTGGACCCCAAAGTTCAGACTCTGTAATTATTACACTACTAGAGGCCTGGTGCACAAAAATTTGTGCACTGGCGGGGGTTTCCCTCAGCCCAGCCTGTGCCCTCTCGCAGTCTAGAACCCCTTGTTGGATGACCACCTGCTGGCTTAGGCCGTCTCCCTGGGAGGGGAGGATTGGGCCTAAGCTGGCAATCAGACATCCCTCTGGCAGCCCAGGAGCCCTCAGGGGATGTCCACTTGCCAGCGGGGAGCAGGCCTAAGCTGCAGTCTGACATCCTTAGTGCTGCGGAGGAGACAGGAGAGGCTCCCACCACCACCGCTGTACTGGCAGCCATCAGCCTCAAAATGAAAAAACCACCTGGTAATGGGAGAAAATATTTGCAAACCACATATCTGAAAAATGGTTAGTATCCATAATCCCAAAAAATTAAATTTAAAAAAGGGGCAAAGGACCTGAATAAACATTTTCAGGAAGACATGCAAGTGGCCAGCAGGTATATGAAAAGGTGTTCAACATCACTAATCATTAGGCACATGCAAATCAAAACCTCATATCTGGTAAGATGCCTATTATTAAAATGACTAGAGGCTTGGTGCACGAAATTTATGCAAGCGGCTCGGCCTCCACCACTGCGGCATCCGCCTCTGCCTTGGCTCCTGCCTGATGCAGTGGCCGCCTCTGCCTTGGCCCGTGCCGGACCCCGCTACTGTAGCTAAGTCCGGAAGGACGTCCGGTCTAATTATTATATTACACTTTTATTATTATACATTACTAGAGGCCTGGTACACAAAAATATGTGCACTTGGTGGGGGGTCCCTCAGCCCGGCCTATGCCCTCTTGCAGTCTGGGACCCCTTGGAGGATGTCCACCTGCTGGCTTAGGCCTGCTCCCTGGGGGATTGGGCCCAAGCTGGCAGTCAGAAATCCCTCTGGCAGCCCGGCAGCCCTCAGGGGATGTCCACTTGCCAGCGGGGAGCAGGCCTAAGCTGCAGTCATACATCCTTAGCGCTGCTGAGGAGATGGGAGAGGCTCCCACCACCACCGCTGTACTGGCAGCCATTAGTCTGGCTTGTGGCTGAGCAGAGCTCCCCCTGTGGGAGCACACTGACCACCAGGGGGCAGCCCCTGCATTGAGCGTCTGCCCCCTGGTGGTCAGTGTGTGTCATAGTGACCAGTCATTCCCAGTCATTCCGCTGTTAGGGTCAGTTTGCCTATTATCCTTTTATTATATAGCATAGAGGCTTGGTGCATGGGTGGGGGCAGGCTGGTTTTCCCTGAAGGGTGTCCCGGATCAGGGTGGGGGTCCCTGCTGTGGTGCCTGGCCAGCCTGGGAGAGGGGCTGATAGGTGTTTGCAGGCTGGTCACACCCCTTTTAGGGTGGGGGTCCCCACTGGGGTGCCTGGCCAGCTTGAGTGAGGGGCTGATGGCTGTTTGCAGGCTGGTCAAGCCCCCCCCCCAGTTGGGACCCACACCCCCTTTAGGTTGTGGGGGGGCCCCACTTGGTTGCCTGGACAGTCTGGGTAAGGGGCTGAGGGCCGTTTTCAGGCTGGCCCATCCCCCGGCAACGGATGCTCCCAGCCTCTCCTTTTTTCCTTTTTTATTCTGAGATTTATTTTCCTTCTATAATTGAAACTTTGTAGCGGGAAGCTTGGCTTCCTGCTCGCTCCAGCTCTGTGGCCACGGCCTGCTGAAAACAGGTATCTGGGGTTTATTTATCTTCTATAATTGAAACTTTGTTACCTTCAGTGAGCTCAGAGCCAGCAGCAGCAGGTGGGAAGCCTGGCTTCCTCCATCACTGGAGCAACCAAGCCTCCAGCTTGCTCCAGCTCCGTGGCTGCCAGCCGCCATCTTGGTTGGGTTAATTTGCATATAGTCACTTTGATTGGCTGGTGGGCATGGCTTAAGGCATAGCAAAGGCATGGTCAATTTGCATGTTTGTCTTTTCTTAGATTAGACTAGGGGCTCAGGGCACAAATTCATGCACCTTGAAAGGAACTGTGGGCCATGAGGCTGCGGTGGGCATGGGTGTGTCTCAGTCCATCTTCCACGCCCCTGTCTGGCCCCTCCTGCCGCAGCCTCCAGTTCCTTGTCTGCTGACAGCCCAGCTCCCACTGCCAACGTTCCCACACGCTGACGGCGCCGGCCCCGCTTGCACCCGATGATGGCGCAGAGCAATTGGGGCCGGCGCTAGCAGTGGGTACGAGCAGGGCCGGCACTGTCAGCGGGTGCAAGCAGTGGCTGCTGCCCCAATCACCCATCAGGAGCTGGAGAAGGTTAGAAGCCCTGAGGGGCAATTGGTGCCGTCAGCTGCCACTTGCACCCGCTGATGGCACCAAGCGATTGGGACCAGCACCGGGTGCTGGCAGCAGGTGTGAGCGGTGGCTCCAGTGCTGGCTGTGAGTGCAAGTGGGGCCGTTGCCAGCAGCGGGTGTGAGAGGTGGCTCCTGGCCCCAATTGCCCCTCAGGAACATGGGGAAGTGGACAAGCCCTGAGGGGCAGTCAGGGCCGGCAGCAGATAAAAGCGTCAGGCAAGACCACAGCGTGCTAGAGCAAAGAATTTTCAGTAACCACCAGAGGCTCGCCCCGATGACAGCGACTGGCGCCCCACCTTGGTCTGGCGCCCCCGCTCACCTGCTCTATCATCCTGCTGCATCTAACATCCACCATGTTCCACGCTCTGCCGCCTGCTGCCAACACCTGCCATGTTCCGCACGCGCCCCCGGCGGTCAGCTCTTGTTATAGCGACCAGTTTGGTTGGTCCACTGTTCAGTCTATTTGCATATTAGCCTTTTATTATGTAGGATACTAAAGATTGATATTTACTTTGGTTTTGATTGCTCTGTCACCCATTGTCATTTTAAATTTTAATAGTTGTTATGACTTCCACTAAGTGTAGATATAATGTGCATAAAACTGTTTTTAATACCTTTGTCTTTTACATAATCCAAATCATTGCTTATCAGTGATTGCACTTTTACCCCAAAAGTCCAAAGACAGGATGGTGCCTTATCATTTTACATTGCATATTACTAACAATAGTAATAGTTACCACTAGTTAAACTATTTAAACATCTCCAAAACTTAACAGGTGAATTGGAAACATACTAAGAACTTCCAGAATTATAGTATTGTATTATTTTTAGTATTGAACTGAGTATATTTGGTTAAATTCTCTCTTTGTCTGTCTATTATAGTTTAGCTTCCTCACTCTCCCTGGACTTTTCTGAAGATTCTGGCTCTGCATGTCCAATACAATAGCTGCTATCTACCTATGGCCATTTAGATATAAGTTAATTAGAAACAATAATAAAAAGTTTCATTTATCAGTAATACTAACCACTATTTCAGTGCT
Organism: Myotis nattereri; assembly: GCF_964212035.1. Classification (NCBI taxonomy): domain Eukaryota; kingdom Metazoa; phylum Chordata; class Mammalia; order Chiroptera; family Vespertilionidae; genus Myotis; species Myotis nattereri. The sequence continues at coordinate 127,717,112 of NC_138075.1, read as the reverse complement.
CAATACTGTAAACCCTTGATTTTTCAGACCTCGATTTAACGGACTTTGGATTTAATGGATAAAATTTCCGGTCCATATGTCATATGTGAAAATTAATACCCTGTGAATTTTAAAATTCTTTTAACCAAGATTTGCTTATCTATATAATAAAGAGCCAGGGTCGTAATGACCGATGGCTTGACCAGACCGTAAGTCAGTGCTGGGTTGCCATTGCGACCCAGCACTGACCGGGGCTGCTGCAGGCGCCCCGAACCAGCACTGACTTCATAGGGTGCTGAGGATCAGGCCCTGAGAGAGGCCTGCAGAGAGAGAGGCAGGATCTGATCCATAGCCTCTATGGCAGCCGTTGATCAGAACTTGCCTCTCTTTCTCTCCCAGCCTGGCCAACAGCCGCCCCTCCATTTCTCTCCAGGCCTCCACTGGGGCTGCTGATCAGCCCCGCCTTTCTGATCAGGCCCTGTTGATAGGCCCAGAGACGCTGACTGGCATAGAAACTGACCAATCAGAACCAAATCTGGGTGAAGTGCAAGGAGCCAATGGCTGCCTAGGAGGCGGAGCTTTTGACGCTGACAGGCATAGAAACCGACCAATCAGAACCAAATTGGCTGGCAGAGGAGGGCAGTTGGGGGTGAGATCAGGCCAGCAGGGGAGGGTAGTTAGGGACAAGATCAGACTGGCAGGGGAGGGCAGTTAGGTGTGAGATCAGGCCAGCAGGAGAGGTCAGTTGGGAGCGAGATCAGGCCAGCAGGGGAGGGCAGTTAGGGCAATCAGGCAGGCAGGCAGGCAGAGGCAGTTAGGGACTATCAGGCAGGCAGGTAGGTGAGTGGTTAGGAGCCAGCAGTCCCAGATTGTGAGAGGGGCATCCATCTGGTGGTCAGACATCCCTTGAGGGGTCCCCAATTGGAGTGGGTGCAGGCGGGGCTGAGAGAACCCCCCTCCCTGCACGAATTTTGTGCACTGGGCCTCTAGTAATTAAATAAACAGGTTATCCTTTTTTGTTATTGACTCATAGTTATTTTTCCCAAATTTTCGCAGTTAGGCCATATGTTGGGAAAAAACACTTGTAATTTCGCGGACATACGTAAATATTACATATCTACAACTATTACATATTTAAATACAGGAGTCACTGCTCATAAACAGGGTTCATCGAATGATTAGCACATGATCACAAGCATTGCCCACTTGGTAATTGGTTCTGTTGTCACTGGCGTGACTTTCTGCAGCAGTCTTAACATGTTTGGACTGATGTTTAGACATTCGCTAAGCCATCCCCAGCTGTGTGCATTTGTTTACTCGTGGTATCTGGTGAATGCACGCATTTACTAGATTCTGTTCAGTATAAATTTAAAATTAATGTAATATATATAGAAAGCTTTTCTGTGAAATTAAAGTATTCATACATACTTAATTTTAACTACACAAACATGTCTACATAAGTAAAAATAGGTAAACTAACTAATATGTCAATTTTTTAACATATACATTCAGAAAACCTACTTTATTATATAACGGACTTTGGGCTTTGACAAACACTCTCTCATCTGAATTAGTTTGTTGTATTGAGGTTTTACTGTACTCACGTGTGGCTAGTGTTCACAGAAAATTCTATTAGACAGCACTACAGTAGATCTTTTAAGTGAGATTTCAAGCTACAGCCCAAAAAATAGAAAGGTGGGTAGAGTGTCTATATTTTTAATATTTCCAGAATTCATAACTTCGTGCTAAGTACTCAGTATATAAGTATATATTGGCTTATTAATATCAGTTATTAAGAATGAAATAGAATTTGTAATTTTTTGTTAAGGAAATTTTGCCTTATCACTAAAATCGCAACCATAAGGAATATTTTAATATCTAGAAATAGCACAAATAAATTTAAAAATCAGTCGTCTGCATCTAAGAAGTTCAGTATAAAATTAGGGCGTATATTTTTCCTGAATGTAGATTGTTTTTAAAATTCTATGCTAGTGCCCGGCTGGTGTGTCTCAGTGTTTGAGCATTGACCTATTAACCAGGTAGTCACAGTTAGATTCCCATCAGGGCATATACCCAAGTTTCTAGCTCTATCTGCAGTGGAGTGTGTTGGAGGGGCAGCCGATCGATGATTCTCACTTATTGATGTTTCTCTCTCTCCCTCTCCCTTCCTCTCTGAAATCAATAAAAATATATATTTTTTAATTCTATGCTAGCGTTCATGTTTCCCAGATGGTGCCAAAGAGCTAAATTTAGGTACAATATAATCTGAGATTATAAAGAAAAATAGTGCGAAATAATTTTTAAAACTTTAACTCAAAAAGAATAAACACTTCCAAATGATGGTTTGATTTGGATCAATAGGTTTACTGTTGGAACTGTCATACATTTCATTTTCAGGTTATGGACAACGTGTAAATAGGGCATTGGGTAAGACTCTCCAACCTGAATTTGATCTTAACATGTCTATACATTTGTAGATGAATAATTTAGACACCCCACCCCCACCCCCCCAATGGTATTGCATTGCTAGGTGCTAAATAATCCTGTTCTGATCATAAACCTATTTTTAAGAGGACTGTCACATTAGGTTTTGGCATTACTCTTCAAAAGAAAAAGATGTCCTGTACACAGGCAATAAATAGGGTAGTTTAGACCTGGGTGGGTGGGTAGAGGCCGAGAGAAGGGGGGGAAGGGGGGGGTGGGAAATAATCTATAATACTATGAACACTAAAAAATATATTTAAAAACAAAAAAAATGACATTCTAGTCAAAGCCTTGGTAAAAAAAAGTTTAACAGATTTTTATAAATTTATGCAATTAATCACATTTCCATGAAAATAAAATTTTTTAAAAGGTAAAAGATGTCTTGTTTAATTGTATAAGCCTTTTTTCTTTCTCTTCTTTGTGTGTATAGAGCAAGATTTGAACTTCTCTGTTCTCCACTTTTTAATAAATGTATAGAAGCAATCAGAGCACTCTTACAACAAAGTGGATTTGCAGCAGATGATATCAACAAGGTAATACTTTTATATTTTTCTTATTCATTTTAGGAGTAATTTTAGACTTGGGATTTAGGAAATAGTCCCTTGGCACTGAAAGAATATTTTTATGAATTTAAATATTTTCTCAGCTTGTATTAATGAGTAAGGAAAATTAACTACATTTTGATTGATGACTCTAGCGATATGTATCAGTTTCCTAGCAAAAGAGAATAATTTCTTCCCAGTATATTTTTTAATACGTAAGCAGTGATTGACAGATATTCGAATGTTTGCTCTGTGTCAAGCACTATTTCTAAGTGTTTTACATGCATTAAATTTAAAAAATCAATAAAAATATATTTTAAAAATAAGTAAAATGTATGTAAGTTTTTTATTTTCATTATTAAAATAGTAAGCATTCATATAAGAAAACTCAGAAAATGCTAAAAGGCAAGCAGTGTTATATTTTAGAATATTTCTAATTTAATTTGTACAATTCTGAATTTTATTTTCTGCATTTAATATTACACTGATTTTTCTTCATATTTTTGCATAGTCTTAAAATCAACTTTAAATAGGTTATTAATATCCTAGGAAAGAAAAGGCACAATAGATGATTTTGTTTTTCTATTGTTGGCACCTAAATTGGGTTTCCCCTTCCTTCAGAACAAGGATGTCCACTTTTGAACCTTGGCTTTTACCATATTTGGATTATTCCTTAGAATAGATTCCCATATAAAATTTTTAGGTCAAAGAGTTCAAATAGCTTAAGACTATTTTGACCTTCATTTACTTTCCAGAAATATTCAATTAATTAACTAACACTCCTATAAACAATACCTAAGAATATACATTAGACCTTGCTAGCTCTGAGTTTTGGCATTTAAAGAAAATTTCCTATTGAATAGTTGAAAAAAAGATATATTTTTACCTGATAGTTTGATTATTAAAGGATTAATTTTATTTAATTTTGCATTTTCTTGTGTGTAAATAAAAATTTCATCTTCTTTGCCTGCTTTATATAATCAGAATATTAACTATCATTTGCTGCAGTCTTCTTTTGAGGCATGTAGTTTACTGTTTAATTTTGGTTCCATTAGGGAGAACGTTATTTGACATATAGGAGTTTCATTTATTTATCTATTTAAATCTATTGGTCTATTACTGTGATTTCTTCAGCTGCTTCTAAGTTTATAAATTCCATCTTTGTTTAGATATATGACAAATATTTAATACTAGTAGCCCTGCACACAAATCTGTGCACCAGTAGGTCGCTGCCGCCCTCCTGTAATTCTCTGCCCGCTACCCCGCCCTCCTGTAGCTTCCCCCTTACTCCTCCCCCTGCCCATAGCTTGCTGCCCTGCCCCCTCCTATAGCTCTCCGCAGCCCGGTTGCACCTTGCTGGCCCACACTCCTGCCGATCCGTGATCTGGTTGTGATGCGCTTGGTCGTTACGCCTCAGGGCATAACAGCTAATTAGCATATTCCTCTCATTATGTAGGATTATTTTCTTTTAATTTGTCTATAGTTTGAAAATTTTTCTATTTTAACTATTTTAGTGTATGCTATATGATGAAAGTCATTTTTTAAATTTTCTTTGCAATTCAATATTTTTTTGAACATTTATAATATGTCAGGTATTGAGCTAGGTTCTTGGAGGTTAGGGGCTGGATTATAAAGAATAAGACCTGAATAAATAATAGTAACAAGGTGGTGGTGGGAAATGAATGGGCTTGGAGACAGACCCACCTGAATCAAAGGCTGACAGTGTTAATAGTTCCAGAGTGGGCAAGTCACATATTTTGTGAGTCTTATTTGTCTCTTTTAATTAGGAGGGTGATAACACTTACAGGTAATTATTATAAGTATAATTTATTCTATAGCATTGTTATGAGGACTAAATGAAATATTGTGTGTGGTATGTTATAGGTGATCAATTAATGTAAGTTATCTTCCTTCATTAACTGGTCATAGAGCCCTGACATTTAGCTATCACAAATGATACAATTTTCAATTGCTTGAATAGAAGTCAAATACATTATTAGAAATCAAAATGTTATTGAAGATATACTTTCCAGGTATTTCTAAAATATAGGCCTTTGAGAACTTAAAAATATAGAGTTGTCTCTTTAGAGTAGTGACAGTAGCAATGAGCCCCAAATCTCAGTGGTTTTCTACATTAAACAGTTTTTCTCACTTATGTTTCCTGTGGGCAGCTGAAGGTGGCTGTAGGTCTCATTCTATGACCCAGGCTAAAAGAGTAGCTAATTGGGACATGTAGTTCCCATGGTGAGGCTTCGAAGAGGAAGAGAGTTTACAGAACATGCAGGGATTTTAGCTCTGGTGTACTTGAATGTAGTCACATTCACTTGTCCAAAGCTAGACAAGAGGGCAGGCTTGACAGGGAAACCTACTCCACTCCTGAGGGTTTACAGTGTTGGGGCAATGGCAATGGCAATGGATGGGGATGTCTAATCCTCTTACAGAGAATGAGAAGGGAATGATTGAACTTGATGTGCATTAAAATATTTTATTCTCACAATAGAACCAAGAGATAAGCACTATTATCTGCATTTTCAGATGAGGAAACTTAAGAGGTTTCCAAAGAGGTTAACTACTTTGTTTCAAGTCCTAATGCTGGTACGTAAGTGATGGTGCTAAGGTTGAAACAAGGGCAGTGTGGCTCCATAACCCATGTTCTTTCTCTACTTTTACATCCATTGCCTTTCTCATTTTAGTATCTGGAGGTCTAATCTTAGGAGTATTTCGTTTTTCCAGAAGGAATTTCTGATCTCTTGTTTGAAAGAACATATCTGGTGTCTGGTCTTCTGAGAGCAGGGAACTTCAGAGTCCTTCCTCTTTAATATGCAGACTTTCCTTTATTCCTCTTGTTTTTAGCACCATGCCCTCTTTGTAACCAAGTCCCATCATTCTGTGGTGCAAACCTCCATCTCTGAGTGGAAGAATGTGCTGGTGGCCACCTGTCTGAGTTAGGGGAAGAGGTGTTGGGGCTTAATAACTCTATACCAGGCTTTCCTGCTTTCACTTCCATGCTTCACCCTTGCTTTTTATATGATTGGTGCTTCCAAGCCCCCAACCATTCTGGGATTCTATGAGACAAACCACTTTGCTTTCTCTTTGGTTATCTCAAACTTCATCTGCCTTAAAACAATTGCCTCTTTGCTTTCCAGCTTCCAAAATGTGTTAAAATTTTAAACTCACAATCTCTCTTCCATTTATATCTTCTTAAATCCCTTTACTGTCTTCTGGAAGGACACATAGATAAATTGATATAATCAATCCCTCTATTTTAACCAAGCTCCCAGGTTCCACAACTGCAGTTTTAATAATGCATCTCATTGCATTAATATACCATCTATATATATAAAGGCCTAAGTGCCCATCTGACCATCCAACCAGTAGCTATGACACGCACTGTCTATTTAAAAATAAACAGCTCCATGGACCTGGTGCCAACAAACCAACACTCGGCTTCCCCCTAAGTGGGACACAGGCCCTGCCACCACCCCAGAGCAACACCCCACCAAATCTCAGCAAATGCTGCCAAGACCCCATGGCACAAAATGCGGCCCACAGCCCAGCCTGGAAACAGTCGCTGTGGGTGCCGGGTAATGACGTCACGTAGCAATGCCTGGCTTCCTCTCCCTAGTGACTAGCCTCCTTGTAGTTTCTTCAGCCCAGGAACATGACTTGATTTACAGCCAGGTGCAAAATTTTACACTTTAACCAAATGTTTGTGAAGCATTTTCCCATGCCTCATCTCATTTGATCCTCACAGAAGTCCTGGAGTAGGTAGATAGGAGACTTGGTAGAATCCTATTTTCTGTTCATTAACCGGAAAACAGAGATTTAGAAAGTTTAGAAACTTGACCCAGCTGAAAAGAAGTAAGAAATGGTAGAACTTGAAACTGACTTCAGGTTTTCTCACTGCACAGAATATAGTTAAACACTGCTGCAGTTAAATATTTTACCCTTTGTTCTCCCTTCGTGGTCGACAACAATAATCTGCTTCATGTTGATATTTATTGCTGTGTTGCTGACAGTTATCTGAAAGAGAAATTGGGGTGCTTCACTGGGCTGGAAAAAGTTTAGCTAAATCAGAAAGCAGGCCCAATTAAGCAAGTTTATTCTGTATACATAAAAGGCTAAGTAGGCTCGCGCATGCACCATACATATAAAGCTCTTGCTGGTGCCAATCACACACGTATGTTTCAATCTGTCATTGTCGATTGTGAATTTGGTTGACACTTCTATTATAGAGAAAGGGCAAATAGCAATGTTAAAATATTTCTTCTAATTAATTTCCTTTCAATGTGCATGAATCCGTGCACCAGGTCACTAGTAATTTATAAAACTAATCCTTAATGTTGGTTATGTAGGTTATTTTGGTTTTATAAACAGCAATCTTTATGGTTTTCTGAACATTCTTGATTTCCTGAGAATTAAATTTGGAATTTAATTCCCAACTTTTAAGACTTAGTATTTATTACCAAATTTGCTCACCAAAAAACAGCCTACTTTCTGAGTTGGGTGTAAACCTTCATTAATAACATTGCAATTTTTAAAAATTCTCTTTATTCATACTTTTTTTCATAGTGCTTTAGAATTATTTTTCATGTTCTAACAAAAAAATATCTAGGAATGAGTAAATCAATCCTGTATAGAGACAAAAGTATTGGGAGTGTTTATAAGGAATATAATGTTGTCAGAAAGATAACATTTGAATCATCATATCTGATGCACTGATGCTGGGTTATTCTTACAGATGATGTGAAAAAAAGTCAGTTTCTTTCCACACATAGAAAAATACACTATATCTTAAACAGTGCACCACAATTAAGCTGTCCAGAAGCCATGTGGTACAGCTGATTTACTATACCATTCCATTCTTTTTTTTTTTTTATTAATTAAATCTTTATTGTTAAGATTATTACATTTGTTCCTCTTTTTTCCCCCCATAACTCCCCTCCACCCAGTTCACATCCCACCGTCCTCCCTCACTCCCCATCCACTGTCCTCATCCATAGGAGCACGATTTTTGTCCAGTCTCTTCCCGCATCCCCCTCACCCATTTCCCCCACAAGAATAGCCAGCCCACTCCCTTTCTATGCCCCTGATTCTATTATAATCAACAGTTCATTCTGTTCATCAGATTATTCACTTGATTTTCAGATTCACTTGTTGATAGATATGTATTTGTTGTTCATAATTTATATCTTTACCTTTTTCTTCTTCTTCCTCTTCTTAAAGGATACCTTTCAGCATTTCATATAATACTGGTTTGGTAGTGATGAACTCCTTTAGCTTTTTCTTATCTGTGAAGCTCTTTATCTGACCTTCAATTCTGAATAATAGCTTTGCTGGATAAAGTAATCTTGGTTGTAGGTTCTTGGCATTCATCACTTTGAATATTTCTTGCCACTCCTTTCTGGCCTGCAAAGTTTCTGCTGAAAAATCAGCTAGAATCGTATGGGTACTCCCTTATAGGTAACTGAGTTTCTTTCTCTTGCTGTTTTTAAGATTCTCTCTTTGTCTTTTGCTCTGGGCATTTTAATTATGATGTGTCTTAGTGTGGTCCTCTTTGGATTCCTTTTGTTTGGGGTTCTCTGCGCTTCCTGGACTTGTGAGTCTATTTCTTTCACCAGGTAGGGGAAGTTTTCTGTCATTATTTCTTCAAATAGGTTTTCAATATCTTGCTCTCTCTCTTCTGGCACCCCTATAATTCGGATGTTGGTATGCTTGAAGCTGTCCCAGAGGCTCCTTACACTATCTTCGTATTTTTGGATTCTTTTTTCATTTTGCTTTTCTGGTTGGGTGTCTTTTGCTTCTTTGTATTTCAAATCGTTGACTTGATTCTTGCAATCCTCTAGTCTGCTGTTAGGAGTCTGTATAATATTCTTTCAGTCCGTGAATGCTTAATTTCTAGTTGGTCCTTTATCACAATCTCGAGGGTCTCATTAGATTTCTTGTAGATCTCATTAAGTTTATCAGCAGTTTCTAGAAAATTCTTGAAAAACCTTAAAAGTGTGGTTTTGAACTCTATATGCAGTAGTCTGCTTTCCTCCATTTCTGTCATTTGTGTCCTTTTTCTTTGTCTCCACATTTTTTATGCTTCCCTGTGTTGATAAAGTGGTTTTCTGTGCTGAGTGTCCTCTAGGGCCCAGTGGTTCAGCCTCCCCAATTACCTGAGGAGGACACTCTTGGTGCACCCCCTTGTGGGCTGTGTGCACAGTCTTGTTGTAGTTAAGCCTTGATTGTTGTAGTTATCACTGGGAGGAATTGACCTCCAGGCCAATTGTCTATGAGAATCAGCTGTGTTTGCAGTGGGAGAACTTCTGTGCTGGAGACTCCCTCTGGGGCTAGACTTGCTTCAATGGGGCTTTGGTGCTCACTGAGTCTGCCCCCTGAGTGTGTCCTTTATGGTTCCATGGAGCTGCAAACTGGATGGTCCCACTGTGACCTCTGGGTTTCCTGGCTCCTAGATCTCTAGGGAGGTGCTAATCTAGCCTTTGCCTGAGGCTATCCAGCAAAAGCCTCCCTGCAGGACTTGGGCAGGGCGGGTCCCATGGGTTCAACACATTATGGCTGCTCTCAGTCCAGCCCTCAGAGGCTCTGCTTCTCATTATGCGGGTAATCGCTGCAAGCCTCTCGGAGAGAAAGCTGCCCTCAAGTTCCGACCAATGCCAGGCAGTCCCACTTCTCCCGTACGAGTCTGGGTCCCTAGAGACTCGCCCGCAACTGGAGCTCAGAGCCTGAGACTCCCTCCTGATTCAAAACAACAACCGCGCCCTCGGCCGCCAGCCCGCTCCGCATGCACCTCCGCACCTTAGTATTTTACTTCCGCAGTGCGCCTCCTCTGAGTCTCGGTATGCTTTTCTCTTTCCTTCTAGTTGTAGAATTTCCACTCAGCCAGCCTTCCTGTGGTTCTGGATGATGTCCGTTCCGTCTTTTAGTTGTATTTTTGAAGTGGTTGTTCGAGGCAGCAAACTCCGGTGTTTACCTATGCCACCATCTTGATTTCTCTCCCCATTCCATTCTTCAAAAAATAAATATGTTCCCTACTATTTTTCTTGAAACATACATTCCTCTTGGTCTTTCATTCTTCTATAAGATTGAGAGATGGGTTAAGAGAGTTTTAAAAGTTTCACATTGAACATACTGTAAGAATCATAGCAAGAGCATAAGCATGATTATAAATGGCAAATGCCCACTAGCTGGTGTGAAGGCCACAGCAGGTCATGGTGGGCCTGCTATCTACAGACAGGAGCTGTCCTAGTCCAAATGGGGCAGCTGCTGCCCACCTGCTGATTACTACCTTTCAGGGACGCAGGGCAGTGCTGTTGGCCTTTGACTTTTCAAGAGACTTTCAAAATAGGGGCTCTTAATAAAATTTTTTAACATTTAAATGTTAGCAACTAACACAGAACTTTGAAAAACATTGTGTGGAGAGAGAAAACATATCTTGCTTGATATAATTTATAAGTTGCTACTTTGCAACCTCTGTTCCAGGGGGTTTTATTTTTTGGTGTTTGTTTTTAGTTTTGTTCCTAGGCTACAAGTGCTTATAAAATGAATTGAATACCTTTTCATCTTTTTAAATATTCCAGATTAGTACATAATGCATGGATATTCTCTGTTCCTCAAGAATTTTAAAGAATTCACCTATAAACAGATTTTCTCTGCAACTAATTTCTGAAATATTTTTATAATTTTCATAAGTTCTCTTTATTGCTTCGAAATTGAATTTGAGTACTTTATAGAGACCTATTTCATAATGGTTTCTTCAATTTTTAACATACAACTTTGCATAATGTTCTTATAGTTTTTTGCCCTAGCCGGTTTGGCTCACTAGATAGAGCATTGGCTTGTAGACTCAAGGATCCCAGGTTTGATTCCTGCCAAGGACACATACCTGGGTTGTGGGCTCAAATCCCCAGTGTGGGACGTGCAGGAGGCAGCCGATCAATGATTCTCTCTCATCATTTATGTTTCTCTCTCTCCCTCTCCCTCTCTCTCTCTTTCTCTCTCTCTCCCTCCCCCTTCCTCTCTGAAATCAACAAAAATATATTTTAAAATATATATTCTTAAAACTTGGGATTTTATGTATCTTTTAATGCTAAAATGTAAAAGTGTAAAGAAGTTATTTAAATTAAAATGGGCCAATTTCCCTCTCTCCTCCTCTCCCTCTTTTTTCCTTCCCTTCATCTTTCTCTTTTCTTTTTTGAGTTTTTCTGTTTTTTCCTTCCCTAGGATTAATGAATAATTGTTTTATTATTTGCTCTAATTTCTGCCACTACCACCCCCAGAAAACTTCCTTAGATTTTGTTTTTCAAGTTTGTTCTTCTCTTTTCTAATTGGTCATGTTCTGGTTTTATTTTTATTTTTTTCATCCTTTCCAGGACACTTTCATTATTTTTCTAAATTCTTACATTGAATGCTAACTCCTTTATTTTAATTTATTTTATTTCTTCCCTAATAAAAAAATTAACTACAATTTTACTTACTAATAGCTTAATTTTATTCCACAAGCTTTAATAGATCGCATTGTCTTTATTTTCAGAAAAATCTGTAATATTTTTTATTTCCCTTTTATTTGTTTAGATTTCATGTGCTTTAAATACCCAAGTAGTTCAGGTAGTTGGATATTTTTTAATAGTATTTTATTTTATTTAAAAAGTTTAAAAAATATATTTCATACTACAGACTAGATGCTACCAGAATTTATTTAAAACTTGCTGGTTATTGTTAGCATTAATAGTAACACACTATTCATACTTTTTTACCCTTTTAATTGAAAATACTAAAAGCTAAGATTTTGCAGGGTTATTTATTTTTTTGCACAGTACCACTTGTTGCTTATTAATAAAGCTTTTTGATGTCAAGTATGAGAACTTTGAAAAGATATTCTACATGTTTATACTCATAGTATTTATGTCAGATCACAAGATTTTATAGAAGACTTCTTTTACTAAACTCCAAAGCAGGCCTTTTGGGAAACTTTGCCAAGACAAACATGCTTTTCTTTCTTTCTTTGAATTTCTTAGCTGATGTTCCTCATATCCTGACCTGAGGTTAATATGATACCCCTTGTCATTTCACACCTATGTTAGAGGCCTAGTTTTCATCAGTTGATCCTCTTCCCCTTCATACTGAGCTTTGAGAACATTCATAAAAAGACTGTGAAATAGAAGTGATTATTGATGATTTTCCTTCTTGGGCTACTTACTTATTTGATATTCAGAATACCTATGGAGTTATAATTGTCAAATATATGACTTAATGAGGAAATTAAAGTATTTTTAAAGGAGCAATTTTATTCAACTTAATTGAGGGATAATTGACAAACTTATAAGATATTCAAAGTATTCATGAAATTTGACATACATATACATTGTGAAAGGATTCCCACCATTGAGTAAGTTAACACATCCTATATAATAAAGAGCTAATATGCCAATTAGACCAAAGAGCAGAACCACCATCTGGGCTACCTTCAAGACGACCTTCCAAACGAAGCCCTGGCTGCGAGGGCCAAGGCAGCAGCCAGGGCAGCTGTGAGGGCCTACCCTTGCACGAATTTCATGCTGAGGCCTCTAGTCTATCTATATTTGTCTTTGGGAGGGATGAAAAGACTTAAGTTCCATTCTCTTAGCAAATCTCAATTATATAGTACAATTTTGCCAACTATAGTCACCATGTTACACTTAGATCCTCAGACTTTATTCATTTTATAACTGAAAGTTTGAACACTTACCAACCTCTTCCTATACCTCCACTCCCCAGCCCCAATCACTGTTATACTATCTGTATAACATGCCTATACGTTTGACTTTTTATAAAATTCCACATATAAGTGATACCATGCAGTATTTGTCTTTCTCTGTCTGACTTATCTCACATAATACTGCATTGTGTATATAAATATGTATATATATATACACATATACATTGATGTGAGAAAGACATATCCATTGGTTGCCTCCCACATGCACCCCAACCAGGGATGGGGATCAAGCCTGCAACCAAGGTACATGCCCTTGACTAGAATAAAACACATGACCCTTCAGTCTGCACGCCAACACTCTATCCACTGGGCCAAACTAGCTAGTGCTCATTAGCTCATCTTTTTTTTAAAAAAAATATATTTTTATTTATTTCAAGGAGGGAGAGAGAGATAGAAACATCAGTGATGAGAGAGAATCATTGATTGGCTGCCTCTTGCAAGTCCTGCACTGGGGATTGAGCCTGCAGCCTGGGCATATCCCTGACCAGGGAAACAAACTGATCTCCATAGGTCACCACTCAACTACTGAGCCATGCCGGCCGAGCTCTCCTCTATAATCTACACTAATAAAAGACAAACGTGCAAATTGACCATACTTCACTGTGCCTTAAGCTACGCCCACCAGCCAATCAGAGCAACTATATGCAAATTAACCCAACCAAGATGGCGGTCGGTAGCCACGGAGCTGGAGCAAGCAGGAGGCTTGGTTGTCCCAATGATGGAGGAAGCCAAGCATCCCGCTTGCCACGGCAGGCTCTGAGCTCCACTCAAAGCAACAAAGTTTTAATTATAGAAGGCAAATAAACCCCAGATACCTGCTTTCATCAGGCTGTGGCCACGGAGCTGGAACGAGCAGGAGGCTTCCCTCCCGCCTGCTCTGGCCGGCTCTGAGCTCCTCAAGGCTACAAAGTTTCAATTATAGAAGATAAATAAATCCCAGAATAATAAAAAAAAGAAAAAAAGGAGAGACTGGTAGCTTCCCTCACCAGGGGGCTTGGCCAGCCTGAAAACAGCCCTCATCCACTCACCCAGACTGGCCAGGCAACCCAGTGGGAACCTCTCACACTAAAGGTGGTGTGGCCAGCCCGCAAATAGCCATCAGCCCCTCACCCAGGCTGGCCAAACTGCCATGGGGTGAGGGTCCCCACGGGGGGGGGGGGGGGCGCTTAACCAGCCTGCAAACAGCCATCAGCCCCTCACCCAGGCTGGCCAGGCACCCCAGGGGGACCCCCACCTTATCTGGGACACCCTTCAGGGCAAACCAGCCGGCCCCCACCCATGCACCCGGCCTCTATGCTATATAATAAAAGGGTAATAGGCAAACTGACCCTAACAGCAGAACAACTGGTAATGACGGGTCACTATGACACACACTGACCACCAGGGGGCAGACGCTTAATGCAGGAGCTGCCCCCTGGTGGTCAGTGTGCTCCCACAGCGGGAGATCTGCTCAGCCACAAGCCAGACTAATGGCTGCCAGTACAGCGGTGGTGGTGGGAGCCTCCCATCTCCTCAGCAGCGCTAAAGATGTCTGACTGCAGCTTAAGCCTGCTCCCCGCTGGCAAGTGGACATCCCCTGAGGGCTACCGGGCTGCCAGTGGGATTTCTGACTGCCAGCTTGGGCCCAATCCCCCAGGGAGCAGGCCTAAGCCAGCAGGTGGACATCCTCCGAGGGGTCCCAGACTGCAAGAGGGCATAGGCCGGGCTGAGGGAACCCCCACCAAGTGCACATATTTTTGTGTACCAGGCCTCTAGTAATCTATAGTAAAAGTGTAATATGATAATTAGACCGGACGTCCTTCCGGACTTAGCTGCAGCAGCAGGGTCCAGCAGGGACTAAGGCAGAGGCAGCCACTGCAGCAGGCAGGAACCAAGGCAGAGGCGGATGCCGCAGTGGTGGAGGCCGAGCCGCTTGCACAAATTTTGTGCATCAGGCCTCTAGTCTTTTTAATAATAGGCATCTTACCAGGTATGAGGTTTTGATTTGCATGTGCCTAATGATTAGTGATGTTGAACACCTTTTCATATACCTGCTAGCCACTTGTATGTCTTCTTGAAAATGTTTATTCAGATCCTTTGCCCATTTTTTAAATTTAATTTTTTGGGATTATGGATACTATTTTTCAGATATGTGGTTTGCAAATATTTTCTTCCATTACCAGGTGGTTTTTTCATTTTGTGACGATTTCCTTTTTTCTACAAAAGCTTTTTAGTTTGATGTACTCCTATTTGTTGGTTTTTGCTTTGGGTATAAAATCCAGTTATTGCCAAGACCAATGAAAAAGAACTTACCCCTATGTTTTCTTCTAGAAGTTCCATGGTGTCTTACACTCAAGTCTTTAATCCATTTTTAGCTTATTTTTCCTTCCCCGCACCACATTTTATGGTTTTGATGTCACAGTTTATATCTTTTTATATTGTGTACTAGAGGCCCGGTGGACAAAAATTTGTGCACTCGATGGGAAGGCGGGGGTCCCTCAGCCGGCCTGTGCCCTCTCGTAGTCTGGGACCCCTCGGGAGATAACGACCTGCTGGCTTAGGCCTGCTCCTGGGTGGCAGAGGGCAGGCCCAATCTCTAGGTGCAGCCCCTGGTCGGGCTCAGAGCAGGGCTGATTGGGGAGTTGGGGCGCCGCCCCTGTCATGCATAGAGCAGAGCTGATCGGGAGGTTGTGATGCCACCCTCAGTCACGCTCAGGGTAGGGCTGATTAGGGGGTTGGGGCACTGCCCCGTCACACTCAAGGCAGGGTCGATGGGCAGGTTGCGGCGCCACCCCACTGTCACGCACAGAGCAGGGCCAATCAGGGCGTTGGGGCGCTGTACCCTGTCACGCACAGAGCAGGGTCGATCAGGGGTTTGGGGCGCTGCCCCCTGTCCCACATAGAGCAGGGCCCTTCAGGGGGTTGGGGAGCTCCCCCTGTCACAGAGCAGGGCCGATCAGGGGGTTGGGGAGCTCTCCTCTGTCACTCACAGAGTAGGGCCGATAGGGGAGATGGGGCACCGCCCCCTGTCACACACAGAGCAGGATGGATCAGGGGGTTGGGGCCCCACACCCTGTCACACTCAGGGCAGGGCCGATGGGCAGGTTATGGCTCTACCCCGTCACACACAGAGCAGGGCCCGTGGGGCCGGGGGTGGGGGGTTAGGGCGCCGCACCCTGTCACACACAGAGCAGAGCCGATCAGGGGGTTGGGGTGCCGCACCCTGTCACACACAGAGCCGCAGGTCAGTCGGGGTTGGGGAGCTCCCCCCTATCAGGCACAGAGCAGGGCTGATCAGGGGATTGGGGTGCCTTCCCCTGTCACAAACAGAGCAGGACAGATAGGGAGGTTGTGGCCCCGCCCCCTGTCACACAGAGCCGCATGGCGATCAGGGGGTTTGGGTGCTGCCCCCTGTCACACTGAACCCAGTGCTGGGAGGCATATTACCTTTTTACTATATAGGATAGAGGCCTGGTGCATGGGTGGGGGCAGCTGGTTTGCCCTGAAGGGTGTCCTTGATCAGGGTGGGGGTCCCCACTGGGGTGCCTGGCCAGTCTGGGTGAGGGGCTGAGGGCTGTTTTCAGGCTGGCGGGTGACTGAAGCTCCCAACCGCTCCTTTTTTTCTTTTCTTTTTTTATTTTTTATTCTGGGCCAGCTTTAGCTCTGAGGCACCAGCTCTTAGGCCTCCGCTGCTGAAAGCAGGTTTCTGGCCTTTGTTTACGTTCTGTATTTGAAACAATGTTGCAATCCTGTTGGCTGAAGCCCGGCAACTAAAGGAGGTTTCTGGGGTTTTGTTTAGCTTCTATATTTGTAACATAGTTGCTTAGAGTTGCAGCTCAGAGGCCAGCAGTGGCAGGCGGGGAACGTTGGAGTCCTCCTCCGTCACTGAAGCAAGCAAGCCTCATGTTCGCTTCCAGCTGCCTGGCTGCCGGCCGCCATCTTGGCTAGCAGTTAATTTGCATATCGCCCTGATTAGCCAGTGGGAAGGGTAGCGGTCGTACGCTAATTACCATGTTTCTCTTTTTTTTTTTTTTTTTTTAAATATATTTTATCGATTTTTCACAGAGAGGAAGGGAGAGAGATAGAGAGAGTTAGAAACATCAATGAGAGAGAAACATCGATCAGCTGCCTCCTGCACATCCCCCACCGGGGTTGTGCCCGCAACCCAGGCACATGCCCTTGACCGGAATCGAACCCGGGACCCCTCAGTCCGCAGGCCGACGCTCTATCCACTGAGCCAAACCGGTTTCGGCACCATGTTTCTCTTTTATTAGATAGGATATCCATTAACAAATTATTGTAGTTAGTTATTTTCAATGTCTTTGTTTTTTAATCTTTATACTAGAGTTGTGACTTACCCACCACCATTACAATATTAAAGTACTCTGAATTCAACTATATAATTACCTTTATCAGTTAGTTTTATACTTTCTTATGTTACTAACTAGAGGCCCAGTGCACAAAATTTGTGCACAGGTCGGGTCCCTAGGTCTGGCCGGCAATCAGGGCCTTCCTTCCAGCTGCCAGCCGAAGCCTCCCTTCCCCCAGCTGGGGCCTTCCTTCATTCCACACCGCCCCTTGGTGGTCAGCGCACAGCAAGCGATAGAACTCCCAGTCTACCAAACTCCCATGGGGACACTTTGCATAGCCTTTTATATATATAGATTAGCATTTTTGTTTCAACTTGAAGAACGCCCTTTAACTCTTTTTGTAAGTTTGGTCTAATGGTGATGAACTCCTTCAGGTTTTATTTTAATGTAAAACACTATCTTTTCTTCAATTCTAAAGGACAACTGATGTGTAGAATATTCTTGACTGACAGTTTTTCTTCTTGCATTACTTTGAATATCATCTGGCTTGCAAGGTTTCTTTTGCCATATCTACTTATAGTCTTGCTAGAGGCCTGGTGCATGAAATTCATGCATAAGGGAAAGGGGCCCCTCAGCCGGGCTTGCACCCTCTCCAATCCAGGATCCCTCTCACAATCTGGAACCACTGGCTCCTATCCGCTCACCTGCCTGCCTGATGCCCCTAACTGCTCTCCCCTGCTGGCCTGATCCCCCTGACTGCTCTTCCCTTCTGGCCTTATCACCCTAACTGCCTAACTTCTCCCCCCTGCCAGCCTGATCCCCCTAACTGCCCTCCCCTGCTGGCCTGATCCCCCTAACTGCCTAACTGCTTGCCACTGCCGGCCTGATCCCCTTAACTGCCTATCTATGCTCTCCACCTGGCCTGATCCCCCTAACTGCCTCTCTGCTCTCCCCTCCTAGCCTGATCCCCCTAAATGCCTATCTGCTCTCCCCTCCTGGCCTGATTCCCCTAACTGCCTATCTGCTCTCCCTTCCTGGCCTGATCACCCTAACTGCCTATCTGCTCTCTCTTCCTCTCCACGCCCATCAGACCCCTGGCACAGGCGTACTGAGAGCTCTCTGCCACGGCCCTTTTCCCATCCTGATTGGTCATTACGTGACGGCATCCTGGGCAATTTGCATATTCCTCTTATTAGTATAGATGGGGGATCCCTTATATGTATCAAGTTGCTTTTTCCTTGCTCCTTTTAAGATTCTCTCTTTTTCTGTAACTTTTGATAATGTCATTAGAATGTGCATCAGTGTGGGTCTCTCTAGATTCATCTTATTTTGGTACTTTTTGGATTTACTCGATCTCTATGTCTGTTTCATTCCCCAGTTTATGTCATTATTTCTTTGAACCAGCTTTCTACCCTTTCCTCTCTTTCTGTCTTTTTATTTAAATCCTCACCCAATGATGTTTTTATTGATTTGAGGGAGAGAGGAAGCAGGCAGAGAGAGAGAGAGAGAGAGAGAGAGAAACAGTGATCTGTTGCCTCTCACATGCACCCTGACCAGCTATCGAACCCACAACCTTTTATGCTATTCAGCATGATGCTCCAGCCAACTGAGCCACCTGGTCAGGGCTCTCTTTCTTTTGAGACCCCCTATCCTATCTAATAAAGAGGGAATATGCTAATTGACCCTCATGCTGTCGCAAAGATGGCAGTGCCCACAGCCAATAAGGAGGGAAGATGCTAATTGACTGCCCCGCCCTCAAGGTTGGCAGCGCCCAGAGCCAATAAGGGAATATGCTAATTGACTGCCACGCCCTCAAAGATGGCAGTGCCCAGTCCCCTCAGCCCCGCCGGTGCACCTGCCTCTGGAGTCCCCCAGTCCCCACAGCCCCCCAGCCACCCAGGGCCTGCCCAAAGTGCAGGCAAGCCTCGGATGGCGTCTGCCCAGCCGCCCAGCGTCACCCGAGGCACAGGTAACCAGGGCCGGCCGAGGCTTGCGCTGCCGGCAGTGGCAGAGCAGAGGTGTGATGGGGGTGTCGCCTTCCCCTGATTGCCGGGTTGCCTCCTGCCCCTGAGAGCTCCCAGACTGTGAGAGGGGGCAGGCCGAGCTGAGGGACACCCCCTCCAGTGCATGAATTTTCATGCACCGGGCCTCTAGTAATGTATATATTAGTCCATTTATTGTTGTCTCATAGGTCCCTTAAGCTATCTTAATTCTGTTTTATCCCTTTTTGCTCCTCTGAATGAATGACTTCCTCTGCCCTATCTTTAAGTTTACTGATTCTTTCTTTTGCTTGCTCTAGTGTACTGTTGAACCCCTCTGTTGAATTTTTCAGTTCAAGTATTATAATCTTCAGCTCTATGGTTTCTATTTGGAACTCTTTATATTTCCTGTACCTTTGCTGAAATTCTCATGCATTACTCTCCTGACTTCAGTGAACATCTTTTTTTTTTTTTAATTTAAATTCTTTATTGTTTAAAGTATTATTTACGTCTCCTTTTTCCCCCATTAACTTCTCCCCAGCCACTCACACCCCCTTCAGTGAACGTCTTTATTACTGTTATCTTGAACTCTATCAGGTAAATCGCTTATCTTAATTTCATTAAGATCAGTTTATACAGATACATGTTATTATTTTGTTTGGAACATATTCTCCTGTATTTTTGTTTTTCTTGATTCTCTGTGTTGGTTTCTATGCATTATGGAGAACTGCCACTTTTTCTAGTCTTGACAGTGTAGGAGATGAACCTTGTCAATTAGCCCAACCTGAGCTTCTTGCCTCTCAAACCTTTGTGTATGTCTAAGCTGCTATCTTTGTTCTCACTGGCTCTTACCAGTTAAGCGTATGTCAAGACCATACCAAAGATGAGCATTGCAGTCAGCACCTAGATACTGGCTGATTAGACATCAGGCCCTCAGGCAGCAGCTGTGAAAGTAGGCAGTCAGATCCCTTCCAGGGAGAAACTGGGAAATGGGTCTTTTTGCCTGCTTCCTCTGCATCTGAACCCAGGTGTATGGCCATGGGGTATGAGATGTTCCGTCCCCAGTTTGAAAAGTTTTTCTTTGCTATAGGTCTATGGAACTTGTGAATGCAAGCCTATTCAGAGCCAGGTGATTTAGCGTACAAGCTCATAAAGGAGCAATTTTATATGAAGTTTTTCAGAGACGGTAAATGTATGTGTGTATATATATATGTGTGTATATATATATATCCTCCTATGTAATAAAAGCCTAATATGCTAAGTGTCCGGTCGTCCGTTCAACCCGTCAAAGTGTAATATGCTAATGATATGCTAAGGTTGCTCAACTGCTCACTATGACATGCACTGACCACCAGAGGGCAGATGCTTTGGCTGGTAGGTTAGCTTGCTGCTGGGGTCCAGCTGATCGGCACTGGGCAAAATGGGCCAGACACACCCTGGAACCCTCCCTGTCCCCGATTGTGCACCGGTGAGGTCCCTCTGCCTGGCCTGCTCCCTCTCGCAATCCCAGACCCCTCAGGGGGATGTCAGAGAGCAGGTTTCAGCCCGATCCTCCCAGGCCAGGTTGAGGGACCCCACCAGTGCACGAATTCATGCACCAGGCCTCTTGTGTGTGTGTGTGTGTGTGTGTGTGTGTGTGTGTACACACACACATATACTAGAGGCCCAATGCACAAATGTATATACACACACACACACACACAACATATATATATATATATCTTTATATGGTAAGTATAACATAAAATAATACTAAAAATATGGTTTCTTATACTTTACCATTACATGTGGTAAAGATGGGTCAGCATATAACATTTAGTCTTGAGAAAAAAACATCGTTCTATAAGTAAAAACTGAAAATTATTTTTATTTTTTAGGTTGTCCTTTGTGGAGGGTCTTCTCGAATTCCAAGGCTACAGCAATTGATTAAAGATCTTTTCCCAGCTGTTGAGCTTCTAAATTCTATCCCTCCTGATGAAGTTATCCCCATTGGTGCAGCTATAGAAGCAGGAATTCTTACTGGGAAAGAAAATCTTTTAGTGGAGGACTCTCTTAAGATAGAGTGTTCAGCCAAAGATATTTTAGTTAAGGTATGTTTAGTTTTTCTTTTTCATAAAAGTGGTATAAATTTGATACCGTAAACCATGTTTTCTTTTGTTTGTTTCTTATTAATCCTCACCTGAGGATATTTTTCCATTGATTTTTAGAGAGAGTGTAAGAGAGAGGGAAAGACAGAGGGAAACATCGATGTAAAAGAAACACATCAATTGGTTGCCTCATGCATGCACCCTGACCAGGGCCCAGGCTGGGGAGGAGCCTGCAACCAAGGTACGTGCCCTTGACCGGAATCGAACCCAGGACTCTTCAGTCCACAGGCTGAAGCTCTATCCACTGAGCAGAACTGGCTAGGGCATGCATACCATGTTTTTACAATAAAACTTTGTATACTGATAAATTTTTTTAATTTATAATTTTACTTTTAATGAGTTTTTTATATTTTGTTTTTGTTGATTTTTGAGAGGGAGAAAAGGAGAGAGAGAGGAGGAGAGAAAGAAACATCAATGTGAGAGAACTACATTGATCAGTTGCCTCCCATATGTGCCCCAACTGGGATCAAACCCGCAACCTAGATATGTGCTCTGACTGGGAATTGAACCTGAGACCTTCTGGTGCACAGAATGATGCTCCAACCAATTGAGTCACACCAGCCAGGGCTATATATATTAACTAATTTTAATCATAAATTTCTAATATAGGTAGAGGAGATGTTTCAGTTTATTTTTAAAGTGGGTTGGGATTAAGGATCATTTCTATTTTCTTGTCTATGTGTTGTTTGCAACAATTATAAGCAAGAAATATATATTACATTTTTAATAGGAACTTTTTATCATTATAACAATAAAAATCAAAAAGATATGCATATTATTTTCCTGCTTATTAGGGAGTTGATGAATCAGGAGCCAACAGTTTCACAGTACTGTTTCCATCAGGGACTCCGTTGCCAGCTCGAAGACAACACACATTACAAGCCCCTGGAAGTATATCTTCAGTATGCCTTGAACTCTATGAATCTGAGGGGAAAAACTCTGCAAAAGAGGAAAACAAGTTTGCACAGGTAAATACATAAAATTGGATTATGAATTAGTCACATGAACCTTTAGCTTTTCTTTGTGGATTAGACTCAGTTTAATATCAATTAATAGAAAATGTGATGAATGGATTAATTCTTATTCGTTTCTGTAAGAAGAAATAGGCAATTTTAATTTGAAGGAGTGACAGGAAAATAAAAGCAAAATACAATTTATATTTATACTCTTTCTCTTTTTGCTCTTGACCCTTCTTGGTTATAAGGTGTGACATTTTTGTTTGCTAACTGCCAGGTGCTTTACAAATATACTCTCAAAATGCTGTGAGATAGGCTTAATTATGTGCATTTTATAGATGATTAAAGAAACAGGTTTATGGTACTAAATACCTTATTATTTCCTTGGTTGAGCTTATTTATCCTCAGGTTGGTTGTACACTTGGGCCCATGCTGTTGCCATTAAACCATATTGTTTCTGATACAGGTTAAGTTTGCTTTTCAAAATACCACATGCATATTTTATGTTATATGGTCCTCTGTATCCTTTTAAAAAGAGTGAAAGGAGCCATGTTATTTGCTTAGAACATACCCAAGAAATATAGTTACATTAAGCCCTGGCCAGTTTGGTCAGTGGTTAGAGCATCGGCCCACGGATGGAGAGTCACAGGTTCAATTCTCAGTCAAGGGCAAAGTACACACAAGGGCTGCAGAACCATATTTACAATAGGATATCATTTGTATTTTGAAAGCAAGGGTCCATGTGAGGGAAGAGGTGTTTGGGTAGGTGTATGTATTTAGAGATAATCAGGTATGGATACAGAAAATATCTATAGGTGTTTGAACTATATTCAGGAACCTTAACAGTGGGTAGGTTTGAAGATACCAAGAGGATTTTTTTATTTAACACTTATACTGAATTTTTTTATAAATAGCAAAGGGCATAAGCATGAATTACTTTTTAAAAAATATTTTTTTAGTTATTTCATAGAAGGGAGAGGTACAGAGATAGAAACATCAATGATGAGAGAATCATTGATTGGCTCTGCCCCTTATTCAGGATCAAGCCCACAACCCGGGTATAATCCCTGATCAGGAATCAAACCATGACCTCCTGGTTCATAGGTCAACACTCAACCACTGAACCACACCAGACAGGCATGAATTACTTTTATGTAATAATAAAGCAAATGTAACAAAAGACAATGTGTATCTTTAGCTTTAAATTTATTTTCTGATTTTAACAAAAGAATAATGAAAATACATATATAGCATGTTGGCACCACCTAATCTTAAAATCTACTGGTGTAGGACTCCTTCAACTAGTAAAGTTTTCAAAAACTCGTCTAAATGTTTCTGTTGTGTTTTACTATGTAAGCACTTTATTCTATACCAGATTTCTAACCTTGAGTGGCAGTCTTGGGATTCCTTAGCTTCTCTCTCATACATTTACTACCTTTTCTCTTCACATACTTCTCTGAGATTCTGCAACTACTCTCAGTATATCCTATATATTATATATCATACTGATTTCTTTTTATATAAACAGCAAAGGACATAAGCATGAAGTACTTTTGTGAAAATATATTTTTATTTCATAGAGGAAGGGAGAGGTAGAGAGATAGAAACATCAATGATGAGATGGAATCATTGATTGGCTGAACCCCTTACTAGATCAAGCCCGCAGGATATGTACATATCCTATATACAGATGCCAGTAGGGGAAGAGTTAGTCACATACACTGAATTTGGAAAGAGACTCTTTTAGAGAACCTACCTGTTCTAACTTCTTCCTTTCACAAATGATCAAAGTAAGATACCTAGTGCCTTGCCTAAGGTCATAAAACTTGATAATGACAAAATCTGAAAAGTTACTTCCAAACTTGCTTTATTGGTTAACCTTTCTTTAGGAAATTGAGAAATTTTATAGTAAATCCATTAGTATCTTTAACTTATAAATGCAATCTTAGTTGTACAAAATAATTTGCCACAGGTTTCTTTTAAATAGGTTTTCAAGGTGTATTTAAAACATTTGAATTTTTTAAAAAGTATAATAGAAGGCTTTCCAAAATATAATTTACATGTTACTGTAGTTATCTTCTATGCTCTCCTGTAGGATACATTTCATTTCATAATTAAGAAAGCTTAATCCTGTTCTCTAAATTTTGATAACTGGTAAGAGAATTCAAAACTGCCCTATTTTAAAGGTTTTGTTTCAGTAATAAGTAGGATTTGGCCCATTGAAATAACTGATGCATCTGTTTATTAATATGTCAAAATACTGAATCATCTTTGTGTTATTTCTGCATAAACAGGTTATACTCCAGGATTTAAATAAAAAAGAAAATGGATTACATGACATCTTAGCTGTTCTAACTATGAAAAGGTACAAATTAAACTACTTCTGATGTTTAAAAAATTCACTTTGAGACTTGCCTTTTTTTGTCAGTTTGATTCTTCACCCATTGTCATTCTGGGAAAATCATTTAGTAAAAACTTGTATTTTATTAATGATTTGTATTTTTGTCCTACAGAATTACTGTATTTTATAAAGAAAAGTATATCTCAGGTCATTTGCATTCTGAATTTTTTATGAACTCTTTAAATATTTTGGGTGTAGTCAACCAAAAAACTAGTTTATGCAAATTGGGATATAATTTTTATTAATTTTAAATACTAGTATAATTTTCCAAGGTTTACATAATTCACATTATTTGTCCTAAAAGTTTAGTTTATTTCAATATTGCTACAGAAAATATCTAGGAAATAAATTACTAACTAAATCCAGCTGTTACCATTTCCCTAGCAACAGTTCATCCATAACACTATATCTTTCAAGTAGATCATTTTGAAATTAACATTTGGGACAATTCATTTCATAAACCATACTTAACAAGAATATTGAATTTATTAGAGTATGTTTGCCTTGGCCTGGGCTTAAAAGTGGCATGATATGTCTTGAGCTTGAATAAAGTTTTGAACTTAAGGTCTTTATCATTGTGGGTTTGCAAGGAATATAATTTTGGTTTCAGTGGTCTAAAAGGAATTTTTTTTTACTTGAGAGTATGTTGGGACAGTGAATCAAGAAAGTGCTTGGCATAAAAGAAGCAACAGGCGAGCCCACACAGGCCTGCTTTGGTTCTCCAAAAATGCTGTAGGAAAGAAATGAGCCAAGGCTAGGCTGCTTTAGCTCACTGGGAAGTCAGAAAATGGGGCCCCTTGGAGACAGGTTCAGGGGGTTCCCCCGGGATGAGCTGCCGCTGTCCACTCCTCCCCTGGTTGCAGGTCTCATGGAATCCCTTAGAGTTTAGGAGGTGCTAGGCCAGTGATGGCGAACCTTTTGAGCTCGGTGTGTCAGCATTTTGAAAAACCCTAACTTAACTCTGTTGCCATGTCACATATAGAAATTTTTTGATATTTGCAACCATAGTAAAACAAAGACTTGTATTTTTGATATTTATTTTATATACTTAAATGCCATTTAACAAAGAAAAATCAACCAAAAAAAATGAGTTTGCATGTCACCTCTGACACGCGTGTCATATGTTCGCCATCACTGTGCTAGGCTGTGGGGGAAGAAAAGGAGGAAGGGAAAGGCACGAGTGTGCTCCTGGGAGGGTGAGCGCAATAGGAGGAAATTTTTAACAACTATCTAATTATAGCATATGATTCTAAATTTAAAGACACTGAAGTTCTATTTATTCTTTATCTTAATACTCTTCTTTCAAAAATTAACATTATCTCGTTTATAAAAAGTCCACAAGTAATTCCTTAAGCACTTTCTCTTTTTATAAAATGAGCTTATGAAATGTTATTTTTGTTTGTTTAGGGATGGATCTTTACATGTGACATGCACAGATCAAGAGACTGGAAAATGTGAAGCGATCACTATTGAGGTGGCATCTTAGTATTTTAGAAAAACCATGACTCTTTTAGAACTAAAATATCAATTACTTGGTTTTGTTCATATGTGATGTTTATATTGAAATACTTTTGGATGAACTGTGTAATCTATGTTTCTATTAAAATACAATATATTAATAAATGTTGCAACCCTTTTTGTTTTCCAATTAAGATGAATCAATGGTGGGAAATATAAGGAACTCTTTCTATCATGAAGCTGTTTAAAATTAAATTGAGTGAATTGAAGTGCATTTTACTGGGAATTTAACATTGTTTTCTTAAAATTGTTTCTATAATGTTAAGAAAGAAGTCTTTTTTCTTTTTAATCCTCACCCAAGGATATGTTTTTATTGATTTTGAGAGAGAGAGAGGAAAAGAGAGAGAAACAAACATCAATGTGAGAGAGAAACATTGCTCAGTTGTCTCCTAATGTCCCCTGACTGGGAATCAAACCCACAACCTTTTCTTGCACAGGACGACGGTCCAACCAAATGAGCCACCCAACCAGAGCAAGAAGACTTGTATTCTTATTAGATGACTAAGAGAACAATTGAAAAGTCTTTGGTATTAAATGGAAAAAAAAATTCAGAACCATGTACAAAATAAGATACCTTTTTTGCTTAAAAGAAAAAAGTAAAGTCATAAACTCACCAATTGTGTGTAGATATTCATGTGACACAAAGAAAGTCTGGAAGGCTAAATAGCAAAGTCTTTAAACCAGTGGTTCTCAACCTTCCTAATGCCGTGACCCTTTAATACAGTTCCTCATGTTGTGGTGACCCCCAACCATAAAATTATTTTCGTTACTACTTCATAACTGTAATTTTGCTACTGTTACGAATCGTAATGTAAATATCTGATATGCAGGATGTATTTTCATTGTTACAAATTGAACATAAAGCATAGTGATTAATCACAAAAACAATATGTAATTATATATGTGTTTTCCGATGATCTTAGGCGACACAGGGGTCGAACGACCCACAGGTTGAGAACTACTGCTTTAAACGGTGCCTTCTTTTTGTGAATGGAAATGTAGGAGAAGTGCTCGTTTTTTTTACAATTTTGTTTACTTTGATTTTTCCCTCTTACAAATGAATATTCATCAGAAAATATTCTCTGGGGCATTTAGATCCTCAATGGGTTATTAATGAAAAATCTTATTCTCTAAATAAAACAACCCAACTAATTTGCCTGTATCAAGGGAAAGGTGCAACATGAGTAGCACACATTGGACTCTAGATCGTATTACCAACATAGGATTTTTCCACTTATTTTCCTTGGTTCCCAGCAAAAAGAAGAAATGTTTACTCAGTGGTAAAATTCAAAAACTGTTGTTTATTACCCGTTCAAACTTCGTGGGAGATAGATGGCAGTAATCTTCTATTTCTAAAGATGCAGAAACCGTCTTTCCTGGTTTGGCTCAGTGGAGAGAGTCCAGGCCCATGGACTGAAGGGTCAATTCCAGTCAAGGGCATGTACCTCGGTTGCAGGCTCTATCCCTGGCCCTAGTCAGGGCATGAGCGGAAGACAACCAGTCAGTGCATCTCTCTCACATTGATGTTTCTCTCTCTGTCTCTCCCCATCCCTTCCACTCTCTTAAAATCAATGGAAAAAAATAACCTCAGGTGAGTGATTAACAAAAAAAAAATGATGCAGAAGTCAAAAGTAAACTTTTTCATGATTATTCTGCATCAAATTATTGACCAAAGCACAAAGAGAATTCAGATATGATTGTAAGTCCACAAAGAAGCAGCCTTTTGGTAGGCATACCTTATTGATTAAGGCTGGCTATTTAGTCATATCTTAGGATCTTTTCCCAAGTTATAAACACAAAAATAAACTAAACATGTATAAGTTATTAAGTGTTTTCAGGAAATAAGAAAATACCAACTAAGAGAGTTGAATTGCTAAATCTAAATGCTCTGGAAGAATTAAGATTTTACTTTGAAGTATTGTTAGCTTATTTTACTATATCAGGGGTTGGCAAACCATGGCCAGTGTGTTAGTTCTACCCCACACCTAGTTTTGTAAATAAATTTTTTAAAATATGTTTTTATTGATTTCAGAGAAGAAAGTAGAGAGAGATAAGAACTTAGGAGCTCTCTGAAGGGTTTCGGGACCCTGTACCCTACTTTGAGAGTTGCTGCTCCAGATATTAGATACAACAAAGCATGTTGAAGAGTCAAAGCCTAATCTATCCCCTGGAATTAGTGGGATTCAAGACTAGAAAATGATGGAAACAGTTGGTTTACAAAATATTTAATACATTTGTTCTGTAAATTTTTACTGAAAGAGAATGGAAGATAGGAAGTACCTACTTTAGATAGGGTGACCAGGAGAGGCCTCGGAAGAAGTGACCTTTAAGCGGAGACCCAAGTGATAAGAAGGTAGCTACCTGAACAACAGGAGGGGCATGTACTCTGAACCAGAAATTAATTAAGAATTTCCTCAAGTTATTTTCTCACTTATTTATCTGTTCTCCCCAGGTCTCTTTCTTTTATGTCCACTGTTATATTTCCAGCACCTCATACAGTGCCTGGCACATAGGAGATGCACAATAAATGATTTCTGAATGAGGATAGTGAGCAAAGGGCAGTAGCACAAATTAAGGTTAGGGAAGCAGGTTCCAATCACATAAGGCCACTTAGATCATCCAAAGGTTTGGGTTTTATTCTAGACTTAGGGAAATATTTAAAGCTGGAGAAGGAAACATTCCACTTTATGTTTTAAGGTCACTTTTGTGGCTGTGTAGAAAGTGGATTGGAGGGTAGCATAGTGGAAGTGAAACCAGGTAGGCTTTTATAGGACTCCAGTTGAGAAATGAGGGCCCATACTACTAAGATAATACCAGTAGCAATGGAGAAATGGGGCAGAATCAAGGTATATTTGGGACGTACCATTGACATGGCTTACTAATGGAATTAATTTTGAGAATGAGAGGGTGAATCAAGATGATACCTAGCATCTGGTCCATCTGGTGGCAGCATAGGGAAATGTGGTACTGCAGCCTCCCACAACCACATCAAAATTTACAACTAAAATACAGAACAACTATCATTCAGAACCATCTGAAATCTAGCTGAACAGAAGTCCTACAACTAGGGCCGTGGTCGGCAAACCACGGCTTGCGAGCCACATGCAGCTGTTTGGCCCCTTGAGTGTGGCTCTTCCACAAAATACCACATGCAGGCGTGCACGTACAGTGCGATTGAAACTTCGTGGCCCATGCACAGAAGTCAGTATTTTGTGGAAGAACCGGTATTTTGTGGAAGAGCCACACTCAAGGGGCCAAAGAGCCGCATGTGGCTTGCAAGCCGTGGTTTGCCGAGCCGCAGTTTGCCAACCACTGAACTAGGGAATTAAAGAAGCACATCAAGACTAGTAGGAGGGGTGGAGACACCGGACAGAATTGCAGAACCAGTTGTTCCCACACCCATTTGTGGTGGTTTAAAATTGGGAGGGATATCTTGGATGTGGAGGTTTCCCTGAGGAACAAGAGGACACTGCCACACACCAGGCCCCCAGCCCAGGGTTCCAGTGCCAGGAAGAGAAGTCCCCACAACTTCTGGCTGAGTGACATGGCTGTGGAAGACCCAGGTAGGTCCCCTTAAAAGGCCTATGCACAGACTTACTCAGACTCACTCCCTTTGTGTTCCAGTGGCAGAAGCCTGAAAGGAACTTGGAACATTGAGGAAGGAACTACCTTGTCTGGAATCAGGGCAAGAGCTGGAAGGACAGTTTTTTCCCAGATAGAAGTGCTGGCAGAGGCCAGTGTTCTTTTGCTGAGCCCTTCCTGCCACAGAGCTAACAGGCTGTGCCATATCTGAATCTCCATCAACCTGGCTCACACTTTTCACCCTGCCCCAGTGGCTCTCTGAGACCCCGCCCCTCCCTACTTGCAGGGTCATCCAAGCCATTTCCAGTGGCTTTTCCATACAACTGGCCTCTTTTGCCTCTTGCTTTGGGCTTTACTAAAATCTCTTAAACAAGCAGCAACTGGCATCAGTGTACTCTGTAGCTCTCAATTTGCCCCAGGTCCTGCACTATTAACAGCCCACCCTGGTTCACAGCTTGGTCTCTCCTGGGCACCTCTAAGCTTAGCACAAGTGGTAGCCATCTGCAGATTGCTTAGTAGCCCATGCTGGGTGGCTCTGGACAGGCAGACTTTGCACCTCCTGGGAGGCCCCAGAGCCAGTGCAGCCAGTGGTCAACTTTGACCACCCAGATTACAACCCTACCACCTCCACGAGTGTCACACTCAAGGGGTGGACTCAGTGAGCACCAAAGCCCCACTGAAGCAAGTCCTGCTGCATTCAGTTCCTGCACAGCAGCTTTTCTACTGTAATTGCAGCTGATCCTTATAGTGGATTGGCCTGTGGGTCAGTCCCTCCCAGTGAGGCTGACATACATCAAGGCTCAACTACAGTAGGACTGCACACAGTTCACACAAGGGTGCACCTGGAGTTCCCAGCTCAAGTGTCTGGGATAGCTGAGCCACTACCAGGGGTGGGCAAACTTTTTGACTCGAGGGCCACAATGGGTTCTTAAACTGGACCAGAGGGCCGGAACAAAAGCATGGATGGAGTGTTTGTGTGAACTAATACATGTTAACACTGCTGCTAGTGAAGGAGCGGAGGGGAGAGCAAGAGAACCCTCCGCTCTTTCGGCTCCGCAGGCCGGATAGAACAGCTGAACGGGCCGGATCCGGCCCGCAGGCTGTAGTTTGCCCACGGCTGCACTAGACTCTACAGGACACCTACTACACAAGGTGACTCTACCAAGTCTGGGAAGCAGTAGATCTACTGAATATAGTAGGTCCTCGGGTTACGTTGGAGGACGGCGTGATGTAACGCAATTTTCGCCGTAAGTCGGAACCCACCTACATAAGCACCTATGTCACTCACATGGAGCACATACACAGCAGTAATGAAGTGAAACAGTAAAAAAAAATTTAAAAGATAACAATTCCTGACCTTTACTTGTGGTAAATAATAAAAAACATAAAGCACATATATACATATGTTGAAATGACGGAACTTTTTTTTTTATAAATAAATGGGAGATGGCAACGTAACCACGAAACAACGTACATCGAGTCCGTTGGATTGCCTATACATAGAAATAAATACAGGGAAGCAGCCAAAATGCAGAGACAAAAATATCACAAATGAAAGAACAGGAGAAATCCCCAGAAAAAGAACTAAATGAAATGGAAGCAAGAAAACTACCAGATACAGACTTTAAGATAATGATTATAAGGATGCTCAAGGAATTTAATGAGAACTTCAAAGAACTTAGTGAGAATTTCAAGGAACTTAGAACAAGCATGTCAAACTTGCAGCCCATGGGCCACATGTGGCCCACAACAAATATTTTTGCAGCCCAGTGAATATAACAGTATGTAAGAAACATTTTAATAAAAATTTCATAACTTAATTTTTACAATATCCTGTTATATGTAATTATCAATAACGAACTGCAACGTTTGCTAATGACTGATTACTATAATTGTGTTGCATTCATTTCCCTTACGCGCCTTACACACAGGTGCACCATTTCCACTAATACTAGCAGCAAATATTTTAGCAGCCGATTGCCACATCATTAGTATTGGACTGACTTGTTTGGTGTGCGCAACAGGAAATATTTCTCTTTCAGAGATCAAGAAAAATAGTTTTATTTGCATTATGCTTATTAATTTGTGCAGTTATTCAGTATCTGGTAAGTTAATGTTCAAGAAAAAGATTAATTTCTATTAAAATGTTCTATTTTATGTTAACAGTTATTATTTATTTCAGCCCTTTGTATTCAGCATGTCTCTATCGAAATAAACCTACATTTCTATGAATATTGAAGCTTTTTTTTTTTTTGCGGCCCACATAAACTTAAACCTTGTTTATTTGGCCCGCTTTAGCCTTTGGGTTTCACATGCTTGACTTAGAACATCAGCAACATAAAAAAGAACCAGTCAGAAAGGAAGCATACACTAACTAAAATAAAGAATAATTTATAGGGGGTCAACAGTAGAATAGAGGACACCAAGAATCAAATCATGTGGAATATAAGGAAGTGCCTAGCCAATGTGGCTCAGTGGTTGAGAATCAACCTATGAACTAGAGGTTCACAGTTTGATTCTCAGTCAGGGCACATGCCAGGTTGCAGGCTTCATCCACAGTTAGGGGCATACAGGAGGCAGCCAATCAATGAGTCTCATCATTGATGTTTCTATCTATCTCTCCCTCTCCCTTCCTCTTTGAAATAAAAAATATATTTAAAAAAAAAATAAGGAAGTAAAAAACACCCAATCAGAACAGCAAAAAGAAAAAATTCAAAAATATGAAGATAGTCTAAGGAGCCTCTGGGACAACTTCAAGCGTACTAACATTCACATTATAGGGGTGCCAGAAGGAAAAGAGAGGGAACAAGAAATTGAAAACCGCCCTTTGCCAGTTTGCTCAGTGGATAGAGCGTCAGCCTGTGAACTGAAAGGTCCCAGGTTCAGTTCCGGTCAAGGACACATGCTTGGGGTTGTGGGCTTGATCACCAGTAGGTGACTTGCAGGAGGCAGCTGATCCATGATTCTCTCTCATCATGGATGTTTCTATCTCTCTCTCCCTCTTCCTTCCTCTCTGAAATCAATAAAAATATATTTAAAAAAAAAGAAATAGCCCTGACCGGTTTGGCTCAGTGGATAGAGCGTCAGCCTGTGGACTCAAGGGTCCCAGGTTCGATTCCGGTCAAGGGCATGTACCTTGGTTGCGGGCACATCCCCAGTGGGGAGTGTGCAGGAGGCAGCTGATCGATGTTTCTCTCTCATCGATGTTTCTAACTCTCTATCCCTCTCCCTTCCTCTCTGTAAAAAATCAATAAAATATATTTAAAAAAAAAAAAAGAAAGAAAGAAATGGAAAACCTATTTGAAAAAATGACAGAAAACTTCCCTTACCTGGTGAAAGAAATAGACATATAAGTTGAGAAAGCAAGGAGGGTCCCAAACAAGATAAACCCAAGGAGGCCCACACCAAGATCCATCATAATTAAAATGCCAAGGGCTAAAGATAAAAGCATCTTAAAGGCAGCAAGAGGAAAGCAATTAGTTGCCTACAAGGGAGCATCCATATGGCTGTCAGCTGATTTCTCAACAGAAACTGTGCAGGCCAGAAGGGAGTGGCAAGAAATATTAAAAGTCCTGAAAAGCAAGGACCTACAACCAAGATTACTCTACCCAGCTAAGCTATCATTTAGAATTGAAGGTCAGATAAAGAGCTTCTCAGACAAGGAAAAGCTAAAGGAGTTCATCACCACCAAACCAGTATTACATGAACTGTTAAAGGGTCTTCTTTAATAAGATGAATAAATATAAGATCAAAAATATGAACAATCGCCTGGGTTGGGTCGCTCCGTAGTTAGAGCATCAGCCTGCACACCAAAAGGTCTTGGGTTTGATTCTCCATCGAGGGCAAGTACCTTGGTTGCAGATTTCCCTACCAGGGTGCGTGCAGGAGACAACCAATCAATGTTTCTCTCTCACATCAATGTTTCTCCCTCTCTATCTCCCCACCCCTTTCTCTCCCTTCCATCTCTCCTCCCACTCATTCACTCTCTCTAGAAATTAATGAAAAAAATATATTCTCAGGTGACATTAATATATATATATCTTTATCTATCTATATATATATAGAGAGAGAGAGATAGATATATGAACAATGAAATGGCAATAAATGCATAGCTATCAACAATTAAACCTAGAAAAGCAAAACAAATGAACAAGGAATCTAATGAACAAAATAAACTGATGAATAAAATAGAACCAGAGGCATGGAAACATGGAACATACTGATGAATCTCAGAGGAAAGGGAGGGTCTGGGAAGAGATTAGCCAAAGAATTTATATGCATTACCTATGGACATAGACAATAGGGTGATGAAGGCCTGGGGTGGGTGGAGAGTGGCACTGGGGAGTTAAAAAGGGGCATATCTGGATATCTGTAATACTCTCAACAATAAAGGTTTAAAAAATAAACACACAAACAAAAGCGGGGGGGGGGGGGAGGACCTAGATTTCTTTCTAAAACACCCGAGGAGATGATGATGCCAGTGTATTGAGATGAGAAAGTTTATGGGAAGGACCAGGTCTGGAGACAAAAATCAGGGGTACTTTTATAAGTATGTTCAATTTGAGGTGTTTGTGCAACACCTCAGTTGATAGTTCAGCTAGGCACTGTGGATTTTAAAGTCTAGAATTCAGGGCAGAGAACAGGGCTGGAGACAAAAAAAAAAACACATGAAAATGATGGAGATGGTATTTCTTTATCCCTGGCCAGTGTGGCTCAGTTAGTTGAAGCATTGTCCTGTACACCACAATGTGGCAGGTTGGGGTTCGACTCCAGCTCGGATGTGCTGGGGAGGCAACCGATCAGTTTCACTCACATCTATGTTTTTCTCTCTTTCTGAAATAAATTTTTAAAAATAAAGATAACATTTAAGTCCACAGGAACTAAGGTTGTCATTTAGAAAGAGAACATAAAAGAAATGTCTCGGGGTCACGCCCAGAGGAACCCCAGCATTGAGGTTAAATAGAGGGAAGGGAGCCAGAAAGGGGAGTAAAGAGTGGCCAGTGAGGTAGAAGGAAACTGCGTAAGCATGTTTGCTCAGGGGGTGTTGTAAGAACATGTAGTGAATACACTTGGGAAGGATAATGATGGAAGCCCTGGGAAGGAGGTTAGGCTCTATCCAAGTCCTCTCCCTTTACAATCACCTTGATAAAAGGAATAAAAGGTCCTATCCAACCCTATAAATGGAGGCCTTTTGTTATATGGTTTCTGTCTACTTCTCAAGCCTCATTGCTCATTATTTCCTCCTATTCTAATTCTTAGCTTCTTTGAATATTCCCTGTTTCCTATCACCAGGATTTGGGTCAATTCTGTTCTCCATGCCTAGAAAATGCTTAAATTTCCCCCATCTTTTCTAGGATTATTGGTTAAATTTGTAGATTTCTGCTTTAGATTATTTAGGTCAGCAATTTTCAACTGGTATGCTGCAGTACACTAGTGCTGAAAGAATTTTTAAAATATATTTTTATTGATTTCCGAGAGGAAAGGAGAGGGAGAGAGATAGAAACACCAATGATGAGAGAGAATTATTGAACGGCTGCCTCCTGCACACATACACCTCCCCCCCCCCCCCCCCCCACACACACACACACTGGGAATCGAGCCCGAAACCCAGACATGTGCCCTTGACCAGAATTGAATCCGAGACCCGGATAGGCCAACTGCTCTATCCTCTGAGCCAAACCGCCTAGGGCTGAAAGAATTTTTAAAATATGCAATACCTGGAAAACGTGGTAAAAGGGGATTATGCAAAGTACCGAGAGACTCGTCCAGGTCTGAGTGCCAGCACCCCAGACCGGGGCACCTTCAGGTGGCAGAAGGTGATCAAAATTACTCAGGTATGAAGATCCTCTTCTAGGTTTTGTGTAGAAGGCCCCAGATATTCCAAGTGGTCATTTTGGAATTACAATGATTTTGAATAATTTTGCCCCAGAAGTTTACTAAAATTTGCAAGAATCATCTCTGAATTGATAGTAGTGCACAGCTCTACAAGCTACTTAAACAGAAACCCAGGCATTCTTCAGTATTTTGGTTCAAATGGATTATATAACTGGTTAAAGTGTTTCAGCTGCTGGGGTTTTTGTTTTTGTTTTTGATTTTTGCCTCCCCTCCCCTCCCCTATGGTGTTTTCAGCTGTAAGATATGCTTGATTTGTGCATTAGGTAGTTTTGGAAGTTTCCAATTACTGTTTAAATATTGCTGAAGTTCCATGGCAGCTTATTTTTACTCTTATTAAGACTTTTAGGAAATTTTGACCTCATTCCCTTTCATGTCACAATGGGACAGCTTCTCTAAATGAAGAGTACAGTTTTTGTGTTTTCTTTTATCTTTTATTTGCATGGAAATTTAAGATGCTACAGTTTCCCAGCAGCCTGGTAATGTTGAGATAACTGTGTCTCTTTTTTTTTTTTAAATATATTTTATTGATTTTTTACAGAGAGGAAGGGAGAGAGATAGAGAGTTAGAAACATCGATGGGAGAGAAACATCGATCAGCCGCCTCCTGCACATCTCCTACTGGGGATGTGCCCGCAACCGAGGTACATGCCCTTGACCGGAATCGAACCTGGGACCTTTCAGTCTGCAGGCCGACGCTCCATCCACTGAGCCAAACCGGTTTCGGCAACTGTGTCTCTTTAAATGCTGTTTAGGAACGCTCTTCAGATGTGAAATTTTCTTTTTGTTTTTGCCTTTTGGATCATAAATTGGATATTTCATCTCACGTGGATAAGTACAACACTGACAAGCACATGAAATAATAAAGAAGACTTTATCATCTTAAATCTGAGGAACTTGGCTAATTCTGGAGATAGCCATATGAAAACTTTAAAACTGAAATATGAGTAGCTGACTTGAAGTAACTCTATGTAAAATAGTCATATAAGTTAAGTATCTTCAAAGAACTTGGACTTTATTTCAGAGGATACAAAATTAAAACAAACAAACTGGAAAACACAAAGATAACCAAGAAAAACCTAACACCTTCCTGTGCAGTCCCGTTGGAATCTGGACTTGCCATGAGTGTTGAAGCCTTGTTTCATTGAGTCAGAGAGACTGGACCTAAATGGCCCAGTATGACTGCTCCAGCCTGGCTTAATTTTCCCACTCCACCATCATTAACAAAGTCATCATTGAATTGTTAGAAGCATTCTGACAATTCATGGACAGAAAATCGTTATGATGTGAATCGTCAATGACACAACTCTTCAGATGGCTTTAATTCTGGTATTGGATGTCCCAATGGAGGTAACTTTGGAAGGAAAGAAAAAAATCGATGGTGTATGCATGGGAGAAATGGCACTGAAAACATAAATCATCGAGGGGATACCATGCGTTCCATTCTGAAAAAGCCAAGGACTACACAAAAACAACATCCCTGACAATGAACCAGGGAAGAAGAAAGGAGAGAATACAAACAGTTTGAAGCTGAGGATTTTCCATCTTTAAATCCTGAATGAAAGAGATCCAAATCAAAATAAATCTTTAGCTGCAATTTAGAGCTCCAAGGATGCTGGTCATTAAGAAAGATAATGCAAAAAACTTACAGCTGTCTAGATTCCCAGTAGCAGGAAGTCTTCAATCATAGCCAGTTAAGAACAGGACTGGTCCAAGTGTTTATAAAGATTTAGTCCCTAACCTGCTGCTCTACCCACAAAACCTACACAATGGAAAAGCCAAACTAAAGGAAATAAAGCTGGGACTTCTTTCTCTCATGAATCTACGTATGGTGTTGGCAACTTCAATGCTTTTAAATCAATAGCCAAGAATTTTAGTGCAACAATGACAGTGAAAGAGTGTAATTGCTCAAATTCCTCTTCACCTGTTGACAAACTTAATCAGCAGCCTCATCTAACCAAACTGACACAAATTCACACTGATAAGAAGAGTGAATTTCGGCAAGCATTGAAAAGGGACAGAGTGGGTCAAAAACCAAGATGGTGGCATAGGCAAACACCTGAAATTGCTGCCTCGCACAACCACTTCAAAAATACAACTAAAAGACAAAACAGACATCATTCAGAACCACAGGACAGCTGGCTGAGTGGAAATTCTACAACTAGAAGGAAAGAGAAAAGTACACTGAGACTCAGAGGAGGTGCGGTATGGAAGTAAAGTGCAGAGGTACGGAGGCACACGCAGAAAGGGCTGGCAACTGAGAATGTGGTTGTCTTTTCCAATAGGGAGGGAGTCTCAAGCTCCCGACGGCCCTGAACTCCAGTTCGGGCGAGTCTCTGGGGACCCAGACTCACACAAGGGGAAACTGGACTGTCTGGCATCGGGCAGAACTTGAGGGCAGCTTTCTCTCAGAGGTGCTTGCCTTGATTACTGCGGGACACTGAGACCCGGGACCTCTTAGGGCAGGGCTGAGGATCAGCCATAGCTGTTTGCTCTGCCCTGTTGATTCCCTGAGACCCCACCCCACCCCACCCAACCTGTGCACAGGGGCTTTTGCATATAAATGGCCTGGCCCTTTGCAATCTAAAATTACCTAACAAACTGCAGCTGAGTCAGAGAGACCCAGAACATCCAAAATAAGGCCCAAGGCCCCACAGCAGTTTGCATTGCTTCACAGCTGGGCCTCATCTGGGCACCTCCTAATCCCAAACAAAGAAGAAGAATCTGCAGATCTCTCCGTAGCTCCTTCTGGGTAGCCTCAGGAAGAGGCTAAATTAGCACCTCCTTAGAGATCCAAGTGCCAGTGTACCCAGTGGTCAGAGTGGACCATCCAGATTACAACTCCTCAGATCCATAAGGGACACACTCAGGGGGCAGACTCAGTGAGCACCAAAGCCCCACTAAAGCAAGTCTTACCCCGTAAGGGTGTCTCCAACATAGAGGTTCTCCCACCATAGTCACAGCTGATTCTCACAGCCAAATGGCCTGGAGGTTAATTCTTCCAGGATACCAACTACAATCAAGGCTTAACTACAACAAGACTGTGCACACAGCACACAAGAGGGTGCACCAAGAGTGTCCACCTCAGGTAATTGGGGAGGCTGAGACACTGGGCCCTATAGGACACCTAGCACACAAAGCCACTCTATCAACACAGGGAAGCAGCCAAAATGCAGAGACTGAGAAACAGTAGTTTGAGGAAAGCAAACTACTGGATATAGAGTTCAAAACCATGGTTATAAGGTTTTTCAAGAATTTTCTAGAAACCGCCAATAAATTTAGTGAGACCCTCAGTAAATCTAGTGAGACCCTCGAGGATATGGAAAAGGACCAACTAGAAATTAGGCATACACTGACTGAACTAAAGAATAATATACAGAGATCCAACAGCAGACTGGAGGATCGCAAGAATCAAGTAGAAGATTTGAAATACAAAGAAGTAAAAAACACCCAACCGGAAAAGCAAAAAGAAAAAAGAATCCAAAAATATGAAGATAGTGTAAGGAGCCTCTGGGACAACTTCAAGCGTACCAACATTCAAATTATGAGGGTGCCAGAAGAAGAGAGAGAGCAAGATATTGAAAACTTATTTGAAGAAATAATGACAGAAAACTTCCCCTACCTGGTGAAAGAAATAGACTTACAAGTCCAGGAAATTCAGAAAACCCCAAACAAAAGGAATCCAAAGAGGACCACACCAAGACACATCATAATTAAAATGCCAAAAGCAAAAGACAAAGAGAGAATCTTAAAAGCAGCAAAAGAAAAACAGTTAGTTACCTACAAGGGAGTGCCCATACGATTTCAGCTGATTTCTCGACAGAAACTATGCAGACCAGAAGGGAGTGGCAAGAAATATTCAAAGTGATGAATGGCAAGAACCTACAACCAAGATTAATTTACCCAGCAAAGCTATCATTCAGAATAGAAGGTCAGATAAAGAGCTTCACAGATAAGGAAAAGATAAAGGAGTTCATCACCACCAAACCAGTATTATATGAAATTATGAAAGGTATTCTTTAAGAAGAGGAAGAAGAAGAAAAAGGTAAAGATAAAAATTATGAACAACAAATACATATCTATCAACAAGTGAATCTAAAAATCAAATGAATAAAAAATCTGATGAACAGAATAAACTGGTGAATATAATAGAATCAGGGGCATAGAAAGTGAGTGGACTGACAATACTCGGGAGGTTAGGGGTTTGGGGGGTGCGGAAAGAGACTGGACAAAAATCATACACCTATGGATAAGGACAGTGAGGGGGATAAGGGCAGAGAGTCGGGTGGGAACCAGGTGGAGGGGAGCTATAGGGGAAAAAAAAGAGGAACAACTGTAATAATCGGAACAATAAAGGTTTAAAAAATAATAAAAAAAGAAAAAAGAAAAGAAAAGGGACAGTGTGGAAGAAGACCATAAAGATGAAAGCCATGCTGGCTTCAAGAAGGATGGCGACTCACTTAACTTGCATAACAGCAATAATACCAAGACAGAGATTTAAACCGAAACTTTGATGAAAATGAAATTCCACAAGAGAATGGCAATGCTTTGGTTATTTCCCAGCATATAATTTGGTCTTCAACCTTCCCACAAACAGATGTTCTTTCAAGTTCACTTGAGGCAGACCACAGATTGTTAAAGGAGATGAGCTGGCAAGAAAACAGTGAAAACAATGAAACCTGTGCTTCCTTGACTGAGGATGAAATGAGAGAATTCCAAGTTATTAGAGAACAGTTGCAGAAGAATGGTCTGAGGAAAAATGGTATTTTGAAAAGTGGCCTGATTTGTGACTTCAAGGTTGGACCCTGGAAAAACAGCACTTTCCACCCCATGGTTGAGAATAATGACACGGAGACGAGCAGCAGCCGCAGCAGCCACATGTCCAAGGACAATGACGAGGACGTGTAAGGGTCCTGGCAGCCTGAAAGGTTTAGTATGGCATGTACTCATGTAGTCAGGGTGGAGTATAAAATGAAGAACTATTTATGTAGTAAAATGCCCCATCAGAAGATTTGGGGGGGGGGTGTCTTCTATATGAAGAAAACCAAGAATATTGTGTTAGGCTGTGTTGAACATTCTTTCTTTGTTGTAGAAATGAAGACTTTGGTGGACCCAACATTGATTCTCTTCATCACTGCAGCATTTCTCTGACTAGCAATGTGACAATGTAACAGATGACAGGGTCTCATTTAATAATAAAAAATTGTGTAATGTCTTGCAAAGCTTCTGTTTTAAAATGTTCGGCTCTTAAGAAAAAAGCAGCTTACACTATTTTGCTTACAGAGTCCTATCTCTTCACACAATGGAAATCCTCAAGCCCACTTTGTGCATCCCCACTCCCAAAAAAGACAATGTAGCATGTTGGCTAAAACTGGAGCAAAGTGGACTAAAACATTAATTTTATGAGCTCAACTGTTGTACTAGTCACTTTTTAAAACTTAAATTGCTGTTTAGCCACGTGTACTTCCATAACTATTGCAGGAAAAACTTGCCACACTTTCTTCCAAATTTTAAGAGGAGGTTTTCAAGAGCTTTATTTGGGTATGTTGTCAGACCAAGATTTTCAGAGATGATGAAAAAGAGTTGTTGTGGGAAAATTTATTTTGA
Organism: Myotis nattereri; assembly: GCF_964212035.1. NCBI lineage: Eukaryota > Metazoa > Chordata > Mammalia > Chiroptera > Vespertilionidae > Myotis > Myotis nattereri. The sequence continues at coordinate 127,675,977 of NC_138075.1, read as the reverse complement.
TAAATTATTACATGAGCAGAAAAACTGATCATGCTGACTGGATCTGTCCACAACATGGAAATAAACTGGATTTTCAGAAAAAAATAAAACATACAATACCTGACTATTTAGTCAGGAGCACTGACCTCTTTTCCCTTAGCTTGTCAAATTAAAAAGTGACAAAAGTTCTCCCCAGATAATTTACTAGCACATTTATTTTCCTATACAGTTTTTCTTACATACTTAAAACTGTATATTTTATAGGTTTTTCTTGTTTGTTTTGCTTAACATATTAAGCCTCATGATACTAAAGGCTTCCCAAAATTTTTTAAATGACTAGACACTATTTCAAAACAGTAATGAATATTCATCCCTTTAATGTCCTGTGTTTATTTAAAATATTTTAAAATTTATGCAGATGCTTTAAAATATTTTTGTAACTTTTTACATAAATGTATTTTTAAAATTCTTGGTAGATGACAAACTGCTTTCTACCAAGGTTTTTGAGGTTTACTCTTCTAAGATTTCTACTTCATACTGACCCATTTTCCCTTAGATTTTCAAATTAAAAAATGAGAGCCCTAGCCGATTTGGCTCAGTGGATAGAGCCTGTGGACTGAAGGGTCCCGGGTTCAATTCCGGTCAAGGGCATATGCCCGGGTTGCGGGCTCATCCCCAGTGGGGGGCGGCCAGGGGGCAGCTCATCAGTGATTCTCATTGTTGATGTTTCTATCTCTCTTTCCCTCTCTCTCTCTGAAGTCAATAAAAAAATATATTTTAAATGACAACAGCCAACATAATAGCCCTCCAGTGTGAATCAAAATTATACCTATTTTTAGTCAGATTTTAATAATTAGTTTATGTGTGTCTTGAGATTAAAAAAAAAAAAAGGTTGAAAAATGCTGGTTTAGAGCAATTGCCATGGCTGCGGTGTGAAGAATGGATGTGGGGATGCGAGGCCTGGCGGGCGCAGTTCGGTGGTTGAGCATGGGTTTGGTTCCCAGTCAGCGCACATGCCCGGGTTGTGGGCTTGATCTCCAGTGTGGGGCGTGCAGGAGGCATATAGTGGGGAGGGGTAGAGACCCCTTAGAACAGTGGTTCTCAACCTTCCTAATGCCGCGACCCTTTAATACAGTTCCTCATGTTGTGGTGACCCCCAACCATAAATTATTTTCATTGTTATTTCATAACTGTAATTTTGCTACTGTTATGAATCATAATGTAAATATCTGATATGCAGGATGTATTTTCATTGTTACAAATTGAACATAATTAAAGTATAGTGATTAATCACAAAAATAATATGTAATTATATATGTGTTTTCCGATGGTCTTAGGCGATCCCCAAAGGGGTCGCGACCCACAGGTTGAGAACCGCTGCCTTAGAAGCTAAGAGGATCTGGGTGTCAGTGCAGCTTTGCTACAGAGGTGTGGTCCCAACCCAGACGCATCACCAGGCACACTATGGGAACTCATCAAAAACGCAGAACCTCAGATCCCCAGCCCCATCTCCCATTTGATAAGATCCCCAGACGATTCTTATGCGCATTCAAGTGTGACAATAACTGATCTAGACGGTTGTTTCAAACCGCTGCACACTAGAATCGCCTGGGGAACTAAGTTTTCCGGTGTCCAGGTCACATCCCATGTCGATTAAGTCAATCACTGCGAGTGGGACCAGAAAGCAAAACCCCTCCAAAAGGGATCCTAAGGTTCAGCCAATCTGGCAGCCTGTGATCTGAGTAATGGGAAGAAACTTACAGCCAGTGGGCTCGGGTGGCTGAGCAACGGCATGGGAAGGGAGCGTACTAAATAGTTCCGTTGTTTGTTTTCATTTCTGCACAGTGCACAGGTAGTGCCGAGGTAACAGTAAATGCGACGAGTGGAAGGCCTGACAGACGTGCTCCTTGACCAGGCGCTGGACAGCCGAGCAGGGGCGGACGGCTGTCAACCCAGGGCAGCACCGCCCGCTCCCGCCCGCGGGGTTCGCCCCGCCCAGCGGGCCCGCCCCTCTGCGGCCCTGGCGCCCACCCGCGCTCAGGCCGGCGATCTGGGGCGCAGGCGCGGTCGCCCCTGCGGCCGGGGTCGGCCTCCGTTGACGTCAGCACGCCTCACGGGTTCCAGCCCCTCAGCCCGGCCCCCAACTACCGCGCGAGGCGGGCGGGGGCGGGTGCCGGCCAGTGGCGCTCTCCCGTCCGACCGCGCCAGTTTGAATGAAAGCTCCTCAAGATGGCGGCGGCCGAGGCGCGAGGAGGTGAGGGCTAGAGAGCGGCGCCCCTCATATGCCCCCTTCTGCTGGCCAACCCCCGCGCCGGGAAGCGTGCCGGGACGCGCGGGCTCGGCCCACGCCGTCTCCCGCCGTGCCGACACCTGGGCTTCACCCTGCCCCTGGCCCCTGCCCCTGCCCCTGGCCCCTGACCCTTCTCGCGCCTCGGCCAGCTCGCTCCCCGGAGCCTCCCCCGCCGCCCCGACCCCCGCGCCCGCCGCCGGGCCGGCCCCTCCCGCCCGGTGGCCGTGTGGAGGTATTCGGGCGGCCGCCGCAGCTCCCGCTAGCTCCCAGGGGCTCGGGTTCCGTGGCCGCACGTGTGGCTTGGCTTCTTTGTGGTGGTTTGAGCGGGACGTGTAGTGTTCGGGCTGACTTTTAACGGGGGAGTGGGGAACCCGGGGTGTAACTGTGACCTCAGTGTCCGAGGAAAGAAAGGAATCGGCCGGAGTATGGCCGCTAAGGAAGGGGATGAGCGAGGGCACATCCCAGCTCGGCCTCCCCGGGAGGGCACGCGCCTCGTCCGAGGGACCCCGTAGGTGGGCGCCGGGGGCGGGCCCCGCAGCCCGGGCTCCCTTCGCCCACCGGGGCTGGAGTGGTTGGCGTGGGCGCCGGGGCGCTAGGTGCCGACCGTGTGTGCGTTCTTGTGCGCGCTTGAAAGACTGGAACTTTGACTGCATTCTAGAATCTAAAGGCGTTTTCCAGGACTGTTCCTCCCCGCGTACATTACGAAATCTTGATCCGCCAATTTTCCTTCCACTAGAGGTTACTGGGAGCTACTGAGCTGGGGTTTTTTTGTTTGTTTGTTTTTGTGGTGGTCATGAAATGTTTAATCTTGCACATGATTTTTTTCCCCCTACGTTAATCAAAATTGTTACCAAGAGTGTTTTATGCTCCTTTTTCTTGTTTGTGTTTTTTTGTTTGTTTGTTTTAACTCAATAGCATTTCCATGGAAGGTTGTGTCTTGAACCTTGTTACCTCAACTAGATAAAAACTGCAGACAAGTCACCTGGGGTAGAGAGGAACCTCTTTTGCATGTGGTCAGCACAATGAGGTTAACTTTACACAAAACAGCCTGAAGGTTTTTTAATTAAAGGAAAGGATTTAAGAGTTCTTTTCTCTTCTACTACTCTTCTACCCCAACACCACCCCAAAGCAAGCAACCTCCCCCCCCCCCCGCCCATTTTTTTAAGTATCTTTCTCTTACACACACACACACACACACACACACACACAATATCTTTCACTTTCTTGATGTAAAATTATGAGCCCTCTGTGGGACAGTAGGGTGGAGATAGAAATCCTGCTTCAGGGTTTCTTACCGTGAAGTCCCTGTGTGAGTGGAGGGTGAAAACTGGATAAAGCAAGATCAGCTGTGGTCTCTCTAAATGACCTCAAAACACAAAAAAAGTTGTCACAGCTACCTTGGAGAGCTACCGAGTAGAGCTTGAGTTTACTTATAGATGTTGTTTCCTAACCCCAGTTTACTCCAACCCTGGAATTTACTCCAACCCAGTGCATCTGAAACCCAGAACAGTGAAAATCTCGCTAAAGTCATACACTAAGGGGCCTAGCAAAGGCTGGAGCAGAGGGCCTTTGATCTTCTCTAGTGCTTACCAAACCACTAGCCATGAAACCAAGTTTATTGCAGATGTCTAAACATCAGTTTGTGTTAGCATGTTTTATTAGCAATATGGCAGCAGAAATTTTAGGGTAAAATCTGCTGCAGCACAATTAGGTATTGGCTACTATAAGATTGATTGAGTGGTGTCTGATTTTCTTCAAGCTTGGTGTATGGGTGATGTAAATTGAATACTCTGTTTTGTAATTCTTGGCTTTAAAAAACAATGCAGGAAATGAATATGACAAAAATCAGTATACCTTCCATTATGTTATTATAACTGGGGTTTATTTCCCTTAATAATAACTTTGAAGCATGGACAAAATAAGTGGAGTTAAAATTTCATGCAACATTGCAAGCTGGAAAAGGGGCATATGATGTATGATCATGTCACATAGAACTATATTTCAGTCAGATTTCACTTCTTATCCAACTAAGAGAAAGGGGGAAAAGTTACTTTTTAAAATTTTAACAAATTATAAGATTATTTTAAGATATATTTCTAACAGTAAGAATGCCCTAGCCATTTACATTTTATTAAAGCAGTAATTATATTCTATGTAGACTATAATGGAAAAGTAAAAAACATTACCCCTTTGACCTTTGCATCTATATGTAATCTTAAGAAAGCTTACGGACATGAAACATTTTGTTCAGGTGGCTCAGTAGAAATTAATTGACATCAGTTAAACATAGTAGGACATGAAAAAGTCCAAGAAGATCAATTTACCAAAATAATTCTTTAATGCTTACCTTTGTCTTGAAGACACAAAAATGGTTTCTTGTCATATGAATTTTTAGTCCTGTAAAATTGCCAGTAGAAGGGTGGGGATATAGAAATCTTAAGTTTTTCCTTTTCCTTTTTTGTTTTAATTCAGTAGCTATTTCATTAGTAAAGAGTTCTATTTTCTTATTGTAGCTTGGTGTGTGCCTTGCCTAGTTTCACTTGATACTCTTCAGGAAGTATGTAGAAAAGAAAAGCTCACATGTAAATCGATTGGAATCACCAAAAGGAATCTAAACAATTATGAGGTGGAATACTTGTGTGACTACAAGGTAGTAAAGGTAAGGCAAATATCTAGTCCCTTAAAAGAGACTTAATTAGATTTCAGTATTTCATATGTGTAAAATAAAAAGAACCTTAAGTAAGCAAAGCTCTTCTTAATGTTTAAAGCCATAATAATTTATATGTCCTGTCTGTATTACCAAATAAAATTGAAAGGATTTTTAAGCATACGGTGTGCTTGCATTAGAATATTTGAAGTGCTTATATCATTCTACATCCAACTCTTGATTCTATGTGGGTTACCAGAGCAAATATTTTATCTCAGATTGGCTTCTCCTGGGATTCATTTTGTTCCTGAATCATATTTCCCCACTATCACCTGAAATGAACTTAGAAATTCAAACCAATTTTTGTGTTACTGAATGTCCTCAGGAAGCAGCACCATTTATATTTCCTGCCAACATGTCAAGCTCCAGATATTAGTGAGGTTCTGTGGTGTACTAGAACAGCGTGGAGTTGAACGTCATTTCTAGCCTCTGTTTAGTGTCTTAAGACTTCAGCAAAGTCACCTAACTTCTCTGGGACTTGACTTTATTACTGTTCCTTTTAAAAATGACAGTATTGTTCTAAAAGCTTTTTCAATATAAATCTTACAATAAATTTTTGAGTAATCATCTCTATAGCCTATTCTCTCTCCAAGAACTCTGTTTTGATCATTAGTCTGTCATTTTTACAGATAATCAGGAATCTTGTTTAATTCTTCGTTTTTCTTCATCAGATTCCACATCGATTTAGTCATTAAATGCAGTTCTTCCTTCGAAATATCCATCTTTTGATATCACTGCCTTCCTTACTCAGTGGGATTTTATGATCATTGTTATGATCTTCACAACAACCTTCAAACCCAAAACAGCCCAATTATTTGTCTTCACAGTTTATAAACTCTGGCCTGAACAATCTAGCTGAGAATATTGTATAATCACACATATTGGCTCCACGAAAGCTTATTTCTTTTTTTTTAATCTTTTGCTCTTTTTTTAATGTGTTTTTTAAAAAATATATTTTTATTGATTTCAGAGAGGAAGGGAGAAGGAGAGAGAGATAGAAACATCAAGATGAGAGAGAATCATTGATCTGCTGCCTCCTGCAGGCCCCTTATTGGGGACCAAGCCTGCAACCCAGGCATATGCCCTTGACCCGAATCGAACCCGGGACCCTTCAGTCCACAGGCTGACGCTCTGTCCACCTAGCCAAACTGGTCAGGGCTTTTTATGTGTTTTGATTGATTTTAGAGAGAGAGGAAGGAAGGAGAGAGAGAAACATCTATTGGCTGAGAGAAACATATCAGGCATACTAAAGCTTATTTCTATTCTCATACTGCTCATTCTACTTGATACGCTTTTTATTCTTCGCTTTCTTTTCTTTTTTTAAATATATTTTTATTGATTTCAGAGAGGAAGAGAGAGGGAGAAAGAGATAGAAACGTTAGTGATGAGAGAGAATCATTGATTGACTGCTTCCTGCATGCTCCACATGGGATGGAGTCCACAACCCAGGCATGTTCCCTGACGGGGAAATCAAACTCTGACCTCCTGGTTCATAGGTCAGTGCCGGCTGGGCTATTCTTTGCTTTCTTTCCCCATTCATGTCAGCAGTTTTCCCAACTTTTATCTCAGATTGGCTTCTCCTGGGATTCATTTTGTTCCTGAATTGTATTTCCCCACTATCACTTGAAATGAACTTAGAAATTCAAACCAATGTTAGTGTTACTGGATCTCCTCAAGAAGCAGCACCAAACTGTTTACCATACTGGCTGCACCAATTTACAATCCCACCCTCTCATATTCAGCTGCAGACCTCTTCTATCTGTGAAAAGTAGGATCCCTCAAATATAAACTCAAATTATCTTCACACCAGTTATTTGTAGCTTCGCTTATTCATAGTTTTAGAAATATCACCATTTGTCTTTTTTATTATCCATCCCCTTTAGGACTTTGCTTAATCTGTGATGTCTTGTTTGCATCTCTCTTTCCACTGATTTATCTCATTTGATAAACCTATCTCTATGACTGTTTTTGTAACTGGCAACTTGCACATCTTAATCCCTTCCCTTTTTTCACCCATTTCTCCAACTTTCCTCACATTTAGCAACCATCAGTTTTTTTTCAAGATTTTAAAATTCATTTTTAGAGAGAGAAGGGAGAGGGAGAGAGAAACAGATGTGAGAGTGATACATCAGTAGGCTGCCTCCTGCACACACCCCCTGCCATGGATCGAGCCTATAACCTGGGGCATGTGTCCTAACCAGGAATTGAACCAGCAGCCTTCTGGTGCACAGGACGATGCCCAACCCACTGACCCACACTAGCTAGGGCTAGCAACCATCAATTTGTTCTCTATGTCTATGAGCTTGTTTCTGTTTTGTTTTGCTTGTTTATTTTTTAGATTTCACATGTAAATGAAATTATTTGATACTTGTCTTTCTCTGACTTATTTCACTTAACATAATAACCTCTAGGTCCAACCATGTTGTTGCAAATGGCAGCATTTCATTCTTTTTTATGGTTAAGTAATATTCCATTGTATATATGTGCCACATCTTTATTCATTTCACTGTTTATGGACACTTAGGTTGCTTCCTTATTTTGACTGTTGTAAATAATGCTTCAACAAACAGGGGTATATATAGCTTTTTGAATTAGTGTTTTGGATTTTTTCAGCTAACTCCCTAGAAGTGAAATTGCTGGGTTATGTGATAGTTCTATTTTTTTAAATTTTTTGAGGAACCTTCATACTGTTTTCCATAGTGGCTGCACCAATTTACAATCCCACTAGCAATGCACGAAGGTTCCCTTCCCTCCACATCCTCCCCAACACTTGTTATTTGTGGATTTATTAATGATAGCCATTCTGACATGTGTGAGGTGATAGCTCATTGTGGTTTTAAATTGCATTTTCCTAATGATTAGTGATGTTGAGCATCTTTTATATTGTCCTTTGGAGATATGTCTATTCAGGTCCTCTGTCCATTTATTAATCAGATCTCTGTGTGTGTGTGCGTGTGTGTGTGTGAAGTTGTATTTGTATATTGTACATAATATCCTTATGTATTTTGGATATTAACCCCTTATTGGATGTATCATTGGCAAATATCTTCTTCCATTCGGTAGATTGTCTTTTCATTTTGTTGATGGTTCCCATCACTGCAGAACCTGCTTAGTTTGATGTAGTCCTATTTGTTTATTTTTTCTTTTGTTCTCCTTGCCTGAGGAGACATATCCAAAGCAATATCACTAAGAGCAATGTTGAAGAGTTTACTTTGAGTTTATAGTTATTTGTGGATTTACATTTAAGTCTTTAATCCAGCGGTTCTCAACCTGTGGATCGCGACCCCTTTGGGGGTCGAACGACCCTTTCACAGGGGTCGCCTAAGACTATCGGAAAACACATATATAATTACATATTGTTTTTGTGATTAATCACTATGCTTTAATTATGTTCAATTTGTAACAATGAAATTGGGGTCACCACAACATGAGGAACTGTATTAAAGGGTCATGGCATTAGGAAGGTTGAGAACCACGGCGTAATCCATCTTGTAGGTGGTATATGAAAGTGGTCCAGGTTCATTCTTTTGCACGTATCTATCAAGTTTTCCCTGTACCATTTATTGAAGAGACTGTCTTTCCCCATTGTATATTCTTTCCTCCTTTGTCACAGATTAATTGACCATATAGGCATGGGTTCATTTCTGGGTTCTCTATTCTGTTCCCTTGATTTTTGTGTCTGTTTTTATGTCAGTACCATGTTATTTTGATTATTATATTAGCCTTGTAGTATAGTTTGATATCAGGTAGTGTGATACTTCCAACTTCGGTCTTTTTTTTTTTTTTCAAGATAGCTTTGGATATTTGTGGTCTTTTCTGGTTCCAAATAAGCTTTAAGATTATTTGTTCTAGTTCTGTAAAAAATGCTATTGGTATTTTGATCAGGATTGCATTGAATATATAAATTGTTTTGGGAAGTATGGACATTTTAACAATATGTAATATTCCTATATATGAGCACCATATATCCTTCTATTTATTTGTATTTTCTTCAATTTTCCAAATATAGATCTTTTACCTCCTTGTTTAAATTTACTCCTAGGTATTTTATTCTTTTTCATGCAATTGTAAATTGGTTTATTTTCTTAATTTCTCTTTTAGTAGTTCATTATTGCTGTACAAAAATACACCAATTTTTAAATTTTGTACTATGCTACTTTATTGAATCATTTATTAGTTCTTATAGGTTTTTAGTGGATTCTTTATGGTTTTCTATGTAGTATGTCATCTGCAAATAATGGCATACAAGTGAATTTTACCAAACATTCAAAGAAGATTTAATACCTATTCTCCTCAAACTACTTCACAAAATTGAAGAGAAGGGAACCCTCCCTACCTCATTTTACGAGGCCAGTATTACCCTGATATCAAAATCAGACGAAGACTTTTTCCCCCAGTATATTATTATTGATTTCAGAGAGGAACGGAGAGGGAGAGAGAGATAGAAACATCAATGATGAGAGAGACTGTGGACTGGCTTACAAAATACGTCAGTATCTAACCCTATCAATACATTTCAAAACTCTATTCTGAGCACTCCCCACAGCATGCTCTGTCCTACTATAGCTGACCTCCTTATAAAAATAAAATAAAATAAAATATGAGAATCATTGATTGGCTGCCTCCTGCATGTCCCCAACTGGGGATCGAGCCCGCAACCTGGGCATGTACCCAGACCAGGATTCAAACCGTGACCCCCTGGTTCATAGATCAACGCTCAACCACTAAGCCACTCTGGCTGGGCCAGACAAAGACACTTTTAAAAAAGAAAAGTATAGGCCAATAGCACTCTTGAACATGGCTGCAAAAATCCTCAAAAAAAAAAAAATCTCAAACAATTTAATACAGTTTAATTCTTACTTTCCAATTCAGGTGCATTTTATTTCTTGTCTGATTGCTGTGGCTAGGATCTCCAATGGTATGCTAAATGGACAATCTTGGCTTGTTCCTGATTTTTTTTTTTTTTAAGAATAGTTTAGTGATTTTGAGAGAGAGAGAAACATCACTGTGAGAGCACAGTATCGATAGGCTGTCTCCTGCACACCTCTTACCAAGGATTGAGCCCGCAACTGGGCATGTGCCCTTGACTGAGAATGAAAACGGCAACCTCGTGGTGCACAGGATGATGACCAGTCAACTGAGCCACACCAGCCAGGGCTTGTCTTGTTCCTGATCTTAAAAAAAAGCTTTCCTCTTTACCATTGAGCATGATGTTAGCTATAGGTTGTCAAATATGGCCTTTATACTGTTGAGTGTGTTCCTTCTATCTTCACTTTGCTGAGTTTTTACCATCAATGGATAATGTATTTTGTCAAATGCTTTTTCTGCATCTATTTATATGATCATATGATTTTTATACTTCATTTTTTTTATGTTATATATCACATTGATTTGTAGATATTGAACCAGATTTGCATCCTGGGAATAAATCCCACTTGATCATAGTATATTATTTTTTTAATTATTGCTCCATTTAGTGTGCTAATTTTTTATTGAGTAATTTTTTGTATCTATGTTCTACTGAGATATTGGCCTATAATTTTCTTTTTTTTGTAATATCTCAGTTTGGTTTTGTTATCAGGATAATACTGGCCTGGTATAATGTGTTAGGGAGCCTTCCCTCCTCGTCAATTTTTTGTAATAGTCTGAGAAGAGTAGGTATTGAATCTTTGAATGTTTGGTAAAATTTACTTGGGAAGCCATCTTATCCAGGACTTTGTTGGGAATTTTTTCTTGCTGATTGGATTTCATTAGTAGTTATCAGTCTGTTTAGATTTTCTTTTTCTTCCTGATTCATCCTTGAAAGATTATATGTTTTTTGGTTTTTAATCCTCACCTGAGGATGGATATAAATTGACTTCAGAAAGAGAGGGAAGGAGGAAGGAGGAGGAGGAGGAGAGAGAGAGAATCATCAAGGAGAGAGAGAGAAATATCAATTGGTTGTGTCTTGTACACACTCCAACTAGGAATCAAACCTGTAACCTTTTTGGTGTACAGGATGATGCTCCAACCAATTTAGCCACCCAGCTAAGGTGGAAGATTCTGTTTTTCTAGGAATTTATCTATTTCTTCAGTTTTTCCAGTTTGTTGACATATACTTGTTGGTAGTATTTTCTTAAAATATTTTGTATTTCTGTGGTATCAGTTGGTACTTCTCTTTCTTTCCTGGTTTTATTTGGGTTCTCTCTTTTTTTCTTCATGAGTTTGGTTAAAAGTTTATCAATTTTGTTTATCTCTTCAAAGAACCAGCTCTTGGTTTTATTGATATTTTGTAATTTTTGATTCTGTTATTTCCACTCTAATCTTTATTATTTCTCTCCTTCTATTCAGTTTGGGTTTTGTTTGTCCTTCTTTTTCTAGTTCCTTCAGGTTAAATTGTTTATTTTAGATTTTTCATGTTTCCTGAGGTAGGCCTATATTGCTGTGAGTTTCCCTCTTACAACTATTTTGACTGTGTTCATAGATTTTGGGTCATTATGTATTTGTTTCCATTTGACTCAAAATATCTTTTGATTTCTCCCTTGACCTCGTTGTTAACCCATATATTGTTTGGTAGTGTGTTGTTTAGCCTCCAAGTGTTTATGTTTTTCAGTGTTCTTAGAATTAATTTCTAGTATACCATTGGATTGGAGAAGATAAATGATATGGGTTTGATCCTTTTTAATTGATTGAGAATTGTTTTGTGGCCTAGCATGTGCTCATTCCTGTGCACTTGAAAAGAATGTGTAGCCCGGCTGGGGTTGCTCAGTGGTTGAGCATCGACTGATGAACCAAGAGGTCACCAGTTCAAGTCCTGGTCAGGGCACATGCCTGGGTTGTGGGGTTGATCCCCAGTAGAGGTTGTCTAGGAGGCAGTTGATCAGTGTTTCTCTTTCATCGATGTTTCTATTTCTCTATTCCTGTTCCTTCCTTTCTAAAATCGATTAAAACATATTTTAAAAAGAAAAGAATATTCTGCTGATTTGGAGTGAGATGCTCTAATCTACACTAATAAAAGACAAACATGCTAATTGATCGTACTTTCGCTACACCTTAAGCCACGCTTACCAGCCAATCAGAGCAACTATATGCAAATTAACTCAACCAAAATGGCAGCCAGCAGCCACGGAGCTGGAGCGAGCAGGAGGCTTGGTTGCCCCAATGATAGAGGAAGCCAAGCTTCCCAGTTGCGGCTGGCTCTGAGATCCACTCAAAGCAACAAAGTTTCAATTATAGAAGATAAATAAACCCCAGATACCTGCTTTCAGCCGGCCGTGGCCATGGAGCTGGAGCCTTGAGTTGCCCCTGGCGATGGAGGAAGCCAAGCCAGTTTCAATTATAGAAGGTAAATAAATCCCAGGGAAAAAAAAGAAAAAAAGAGACTGGGAGCTTCCGTCGCTGGGGAGGCTTGGTCAGCCTGAAAATGGCCCTCAGCCCCTCACCCAGGCTGGCCAGGCACCCCAGTGGGGACACCCACCCAAAGGGGGTGTGGCCAGCCTGAAAACAACCATCAGCCCCTCACCCAGGCTGGCCAAACCTCCATGGGGTGGGGGTCCCCATTGGGGGGACTTGACCAGCCTGCAAACAGCCAGCAGCCCCTCACCCAGGCTGGCCAAACCTCCATGGGGTGCGGGTCCCCACTGGGAGGGGCTTGACCATCCTGCAAACAGCTCTCAGCCCCTTACCCAGGCTGGCGAGGCACCCCAGTGGGGACCCCCCCACCCTGAAGGGCAAACCAGCCGGCCCCCACCCGTGTACCAGGCTTCTATCCTATATAGTAAAAGGGTAATATGCAAACTGACCCTAACAGCAGAACAACTGTGGATGATTGGTCACTATGACACACACTGACCACCAGGGGGCAGATGCTCAATGCAGGAGCTGCCCCCTGGTGGTCAGTGCGCTCCCTCAGGGGGAGCTCTGCTCAGCCACAAGCCAGGCTGATGGCTGCCAGTACAGCGGTGGTGGTGGGAACCCCTCCCGCCTCAGCAGCACTAAGGATGTCCGACTGCAGTTAGGCCTGCTCCCCGCTGGCAAGTGGACATCCCCCGAGGGCTGCCGGGCTGCCAGAGGGATGTCTGATTGCCAGCTTAGGCCCAATCCCCTGGGGAGCAGGCCTAAGCCAGCAGGTGGCCATCCCCCGAGGGGTCCCAGACTGCGAGAGGGCACAGGCCAGGCTGAGGGACCCCCTCCTCCCCCAGTGCACAAGTTTTTGTGCACCGGGCCTCTAGTATTATTATAATTTACTAGAGGCCCGGTGCACGAAATTCGTGCATGGGGGATGGGGGTGGGGCCTCAGCCCGGCCTGCACCCTCTCACAATCCAGAACCCCTTGGGGGATGTCTGACTGCTGGTTTAGGCCCAATCCCTATCCCGCAATCTGGGACTGCTGGTTCCTAACCGCTCATCTGCCTGCCTGCCTGATCGCTCCTAACCACTCTGCCTGCCTGCCTGCCTGATCGCCCCTAACTGCCTCTCCCTCAGCCCCCACCGCCAGGGCTTCATCCGGAAGGATGTCAGAATGATGTCCAGAAGGTCGTTCAGCTGTTTGGTCTAATTAGCATATTGTGCTTTTATTATTATAGATATTCCTCTGGTCTAATATGTCATTTAAGTCTACTGTTTTCTTACTGATTTTCTAACTCTGACTTTGATATGTTGATCTCTTCCTTATATCTGTCAATATTTGCTTTATATGTTTAGATGCTTCTATATTGTGTGCATAGATGTTTGCAAACATTATATGCTCTTTTTGGATTGATCCCTTTATCATTATAAAATACCCTTCTTTATTGATTATGTCCCTTGTTTTAAATTCTGTTTTGTCTAATATAAGTATTGCTGTCTCAGCTTTTTTTTTTTTTCATTGCAGTTTGCATGACGTGTTTTTTCAACCTTTTACTTTCAGTCTGTGTGTAATTTCTTCTTCTTCTTTTTTTTAAATCCTTACCTGAGGATATTTTTCCATCGATTTTTGAGGAGAGTAGAAGAGAGAAGGAAAGACAGAGAGAAATATCGATGTGAGAGAAACACATCGATTGGTTGCCTCCTGCATAAGCCCCAACCAGGGTCCGGGCCAGGGAGGAGCCTGCAACCAAGTACGTGCCCTTGACCAGAATGGAAGCCAGGACCCTTTGATCCGCAGGCCAACACTCTATCCACTGAGCCAAACCAGCTAGGCTTTTTGTAATATTTTAATCTGAAGTGAGTCTCTTATAGGCAGCATATGTATGGGTCTTGTTTGTTAATCCATTCAGTCAGCCTATGTCTTTTTTTTTAAAAAAAAAAATGTTTTTATTTGTTTTTTTTAGAGAGTGAGGGAGAGGGATAGAGAGATAGAAACATTGATGAGAGAGGAACATCATTGATTGGCTGCCTCCTCTACAGCCCACACCAGAAATTGAGCCTACAACTGAGGTATATGCCCTCGAGCAGGATTGAACCTGGGACCCTTCAGTCTGCAGGCAGACGCTTGATCCACTGAGCCAAATTGGCTAGGGCAGCCTATGTCTTTTGATTCGAGTATTTAAGCCTTTTATATTTTAATTATTTTTTTTTTATTTTTTTAAAATATATTTTATTGATTTTTTACAGAGAAGAAGGGAGAGAGATAGAGAGTCAGAAACATCGATGAGAGAGAAACATCGATCAGCTGCCTCCTGCACATCCCCTACTGGGGATATGTGCGCAACCCAGGTATATGCCCTTGACCGGAATCGAACCCGGGACCCTTCAGTCCGCAGGCCGACGCTCTATCCACTGAGCCAAACCGGTTTTGGCTATATTTTAATTATTGATAAGCATTTACTTATTCTCATTTTATTGTTTTCTGGTTACTTTTGTAGTTATCTTTTTCTTTGTTATTCTCTTACTCTCTTGTTTGTTGATGCCTTTTTATAGTGCTGTGTTTGGCTTCCTTTCTCTTTATTTCTTGTATCTCTTGTAGATTTTTGGTTTGTGATTACCATATGCTTCATCTATACCAAATTAAATTTATAGCAGCCTATTTTAATTAATGGTCATTTAAGTTCGAACATATTCTGAAATCACTACAATTTTTACTCACATCCCCCATGTTTATAAGTTTTTGACATTATTTTTTAAGTTCTTTTGTGTATATGTGTATTCCTTAATTTATTGTAGTAATTACATATGATTTTCCCCCTTTCAACCTTTGTACTAGTTTCACAATTTTTTTTAAATACATTTTTTATTGATTTCAGAGAGGAAGGGAGAGGGACAGAGAGAGATAGAAACATCAATAATGAGAAAATCATTGGTCAGTTGCCTCCTGCATGCCCCCTACTGGGGATTGAGCCCTTAACCCACGCATGCTCCCTGACCAAAAGTGAATCATGACCTCCTGGTTCATACGTTGACTCTCAACCACTGAGACAAACTGGCCAGGCAGTCTTATATTTTATTGAGTCATTACTTTAAAAAATTTTACATTGATTTTTAGAGAGGAGAGAGAAAGGGAGAGAGAGAAACACTGATGTGAAAACGACACATATACTGGCTACCTCCTGCATGCCCTCCAGTGGGGATCGAGCCTGCAACCCAGGCATATGCCCTGATTGGGAATTGAACCAGCAACCACTGGGTGCCTGGGGTGACGCCCAACCAACTGAGCCACACAGGCCAGGGCATGTTATTCATATTTTTGATATTTTCTTTTCTACTGCAAGAAGTCCTTTAATATTTCCTATATAATATTGATTTGGTGGAGATAAACTCCTTTAGCTTTTTCTTGTCTGGGAGACTCCTGTCACTCCTTCAATTCTAAATGATAACTTTGCTAGGGAGAGTAATCTGTATTGTAGATCTTTGCTTATCACTTTGAATATTTTATGCCTCTCCCGACTGGCCTGCCAAGTTTCTGTTGAAAATCAATTGATATTCTGATGAGAGTCCCTTTGCACTTACCTTCTTTTCTCTAGCTACTTTTAAGATTCTCTCTGTCTTTAACCTTTGGTTATTAATTATGATGTGTCTTGGTGTGGGCCTCTTTGAGTTCATCTTGCTTGGAACTATGTGCTTGCTGGACTTGTATGTCTGTGTTCTTCACCACATTAAGGAAGTTTTCTGTCCTTTCTTTACATAGGTTCTCAAATCCTTGCTCTCACTTCTCCTTTTAGTATACGTATGTTTCAAATGTTGGTGTGCTTTATGTTGTCCTAGAGGTCCCTTAAACTACCCACATATTTTTTTACTGTATCTATTGGATGTTTTCTGCTACCTTGTCTTCCAATTCACTGCTTTGATCCTCTTTTTCATCTAACCCGTTGATTCCCTCTAATGTATTTTTTATTTCAGTTATAGTATTCATTTCTGACTGATTCTTTCTTATGGTTTCTATCTCCAGTGTGGTTCTCACTGAATTCATCTGTTCTTACCCTAAGTTATTGAGAATCCTTATAAATAGCACTTTGAACTCTATATCTGGTAGTTTGTTCGTCTCCATTTCGGTGAGTTCTTTTTTTGAGTATTGTTCTGTTCTTTCATTTGGGACATGTTTCTTCTCCTTATTTTGGCTGACTCCCTGTGTTTGTTTTGTATTAAGTAGATCTGCTGAGTCTCCCAGTCTTGGCAAGGTGGCCTTATGTCAGCCGTGGGCAAACTACGGCCCGCGGGCCGGATCCGGCCCGTTTGAAATGAATAAAACTAAAAAAAAAAAGACCGTACCCTTTTATGTAATGGCGTTTACTTTGAATTTATATTAGTTCACACAAACACTCCATCGATGCTTTTGTCCCGGCCCTCCGGGCCAGTGTAAGAACCCACTGTGGCCCTCGAGTCAGAAAGTTTGCCCACCCTGCCCTATGTAGTAGGTGTCCTGTGAGGCCCATTGGAGCAGTCTGCTTGTTCACCTGAGCTGGGTACTCCAGATGTGTCCCTAGTTATGTTTGCCCTCCTATTGTAGCTGAGCCTTGACTGCTGTTGGCATGTTAGTGGGTGGGATTGACCCTAAGCCTGACTAGATGGGAGGGCTGGCCATGACTGCTGCAGAACAGCTGTTGTGAGGAGGCTGACCCCACTGAGTGGGAGTTGCTTTAGTGGGACTCTGGTGCCAGCTCAGTCTGCCCTTCCAGTTTTTCATCTTAGGAGCTGGTTGGATGGTGCTCTGGTGTGGTAGGAAGCCAGCCACCAGGTGTGTTGGCTCTTGGGAGGGGCTCCATTGCAGGTCACGTCCAGCTACTGTTTGAACCCAGCTTGGGGCCCCCTGGGAATGATGATGTGTGGTGGGCTTGGAGGCTCCTGAGAGAGGCTGTTCTGTGAATTGAGGTGAGCTGTCACTCACCCCAAGCCCAGGACTCTTTGGTCCCACAATTTGAGCTGAGGCCAGCCACCTCTTGTGCTGGATTTGTGGCTGCTTATTTGAAGCTACATTCCAGGCCAACCTTGGCTGCAGCTTATGCCAGGCTTTGGGCCACCTGATGGGAGTTGCAGTGCAAGTTGAGACTGGTTGCTTTTTGTGCCAGGCTTGGGGCCACTTAGCAAGAGATATGGGTCATGCCAAGGCCTGCCCCTGCTTGTTAGGGGTTTGTGGACCTTTGATAGTTATTACGAAAGTGCAACATGAGCCAAGGCAGGCCACTTGTGTGGAAAAGCCACTGGAAGTGGCTCAGCCCGTTGCTTGGGTGGGATGAGATCTAAGGGAATCACCAGGGCAGGGTAAACGGTGATAATGGAGAGCTCGGATTTGGCACCCACCTGCACCTGCTACCTGGGTGGGAGGCGAGGCTCAACAAAGGAGCAGTAGAACCCACCAGCACGTCCATCTCCAGAGAGAGTAGTTTCAACCCCTGCTCTTTCAGCCCAAGCTAGTCAATTCAGTTTGTATGTTCCTGGCACTATGCGAGTTGCCATTCCTGCGCTGGAGCCCAGAGTTAGTAAGTCTGTGAGTGAGTCTGTCCACAAACCCCTAACAAGCAGGGCAGGCCTTCTTCCTCAAGAGGAACACTTCTGTCTCCTACAGCTGTCCATCTCAATCAGATGCAATCTCTGCTTGTTTTCACAGCCAGATGTTATGGGGACTTCACTTCCAGGCACTGGTGCCCCGGCCTGGGGAAGCCACTGTGGAGCTGGTACCCCTTGCTCCTCCGTCACAGATACCTCTGTGGCCAAGATATTTATCCCAAATTTTGTAATTTGTAAGCGTTTCCCCCTTCCCCTTCCCCTCCCCTCCCCTCCCCTCCCCTCCCCTCCCCTCCCCTCCCCTCCTCTCCCCTCCTCTCCTCTCCTCTCCTCTCCTCTCCTCTCCTCTCCTCTCCTCTCCCCTTCCCCTTCCCCCTCCCCTCCTCTCCCCTTCCCCTTCCCCCTCCCCTCCCCTCCCCTCCCCTTCCCCCTCCCCTCCCCTCCCCTCCCCTCCCCTCCCCTCCCCTCCCCTCCCCTCCTCTCCCCTCCCCTCCCCTCCCCTCCCCTCCCCTCCCCTCCTCTCCTCTCCTCTCCCCTTCCCCTCCTCTCCCCTCCCCTCCCCTCCCCTCCCCTCCTCTCCTCTCCCCTCCCCTCCCCTCCTCTCCTCTCCTCTCCTCTCCTCTCCCCTCCCCTCCTCTCCCCTCCCCTCCTTTCCTCTCCCCTCCCCTCCCCTCCTCTCCTCTCCTCTCCTCTCCTCTCCTCTCCTCTCCTCTCCTCCCTCCCCTCCCCTCCCCTTCCCTCCCTTCCCCTCCCCCCTCCCCCACTCCCCCCCCTCCCCTCCCCTCCTCTCCTCTCCTCTCCTCTCCTCTCCTCTCCTCTCCTCTCCCCTCCTCTCCTCTCCTCTCCTCTCCTCTCCTCTCCTCTCCTCTCCTCTCTCTCATATTCAGGGAAGGTATAAGATCTTATGACTGTCTTTTTCTTGTGTTTTCCCACTTAGCTCATAAAGGACACTGTCTCATTACAGTTGTTTCTGAAACAAACTCATTACAGTTGTTTCTGAAACGCAACTCTGGTTGCATTATGGCCTTGCTTTAGACCTTTTAAGTGACTCCCTGTGGTCTACCACTTTAAGCTGAGACCCTTTGCACTGAGGTTCTTTATCATTTGGCCAGCTTCATGTCTTATCACATATTCCCCTTTCTATTCACATTGAAAAACTTGTAAATTCTTTCATAAAGCTAAGATTTACTGACCACCTACTATAAGCTGGGCACTCTTCAGATATTGGGAACATAGCTTAAAACAGGCATAGCTAATATTCTAATTTCTTGAATACATCATGCACCTTTGTGCATGCACTTTTGCATTTCTCATCTAGTTCCCTCTTTGGAATACTGTTGTTTCCCTTCTTTCCTTGGCAAAATCCTACTTGGCCTGCAAGGTTCAGCTGAAAGGTTACTACCTTTTGTAGAGCCTTCTTCCCTTTCACACCTCCAGTAAAATTAATTGCTATATGTTAGGAACTTATAAAGTACTGTTCTTGTCATTTTTCTAGACCTTATCACATTTTATAGCTTTGTTTCATAACCTTTCTGCTAAATTGTCAACCATTTAAGGACAAGAACTATGTCTTACTATAGTCCCAAGTACATAATGGGTATTTTAGTTCATGGTTAATGAATTGGTTTTTGCTTCAGTGATTTCTCTAATCTTCACAACACTATTAGTGTAGGCCATAGCTTCATGCTATATTATGGTTGCAATCTGTTGACTAGTATTTTCTGTTTCTTCTGTCTATAATCTCACTCAATAAACATTTGGTTTTCTTCTTTGTGTCAGGTACTACATTAGGCACTTAGAAAGTAAACATTAATAAGTAACTGTTCCTCAGCTTAAGGAACGCATAGCCTAGTGAAAGATTGACAAGTAAGTCATCCACTGCAATATAGTACAGTAAGTGCTGTGGCAGACGTTATTATAAGATCTATAGGAAGTACACTTAGGCCAGGTCACAGGAAGCTTTCCAGAAGAGGTGATATCCAACAGGGACTGAATAGGTAAGTATTATAATTCATTATGGCTTTAGTATAGAGAATAGAGTGGGATATGGGAATGGGAAAGAATGAAAGATGAGTGAAAGAGCTTTCAGCCATTATCAGTGGAATTGTTTGAAAAGTTCCAAAAAGAGTGACACAATCAAATATGTAATTTAGAGAGTTCTCTATGCAATGAGGAAAGTGTATTGGCAGGAAGGAAAATGACACATGCACTACCTAACACATTCTGAAAGGCTGTTGCAGTAATCCACACAAGAAATGATGGTGATTACCCCTCGTCAGTGTTTCCCAGTGGTTAGAGCCTTGGCTGGAGCCAAGGGTTCAATTCCGGGTCAAGGGAACATAATTGAGTTGCAGGTTCCATTCCCAGTCCTGGTTGGGGTGCATGGGGCGGGAGGCAGTGGATCGATGTGTCTCACATCAATGTTTCTCTCTGTCTCTTTCTCTCCCCCCTCCCTTCCACTCTCTCTAAAAATCAATGGGAAAAATATTCTCAGGTGAGTATTAACAAAAAAGAAAGGAAGAAATGATGATGCTTGAACTAAAGTAATAACAATGGAAATGAAGAGAAGTAGGTGATTTTTTAAAATTATCAAGGATATGAAATTTACAACTCTGTGGTTTAGTGGTCAGGGAGTTGGGTGGGGACTCGGCAGTGAGGGTTCCACATCTAGAAAAACATGGGTTTCTGACTTGCAGTTGTGTAGATAATAATACTGTTCACCAAGACCCAGGACTATAAGAGGGTTAGGATAGGAGGACTAGGTTTGGTGAAGAAGAAGGTTGAAAGCATTTAAGTGTAAGAAATGTGGTTCTAATAAAGAGTGAGAACTAACTGGAAACAGAGATCTTGAAGTAACTGGCAAAAAGTGAGTAATTGAAGCCGTAGGGATAGATACAGTTACCCATTCATTAACTCAACAGATGTATATTGGCCATCTACCACATCATATGCTAGGCACTAAATAAATGCAATAATGATACAGAGGTATGGTCCCTGATATCATGGAGTTTCTCTTTTAGTGAAGATAGAAACCTTTACTATCCTTGTACAGAGTACTTAGTTACAATTGAGGTAAGTGCTAATGTCACAGAAGGATCTAACTTACCCTACAAACACTGGGCAGGTGTCCATGAGGAACTGATGTTTAAACTTACTGTCAAAGAATGAAAAAATAAGTAGAGAAGAGTCTTGAGGCAGAAGAGAACCTGACTTCTTCAAGGAATACAAAGTGTGAGTGTGATATAGTTAGCAAGAGGGATTGAAATGAGGCTGGAAAGATAGGCTGGACCTAGAAATGTAGCACACCTTACAGGCCAAAAAGAGAATTTTGAATAATAGGGAGCTCTAGCCAGTTTGGTTTAGTGGCTAGAGCATCAGCCTGTGGACTGAAGGGTCCCAGGTTTGATTCCGGTCGAGGGCACATGCCGGGGTTGTGGGCTTGATCCCCAGTAGGGCGTGTGCAGGAGGCAGTCGATCAATAATTCTCTTTCATTGATGTTTCTATCTCTCTCTCCCTCCTTATTCTCTGAAATCAATAAAAATATATTTAAAAAAAGAGGAATAGGGAAACAGTTTTGAGCAGGGGGTGACATGATATGATGGATATATTGAAAATATTACTCTGGCTATTGTGCCATGAATGGACTGAGAGTAGTAAGAGGCTATTACAGTAATCCAGGTCCCCCCCCCCCCCAAAAAAAAAATGTGAGGAGAAAAACAAGGACTGAGGAACACTAAGAGAGAAGTCACAGGAAGAACTACTAAAAAAGATTGAGACAAACTAGTAAGAAAGGTAGGAAGAAAACCAGAAGATTAAATCATGGAAGCCTGTGAGATAATGTCAGCAAAATAGGATAGTGACCAGTGGGCCAAAGATTGTAAAGTACATATTGATGCCCTTAGAGCAGTGTCTGTGGCTTGGGTAGAAGGAACCAAAATAGAATGAATTAAAGAATAAATTGGAGATGAGAAAGTGTAAAATAGTATGGACAACTCTTTAAAGAATTCCAGCTTCAAAGAAAGGGAGGAAGGGCAATGTAAGGTATAAGGGTGTTTATAAATTTAATTTTTTTATTTAAAAAAATCTGAGTAGGTAATACATGCATGTGATTTTAAAAATTGAAAGTTATAAAAGGCCATATACTGAAAGGAAATCTTATACCCCTGTAACATTGGTCTCCAGTCTTCCAACTTTTAGTAATTTATCATGTCTTTTAGGGATCCATTACATATTTAAGCATTTATATCTCAAAGCATGTTTAGTTTAATTTTGCTTTTTAAAAATGAGGGAGGTTTAAATGCTAGTGAGAACCGTAGAAAGGGAGAAGCTGAAGACACAGGAAAGAAGGGATAATTGATGGAGGAAGTACATCTCTTTTGTTGTATCTGCATCCACCCTCTTCTCTAGTTAAATGTCAATGGAAGTGTGGAAATTAAGGGAATTTCTGCCTGGTGGTTTCTATTTTCTCTCTGCATTAGGAACAAAGTTCATGTGCTACTGAAAAAAAACAGAAAGTAGTAGTATGGGACCTCGAGCAAAGTGGAGAAAGTCTGAAATAGCCAACTTAGGGAATGGAAAGAATGCTAACTGGGTGAACAGGGTGGTTACTATTATGAGTTCATATTGGGTCCAGTTGAACTTACAGGATGTAAATTGAGGTAGTCAGTCTCAGTGCTGGGTGATTTTTCCGCACCATTTTCTAGCCATGTCACTCCTTCATACAGAAAAATTTCTGATAAAACTATGGGTACTCTTTATTAACATACTTAGCTCATCAGTGAAGAATCAGAACCCCCATGTACATTGGTGGGGCTTCTCCCTTAATAAGCAAATATTAAGAAAGAGATTGCCTTCTTAAAGTATCCAGGTAATTTTGTGTCTCTAGAACAGGGGTGGGCAAACTTTTTGACTCAAGAGCCACAGTGGGTTCTTAAACTGGACCGGAGGGCCGGAACAAAAGCATGGATGGAGTGTTTGTGTGAAATAATATAAATTCAAAGTAAACATCATTACATAAAAGGGTACGGTCTTTTTTTGTTTGTTTGTTTTATTCATTTCAAACGGGCCGGATCCGGCCCATGGGCCGTAGTTTGCCCATGGCTGCTCTAGAACCACCACTGTACTACTACATGGTGCATACTAACAGAATATTCCACATCTAACAATAGAATATTTCTAAAAGGCTGATTGCACTTAGAATGGTTTGTTAAGAACTGGAATAACATAGAAATCATTGGACTGAAATTCAAATTTTAGAGATCAGGAAACTAGAGCTCTAAGAAAGGACTTTCCAAAAACATTTTGTTCATTTTTGTTAGTCTTCGGCCTCTAACCAGCTCTCACATTCCTGCTCTCTGTCGGTTGCTGTCATGAAAATCCAGTGACTTTCTATTGACCATTTTACCATATTTTTCCGTGTATAAAACACCACCATATATAAGACACTCCGCACTTTTCCAACCCCAAATTAAGAAATCAATATTTGAAACATTTTGCTGGTTTTCCTCTTAGGGCCTTCTTCTTTTTTGGCATCTTAAGTAGTAGTTCTTCCTGTTTTCTCCACTGTCTGATCATACATTCAGTGGGAGGAGGTTCAAATTGTCTCTCTGCAATTCTTTTTCCATGCTCTTTTGCATAGCTGATTACATTCATTTGGAATTTTGCAGAGTAAGACAATCGCTTACCCGTATTTATCTTTTTATTTTTGGACATCTTTATGGGCTCAGAATGCTCCAGTCCCTGTTGCATCTGCCCACTCGCCACCTCCAATTATAGCATCAGCTGATGTCAGTAACAATAAGGCTTGTGATTGGAGGAAGCCTGTTTGACAAGGTATGGGCAGCTACACACCCGCATGGCTCCTTCCTCACATGGCTCCCTCCTCGGCTGACTTCTGTGTATAAGATGCCCCTCGATTTTCAGTCTAACAATTTTAGAAAAAAAATGGCATCTTGCCCTAGTCAGTTTGGCTCAGTGGATAGAGCTTCGGCTTGCGGACAGAAGGGTCCCAGGTTCAATTCTGGTCAAGGGCATGTACCTCAGTTGCAGGCTCGATTCCCAGTAGGGGTCATGCAGAAGGCAGCTGATTGATGATGTTCCTCTCTCATCAATGTTTTTATCTCTCTATCCCTCTCCCTTCCTCTCTAAAAATCAATAAAAACATATTTTTTTAAAAAAAATGGCATCTTATACATGGAAAAATACAGTAATTGTCAAACTGTGCTCCATGCAACACTGGTGTTTTCATAATCAGATTCAGGCTATTCTGTCACTAGTATTGAATATGGTGATTATCTCAGAACTTGCAGAAAACAATTAGCTAATGGGAAGATAGATAATTTTTTTTTCTCTCCTCACACATATTTTTCACACATATTTTTAAAATATATTTTTTATTGATTTCAGAAAGGAAAGGAGAGAGAGACAGAATCATCAATCGGCTGCCTCCTGCATGCCCCCCACTGGGGATTGAGTTGAAACCCTGGCATGTGCTCTTGACTGGAATCGAATCCGGGACCCTTCAGTCCGCAGTCCAATGCTCTATCCACTGAGCCAAACAAGCTAGGGCTCACATACATATTTTTTTAAAGTTTTTGTGCTTGCTACCACTTACTGGCTATAGACAGTGGATTTCAGAACAATATTGAAAAACCATGAATTAACTATCTCCAGGTTAAGTTTAACAGCTTGTATTTTAAGGATTCATATAATTACTATTGTAAATTTTATCTTGCATACATTTTGGTAGTCATTTTTTGTTAGACATTCAGAAATATTTAGTCATAGTCTAAGAGGTAGTAGGCAATTGTGCTTGGTTCTGGGGTTACAAAGAATAAGGTTTCATTTCTTCCTACAAATGGCTTATAGTTTAGATTAGAAATGGAAACACGGGGTTGGCAGTGTTCAGTCCTTCTTGAGCAAGAGAAGTGGGAAAGATTTCATTGAAGAGATGACATTTGAGCTGAGTTTTATAGATGAGTAGGTTTTTCGCCACATAAAAGATGAAACTCAAATAAGCCAGTATTCATTAGGCAAATGGAAGAGGCCATTCTAATTAGAGAATTTTGTGTATAAAAAACAAGGGTATGAAAAGGCCTGTTATAAGTACTTAGCAGCAGTTCAGTGTGGCCAGAGGGTGGTATGTGAATGGGGCTATAATGGAAGATTGAGGCAGAGAGGCATCAGAGACCCAATCAAGAATGGTCTTTGTTTATAATAGAGTATAAAAATTGTTTAGGCAGTGGGGAAACCATTAAAATGTTTAAGTAGGCAAATAACAATGACTGGTAGAGCATATTTTTGTTATTTAAAAAACCTCTATGCTTTAGTAAAGAAAGATGTATTGCAGTGTTGCCAATCGAGTCAGGGAAACCAGTTAGGAGGTTAATGTAATAATCCAAGCAAGAATTGAAAGTCTGAAGTAACCATAGGTAATAGAGATGGACAGGAACAAGTATCTAAAGACATTTGATGGTGGATTGGATTGAGGATCGAGATTGACCTCCTGGTTTGCAACTTGTGTAACTAGGCAGATGGGTAAGATTCCTCTTGATGGGGAAATACAGAACAGAAATAATCTGTTTGGGAAGGACAATGACAAGTTCCATGTGGATAGATTGATTTAAAAACCTGTTGGACATCCAGTAGGCTATAGGAATATTGGGTTGCATATAAAATTTTGGGAAGTATCAGCATATAATTAAAAGCTTTGAACTGGTGATGTTGCCCAGAGAGAGTATTTAGAGCAGGAATTCTTTACTTGAAATCCAAATATCCTAAAATTACCCAAAATGTTACATGTGACTTTTGTTAAGTAAAGGTCCATAGCTTCTTCAAATTGTCAGAAGGGGTAGTGTGAAGAGCGGCTAAGGACAGAGCCCTTGGTATCTGCATTCCTTTCAAGTGATGGGCAGGGTTAATGGTCTCAGCAAAGAAGGCAGAAGAAGAACCAGAGTGTAGAGAGAATCGTGATATCAAAGCCCACGGAGAATTGTCAAGACAGATGAGAACTGAAGAATTGTTGGCTTAGCAATTAGAAGATTGGTAAAATGATTCTTGATAAACAATATGGAATTAAGTGTATATGTATTTAATGAAACTCCCCACAGAAACACCAGGGTTTCTAAGAATTATAAAGAACATTAGCCTATAATAAAAGTTCAAATGCCTTAAGTGTCCAAGGCTATGTTAAATTTTCTATTGCCTTGCCATTACAGTTTTATCTGTCTCTCTAATATCTGAATGTAAAAACCAGCCAAATTCATCTCTTCATGTTTTCAGGATACTTCATGCAAATCTTAATTTTAGGCTTCTGCTTATGTTTTTCAGCCTGCCTGCCCTGTTCCCTACACAACAAATCCTATTAGTCTTTCACAGTGAAGTTTGTTCTACTTCCTCTGTGCCCTTTTCTGATTGACCTATATTAATTTCCCTCTTTCTGTTCTAGTGGTATATATTGTCTTTTTTATTTTGTGGTTAAAATTGTACTGTTTTGCATTATTATTACTTATTTTACATATTATTGCCTTCTTTTACCAATGATATTTTACTCCTGAAGTTAGTATTACCTTACATTTCATCACACCCTCTAGTGACCAAGTTTTCACATACTAATTATTATAGATACTAAAATATTTGAATGAATTTTTTAAAAATACATTTTTATTGATTTCAGAGAGGAAGGGAGAGAGAGAGAGATAGAAAGAAACATCAATGATGAGAGAGAATCATTGATCAGCTGCATCCGGAACACCCCTCACCAGGAATCGTGCCACAACAGAGGCATATGCTCTGATCGGGAATTGAACTGTGACCTCCTGGTTCATAGGTCAATGCTCAACCAGTGAGCCACACCAGCCGAGCAAATATTTGAATGAATTTAACCTACAACAAACATAATTGAGTGGAAATGTCTTTAAGAAAAAATTCATATGATGCAATTCAAATTATACAGGAGTAATTTATAGATCATTATTATGACTGTATTTCATTTCTGTGGTTAATCAAGAGTTGATTGTATATCAGAATGAATAAGATACTGATATATCAGACATAAACTTTTTTGCTTTTATTTGAAATATTAAGGTATTGAATTAATTGAATTTGTTAGGTCAAACTGGTCTTTTTTCTGTTAAAGTTAGTTTTCAAAATGGAAATATATTTTTGGGATTAAAAAAATATGCATATAAAAATCAAAAGTCTACAAAGTAGAAATTGCATACTACTGATATACTATTGTCAAAGACACTAGTATGACAATATTTTATAAGCATCTTTACTATTCATAAATTAAGTAGGTACCAGTGTTACTAAATACAAAGCTTAGGCATTAAAAATGCAAGTTACGCATTGTTTTGGAAGCATACTTCAGTGTTATGGTGTTTTTAATTTTGTTGAATGATAAATTTAGCTTGATCATCTGATTTGAAGCCAGTGTTTCTGTTTCTTTCACTGTTTGCTGGCAACTTTTGGCACAACCCAGGGCTATAGTAGGAAAAGCTGTAATAGGAAAAGAAAACAAGCAAGGTTGTATTGCTTTGTTCTGGAATCAGAAAAGTTAAAACTTTAATAATTAAGGGAAATAGATGTTAGATACTGCCAAGTGGGTCTCATTGTTGCTGAGCATATGCCTGCTAACAATAATCCCAAATTTTAGAAGTTACCTAATTGGAGGGAGAAATCCATGTTACATTTTAGTGAACCAGATTGATAACAAATATATGTCTAGGCCTTTTTTTTTTTTCTTTCTGGAATCACATTATAGATATCTATGGAAGTACAGTTTTGTGCATATCCTCACACCATAATTTAACCATTTTTTTTAAACAGAAAGCATTTTGACCATTTTTTTAAAGAAGCAAAGTTATTTTAATTCACAAGCATTACTGTTTATTGAATAGAAATATAATAAAACATTGAGATGAAAACAGTGGGGAGAAAATAAGTGCACTCACTACCTAGGTGACTTACTCCTTCAAAGCTGCCTCAGTGCTCCTCAGCCCCCGATTCGTGCCTCCTTAATGTCTAATACCACATTTCCTTCGAGGTTATTTGGCATTATTAAATTATGAATCATAAAACAGTTTCATGGGTATCCTTACTTTATAATAAAAACTTTATTAAAAAGTCTCAGGGAAAAATAAATGTAGCCCAATTAAGTTTTTATCAATATCTATGAATTAAAATACTGTAATTAAAAACTATACAATGCAGTTTAATAACTTTTATGTTTTAGAAGGCATTTTACCTGATGTCACATAGATATATGTTGGTTACTCCAGACGACAAAGAAAAAAGTTGAGAGACTTCAGAATTTTTTTATTTATACACACTTGACCATCCAAATTTAAGGGAAGAAAACATAGGTCACTGGGACAGGGAGGCAAGATTCCAGGTACCATGGTGGTCAACAGTAGTCTGAGGGATAAATCAAAATATTTGATCGTTGGTAGTTTGAATGTCTGCTACCTAATCTAGTCATGATTGAATCGAAGGTAAGAATTCTCTGGAATCATACTGTCCAATAGAAATATAATTTGGCCTACATACGTGTAATTTTAAATTTTCTAGTAACCACATTAAACAAAAGGAAACAAGTGAAATTGCCTTCAATAATATATTTAATCCAGTAAATCCAAAATATTTCAATGAGTAATCAATATTTTTAAAAAGTTAAAAAATGTTTTACATTTTTGTGTGCTAAGTCTGAAATTCAGTGTGTATTACACTTAAGCACAACTCAATTTGGACTTAGTCACATTTCAGGTTCTCAGTAGCTGTGTGTGGCTAATGACTATTGGAAAGTGTATCTTTAGAACATCTAGGCTTTATGTGCCCATGACATTGAGGAAAAAAAACTTGCCTCGTATCTAATGTAAAATATTAAGTTACAGATTTTAGAGGATACCTATATATGTGCTGGCCAAGTAAGCCTCTAATCTAGGTTAGTTTGGGGACTAGCCATTTGCATGATAAGGATGAATAGTTTTTGTTTCATTTAATCACCATTTGGTAAAATATTAATGAATTTCTGTACTTTTTCTGTAGGTGCAATTCTTTTGCCTATGGTCAAGCATATTCTGCCACATATAAATTCTATAAAGATTTTATGTAATATACAGAAAAATAGTTTTATTTTTATTATCTGTACATCAATTGCTAGAAATCTGTGATTATATATTCTGAACTTTAAATAAAATAATAATGGATACCTTACTCTTTTTTTAATATATTTTTATTGATTTTAGAGAGGAAGGGAGAGGGAGAGAGATAGAAACATCAATGATGACAGAGAATCATTGATCGGCTGCCTCCTGCACGCCCCCTTCTGGGGATCGAGCCCGCAATCAGTGCATGTGCCCTTGACTGGAATCGAACCTGGGACCCTTCAGTCAGCAGGCCGACGCTCTATCCACTGAGCCAAACCAGCTAGGGCATACCTTACTCTTTCCAATATTAAGTTACTTTAAATAATTGGGACTGACATAATCTGATTTGTGTTTTCTTTTGTATTTTAAGGATATGGAATATTATCTTGTAAAATGGAAAGGATGGCCAGATTCTACAAATACTTGGGAACCTTTGCAAAATCTCAAGTGCCCGTTACTACTTCAGCAATTCTCTAATGACAAGCATAATTATTTATCTCAGGTA
The DNA here is from genome assembly GCF_964212035.1 of Myotis nattereri. Lineage (NCBI taxonomy): Eukaryota > Metazoa > Chordata > Mammalia > Chiroptera > Vespertilionidae > Myotis > Myotis nattereri. The sequence continues at coordinate 127,646,451 of NC_138075.1, read as the reverse complement.
AAGAAAGGCAAAGCAATAACTCTAGACAATAACAAAGCTTTGAAACCTGCCATTGCTGAATACATTGTAAAGAAGGCTAAACAAAGGATAGCTCTGCAAAGATGGCAAGATGAACTCAACAGAAGAAAAAATCATACAGGAATGATTTTTGTTGAAAATACTGTTGACTTAGAGGGCCCACCTTCAGACTTCTACTACATTAATGAATACAAACCTACTCCTGGAATCAGCTTAGTAAATGAAGCTACCTTTGGTTGTTCATGCACAGATTGCTTCTTTGAGAAATGTTGTCCTGCTGAAGCTGGAGTTCTTTTGGCTTATAATAAAAACCAGCAAATTAAAATCCCACCTGGTACCCCTATTTATGAATGCAACTCAAGATGCCAGTGTGGACCCGATTGTCCCAATAGGATTGTACAGAAAGGCACACAGTATTCACTTTGCATCTTTCGAACTAGCAATGGCTGTGGCTGGGGTGTAAAAACCCTTGTGAAGATTAAAAGAATGAGTTTTGTCATGGAATATGTTGGAGAGGTACGTTCAACTTATCACACAGCAAATAATGTGTGTGAACGGTTTAAACTTTTAAAAAGTTTCCTTTTTATCTCAGGAACAAATATTTGATAAATTTTGATATCATTTGCAAATATGCAGAAATTTTACATTTAAAAGAAGGGTCCACAGTTGTTTGGAATTGGATCACTAGCATAGTTATAAATATAAACTTGAATAAACAAAAATATATATGTACATTGACAAATGAAATACAGTCATCTTTCAACAAATACCCATTTATATGTATTTGACATTTGTCAATGTAAGTGACATTTGTAAAGTTTAAAATATGACAACTATTTTTACACTAATTTCTAAGAAGAAAATGAGATCTAAATACATGCTGACTTTGAAACTTTTAAGTTATAATTTACTGCATTCATTTGACCAAATAATAAATTTATTTTATACATATAATGTGTATATATGCAGAAGTATTATTTCCCATGTGCCACTTACTATTCTAAGCACCCTATATAGTAACACATTAATTCTCTCAACTCTGAGGTAGTGGTATCATCTCCATTGTTACAGGCAAGGAAACTGAGGCACAGAGAAATTAAGTACCTTGCTTTAAAATCAGTGCACTTCACCACTGCTACACTTCCTCAAACTGAATGGTGGGTTAAGCTGTGACTAGAAAAATACGAGTATGACTGCATATCTGGGCTGTCAAATCTGATATTTTAAAAGTTGTTTGGAATTGGATCACCTGATTTTGAGATTAAGTTGGATCCCTATATTGATTTTCATATTTTTAGACAATGTCAGATTATTATAAATCACTATTTAGGATACTAAATCTTTTATAATTCAATTATTCTCTTTTTTTGGCTTAATAAGCACAGCAGCTAAATTTGGTTGACACTATATATCACCACAGACTTTTTTTTTTTTTGAGCCTTGGTTTTGAATCCTGACTCTTCTTTACTACTGTGTGACCTTGGGCATGGTACTTAATTTCATTGATTTTGAGAGAGAGTGGGAGGGAGGGAGAGAGACTGAGAGAGAGATACATCGATGTGAGAGATACATCGATTGGTTGCCTCCCTCACACATGCTGACCTGACCGGGGATAGAGCCTGCAACCAAGATACATGCCCTTGGCCAGAATCAAACCCACCACCCTTCATTCCGTGGGCCAACGTTCTAACTAACCATTGAGCAACCAGCTAGGGCAGTGGTCCTCAAACTGCGGCTCGCGAGCCACATGCGGCTCTTTGGCCCCTTGAGTGTGGCTCTTCCACAAAATACCACGTCCGGGCACGCACGTACAGTGCGATTGTAACTTTGTAGCCCATGCGCAGAAGTCGGTATTTTGTGGAAGAGCCACACTCAATGGGGCCAAAGAGCCGCATGTGGCTCATGAGCGACAGTTTGCTGACCACTGAAGGGATGACATATTTTGTTTCTTAAGCTGAGCATGTAGTAAAGCTGTGTTCTTAAGAGCAGAACTGTAAGTGATTGTTTTGAGCTGCCGAATTTCATAAAAACAACCTATTCTTAAAAAATGAAACTTTCTATACAATTGACTGCAAATTTAACATACCTTCTCTCCTATATTTTTAATAAATTTCCCTTTGTAACTGCACACAGATTAGTTATAGGAAAAATATCCCTTTAGAGCACATACACTTGTAAACTTAGTGCTTTGCATTCTGTTATATCCTACAAAGAGCTATAGTTATGTCGGTTTTTGAACATCTCAATAGATTAGAATGAAAGTAGTACATGGTTTCAGCTTCATTGTTAAATGGTCCTAATTCCTATTTAAACAGTCATAATTCTTTGTACCATCATTTCTACTCCCTTTGTTTTCCTGCCTTTTGTCTAGCTCTTCTAGAGTCATTTGTGTGAATGTATATTTTGATGACACTTTATTTTTAAACGTTGTAGACACTACTATGTTAATTAATAGATTTATGGATGAGAGTTTCTTCACTTCAGCAGTATCTATATAATATAGTTTTTTAATTTTTAGGTAATCACAAGTGAAGAAGCTGAAAGACGGGGGCAGTTATATGACAACAAAGGAATCACATATCTCTTTGATCTGGATTATGAATCTGATGAATTCACAGTGGATGCAGCTCGATATGGAAATGTGTCTCATTTTGTGAATCACAGTGTAAGAAATACGGAAAGTATAGACAGAACTAATTAGTACTGTGTTTAATGGTTTTCCATAGTTGAGAGAATAATTAACTTTGAACCACAGACCCTTTTAATATTTCCAAAGTATTTTAGTACAAGGGCTTCTTCTATTAAGGCATGGGATTATCACTGTATTAGAAAAATTCATTTGGAAAATTCAGAATGCAAATACCATGCATTTTGCAAGTCTTTACATATGTTACTTTACTCAAACTTTCCAACAACTTTATAAGATAGTTATTATCCTCATAGAGGAGGAAATTAATGAGCAGAGGAGTTAAAAGGTAGGAAGTAGAAAGTGTAAGAAACACATACAATTATATAGAGGTTAATGCTAAATTTTTGGATATATTACTAAAGATAGTTGTATTCTCTTAAAATGTAAACATTAACATTTTTATAAGATTTACAAATTTGTAGAGTGTTGAAATAGTATTTAGGGCTAGTTTTCTAAATTATAAGTTAGTATTTTTTTTTAAGGAGAGAACGATGATTTTTATTTTTTAAAATATATTTTATTGATTTTTTAAAAAATATATTTTATTGATTTTTTTTACAGAGAGGAAGGGAGAGGGATAGAGAGTTAGAAACATCGATGAGAGAGAAACATCCATCAGCTGCCTCCTGCACACCCCCTACTGGGGATGTGCCTGCAACCAAGGTACATGACCTTGACTGGAATCGAACCTGGGACCCTTGAGTCCGCAGGCTGACGCTCTATCCACTGAGCAAAACCGGTTAGGGCTAAGTTAGTATTCTTAAGTATTAGTCTTGTGAGATTGTCTTATCCATTTTATAGATTGCAAGGAAATGTATCTCAGAGAGTAAGTTATATAGCTGACCATATAAGGAAGTAGACCGTGTTAAACTTTTGATGGATTTTACACCAAGAAGCTAATTTATGACTAATAATGAAATGCCAGAGACCTTCTGACTCCCTTCTTTTCTGACTTAAATTTTTACTTTAATTTTGTTCTTAATAATAAATTTGAGATACTCCATATCTCGAATATTACATATTCCAGAATTTAGTGTAGAGTTCTCAATATAATCAAACAATTCCAAGCAAGAGTTTAAGTAATGAAACCCCATGCAATATGAAATTTGAGTTCTACAGTACTGACTTGATTTAGTAAATGCAGTTGTTCCAATTCTTTAAATATGCCTTACTGAGTGAGATATTAACAGGTGAACTGATAATGTTATCTGGGATTTGCAGTAACATTTTCCAGAAAAATTAAAAAGTCAGGAATAGATGAAACAAGATTGCAAAAATGTTGATAATTTTTGAAGCTGCATAGTGTATTCATGTGGACTTATATTATTTTCTCTAGTTTAATGTATGTCTGAAATTTTCTATAAGTTTGAAAACAGTATTTTTACATATTCCTATCTCAGAGACCTCTAAATAATCAATTTCCAGGACATCTTAAAAAAGCAAATACTCTGGGCAACAAAAAATTTTATATGGATGTAGAAGAGTTCATTCACGTAATTTTTACTTAAATGGGTTCTAACATTCTTTTTTAGTGTGACCCAAATCTTCAGGTGTTCAATGTTTTCATTGATAACCTCGATACTCGTCTTCCCCGAATAGCATTATTTTCCACGAGAACCATAAATGCTGGAGAAGAGCTCACTTTTGATTATCAAATGAAAGGTATGATTTTCAAGTACAGTTTTGTTGGTGTTCAGTTGTTTTAGTATGAAGAATCTGTTCAAGAATAGGAAAAGACTAGATCATCTGAACCAATATTAAAGATGAAAACATTGAGGCTGTAAGTTTGTCTTTTTACTCAAGGTCTCAAAGCTAACCTGCCAGCTAACACTGGAATCCAGGTCTGCCTGACCATGAGCTGAGTAATGTTATATCTTCTACATCACATTGCCAACTGCTTTTTTCAGAATTTCCATTATGGAAGCCTACTTATTTTAACATCCTTTCTCAGTACTACTCGTATTTAAAAAATTGTAAGCCTACATTTCTGAATCTTTACTAAGAGATGAATTTTTTTTCTTTTTCTTTTGTTTTTTGAGATGGATATTCTTAGTAAAGAAAATTGAAAGATTTGAAAATTGATTTAAATCACACATGAACTTATTCCATTCCTACTGGAATTTGGCTTTTTAAAAGAACATTTAGTTCTATTTACTTTATTGTGATACTATAAGTGATTTCTTTCCATTGTTTTTCTAAGCATGATGGCTTTTACATATTGTTACTACTTGATTTTATTTATGGCTCTTAAATAATGTATGAAAATGAATAATTGTGTATTGGATTTTCCCAGAAAGTTTCATCATTTCAGAAATCAATTCTCATAAATATGAACTAATAACATAAACTTTACCTCTTATTAGCCTATACCATCCTTTCAAGACAATTCATAATGATTTTTCTCTGAATATTCACATTTATTTAACGCTGAAAATTTGAAACTCATTCTGAATTGTCTTAACTATCTTTCTCCTGTATTTCTTTCTCTACATATTCAGGTTCTGGAGATATATCTTCAGACTCTATTGACTACGGCCCAGCCAAAAAGAGAGTCAGAACTGTGTGCAAATGTGGAGCTGTGACTTGCAGAGGTTACCTCAACTGAATTTTCAGGAAATAGAGCTGAGGATAAATGTAGTTTTGTTTTTTTCTAATGTTAACATTTTTAAAAATAAATATTTGGGACTCTTTTCATATTATGAAGATTATATTCTATGTTAATTTACAATTCCTGTTTCAAACTATTGGCCAAAATGCATCATTGATGCTTCTGAAGAGAGGAACACAAGGCCACATAGACCAATTTGAAATATACCTAATTAGTGGTTAGATACCAAACAAGAAAGGAAAACTACTACAGGTCAGCATATACATACTTAAGAAGTCTGTGTGAACAGAGAAATGCCTTCTTCGGTGTTTAAGTGTTAAACTGATAATGTCACGATCGCTAAGATCAAACATTCAATTTGCCATATACCTTGAATTTAGAGAACTAGTAAAGTTCTATTTTTGTTATTATGTTGTCATTCTTGTTTACCTATTTATTACTATAAATATTGTACTTGTATTGGAGACAAATAGGTGATACTGAATTATACCCTGTTTTCTACTTCTTTCATTAAAACATTGATATCTTAATGATACTGAAATTTAAGGTCTAAAATTAAATGTGAAAAAAGTTAATTACAGCTTTATTTCATATTTTGAAGCAATTTAGACCATTATTTGAAGGGTATATGTTTGAACCACAATCCTATAAAATAAAAATCTCCCAAAAGCTCTAAAATTCTAGAATAGTTGACCATTAATGCCTCTTGGAAATGACACAGCACTGGGACCAGGAGGTTTTTGTTGGAGTATCAGACACGGGAAATGGGGTGCTTTCAGGGTCCTTTTCAAAGACATGAATTGGAGATTCATGTGAGTACTTCTGGTCCAAACAGTAAAACAAGATACTCCTGAGAGCAGCTGTACTTAATATAACATCAACATACACTTTCTAAGTATCAGGCTGTTTTGAACATTTCCTTTCTACCAAATTTAACTATTTTTATATTTCCTGCAAGCTCTTCTTTAAAAGTAATCTATATTTTGAACTGATACCTATTTTATATGTGAGTTTTTAAAATGTGACAAAGCTAAACTTGGCTTGGCCAAAGTGTGTGCCTGAATTATGAGACCATTTATTACTTGAACTGTGAAGACTGAAATGGAATATATTCATTGTTGGTTTTGTTTATTTTCCTGAATAGTAAAACCTCAAAACTATGTTTTCATCTCTTTCTGATTCTGGGTTTTCTAATCTGGGTTTTCTTTGTGATTCTGGGTTTTCTAATCATGGTGTTCAACATAAAAGTAAAGGCAGCAAGTAAGTCTAGCTCTCGGTATTTCTAAGCTCATTGCCCTAGGCTTTAATGGCCTAAAATAAGCTTTAGTAAAATTGAACTGACTTCAAGAATGCAGCATTTCAAATATTTTCTTTTTTAAAAAAATATTTGTATTTAAAATATCTTCTTAATCCCTAACCTCTTTTTTGGGAAAAGCTACTTTTCATTATTATATTGTTATTATGACTTTGCTCTTTCATAATACAGGGTAAATTGTTTACATGTTTAGAACCTCAGAGTATATTTGCTAACCAAAATTTGCAGAAGGTGTGAAAAAAAAATACTGACATGGTATCAGTGTTGAGAGAGCATCATTGATTTTACAGGTTGTTCCCCTTGGCCAAGCATTCTTTGAATTATAATTGGTAAGTTTAAAGATGTGATTTTCATTTTTTAAAAGTCTGTTTCATTGCCTACTTAATCTTGTCTTTTTGTGTTAAAAATATAAAACAGGAGGGCAAAAGGAAAATGGCTATTTTCAGTCAACTGTATTGTTATTAATAGAAATTTAATGGGCCTTTGAGATTTTAATTACCTGTGTTACCCTTACGTTATTAAAAAGCTGAACTTTAGTAGAAAAATCAACATTTAGCTTCTTTACATTAGTTTCCTAAGTTGTCATAATTTTTTCTCTCAATATAAAGCAAATATTCAGTGGTAGTATTTAGATCAAGTTTAAACTGTCAGTTAATCCACTGTAGAAGTACTATTAATACCATTGTTTTCGGTTTCTGCATATGAAGATTGTGATACACAATTGGTAATCTCAGGATTTTTCCATATATGCAAAATCTATACAGCACTTATTTTTCTTATATTTCAATAGTTTTTCTTTAGCAAATAAATGTAGACATTTGATTTTCTATTTATCATGGGTTAGCTTTGTTTCTGAATATTTTACCGTCTTTCCCAGGCTACAAAAAGGATAGAAAAATACTGATGTATTCCTGACTACCTGCTGTTGAGGTTAACCAAAGGTTTATATACCATTCCTTTCAATGTTAGATTTCTTTTTAAAAAGTTTATCGTTGTCATGGTTCGTGCATTTGGATATTAAAGTATAATTTTACACTTAGCATAATGTGAATGGATATTTCTCAAAATTGTTTGAGCATTATTATCACCAGGTATTTAAACTAGTTTCATTAAATACTGCCTAAAACTGCAAAGGAATTTTAGAATTAGAGCTAAGAAATATTCCTTGAGCAAGTCTTAGGCCTTTATACTATGTACTCATAAATCTATGAGTTTGGTGTTGTCACCCCTATAGTACACCAAAGGAAGTAGGTTTAGACTGATTAAGTAATATTAACATCCCCAAGATCACCCAGTAAACTATACCTATATTTAATTAACATCTTCAGGCATACTTTCTTAAAAAAAATCAATTTCTACTATGAGTTTAGACAAACTTCTAAGCCTTGGATTCATCTCTAAGGCAAATGGGGCTCCACTGGATTTCTTCTGTGACGTATCTTGGCATTTTGAAACTTTTTTGCCTTTCTAGTACTTTATAGTTCTTGGAGTAAAAAATCAAGTAGTCACTATAAATAATCCTGTTCACTGTTATTCTCTTTTTGAGGGGCCTTATTGCATAGTGATTAAGAGCATGGACTCTGGGGCCTGAATTGCCTGTATTTGAGTCCTGGCTTCAACCTTTACTAGCTATGTAAACCAGCCTCTCTGTGCCTCAGCCTCCTCATCTGTGAATAGGAATAATGAATGTATTTCCATACTTCAAAGGGTGTTGTGAGGATTAAAGGATTAATACACAGTGTGTGAAAGAATTAAGCATTATCACAGAGTAAGCACCACATGTATTAGCTGTAATTATTCTGTACCTTAAGTACAGTATATAAACCTGTACTGATGTTTAAATTACAGGTTTATACAGTGACCCTTGAGCAACACAGGTTTGAACTTGGGGGTCCCATGTTCAAGGATCAACTGTATAAAGCTGTACTTTAACATCTTTTGTGATCACTACAAGTATTTTGATCAAAACTGTTCTAGTGCTCTTAGTCCTTAAATTCATTTATTCGGCATTTATTATGCCAGACTCACATATAAAACAATAAAAATTTGGCAGTATATACTATTACATGGATGGTGCGATTTTAAAATGCTGACTAAGAATATATTCAGAATAATGTTTACAGGCATGTTTTGAACACCCCCTCCCCTCTTGGATCACAAGCTACACTATTAAGATGAAGTCTTTAAGTGTCAGCATATACAAATGTGTATATTTGATTGCATGATTTATGAGAATGAATTATAACTAATTTTTAGAGCTATAAATAAAATATGAAGCCTCTGGGTTTCAGTAATGGACCTATTATAATTATGACCAGATATTCAACCAATGATTTGCAATCCTCATTGGTTCTTTCCAGAGACTTTATACTCACTTGGAATTTAGGAAACAGTAGTCAGATGGGAGGTGGACAAAATGAAATGACTTACAGTGACTCTAATGCTGCCCCTCATATAAGTCTGTAGAATGTATTTCATCCAAAGCTTAGAGCAGCAGCCAAGCTAGAAAAAATGGGTTCAGTGATCCCTTAAAACCCCTTGTATCTTTCTTACTTCCTTTGCCTCAGGTTTCTTACTGTGCTCAGACCACTCCCCATGGGCATACATATTAATAAAATTTACTGCTGAATAATTTAGAATAGACACTTCTCTAAAATCGTGACCCAACATTTCCTTAAAGACCAATCAGAAATGACCAGGCCCTTAGCCCTATCCCTTAACCACATCAGTTTCTTCCCCTCATCCCTCCTCTTGTGCCAGTTTAACTGAAATGTGAAGTCACTGTGCAGTTTTTTCCCCCATGTAAATGGACGGGCAAATCTGCCCTTCTAACACAGTGATGGTGAACCTTTTGAGCTTAGCGTGTCAGCATTTTGAAAAACCCTAACTTAACTCTGGTGCCGTGTCACATATAGAAATTTTTTGATATTTGCAACCATAGTAAAACAGAGATTTATATTTTTGATATTTATTTTATATATTTAAATGCCATTTAACAAAGAAAAATCAACCAAAAAAATGAGTTCGCATGTCACCTCTGACACGCGTGTCATAGGTTCGCCATCACTGCCCTAACACATACCCTTCTGGAGAAATGAGAGGGCTGGCTTCGTGGGTCCTCTCAGCCTTGCTTCCTCTGAGCACTCAGTTTATTTCCTCTCCCACTGACTCAAGTCTTGTAACCCTAATTAGTCTGGTGGACCCAATACTTACTGTTGATCTGTTTATCTTGCAGCGCGGTGACAATGTGTGTCATTGTTAGTGTAACTGATCTGCAAATTGTTTTAGAGACTCTACTTAAACTAGTTTTAAGTGAAATCTCTGCTTTTGCTGCCCTAATCTACAAAATGTCAGCATACCAAAGTGCTTATTAATGTTAATTAAAATGTTATTAAATACAGATGTAACTGCAAAAGCATATCCTATTGGTGGACTTTAGAAAAGTTGAATGACTCACAGAACACACGTATATACTTTTGGTATTTAATTGTTTTAAGTGGTGTCACATCTTTTGAGGTAAGATCAGGGCTGAATTTTCCTATAACCATCAGTTTATAATAATAGCTAAGTTTATTCTTTCAATTTTAAGTATTCCTATGACCCAGGATATGATCTATCTTGGTGAGTGTCCCATATATTCTTGAAAAGCATGTATTCTATTGTTGGATTGAGTATCAATTGAATCCACTTGATGGATAGGTGCTATTCATGTCTTCTCTATCCTTGCTGATTTTCTGTAAGCTAATTGTTACTGTGAAAGGAATGCTTAAGTCCCAGCTATAATTGTGCATTGGTTTGTCTCTCCTTTCAGTTGCTTCTCCTTTGTACAGGCATACCTCATATTATTGCACTTAAATAGTGCATGCTCATTAACGTCAAGGCAAGACCCTCCACCAGTAAAAGGGTTACAACTTGAAGGCTCGGACAATAGTTAGCATTTTTTTTTTTTTTTTTAGCAATAAAGTATTTTTAAAGTAAGGTATGCTGGTTTTTGTTTTTTTAGACATAATGCTATTACATAATAGGTCACGGTTTAATGAAAACATAACTTTTATGTACATTAGGAAACCAGAAATATCATGTGACTTGCTTTGTTGCAGTGGTCTGGAACTAACCTGCAATAGCTCCAAGGTATGCCTGCATATTTGTTGTTAAGTACATACACATTTAAAATTGTATCTTGGTGAACTGCACCTTTTATAGTCACTCCACCTGTCTATTGAGTAGTGTTTACATGGTATATCTTTCATCCTTTTACTTTTAACCAACCTATATCATGTGAAGTGAGTTGCTTATAGACAGCATATACTTGGGTTATTTTTTATTTTTTCCTATCTTTTCATTGGTGTGTTTAGACCAGGCGTGGGCAAACTACGGCCCGCGGGCCGGATCCGGCCCGTTTGAAATGAATAAAACTATTCAAAAAAAAGACCGTACCCTTTTATGTAATGATGTTTACTTTGAATTTATATTAGTTCACACAAACACTCCATCCATGCTTTTGTTGCGGCCCTCCGGTCCAGTTTAAGAACCCATTGTGGCCCTCAAGTAAAAAAGTTTGCCCACCCCTGGTTTAGACCATTTTAATTATTTATCTGTTTGGATTTAGTCCTCCCACATCTTATGTTTTTCCCCCCTCTATTTTTTGTTCCTGTTTCTTCTTATTGCCTTCCTTTAGGTTATATGAGCATTTTGACTTATTAAAATTTTGACTATTACTTCTTTGTATATATAGGTTTTTTTCAGTGGTGGCTCTAGAATGAATTCTTAAGTATCTAAGAGTGAGCTTTTTCTTTTTTTAAGAACTATGCTTTCACCTGTTGCCAGCTTCTCATATAAATACTGTAAATGCTCTTGTTTAGGTAGCTCAGCTTCTGGAGTTGCAGGAATTTCAAAATCAGAGGAGCTCTGTGAATCTGCATTGGTGCTAAGAGTTAGCAACTTTCTTTCTTGAGGTATGCTTACAGTGGTTGGTTCTCCAGCACTAGAAACTACATTTACATCTTCAGAGTAAGTATTCTTTGGGCAAAGTACATTTTGTTCCATCTGAGAGCCAGGAAGATTCTCTTTGACTCTTGGTCTGTAGCTACCTTTATTCAAGGAAGTACTATCCCCCCTGTTTCTCTCTTGGGAAGATAACAAAACAGTGTCAGACTGGCTGTCCCAGCCTTGACTTCCTTGTTCTGAGATGTGTGTAGACTGAGAGGAATTCTGAGAAGAGATGTGAGTTGACTCGCCATCAGAGTCACTGAAAAGCTTTGGTGACTGAGAACCCCCTGCCTCTGTGGAGGAAGGGAAGTTTTCCAAACCGCAGTCTGTGTCGTCGTCATTTCTTTTAAAGAATACGTCCCACTGTGGTACTTCCACATCAGTCTTTTGCTGGTGTGGAGGGCTCGGATCTCCTTGACCTGAGGCTGGGATTGGTAATTCTTCTTCACTTTCACTGTTGGATTCTTCACAGTCTATAAAGTTTGCCCAAAGAGAGGTTTTCATGCTCTCTGCTTTGATGCATCCTGTGCTTTGTCTCAGGTTTTCAGGCTGGTTTTGTGATACTACAGTCATTGGAAATACCTCAGGGTGATGAGTTTGCTGGTTTGGAACTTTGTGCCTTAAAGGTACCGGCAGAGGATCATCAAAGAGGTCATTTTCCTCCTCCTCCTCCTCCTCCTCTGGGGGGACAAAACAAAAAGGGTTTAGAAGAAACACAGAATGCCAATTTGTAACATTTAGCTATGTTTTCAATTCATGGAATTGCAAATAATTGGGAGTTTACTCTTCCAAGGGCAATTAAAAGGCCCCTTATTCTTGGGATATTCTGAACAATTTACCACTCTTCAGCTTATAAAGTCAGATAGTGAATTGAGAATATAGACCTGTGTTCCCCAAATTAAGGTCACAATACCTATATTAGTGGCTTTCAAACCTGGTTGATCATCATCTGGAGAACTTTGAAAAACACAGCTTCCTATATCTCATTCCAGACCTATTGAATTCTTTAAGGGAGGACCCAATCATTTGATTTTTGCTTTTTTTTTTTTTTTAAGTTCCACAGCTGATTCTAATCATCAGCCAGGTTAGTGAAACACTCACACTAGAAGAGAGGTTTATAAATACTAGATGCTCAAGTTGGCTGATTTAATATAATGACAACAATTCATTATTTTCTAAAGTTTTCCTGCTATAAACATTTTATTGATACCTACTTTGTGCTTGTTATGAGCTGAATGTGTTCTCCCAAAAGTCATAATTTGAAGCTCTAACCCCCAATGTGATGGTATTAGAGGTAGGATGATAATTAAGTTTAGATGAGCTCCTGAGGATGGACCCAAACGATAGGATTAGTATCCTTGTGAAAGAGTCAGACAGATTTCTCAATGCCCATGTACAAAGGAAAGACCTGTGAGCACACAGTGAGAAGGCATCTGTCTACAGGCCAGGAAGAGGCATCTCACCAAGAACTGAATCTGCCAGAACCTTGATCTTGGACAGAACTCTGAGCAGTAAACATCTTGTTATAGCAACCAGAGCTGCCTAGTTCACAAGGCTGTGATATATACTAGGGCAGTGGTCACCAACCAGAGCTCCGAAAGGTTGGCCACCGCTGTACTAGGGGGAACACACAGATTTGATCAACTTTAACCAAAATACTAAATAAACCACATGTACGGTCATGAGAGTATTTTTTTGTTCTAGTGCTGAATCTGGTGTTAACTTATAACTACCTACTACTTAAAAATATAACTATTTTCCTAGTGATAAAGGATATAGCTAAAAACTACAGTTTGCAAAGCCACTAAAAAGATGGGTCACAGAGATTGTCATCCAGCTCTCATTTTACCAATGAGGAGCTAGGCCCAGAGAAGGTATGTGAATATGCATAGGTTAAGAAACAGGTGAGCCAGTGTGGCTCAGTTGGTTGGGCATCATCCCAATCAACAAAAGGTTGCCAGTTGATTCCCAGTCAAGGCTAATACCCAGGTTGCAGGCTCAATCCCTACTAGGGGGCGTGCAGGAGGCAGTTGATTAATGTTCCTCTCTCTTTCTCTCCCTCTCTCCTTAAAAATCTTTTAAAAATAAAATAGATAGGCAGAGAGCCAGGTATCAAACCCAATTCCTAAAGTCCTGTGTTCTGATTAAAAATTGTTTAAACAAGCAACTATTTATCTTATCCTTCTTTTCTTTTTTTAATTAAATCTTTATTGTTCAGATTACATTTGTTCCTCTTTTTCCCCCCCCATAACTCCCCTCCTCCCAGTTCCCGCCCCACCCTCCGCCCTCACACCCCACCCACAGTCCTCATCCATAGGTGCACGATTTTTGTCCAGTCTCTTCCCGCATCTCCCACACCCCTTTCCCCCCCAAGAATAGTCAGTCCATTCCCTTCCTATGTCCCTGATTCTATTATAATCAACAGTTCATTCTGTTCATCAGATTATTTATTCACTTGATTCTTAGATTCACTTGTTGATAGATGCATATTTGTTGTTCATAATTTGTATCTTTACCTTTTTCTTCCTCTTCTTAAAGGATACCTTTCAGCATTTCATATAATCCTGGTTTGGTGGTGATGAACTCCTTTAGCTTTTCCTTATCTGTGAAGCTCTTTATCTGACCTTCTATTCTGAATGATAGCTTTGCTGGATAAAGTAATCTTGGTTGTAGGTTCTTGGTATTCATCACTTTGAATATTTCTTGCCACTCCCTTCTGGCCTGCATAGTTTCTGTTGAGAAATCAGCTGACAGTCGTATGGGTATTCCCTTGTAGGTAACTGAGTTTCTTTCTCTTGCTGTTTTTAAGATTCTCTCTTTATCTTTTGCTCTTGGCATTTTAATTATGATGTGCCTTGGTGTGGTCCTCTTTGGATTCCTTTTCTTTGGGGTTCTCCGCGTTTTTTGGACCTGTAAGTCCATTTCTTTCACCAGGTGAGGGAAGTTTTCTGTTATTATTTCTTCAAATAGGTTTTCAATATCTTGCTCTCTCTCATCTTCTGGCACCCCTATAATTCTGATGTTGGTACGCTTGAAGCTGTCCCAGAGGCTCCTTACACTATCCTCGCATTTTTGGATTCTTTTTTCATTTTGCTTTTCTGGTTGGGTGTTTTTTGCTTCCTCGCATTTCAAATCATTGACTTGATTCTTGCGCTCCTCTGGTCTGCTGTCGGGAGTCTGTATAATATTCGTTATTTCAGTCCGTGTATGCTTAATTTCTAGTTGGTTCCCCAATATAACATCGAGGGTCTCATTAGTTTTCTTGTAGATCTCATTAAGTTTATCGACGGCTTCTAAACAGTTCTTGAGAGACCTTAAAAGTGTGGTTCTGAACTCTATATCTTCCATTGACAATTTTGTCGTGTTTCTTTGTCTCCGCATTTTGTTATGCTTCCTTGGTGCACCCCCTAGTGGTCTTTGTGCGCAGTCTTATAGTTAAATCTTGATTGTTGTAGCTAATACCAGGGAGGGTTTGACGTCCCGGCCAAGTGGCTGTGAGAATCAGCTGTGTCTGCAGTGAGAGAACTTCTGTCCTCTAGGGAGGTGCTAATCTAGCCTTTGCCTGAGGCTATCCAGCAAATGCCTCTGTGCAGGGCTTGGGCGGGGCGGGTCGAACAGGATCAATAGGGTGGGCCGGAGAGAGCAGTTATGGCGGCTCTCAGTCCTGTCCCCAGGGGCTCTGCCTCTCTGAGTCCCAGCACCCGCTGCAAACCTCGGAGAGAAAGCTGCACTCGCTCTGACCGAAGCCAGACAGTCCTGCATCTCCCGTTTGAGTCTGGGTCCCTAAAGACTCGCCTGTATCTGGAGCTCAGAGTCTGCGACTCCCTCCCGATTGAAAACACCAACCGTGCCCTCCGCCGCCAGCCCGATCCGCACACTCCGCACCTCAGAATTTGACTTCAGCACTGCGCCTCCTCTGAGTGTCCGTATGCGTTTCTCTTTCCTCCTAGTTGTAGGACTTCCACTCAGCCAGCGTTCCTGTGGTTCTGGGTGATGTCCGTTCCGTTTTTTAGTTTCACTTTTGAAGTAGTTGTTCAAGGCAGCAAACTCCTGCATTAACCTATGCCGCCATCTTGGTTCTCCTTTATCCTTCTTTTCTAAAGGACTTAAGGTGACTGAGTTGTCTACCTATGGTATATGGAATCATCAGTCTACAAGGCATGGATTTTAAAATTTTTTAAATTTTAATCTTTATTGTTGAGATTATTACCAATGTCCCTCTTCCCCCCCTCTCCTCCCCACCATAGCTCCCCACTACCCGGTTCCCACACCACACCAGGCCCTTGCCACCCTATTGTCTGTGTCCATAAAACTGCATACATGAATATAAGATCTTTGTCTAATCTCTTCCCACACCCCCCCCACACCCCTTTCCCTCTGAGAATTGTCAGTCTGTTCTGTTTCCATGCCCCTGATTCTATTCCATTCACCAGTTTATTCTGTTAATCAGATTTTTTATTCATTTGATATTTAGATTCACTTGTTGATATGTATTTGTTGTCACTTTGTTGTTTATAATTTTTTATCTTTACTTTTTCTTCTTCCTCTTCTTTGAGAACACCCTTCATATAATTTCATATAATACTGGCTTGGTGGTGATGAACTCCTTTAGCTTTTTCTTGTCTGTGAAGCTCTTTATCTGACCTTCAATTCTAAATGATAGCTTTACTGGGTAGAGTATTCTTGGTTGTAGGTTCTTGCTATTCATCACTTTGAATATTCCTTGCCACTCCTTTCTGGTCTGCAAAGTTTCTGTTGAGAAATAAGCTGACAGTTGTATGGGTATTCCCATGTAGGTAAGTAACTATTTTTGTCTTGTTGCTTTTAAGATTCTCTCTTTGTCTTTTGCCCTTGGCATTTTAATTATGATGTGTCTTGGTGTGGTCCTCTTTGGATTCCTCTTGTATGGGGTTCTCTGTGCTTCCTGCATTTGTAAGTCTATTTCTTTCACCAGGTAGGGGAAGTTTTCTGTCATTAATTCTTCAAATAAGTTTTCAATATCTTGCTCTCTCTCTTCTTCTGGCACCCTCATAATTTGAATGTTGGTACGCTTGAAGTTGTCCCAGGGGCTCCTTACACTATCTTCATATTTTTCGATTCTTTTTTCTTGTTGGGTGTTTTTTGTTTCCTCGTATTTCAAATCATTGACTTGATTCTTGGGATCCTCTAGTCTACTGTTGAATCCCTGTATGTTATTCTTTATTTCATTCAGTGTATGCTTAATTTCTGATTGGTCCTTTATCATTTTTTTTGGCATTCTCACTAAGATCCTTGAAGGTCTCACTAAGTTCCTCAGAGGTTTCTAGAAGATTCTTGAGTAACCTTATAACGGTGGTTTTGAACTCTATATCCAGTAGTTTGCTTTCTTCCATTTCTTTCATTTGTGACATGTTTCTCTGTCTCTGAATTTTGGCTGCTTCCCTGTGCTTGTTTCTATCTATTGTGTAGCTGCTAAGTCTCCTTCAGTTGATAGAGTGGCCTTGTGAAGTAGGTGTCCTATAGGTCCCAGTGGCTCAGCTTCCCCAATCACCTGAGGTGGACACTCTTGGTGCACCCCTTTGTGGGCTGTGTGCACAGTGTTGTTGTAGTTGAGACTTGATTGTTGTTGGTGTCAGTGGGAGGAACTGACCTCTAGGCCAACTGGCTGTGGGGACCAGCTGCAACTACAGTGGGAGAGCTGCTGTGCAGGAGACAGCCTTATGGAGCAAGACTTGCTTCAGTGGGGCATTGGTGCTCACTGATTCTGCCCCTTGAGTGTGTCGCTTATAGATGTGAAGAGTTGTAATCTGGTGTGGTCTCACACTGACCACCGGGTACATTGGCTCTTGGGTCTCCAGGGAGGTGCAAAGTCAGCATTGCCTGGGGCCACCCAGCAGGAGCTACAGAGAGATCTGCAGATTCCTCCTCTTTGTATCGGGTTTGGAAGTGCCCAGATGAGGCCCAGCTGTGAAGCAGGGCAGGCTGGTGCTGGTGCTGGTGCTGGTCTTGGGCCTTTTATTGATAGCTTTGGGGCTCCCTGACCCAGCTGCAGCTTGACAGATTTTAGGCTGAGAAAGGAAAGGCCATTCATATGCAAAAGCTGCTATGCACAGCTTGGGTGGGGTTGTAAATTGCGTGGTGCGGGGTCTCAGTGAATCTCCAGGGTGGAGCGAACAGAAATGTCTGCCAGTCAGCCCTGCACAGGGGAAGTCCCAGCATGGGAACAATGACGGCTGCGAGCACCTCCGTCTGGAAGAAAGCCACCCCCATGTTCCTGCCCCGATGCCAGACAGTCTAGTTTCTCCCTGTATCTGTCTGGGTCCCCAAGAGCCTCACCTGGCACTGGAGCTCAGAGCAAGCGGGAGCTGTAAATTCAGTTTGTGGTGCCAGCCTTTTAAGAGGAGCAGCTGGGTCTCTAGCAGCCTGTGTGTCACTCAGACCCAATCCACACTGGTTTTTACAGCCCATAGTTCTTACTGCCCTTAGGGACTTCTTTCCTGAGCTCTGGAACCCTGGGCTGGGGGGCTGGTGTTGGGCTGGGATCCCTTGTTCCTCCAGGCAGCCTCCACAGAGGCGATCTCCCTCCCAATTAAAAAAGTGGCACACCTGGGAGCTGGATCAGCCTGTTCCGCGTCTCCACACCTACCAATCTCAATGTGCTTTCTTCTTTACCTCTCTAGTTGTAGTACTTCCACTCAGCCAGCTTTCCCATGGTTCTGGATGATAGTTGTTCTGTATTTTAGTTGTAATTTTGATATGGTTGTGGGAGGCAGCAAGTACAGACATTACCTATGCCGCCAGCTTGGTTCCTCCTTTAATTTTTTGAAAATATTTTTATTGACTTCAGAGAGGGAGAGGGAGATAGAAACATTGATGATGAGAGAGAATCATTGATCTGCTACCTTCTGCACATCCCCTACTGGGAACTGAGCCTGAAACCCAGGCATGTGCCCTGACCTGGAATCAAACTGTAACCTTCTGGTTCATAAGTTGAAGCTCAACCATTGAGCCACACTGGCTGGGCAGCACGGTTTTATTTTAAGCCATGGATTACACGTTTTAGCTTTCTTCCACTACTATGCCAAATCTATCTTTTTGTATCATCGCTAAGTTGTAGTTTCATGGTCTTCAGGATCTCTTTCTATACCAGCATCATGATATGTTTCAACTCTAAAATACTTTAATCTGTGAAAACATTTTCACATTAACTCACCTGTATACATCTGTATTCATTCTGTTAATATAAATTTAAATTTCTCTATATAAAACTGGAAAGACATAACACTGCAAAAATATCACGATAAATATGAAAGTGTTGAAATCCTTAATAGTGTTTACAAATTGATACACCTCAACCCAAATTTAAAAAAGAACAAATGTCAAGTAATTCATAGATTTCATCCACCAGCATGCACTAACGTGTATGTCAATTGGTATAATCGTACTGGAAAACAATTGGCAATATGTATTAAGCACTTAAATTTCTAAAATGTCACCCAATATAATGAGAAAATTGAAATAGACAACATATAGTATTGTTCTATTATCTGTAAAACTGAGAAGTTAGAAATAACTGAAATGTATAATGACAAAGTATACAGCCATTAAACTGGCATTTTTGAATAACAAAAACTTATTTGTGTGTGTGTTTTAGAGGCCTGGTGCATGAAATCGTGCACAGGTGGGGTTCCTTGGCCTGGCTGGCAATTGAAGCCTATTGGGGGGGCTAGCTAGCTGCGGGGAAGGACCCCGGGGGGTTGGCCGACCAGCTGGGGGGAGGGGCTGCAGCAGTGCACTGACCACCAGGGGGCAGCTCCTGCGTTGAGTGTCTGCCCCCTGGTGGTCAGTACACATCATAGTGACTGGTCGACTGGTCATTCAATTGTAACAGTCGCTTAGGCTTTTATATATGTAGGTATGTATGTGTGCAATCATGTATATACAGTGATCCAAGGTGCTTTTCAGCCTGTATACAACTATACAATCTTATATTTGTTAGATCTCTTAAATACTCTCATACTACTTAGTACACAGCTCTTGCCATAAACCCCAAAGTGTCCTTCTTGTCCAGTCCAACAACTAAGAGTCTTACACAACTGGAGAACTTTAGGACACTACTCTTATACTACGATTACTACTATCTGTTCTCACTGGTGCTTACAAAATGTTGCTTTTTAAGCATGTTCAATATCCACCCCTTAGATGGATATTTATATAAATGAATAAGGAAAGAATTACTCTTTCTTCTTTATTTTTTTTTTAATTTATTTTATTTTTTTATTTTATTTTTTTATTTATTTTTTTTTTAATTTATTGCTTAAAGTATTACAAAGGGTATTACATATGTGTCCATTTTATCCCCCCGCCCTAGACAGTCCCCTAGCCTCCCCTATCCCCCAATGTCTTATGTCCACTGGTTATGCTTATATGCATGCATACAAGTCCTTTAGTTGATCTCTTACCCCCCTACCTCCTGCCCCCCAACCCTCCCCGGCGTTCCCGCTGCAGTTTGACAATCTGTTTGAGGCAGCTCTGCCTCTGTATCTATTATTGTTCAAAAGTTTATAATGGTCTCTATTATCCATGAATGAGTGAGATCATGTGGTATTTCTCCTTCATTGACTGGCTTATTTCACTTAGCATAATGCTGTCCAGTTCCATCCATGACGTTGCAAATGGTAAGAGTTCCTTCCTTTTTAGAGCAGCATAGTATTCCATTGTGTAGATGTACCACAGTTTTCTAATCCATTCATCTACTGATGGGCACTTAGGCTGTTTCCAGATCTTAGCTATGGTGAATTGTGCTGCTATGAACATAGGGGTGTATATATCCTTTCTGATTGGTGTTTCTGGTTTCTTGGGATATATTCCTAGGAGTGGGATCACAGGGTCAAATGGGAGTTCCATTTTCAGTTTTTTAAGGAAACTCCATACTGTCTTCCATAGTGGCTGCACCAGTCTGCATTCCCACCAGCAGTGCACAAGTGTTCCTTTTTCTCCACATCCTCTCCAGCACTTGTCATTTGTTGATTTGTTGATGATAGCCAGTCTGACAGGTGTGAGATGGTACCTCATTGTTGTTTTGATTTGCATCTCTTGGATGATTAGTGACTTTGAGCATGTTTTCATATGTCTCTTGGCTTTCTGAATGTCCTCTTTTGAAAGGTGTCTATTTAGGTCCTTTGCCCATTTTTTGATTGGATTGTTTATCTTCCTTTTGTTGAGTTGTATGAGTTCCCTATAAATTTCGGAGATTAGGCCCTTATCAGATATGACATTGGCAAATATGTTTTCCCACACAGTGGGTTTTCTCGTTGTTTTGTTGATGGTTTCTTTTGCTGTGCAGAAGCTTTTTATTTTGATGTAGTCCCATTTGTTCATTTTCTCTTTAGTTTCAAGTGCCCTAGGAGCTGTATCAGTGAAGAAATTGCTTCGGCATATGTCTGAGATTTTGTTGCCTTTGGATTCTTCTAGAATTTTTATGGTTTCCTGTCGTACATTTAAGTCCTTTATCCATTTTGAGTTTATTTTTGTGTATGGTGTAAGTTGGTGGTCTAGTTTCATTTTCTTGCATATATCTGTCCAATTTTCCCAACACCATTTATTGAAGAGACTATCTTGGCTCCATTGTATGTTCTTGCCTCCTTTGTCAAATATTAATTGAGCATATTGGTTCACTCTTTCTTCTTTAGTATAAGATATATTTCCCCCACCTTTCTGCATGTCTGATAATTTTTTATTGGATTGCCATACATCCTGAACTTGACCTTATTAAATTCTGTATATTTTTGGATTTCTAAAAATATTCTTGAGCTTTGTTCTGGCATGTGCTTAAGGGACTTGTAAAGTTTGCACTTTTTGTATATTGCTTTTTATCTTTGTAATTTTCCCCACCACTGAGCTAAGGCCCTCAGTATTCTTACAGTAAAACACCCTGTAAATTATGGTGTTCCACTCTGGCTGTTGGGAATAGGCACTGTTTCCTTTCACTGTTTAGAGTGATTCTTTCCCAGGCCTCAGGGGACGCACTGCATCACAAGTAAGCACTGATCAGTATGCTGAGTTCTCAGGGGGCTCCGCATAGCTGTTGGGAGCAGCAACTCTGTACTGCTTTCTCCTCTGGGAACTCCAGCCACCTTGGCTTCCTCAAATTCCCAGGTATATTTCCTCAAGTCAGGGGTGCTGATGGGCTCTATCTTGGTGTCACCTTTTGCCTGAAAAGCAGTAAGCTAGGGCAATCTTAGGGCTGTTTCACCTTTCTCAGGTGTCACTGTCCTTGATTGCCTGATGTCCAGTTTCTTATATTTTGTGTTGCTTTCAGTTGTTTCAGATGAGAGTTTCAATATAGCCCATTACTTCCTTAACTGGAAATAGAAATCTTTCAAATTTTTTGTGAACTTAATAATTTGTATCTTTTATGTACCTACCAAATGATGCTTGATTTCTGGTTGGGCCACTAGTGTAAGAGTTTTTGAATTATTGTTCACTTCAATTTTATTTGTTTCTTTTTTCTCTAATCTTCACTGGAAAGTGAAAGTAGCTATGAAAGAAGGTAGAAAAGTATAGGGAAAATCCATTTATATAAGCTCTACCAAGCAGTCTGATAAAAAATGATAGCAGTAAATGTTCAAGAATTAATAGCACAGCCTTTCCTTATGGCCTATACAAACCATGGGGCACATTTCCAGAAAGCTGAGAACATTCAATACAGGGATAGTTCTCTTTGGCACTTGTTTTAAACCGTGAAGGAGATGGAACGCCTGGTTTTACAGACTGAAGATGGGAAAGCTAAGCATGTGGTAGACCATGTGGTAAGTTTAAGTGACAGTGAGTCCCAGGCCTACCTCTACCCAATTTAACTCACCAGAGCAGTCTTGTAAGAAACCCACATTTCTGACCCCAGGGTCATCATTCTTACCAGAGTCTAAGTGAGTTGTTCTAGCTCTCTTCAGTTGTCCAAGTGGTTTGTACTTTGGCTCAGTGCTTTTGGAAGATCGGCATAAAGGCTTTAAGCTGAAATGAATGTGAATAATTTATTTTTCCTGCTGGGAAAGCTGCTGGAATGCAAGCATCATTTATAGAGATTATAAAAATGTGACCATGGGGTAAATAATAACTACTTTTAAAAATTGAAAAGCAGCTGTAACCGGTTTGGCTCAGTGGATAGAGCGTTGGCCTGCAGACTGAAGGGTCCCAGGTTCGATTCCGGTCAAGAGCATGTACCTTGGTTGCAGGCATATTCCCAGTAAGGGGTGTGCAGGAGGCAGCTGATTAATGTTTCTCTCTCATCAATGTTTCTAACTCTCCCTCCCCTTTCCTCTCTGTAAAAAATCAATAAAATATATTTTAAAAAATAAAAAATAAAAATAAATAAATAATTGAAAAGCAGCCCTGGCCAGTGAGGCTCACTTGGTGAGACTGTCATCCTATACACCTAAAGGTCATGGGATCAATTCCTGGTCAGGGCACATACCCACATTGCAGGTTTGAGCCCTAGGCGGGGTGTCTACGGGAGGCAACCAATCAATGTTTCTCTCCCTCTCCTGTCTCTAAAATCAGTAAAAACAAAACAAACACTGAAAATATCCAATAATTAAAAATCATTTCAATATAATAAAGTGATAATACAATTTGGTGAGTATCTAATTGTAGGGTTGAGGGAAAGCAAAACTCATCTTTTCTTACACTGCAGAAAAGCAGGTCCCTATTCTAAAAAACTTAATACAGTGACACCTTCTGGCTTTCAGTGCAATATAGCTAGCTGTTTTCCCTTCCCTGCCTACTTACCTCTTGCGAGAATTTCACACATTTAATCACTTCCTTCTAGAGCAGTGGTTCTCACCCTTCTGGCCCTTTAAATACAGTTCCTCATGTTGTGACCCAACCATAAAATTATTTTCGTTGCTACTCCATAACTGTAATGTTGCTACTGTTATGAATCGTAATGTAAATATCTGATATGCAGGATGGTCTTAGGCGACCCCTGTGAAAAGGTTGTTCGACCGCCAAAGGGGTCGCAACCCACAGGTTGAGAACCGCTGTTGCTGAAAGCTAATACTCAGTGAAGATGAAACATAAAAGGGCACAGAAATAAGATTTGAGGGTGTCCTGCCCTTTTTTGAGGGCCTTACACTGTCTGCTTTTATATGCCAATTCCCAGAAGCCTTTAAGGTGATATATAACATACCTACTTAAAGTCATTATGCTCCCACCCAGACACTCATTCACAGCCACAATCACTTTAAGTCCTGCCCCTGTTCTCAGGATGGAAATTATTCTCTGGACCCATCCCATTCAATAACACAAGTTCCATAAGTAGCAACAACTTACATTTCTATAACCTTATCCACAGTTGTGCCCACTGGAATTACATTTGGATATGCATTCACAGGGCAGATATAGCTCAAGAAATCTTTAATCTAGAAGAAGGAAAATAAAATGGGTCAATTATCTTAACAGTGAAAAATCTGGGTGTGAGAGGCAGAAAAATCATGGCTGTGGTTCTCAATGCTTGCAGCATATGGAGCTCACCTGGGGATCTCTTGGGAAAAATAAATTCCCAATGCTCAGGCCTCAGCCCAAAGATCCTTTTAACACTAAGTGTCAGTGGGGCCTGGGATTCTGTATTTTTCAGGTGGTTCTGTTCCACAGTAAGAACTAACAATCACTGATTAATGGGGTTCAAAGATTCTGTATTGCTCTGGCTCGTTGGCACACCAAAGGATCACGGATTTGATTTTCCTTCAAGGGGCGCATGCGGGAAGCAACCAATCAATGTGTCTCTCACATTGATGTTTCTTTCTCTTCCTCCCTCCCTTCCACTATGTCTAAAAAGCGATGGAAAAAATATATTTGGGTGAGGATTAACAAAACAAAGAAATGATTCTATATTTTTCATGACCTTGGTGTCCTCATCTAAGATCAGGCACTCATTAACACATCCCCTTCAAGTTAGATTAGTTGAGTACCTAATATACGTAAGACACAAAGTCTCAGAATTATACTTCTTGAGTAACATCAGAGGAATGGCAGCGAGAGAGATCCCCTTGAAATTTCAACAATTTAAACAGCTATAATTCAAGAAAGGATTCCCTACTCAACATACAGGCACACCTGATAGATCTGCATCTAAAGGTAGGCAAGTGGGAACAAATGGGGGAGGGGGGATGAAAAGGGCTCAGACTAGCCATGGGCTCAGCCCTGCAGCTGGGAGCTCACAGCAGGACTCAGCCTGGAGAGGGGAAGAATCCCATTTTGGCTGGCACTTCCTTCAGCCAGGAGGACCAGAGATTCAGTGGGCATTCCCACAGAAGTGAGCAGAGACTTGGGCAAGGACACAGCACTAGGGTACTGCTGTGTTTATTGGATGGTTGGCAATTCAGACAGAAAAAAAGCCACGGAGCCCTGCTACTCTGTAACCTCCCAGAACTCGCCTCCCTTGGTGTTGGGTTGCAGAACACGTTATCTGCAAACACAAAAAGTGATACTAGACCAAGCATGTCAAACTCGCGGCCCATGCATGCGACCCACAAATATTTTTGCAGCCCAGCCAATATAACGGTATGTAAGAAACATTTTACTAAAAATTTTGTAGCTTAATTTTTACAATATCCTGTTATACATAATCTCTATATATAAAAGCCTAAGTGACCATTGCAACCGAACGGACGACCGAACAGGCTGCGTGGGACGACCAGGCCTGCAGGGGGCTTAGTGAGGGGCGACCAAATGACTGAGCGGCAGGCTGCATGGGGTGACCAGGCTGGCGGGGGGGCGGGGGGGGGTAGTTAGGGCAACCAGGCCGGCTGGGTGGGTCAGTTGGGGGTGACGAGGCCAGCAGGGGGGGCAGACAGGGGCAGGCAGGCAGGTGAGCATTTAGGAGCCAGTGGTCCCGGATTGTGAGAGGGATGTCCTGGATTGGAGAGGGTGCAGGCTGGGTTGAGGGGACCACCCCTTCCCGTGCATGAATTTCGTGCACTGGGCCTCTAGTTATTAATAATGAACTACAGCATTTGCTAATGACTGATTACTATAATCATGTTGCATTCATTTCCCTTACGCGCCTTACATGCAGGCACACCATTTGTCTCCACTAATACTAGCAACGAATATTTTAGCAGCCGATTGCCACGTCATTAGCCTTGTACTAACTTGTTTGGTGTGCGCAACAGGAAATATTTAGCTTTTGGAGAACAAGCTAAATATTGCATTATGCTTATTTGTGCAGTTATTCAGTGTCTGGTAAATTAATGTTCAAGAAAAAATATTAATTTTTATTAAAATGTTCTATTATTTTATGTTAAATATTACTCATTTATTTCAGCCTTTTTGTATTCAGCATGTCTCTATTGAAATACACCTACTTTTCTATGAAAATTGAAGCTTTTGTTTTTTTGTGGCCTACATAAACAAACCTTGTTTATTTGGCCCGTGTTAGCCTTTGAGTTTGACATGCTTGTACTACAGAATAAATATTTCCCCTGAGCAAAGGGTGTACTCTGTGACTGGTCCCTGGTCAGGACAAAGAGGGTACCCCATGAAGGTCCAAGGTTGCCATTACCAGGAAGGTAAAACAAAAAAGACAGTGGGTTCCACCAGTCAACCCCACACCCACACATTGCCACTACACTGATGGCAGTCAGAGACGCGGCAGGAGTCAACATTGGGATTTCACACAACTAAAGAACTTGTGATTCAGTGCCACCTACTGGAAAATAAGAGTAAGACCTCTTCACAGTAATCTAGAGATGTACCACTCAAACATAGATGATTAGAGAAGGAATCCCTCAAATACCATGAATAACCAAGGTAGCAAGGCAGCTCAGAAAGAAAAATAAAAAATCTCCAGAAAGCATAAACACATGGAAATATGATATAGAAATGACCGAATTCAAGGTTGCAGTTCTGAAAATATACAAGCAATTTAATGAACTCAGAAAACAAATTAATAAAATGTGTACTTTACCAAAAAGGTTGAAACCTTTAAGAAGAAACAGGCCTGGCCGGTTGCTCAGTGCTTAGAGAATTGGCCCACGCACCAAAAGGTCGCAGACTCGATCCTGGTCAAGGGCACATACCTTGGTTGCAGGCTCGATCCCTGGCCCGGTAGGGGTGCATGCAGGAGGCAACTAATGTGCCTCCCTTCCATCAACGTTTCTCTCTTCCCCCCTCCCTTCCACTCTCTCTAAAAGTACTGAAGAAAATATCCTCGAATAAGGGTTAGAAAAAAGAAAAACATTCTGGAGATTAAGAACTCAGAGCAAGAGTAAACTAGAGAGCATAGGAAATAGAGCTGACCAAATGGAGGAAAGAATTAGTGATATCAAAGATAGAAACCTAGAAATGATGCAGAGGGAAGAAGAGAGATCTGAGGAATAAAATAAATTGAAAGAAATCTATAAGAACTATCTGGCTCTATCAAAAAAAGCAATATAAGAATTAGAAGAAAAGAGGGAGAAGGGAACAGAGAGGCTATTTGAGCAAATAGTTGATGAGAACTTCCTAAACCTATGGAAAGAGCTCAATCCTCAAATCCAAGAAGCAAACAGGATAACTAGTTACCTCAATCTGGAGACCTTCTCCAAGGCACACTGTATTAAAACTGTCAAAAATTAATGGCAAAGAAAGAATTCTCAAGGCAGCCAAGAAAAAGAAGAAAGTAACAAATAATGGAAAGCCCATCAGACTTCTCAGCACAAACTCTACAAGCCAGAAGAGAGTGCAACCAAATATTCAAACTATTGAGAAATTACCAGCCAAGAATAATATGTCCAGCAAAGTTATCCTTTAAATATGAAAGAGAAATAAAGAATTTTCCAGATATACAGGAGCTGAGGGAATTTATAACCAGAAGACCTCCATTGCAGGAAATATTCAAAGGGGTTATTCTAATGAAACAAAGACAAAAGGTCACAAAACTATGAGTAAGATCAACAGCAAACTTAAAGCATAAACAGGGATAATATGTGGTAACAAAAACAAAAGGGGAGGGGATAAAGATCCGAATTTTGCAAAGGAGGATGGAGATCAGATGCATTCAAATGAAAAAAGACTACAGTATACATGAAGCTTTCTTTTTCATAAACCTAATGGAGAACACACACAAAAAGAATAAATTGAGACATATAACTTCCAAAGGAGGAAACAGGAAAGAAGTATGGAATAACAGCAAACAAAAACATAAGACAGAAACACAAAGGAAAAGAACAAATGGAGGCAAAGCCACCAGAACACAAAAGGCAAAAGGAAATCCTCATAAATCAATAATTACCCTAAATATACATGGACTAAATTCACCAATAAAGAGGCACAATGTAGCAATCTAATTTAAAAAAACACACACACCCAAATATATGCTGTCTTCAGGAGACACATCTAAGCTGCAAAGACAAAGTTAGACTCAAAGTGAAAGGGTGGAAAATGATTCTCCAAGCAAATAACATCCATAGAAAAGGAAGTGTAGCCATACTTATGTCTGACAAAATAGATTTCAAAATAACAAAAGACAAAAATGGACATCTTATAATGATAAAGGGGACACTACATCAAGAAGACAACCAAACCATCAACAAAATGAAAAGGGAGCCCACTGTATAGGAAAACGTATTTGGCAATGATACATCTGATAAAATTAATATCCAAACTATGTAAGGAACTCATATCACTTAAAAGGAAGATAAACAATTTGAAAGTATTACAGTATTTTAAAAATGGGCAAAGGACCTAAATAGGCAATTTTCCAAAGCAAAGATAGATGGCCAAGAGACAGATGAAAAAATGCTCAAAGTAGCTGATTATCAGAGAGATGCAAATTAAAACAGTATCACCTACACTGGTCAGAATGGCTATCATCAACAAATGACAAGTGCTGGTGAGGATGTGAAGAAAAAGGAACCATAGTACACTGCTGGTAGGAATGCAAACGGGTACAACCATTATGGAAAACAGTATGGAGTTTCCTCAAAAAATTAAATATGGAACTGCCATTTGACCCAGTGATCCCACTTCTAGGAATATAGTCTAAAAAACTTGAAACACCAATCAGAATGTATGTGCCCCTATGTTCATAGCAGCACAATTTAAAATAGCTAATATTTGGAAAAAGCCCAAGTGCCCATCAGTAGATGAGTGGATAAAAAAGCTGTGGTACATTTACATCACTATGCAGCAGTAAAAAAGAAGGATCTCTTACTCTTTGAGACAGCATAGAGCAGTGATGGCGAACCTTTTGAGCTCGGCGTGTCAGCATTTTGAAAACTCTAACTTAACTCTGGTGCCGTGTCCCATATAGAAATTTTTTTATATTTGCAACCATAGTAAAACAAAGATTTATATTTTTGATATTTATTTTATATATTTAAATGCCATTTAACAAAGAAAAATCAACCAAAAAATGAGTTTACGTGTCACCTCTAACACGCATGCCATAGGTTTGCCATCACTGGCATAGAGGGACCTAGAGAGTATTATGCTAAGCAAAATAAGCCAGTCAGAGAAAGATAAGTATCACATGATCTCATGAACATATGTGGAATCTAATGAACAAAATAAACTGATGAACAGAATACATCCAGAGACATAGAAGCATAGAAAAGACTGCAGAATCTCAGAGGGAAGGTGGGGGTGGGTGGGTGGGAAGAGATCAACCAAAGAACTTGTATGCATATATGTATAACCCATGGGCACAGACAATAAGGTGGTAAAGGCTTGCGGTGAGGGGTGGGGGTGGCTAGAAAGAATTAATGGGGGGAAAGGCAGGACATATGTAATACTTTCAATAATAAAGATTTAGCCCTGGCCGGCTTGGCTCAGTGGATAGAGCGTCAGCCTGCGGACTGAAGGGTCCCGGGTTCGATCCCAGTCAAGGGCACATGCCTGGGTTGCGGGCTCGATCCCCAGTGCCGGGTGTGCAGGAGGCAGCCAATCAATGATTCTCTCCCATCATTGATGTTTCTATCTCTCTCTTTCTCCTTTCCTCTCTGAAATCAATAAAGAAATATTAAAAAAATAAATAAAGATTTAATTAGCCCTAGCCAGTTTGGCTCAGTGGATAGAGCATCAGCCTGTGGATTCAAGGGTCCCAGGTTCGATTCCGGTCAAGGGCATGTACCTTGGTTGCAGGCACATCCCCAGTGGGGAGTGTGCAGGAGGCAGCTGATCAATGTTTCTAACTCTCTATCCTTCTCCCTTCCTCTCTGTAAAAAATCAATAAAATATATTAAAAAAAAAAAGATTTCATTGAAAAGAAAAGTAACAACAAAAAAGAGGACATAACACTTCTTAATATACACTGAGTGGCCAGATTATTATGACCACCTGACGCTTGTAGGCAAATTAGCTATAATTTCCCGCTGAAGTTGCTAGAGGGCCAGATCATTATAAACGTCTGAACAGCACAACATACCTAACTATCTTTGCTGACCAAGACAATGCGCCTGCACACTCATATTGTGCAGGAGTGGTTTCAAGAACATGAGGGAGATTTTACCTTGCTTAGGTGGCCCCCACAATCACCAGATCTCAATCCAATTGATCATTTGTGGGATGAAGTTAAAAGAGCCATCAGACAGCTGTTT
This sequence comes from Myotis nattereri, assembly GCF_964212035.1. Classification (NCBI taxonomy): domain Eukaryota; kingdom Metazoa; phylum Chordata; class Mammalia; order Chiroptera; family Vespertilionidae; genus Myotis; species Myotis nattereri. The sequence continues at coordinate 127,616,278 of NC_138075.1, read as the reverse complement.
CCACAACCATCAAATCTCACAGAACTGGACAGTGCTATTCATCAGGCATGGTGTCAGATTCTTCGCATCACCTTTCAACATCTCGGAGTCAATGCCAAGAAGAATCGCCCCAGTATTGAAGGCAAAAGGTGGCCCAACAAAGTACTGATGGGGTGGTCATAATAATCTGGCCACTGCGTGTGTGTGTGTGTGTGTGTGTGTGTGTGTATCCCACATTCAAAGGCTGTTAAATCGCATTGTTTACCCATATCTTCAGAAAAAAATCACTTCTACTGTTGTGGTAAACAACCTGCTTCCCTATTTATAATGGTCTGGCCCTCTTGCAACATCAGCACGAAATTATAGCTAATTTGCCTACAAACGTCAGGTGGTCATAATAATCTGGCCACTGAGTGTATAGGATATAGGCATATTAAACCAATTTTCAGGAAAGCCTGTCTCTCATCAAATACTATGAAAGAAGATGACTAAGCAGAGCTCAGAGTAGTCCCACTATGTGCTTGATAACTGGCTCTGATTTAAGGAGAATGGGAAGAGATAAAGTGGGTCAATCATCTCTACTCAAGTCGCAGAGAAATACATCCTTAATGGGAGGTAATTTTATAAAGTCCCATGAAGGCTTATGCTTCCCAGTGGGGCTACTAACTATACTGAAGAGAAATAAGACAGAAGTAGATCTGATTGAAAAAATAAGACCTACCCTGTCCTTTTCCCCTGATTAGATGCCCTCCCTGTGCTGACACAAAAAGGATACTTTGTCAATCAAGAGGAAGGGACTCTGATGCTGAGTGAGATGCTACAACAAGGACAAATAATCAGGAAGGGACTTTGACAACAACCAAAGATTCAGAAGAAATTGATGAAGAAAACATTATATACCACCAAAATGAATTATTTCCAAGCTACTCTCAGATAACCTGTTTATACCTGGAAGTTAAGGTCGGTTATTTAATAGAGATGTCATTGTGATATTTTGATAATATGAAGAATTGTTTATAATATGGCTGACATGATAAGAATGCCACTACCTGGAGTCCTGGAAGAATCCACCTGTTCAAATCGTTAACACGTCCATGGCTCATGCTGCACAGCTGTGTCCATGTATCCCAGATACACAAACAACAGTTATCAAGGAAATGGATTTTTAAGTGCAGAAATGTAAAACTAAAGTTATATATGACTTAAAGTGTCATAAAAAGCCTGCTTTTATATTGCTTTTCTCCAACACATGAAATTACTGAATCTCTTGTTAAATGCTAGCTAGCATTTACTTTGGAAATGCATGAGGATTTTGCAAATAACATATCAAGTTCCCGTTCTAGCTGGTCAACTTTCTATATAAAAAATACCATAACTAAACCATCTTAAGCTCTCCTAAAACTGGGTAGTTGTAGTATACTATATCCTTCTTAAAGACAAGGTCTATAGCTCAATCATTTTTGTTCTTCCCCACTGCTGAAGATTCAAGGGGTATTTTTTAAGTGGCTTTTTAATACAATCAAATTTTGGAAGAGCCCAAGAATCTGGACATTAAGGCTGCCTATAATGAGGTTTTATCTGTAGAACTCCTTCAAATAATGTTTACGATTTTTTTTTTTTATGACAGATGAACAATACAACTGAAATGGGGAAGTTAAATTATATTTAGGAAGCAAGTCAGGAAGAAAACCTTAAACATACATACAGTCTTCAATATTTAGGCTGAAAACAGGTAATAACAGCAATTTCCTTTGTACTTAGTAAATGTACTCATCTACTGAGATATTTTCCCTGCATTTCTTTTTTTAAAAAATATATTTTTATTGATTTCAGAGAAGAAGAAAGAGGGAGAGACAGAAACAGCAATGATGAGAGAGAATCATTGATCGGCTGCCTCCTGCAAACCCCACATTGGGGATCGAGCCCACAACCTGGGCATGTGCCCTTGACCCGAATCGAACCTGGGACCTTTCAGTTTGCAGGCTGACGCTCTATTCACTGAGCCAAACCAGCTAGGGCTCCCTGCATTTCTTTAGAAAAAGCCACACCAAGTCTTCAAGGAGACTTGCTCACAATCATGAAGGCTGCTGAGCAGTTGGCAACAGGGTTATGGGTATATGGAGTCCTCTTACCTCACTGTAGGAGGAGTGAAAAGAAAAACAAGCTCTGTATGAACTCTCTCCAGTCCTACAGGGAAATGAAAACACAGAATTAAAAGGCCACTTATCAAAACTAAGCTAAGTTCTTAATTTCAAGCTTTTCCATTAGGCTATTCCAGTAAAAATAAGTTACAATTAAGAACTTTAAAAAAATAAAATAAAATTTTTTAAAAAAAGAATTTATTCCTGGAACACAAAGAGACTCTTTCCAGAAATATAAATATCTGTAGACATTCTGAACAGCTAATATTAAGGAAATATTGCCCCAAAATGATGATCATTATGGTACTCCTGTATTTCACTAAGGACTCTGTTTCCTCCGATATCAATCCATTACCACCTCCTTGCCAAGCAAGATACTCTGTTTCAAACCACCTTATCTACCCAACTAGCTGGGCCTCAGGAAATACTACTGGCTGATGGTATTAGCCATGAGACAGGTTTGGAATCAGCTTCTCTTTAGTTTAAATTTCAGAAGTTATTTTCCACAATTATAACATATCCTCTTCTTAGGCTTACGCTAGATTGCATTTAAACTAAAATCAATCAGACAATTTACCTCAAAGCAGGATTTCTCTCAGAAGACATATGACAGTGCCTCCTTACCTCACAATTACATTTGTTTTTCTGGTTCTTTCTCCAAACCACATTGTGGATGGCTTAATGCTGATTGTGTGGAGCGGAATTCTATTTTTGGAAGTAATTCCACAGGGTAACTTATTCCATTGAAAATATTCCTCTGCCTAAAAAAAATAAAATAAAAATTTTAAAAAAATAAAAATAAAAATTTAAAAATATACAAAAGCAGGTTTTTTTTGCAGGCAGGGTCTCAATAACAAAAAAGTAGATAAGTTTTCAGACATGAAAATAATAAGTGGAGACATGAGGAAACAATCAGCTAATTCCAAAGTGAGGAACTTCCTACAAAACAACTGGCTTGGAATCTCCAAAATATCAGCGTGATGGAAGAAAAGCAAAATGTTGGAGATGTGACTTACATTAAATGAGACTAAAGAGGCATCTTTAATGATTCTTCATTAAATCCTAGATGCCCTGCCCACACTTCAGAAGCTATAAAGGATACTAATGGACAATTGAGGAAAACTGAATACTGTATGGACCATACAATACCCAATCCTATCTAATAATAGACAAACATGGTAATTAACTGTACCTCTGACATGCTTCCCATTGGCTAATCAGGGCGATATGCAAATTAACTGCCAACCAAGATGGCGGCCGGCAGCCAGGCAGCTGAAGCGAACAGGAGGCTTGCTTGCTCCAGTGAAGGAGGAAGCCAAGGTTCCCCGCCTGCCGCTGCCCAGCTCTGAGCTGCACTCTAGGCAACTATGTTGCAATTATAGAAACTAAACAAACTCCAGAAACCTGCTTTCAGCCAGCTGGGCCTCAGAGCTGGAGCTGCAACAGTGTTTCAATTATAGAACCCAAACAAACTCAGATCCCTACTTTCAGCAGCCAAGGTCTCAGAGCTGGAGCCGAGGCTCAGAGCTAAAGCCGGCTCTCAGCTCCAATGACAGCCATAGAAGATAAATAAATCCCAGAATAAAAAAAAAAGAAAAAAAGGAGAGGTTGGGAGCTTCAGTTGCCCGCCAGCCTGAAAACTGCTCTTAGCCCCTCACCCAGACTGGCCAGGTACCCCAGTGGGGACCCCCACCCTGAAGGGGGTGTGACCAGCTGCCCCACCCTGAAGGGGGTGTGACCAGCTGCAAACAGCCATCATCCCCTCACCCAGGCTGGCCAGGCACCCCAGTGGGGACCCCCACCCTGAAGCAACAAGATGGCGGCTAATTTGCATACTGAAGGCAGGCGGCAGCGGGCAAGGCTGTCCGCGGTCCAGGACAGGATCTGTAACCCTGCCAGGCAGGGGGCACCGCGGGAGGCTGTCCGTGGTCCCGGGACCCGGATCTGTGACTCTGCTGGGCAGGGGGCAGTGCTTGAGGCTGTCAGCGGTCTGAGACCCGGGTCCGTGACCTGGCAGGCAGGGGGCACCGCGGGAGGCTGTCCACGGTCCCGGAAACCAGATCTGTGACTCTGCCGGGTGGGGGCAGCACTTGAGGCTATCAGCGGTCTGGGACCCGGATCCATGTCCTGGCGGGCGGGGCGGCAGTGCTTGAGGCTGTCCGCAGTCCTGGGACATGGATCCGTGACCTGGCGGGCGTGGGGGCAGCGCTTGAGGCTGCCCACGGTCCCCCGACCCGGATCCGTGATCCTGCCGGGCTGGGGGTAGTGCTTGAGACTGTCTGTGGTCCTGGGACCGGGATCTGTGACCCTGCCAGGCAGGGGGCAGCGCTTGAGGCTGTCCGCGGTCCCGGGACCCGGATCCGTGACCCTTCCCGGTGAAGCGGCAGCTCGCACAGGGGCGGATCGGCCGGGGTTGGGCAGGGCAGGACGCCTGGCTTCCGCGCAGCCCCAGTCACTCTGGGCAGGTGAGCAGCGCAGAGAGCCTCTGGGCAGGGGAGGCAGGCCGGCAGAGGGTGGCCTGTACTCCCCACATGGCGGTGGTGACAGCTGTGAGCGCGCCAAGCAGAGCCTGCAGGCTGAGCTGAAGTAGCACCTGCAGGCCATCAGCACCCAGGAGTGGCTGCGCAAGATCCACCTCCTGGCCCAGAAGGTGCAGGATCACAGGGACAGCCACCGTGGTGGACCAGACTGACGTCCTCCTGGCCACACCACGGGGGTTTGCGGATCTGCAAAGCCAGAGGCCTCCGGTGTACACATCCCCCCTGGTGTACGAACATCCCCCAGCACACTGTCACCCTCCCACGCCTGCAACAGTTCCCCCTGCCTCTCCACCACACTTCCATCAACCCAGCATGCCTAACACCCCCACAGGATGTGCACACGTTCCCTCTGATGCGCTCACGTCCTTTGGAGAGTGCCTGGGTGTTCTGGGTGCTGAGGGCGGGCGCCTGTGAGATGACAGTGAGAGGGTGGAGTGGTGATGCCCTGTTCCCACTGAGGCCAGTGCAGCTACGAGATCACCTCTGGGGGGTTAATGCAGGTGCTGAGGCAGGAGCAGGTGCAGATAGACACACCTGGTGGGTACAGGCGGCCCTCGCTGAGGTGCCTTCAGTCAGCATTCAAGATCAAAAACCCAGAGGCACAGAGGAATTCTGTCCTCTCAGTGAAACAGTGGGATAGTCGGGGCGACTGTAGAGGAGGAATGTGCACTTTGGGTGCCAGCACCCATGAGCAAAGGCTGCCCTGACTGAGCCTCACATGCTTTGGGCCTAGCGCACTCCTGCCGGGCAGTGGGTGACAGGACGTGCTTTTCCAAATTAATGAGAGAAAACGTTGATTCTCCTGCTGCCCATGAAGGTGGAAAGTGAAGTGGGGAGACATGTGGAGAGTGAGCGAGGTTCCCTGTCTGGGGGTTCCAAATCTGCTGCTGGTTTCTTTCACCACTGACTAGAGATATACAGGATGTCCCCCCAAAATGTATACACACTTTGAATACCTACTAATTCCAATGATTTTAAGCATAAGAAAGAAACAACAATGGAGCTGTTATCTGTTAAAAGTGTGGGCACAAACAGGTAGTTGGATATTCCCTGAGGGGTCTCAGATTGGAGAGGGTGAAGGCCAGACTGAGGGGCCCCTTTCCCCCCCTGACCCCAGTGCACGAATTTCGTGCACCGGGCTACTAGTCCTATCTAATAAAAGAGAAACATGGTAACTAGCCGTACGTCCGCTACCCTTCCCATTGGCTAATCAGGGTGATATGCAAATTAACTGCCAGCCAAGATGGCGGCCGGCAGCCAGGCAGCTTGAAGTGAACATGAGGCTTGCTTGCTTCAGTGACGGAGGAAGCCAAGGTTCCCCGCCTGCCGCTGCCGGCCTCTGAGCTTCAGTTTGAAACATTGTTACAAATATAGAGGCTAAACAAAACCCCAGAAACCTGCTTTCAGCCAGCCGGGATCTCAGAGCTGCAGTTGAAACAGTGTTTCGATTATAGAACCCAAACAAACCAGATACCTGCTTTCAGCAGCCCAGGCCTCAGAGCGGGAGCCAAGCCTCAGAGCTAAAGCTGGCCCAGAATAAAAATAAAAGAAAAAAAGGAGCGGTTGGGAGCTTCAGTCACCCACCAGCCTGAAAACAGCCCTCAGCCCCTCACCCAGACTGGCCGGGGACCCCCACCCTGAAGGGGGTGTGATCAGTTGCAAACAGCTATCAGCCCCTCACCCAGGCTGGCCAGGCACCCAAGCGGGACCCCCACCCTGATCCAGGACACCCTTCAGGGCAAACCAGCCAGCCCCCACCCGTGCACCAGGCCTCTATCCTATATAGTAAAAGGGTAATATGCCTCCCGGCACCGGATCAGCATGACAGGGGGCAGCACCCAAACCCCCTGATCACCCTGCGGCTCTGTGTGTGACAGGGGGCGGGGCCACAACCTCCCTATCTGCCCTGCTCTGTTCATGACAGGGTGCAGCGCCCCAACCCCCTGATCAGCCCTGCTCTGTGTGTTACAGGGTGCGGCGTCCCAACGCGCCCCCCCCCCCCCACGGGCCCTGCTCTGTGTGTGATGGGGTAGAGCCATAACCTCCCCATCGGCCCTGCCCTGAGTGTGACAGTGGTGGCACCCCAACCCCCTGATCGGCCCTGCTCTGTGGGTGATAGAGGGTGGCACCCCAACCGCCACCCCCCCCCACGGGCCCTGCTGTGTGTGTGACAGGGTAGAGCCATAACCTCCCCATCAGCCCTGCCCTGAGTGTGACAGGGTGCGGCGCCCCAACTCCCTGATCCACCCTGCTCTGTGTGTGACAGGGGGCATTGCCCCAACTCCCCTATTGACCCTACTCTGTGAGTGAAAGGGGGGAGCTCCTCAACCCCCTGATGGACCCTGCTCTGTGAGTGACAGGGGGCAGCGCCCCAACCCCGATTGGCCCTGCTCTGTGCGTGACAGGGGGTGGCGCCTCAACCTCCCCATCGACCCTGCCTTGAGTGTGACAGGGGGCGGTGCCCCAACCCCCCAATTGGCCCTACCCTGAGCGTGACTGAGGGTGGCATCGCAACCTCCCAATCTGCCCTGCTCTGTGCATGACGGGGCGGCGCCCCAACTCCCCAATCAGCCCTGCTCTGAGCCCGACCAGGGGCTGCACCTAGGGACTGGGCCTGCCCTCTACCACCCGGGAGCAGGCCTAAGCCAGCAGGTCGTTATATCCCAAGGGGTCCCAGACTGCGAGAGCGCACAGGCCGGGCTGAGAGACCCCCCTCCCCCCCAAGTGCACAAATTTTTGTGCACCGGGCCCCTAGTCCTATCTAATAAAGAGGGAATATGCTAATTGACTCTCACAAAATTGCAAAGATGGCGGCGCCCACAGCCAATAAGGAGGGAAATGTTAATTGACTGTCATGCCCTCAAAGATGGCGGCGCCCAGTCCCCTCAGCTCCACCGGGCAACAGGTGCGCAGCAAGGCCGGGCCTGCCCCGTGCACCTGCCTCTGGAGTCCCCCAGTCCCCTTAGCCCCCCAGCCACCCAGGGCCACCCAAGGCTCAGGTAACCAGGGCCGGCCGAGGCTTGCGCTGCTGGCAGTGGCCGCAGCAGAGGTGTGATGGGAGCGTCGCTTTCCCCTGATCGCCGGGTCGCCTCCCTCCCCTGATGGCTCCCCGACTGTGAGAGGGGGCAGGCCGGGCTGAGGGACCCTCTCCAAGTGCATGAATTTTCATGCACTGGGCCTCTAGTTGTATTATAACTGTGTTAAATGTGAGTGTGGGAAGCGTATTTATAGTTATACAGGAGAACCTTTTCTCCAATGATACATGCTGAAGGTTCAGGGTGAAGTATCATAAAGTCTGTGACTAACTCTCAAATGGGTTGGAGGTGGAGTGAGGCAGTGCTGGTTACAGAAAGAGAGGGAGGGTGGGGGGAGGAGGGAGAGAGGGAGATAGAGAGAGAGAGAGAGAGAGAGAGAGAGAGAGAGAGAGAGAGAGGCAAGAGTGCAAATGTGGCAAAGTCTTAACTGGGGAATCCAGTCTCATGACTTTATAGTTTTTAAATTTTTCAAAATAAAGTTGGAGGGAAAAAAAAGTGTTTTTAAAAAGTTGAAAAACAATGGGACTATTGTCCCAAAGAAATTATGTTTAGATCAGGATCCTTCAAAACCATATGCACTCCAGTCGGATCACACATCATCCAGTGCCTTTTTTTTTTCTTTTAATATATTTTATTTATTTTTCACAGAGAGGAAGGGAGAGAGATAGAAAGTTAGAAACATCGATGAGAGAGAAACATCGATCAGCTGCCTCCTGCACATCTCCCACTGGGGATGTGCCTGCAACCCAGGTACATGCCCTTGACCGGAATCGAACCCGGGACCTTTCAGTCCGCAGGCCTGAGCCTAACCGGTTTCGGCCATCCAGTGCCTTTAATGCTGCTTCCTCTGAGGCTTCGTATTAGATGTCACAGGGCTCTGTGAGCTGTGCTCTGCTCAATATTTGTGACACTATGTAACTTAAGAAATCTAAGCTGCTAGAAGTTTTTCAAAGCAAGTAGCCGTGTGGAAAATTACAGGTGTAGCAGTTACAAATTAAGCTACTTTGTGGGATGTGAAAAAACTCAGAGTGAAAAAAGAAATTGGCCAATTAAAAGATTTATGGGATGTTAGGGAACCAAAGACTAAGTCCAACAGAAAAAGGAGTTTCAGTGTGTATCTACAATTTTTTATCCACCCACGAATTCTCTGGCTGTGTATATGTATATGCGTATATACAAAAACAAAATGATGAAATAAACTGCCCTGGCTGGTGAGCTCAGTTGGTTAGAGCACTGTCCTGAGTTTAATCTCCAGTCAGGGCATATATAAGAATCAACCAATGAATGCATAAATAAGTGGAACAACAAATTGATGTTTTTTTTTCCCCTCTCTCTCCCCTCCCTCCCTCCCTTTAATAAATCAATAAATAAAAATTTAAAGAAAAACTCTTGAATGCAAATTATAACATGCAGCATACCTATCATCAAAGTAATTTCTTATAGCTCTCCTACAATAGTCTGAAGAATATTCCATTCTGTGGATAAGTTTTTTTTTCCCCCCTAACTTTTGTGGCTCAGTGGTTAGATGTCAACCCAGGAACCAAGAGGTAACTGGTTAGATTCCCAGTCAGGGCACATGCCAGGGTTATGGGCTCAATCCCCAGTAGGAGATGTGCAGGAGGCAGCTGATGCTCTCTCTCATCAATGTTTCTATCTATCCCTCTCCCTTCCTCTCTCTCTAAAAATTATTAAGATCCTTTTTTTTAAAGAATTTTTAAAATTTAATTATGCTTTATTTTAGGGCAGAGCAACTTCACATTAGGTTTTTGGCCAATGAAACCAATACTACTATCATGGTTATTAACTAAATATATAGAGGCAGCTTTTACTAAAATAAAAAGTACTCAGCATTTGAATGCTAAGATACTTTAAAATTTAGAGAAAAATTTTAATCATGAATACCACTGCAAAAGGGTTGATGGGTGCCCACAGACAGCAACTGAAGGTCTGGAGAGATATCTCAACTGTGGGGGGTTACCACTGAGAACTCTGGGGTCTAATCCCCATTCAGGGCCCGCACCAAAACTGAGAAGGGTAGCCACATAACATCTAGCTGTGAAAAGCAGCAGGGTTGCTGTCTGATAGGGAGAGACGGCTGGAAACTCAGGCATATGCTTAAAGGGCCAACACACACAATTCCTTGTGGAACCACCCATCTTGTGCACTGACAAACGTAGGGCAGAGTATAATGCAGCTGGGTGAGCAGAAGCCAGGATCAGGGGCCCTGGAGTTAGAGCTCAAAAGGCAGACACCCCGGTTTCCTGTGCTGAGTCATTCCTCACACTCTGGAAGTCGTCTTTCTCATGGACATTTGGTATACAGACGACCTTGCCTGGGGGGAAGACAGTTGATCCACCCTATTGGAAAACACCTTGCCCCACAGTGGAGAGTTGCTTGGGCCCATTAACACATTGTGGACCAGTAGTTTTATTGCTAGCTTTACCCAGTGGCCAGATAAGTTTCTATTGAACAAATACAAAAAAACGTTTTATATAAATGTTAAAGGCATGCTTTAAAATTAAATACCCATTGCATTTTGAATTATTTATTACATGTTCTTAGAAGCTAAGATCTTTTTAAAGTATGATACTTTGTAAAACACTGTGTAATATGAAGCGAGAATTCTCATGATCCGTCAGCAATGTGTTAAGAGACTGAGAATAACAATTAGCCTCCAGGCAGAAGCAATTGTCCTACCCCAGTGGTTGGCAAACTCATTAGTCGACAGAGCCAAATATCAACAGTACTACTTCAAAACAGACTCGCCCAGGCTGAAAACTGACTTCTGCACATGGGCCACAAAGTTTCAATCGCACTGTACGTGCTTGCCCGCACGTGGTATTTTGTGGAAGAGCCATACTCAAGGGGCCAAAGAGCCGCATGTGGCTCGAGAGCCGCAGTTTGCCAACCACTACCCTACCCTATTGAAAAAAACTCTTGCCACACCTGTGGACGATTGCCTGAGGGTAATTCAAGACAAAATCCTATGTCTGTAGACAGAGCATGCTCCTGAGGCTTTGAATCTTTGCCTGATCTAATTAGTCATGAGCAGTGTTTGACACTGTCCCACGCTAGAGAATGATACGTGTAGCAGATCTACCTAATACACAGTCACAAACCCAAACAGGCAGCCAAAATGAGGAGACAATGAAACAACCCCCTAATGAAAGAACAACAGAATTCTCCAGAAGAAGAGATAAATGAAATGGAGATAAGAAATTTATCTAATACAAAGTTCAGAATAGTGATGGTAAAGATGCTCAACAGCATTAGAAAAAATGTAACTATGAAAACAGAAATAAAGAATGACATAGCACAAATAAAGAATACATTGGGAGGGATACACAGCAGATAATGGGAAGCTGAGGATCGAATCAGTGAATTAGAAGACTGTGTTAAAAAAAAAAATCACTTCATCGGAGAACCAAAAAGAGAAAAACAATTAAAAAAACAGGAGGACAGCTTAAGGGAGCTGTGAGACAATGTGAAATGTAGTAATATTCAAATAGCATGTGTGCCAGAAGAGTCAGAAAGGGAGAAAGAGAGAACGTGTTTGAAGAAATAATGGCAGAAAACTTTCCTAACCTGATAAAGGAAAAAGTCACACAAGTACAGGAGGCACAGAGAACCCCAAGCAAGGAGAACCCAAACAGGCCCACACCCAGACACATCACAATTAAAATCCAAAAATTAAAGACAAAGAGAATCTTAAAGCCAGCAAGAGAAAAGCAAACTATTACCTACAAAGGAGCCTCAATAAGGCTGACACCTGATTTCTCATCATAAACCCTACAGGCCAGAAGGATATGGCAAGAAGTACTCAAGGTAATGGAAAGCAAGGATCTGAAACCGTGATTACTATACCTAGCAAGGCTATCATTCAAATAGACAGAGCTTCCCAGACAACAACAAAAAGGCTAAAGCAGTATATCACCAAGCCAGCATTACAGGAAATGCTAAAGGGACTGCTGTAATGAGAAGAAGAAATAGAGAAACCTAGGCATACAGAATTAAAATGGCAATAAATAAGTACCTATCAATAATAACCTTAAATGTAAATGAATTAAATGTTCCATTCAAAAGGTGTAGGGTAGCTGAATGGATATAAAAACATTACCCAATTATATGCTGTCTACAAGAAACCCACCTCAAAACAAAAGACATACACAGGATGAGTGAAGGGATAGAAAAAATTCGCCATGCAAATGGAAAAGAAAAAATAACCAGAGTAGCAATACTCATAACAGACAAAAAAGACCTCAAAATGAAGGCAATCACAAGAGACAACAAAGGTCACTACATAATACTAACGGGATCGATTTAACAAGAGGATATAACCCTAGTAAAAATCTATGCACCCAATATAGCAGCACCTAAATATATAAAAAACTTTTAGAGCAGTGGTTCTCAACCTTCCTAATGACGTGACTCTTTAATACAGTTCCTCATGTTGTGGTGACCCCCAACCATAAAATTACTTTTGTTGCTACTTCATAACTGTAATTTTGCTACTGTTATGAATCGTAATGTAAATATCTGATATGCAGGATGTATTTCCAGGGGTCACGACCCACAGGTTGAGAACCGCTGTTCTAGAAGACTTTAATGGCGAGATCGACAACAATACAGTCATAGTAGGAGACTTTAACACCCCGCTGACTTCTCTGGGTAGATCTTCCAGACAAAAACTTAACAAGGAAATAGTGACTCTAAAGGACACACTGGATCAGATGGACTTAATTGACATTTATAGAACATTTCACCCCAAAGCTGCAGAATATACATTGTTCTCAAGTGCACATGGATCATTCACAAAGATAGACCACATGTTAGTACACAAAACAAGTCTCTACAAGTTCAAGAAGATTGAAATTGTCCTAGCAGGTTTGGCTCAGTGGATAGAGTGTCGGACTGTGGACTGAAGGGTCCCGGGTTTGATTCTGATCCAGGGTACATGCCTGGGTTGCAGGCTTAATCCCCAGTAGGGGGTGTGCAGGAGGCAGCTGATCAATGATTCTCTTTCATCATTGATGTTTTGATCTCTCTCTCCCTCTCCATTTCTCTCTGAAATTAATAAAAATATTTTTTAAAAAGATGACTGAAATCATATCAAGCATCTTCTCAGATCACAGTGGAATGAAATTAGAAATTAACTGCCGAAACCGGTTTGGCTCAGTGGACAGAGCGTCGGCCTGCGGACTGAAGGGTCCCAGGTTCGATTCCGGTCAAGGGCATATACCTGGGTTGCGGGCATATCCCCAGTGGGAGATGTGCAGGAGGCAGCTGATCGATGTTTCTCTCTCATTGATGTTTCTAACTCTCTATCTCTCTCCCTTTCTCTCTGTAAAAAATCAATAAAATATATTTAAAAAAAAATTAACTATAGTAAAAACAACCCAAAACATTCAAACACATGGAGACTAAGTAGCATGTTATTAAACAATGAATGGGTTAGCAACGAGAACAAGAAATAAAACACTTTCTGGAAACAAGTGAAAATGAACACACAACAACCCAAAATCTCTGGGACACAGCAAAAACAGTCCCGAGAGGGAAGTTCATAGTACTACCAGCCTACCTCAAAAAATAAGAAAAATCAACAATAAACTAACCCTACAACTTGAAGAACTAGAAAGAGAATAACAAGGAAAGCCCAAAGTAGCAGGAAGGAAAGAATAAAGATTAGAGACGAAATAAATGACATAGAGCCTAAAAAAAGAATACAAAAAAATCAATGAAACCAAGAGCTGGTTCTTTGAAAAGATAAACAAAATTGATGAACTGTTAGCCAGACTCATCAAGAAATAAAGAGAGAGGACCCAAATAAATAAAATCAGAAACAAAAGTGGAGAAGTAACCACTTGACACCACAGAAATACAAAGGATTGTAAGAAAATGTTATGAACTACGATATGCCAACAAGCTGGACAATGTGGATGAAATGGACAAATTCCTAGAAAACTACAATCTCCTAAAACTGAATCAGAAAACCTGAACAGGCCAATAACAACAGATGAAACAGAAGCAGGAATCAACAAACGCCCAGCAAACAAAAGCCTGGGTTTGGACGGTTCGGGGAGTTTCACCAAACATTCTGTTCGGGGCTGCATTGTGGAAGCCAACCTCAGTGTTCTCAACGTGGTCATCGTCCAAAACGGGGAGAAAGGTATTCCTGGTCTCACTGATACCACCGTGCCTCGTCGCCTGGGGCCCAAAAGAGCCAGCAGGATCCGCAAACTGTTCAATCTCTCTAAAGACGATGATGTCCGCAAGTATGTTGTGAGAAAGCCTCTAAACAAAGAAGGTAAGAAACCTAGGACTAAAGCACCCAGGATTCAGCGTCTTGTTCCTCCACGTGTCCTGCAACACCAACGCAGGCGTATTGCTCTGCAGAAACAACGTACTAAGAAAAACAAGGAAGAGGCCGCAGAATATGCTCAGCTTTTGGCTAAGAGAATGAAGGAGGCCAAAGAAAAATGCCAGGAACAGATGGCGAAGAGACGTAGACTGTCCTCTCTGAGAGCCTATACTCAAAGAGGAGTACAGCCTACACCTACACTCCTCAAACTTTTCCAAAAAACCCAAGAGGAAGGAACACTTCCAAGCACTTTAAATGAGGCTAGCATTACCCGAATTCCAAAACCAGATAAACACTACAAAAAAGAGAATTACAGGCCAATATCCCTGATGAACATAGATATTAAAATCCCCAACAAAATATCAAATCAGATCCAGCAATATATTAAAAAGATCATACACCATGATCAAGTGGGATTTATTCCAGAGGTGCAAGGTTGGTACAATATTCACAAATCAATAAATATGATAAATTGAAAGAAACAAATTGAAAGAAAAAAATCAGTGACCATATCAATAGATGCAGAAAAAGCGTTAGACAAAATCCAACACTCATTTTTGACAAAAACTCTCAGCAAAGTAGAAATAGAGGAAGCATATCTCAATATGATAAAGGCCATATATGATAAACATACAGTGAACATCATATTCAATGGGCAAAAACTAAAACCATTTCCATTAAGAACAGGAACAAGACAGGGATGTACGCTTTCACCACTCTTATTCAACATATTACTGGAAGTCCTAGCCACAGTGAGCAGACAAAAGAAGAAATAAAAGGCATCCAAATTGGAAAGGAAGAAGTAAAACACTCATTATTCGCAGATCACATGATATTGTACACAGAAACCCTAAAGCCTCCACCAAAAAGCTACTAGATTTAATAAATGAATTTGGCAATGTAGCAGGATACAAAATCAACACACAAAAATCAATGGCTTTTTTATACCCCAATAATGACTTCTCAGAAAGAGAAACTAAACAAGCAATCCCTTTTACCATTGCAACAACAACAAAAAATTAAAATACTTAGGAATAAACTTAACCAAGGAGGCAAAAGACTGTATTTGGAAAACTACAGAATATTGGAAAAAAGAGACAGAAGAAGATATAAACAAGTGGAAGAATATACCGTGTTCATGGATTTGTAGAATCAACATCATTAAAATGTCTATACTACCCAACGCAATCTATAGATTCAAATGCAATCCCTATTAAAATACCAACAACATATCTCAGAGATCCAGAACAAATATCCCCATAATTTATATGGAACCAAAAACGACCTCAAATAGCCACAGCTATCTTGAGAAAGAACAACAAAGTTGGAGGAATCACAATACCATATTTCAAGTTATCCTACAAAGCCACTGTAATCCAAACTGCCTGGTACTGGCACAAGAACAGGTATATAGATCAATGGAACAGAACAAATTGATTCAAGCCATTATGCTCCATTAATATTTGACAAAGTAGGCAAGAACGTACAATGGAGTCAAGACAATCTCTTCAATAAATGGTGTTGGGAAAATTGGACAGATGAAACTAGACCACCAACTTAGACCATACACAAGAATAAACACAAAATGGATAAAAGACTTAAATGTAAATCATGAAACTGTAAAAATCCTAGAAGAAACCATAGGCAGCAAAATCTTAGATCTCTCTCATAGCAGTATGTTTACAGATACATCTCCTAGGGCAGTGGTTGGCAAACTCATTAGTCAACAGAGCCAAATATCAATAGTACTTCTTCAAAATAGACTTGCCCAGGCTGGAAACCGACTTCTGCGCATGGGCCACAAAGTTTCAATCGCACTGTCCATGCGCTCCCGCATGTGGTATTTTGTGGAAGAGCCACACTCAAGGGGCCAAAGAGCCGCATGTGGCTCACGAGCCACAGTTTGCCTACCACTGTCCTAGGGCAAAGAAAACTAAGGAGAAAATAAACAAATGGGATACATCAAAATAAAAAGCTTCTGCACAGCAAAAGAAACCATCAAGAAAACGAAAAGGGAGCCCACTGTATGGGAGAATACATTTGACTATGATACATCTGATAAAGGGTTAATATCCAAAATATATAAGGAACTCATACAACTTAACAGAAGGAAGACAAACAATCCAATTAAAAAATGGGCAAAGGACCTAAATAGACACACTTCTCCAAAGAGAACATACAGTGACCAAGAGACATATAAAAAAATGCTCAAAGTCATTGATCATCAGAGAGATGCAAATTAAAACAATAATGAGGTATCACCTCACACCTATCAGAAGGGCTACCATCAACAAATCAACAAATGACAAGGGAACCCTAGTACACTGCTGGTGGGAATGCATACTAGTGTAGCCATTATGAAAAACAGTATGAAGTTTCCTCAAAAAATTAAATATGGAACTGCCATTTGACCCAGTGATCCCACTTCTAGGAATATATCCTAAGAAACCCGAAATACCAATCAGAAAGAATGTAAGTACCCCTATGTTCATAGCAGCACAATTTACAATAGCTAAAATCTGGAAACAGCCCAAGTCCCCATCAGTAGATAAGTGGATAAAAAAGCTGTGGTACATTTACACCATGGAATACTATGCAGCAGTAAAAAAGAAGAATCTCTTACCCTTTGAGACAGCATGGAGGGACCTGGAGAGTACCATGCTAAGTAAAATAAGTCAGTCAGAGAAAGACAAGTATCACATGATCTCACTCACATGTGGAATATAGGTAAAAAAATAAACTAATGAACAGAGTAGTTCCAGAGACATGGAAGCATGGAACAGAATGTGGAATCTCGGAGGGAAGGCAGGGGAGGGTGTTTGGGTGGGAGGTAATCAACCAAGGACCTCGTATGCATATATTCATGGCCCATGGACATAGACAATGCGGAGGTGAGGGCCTGGGGAGGGGACGGGGGCAGGCTGAAGGGCGTCAATGGGGGGGGAAAAGAGGACAAATGTAATAGTTTCAACAATAAAGAATTATTTAAAAATATATAAGTAAATAAAAACACTATAAAAGGCAATTTACTCTGTACCTTTGGATGGCGACAAGCATGGATCTGAGTGCTGCGGTCTGTGGTAAGATGATGGAGAATGTCAGGCATGTTTCGAAACATGTCTAATTTATCCACATGAACCTGAGGAAAATTAGATAAGAAAATTATTTGAACTGTAATTCCTACAAATACATTACTCAAGAGTAATTATGCAGGGATAAATCATCCAGTTAGGGAACTCCTCTTTCTTGAAACCGAGTTTTTGGCATTTCAGTGCCCATCAGTATTCTGTCAGGATCTCAACAGGCAAAGGACAAAGGTCATTTTCCCACCAGTCAGTGTTACAACCTATCGTTGGTGGTAAGAAAAAATTCTGGAGATTCAATTGGTGGATTTCAGTCCTTCGGTCCACTGAGTCATTCAATTAATATCTATTGTACACCTACTATATATCAAGCTTTATTCTAAATGCATGAAATTCGTGCAAGAGTAGGCCTTCCTTCCCCCCGCTGCCACCACGGGCTTCCCTCTGGCACCCAGGACCTGGGCTTCCCTCATAGCCCCAGCTTCATCTGGAAGGTAGTCTGGAAGGGCAGCCGGTCTAATTAGCATATTACACTTTTATTATTATAGATTGGGTATACAGCAGTGAATGCAGCAGATAAAAGCAATCAAGAATGTGCCCTAGCCAGTTTTGCTCAGTGGATAGAGCATTGGCCCTTGGACTGAATGGTCAGGTTCGATTCTGGTCAAGGGTATGTATCTTGGTTGCAGGCCCAATCTCCAGCCCCAGTTGGGGCACGTGCGGGAGGCAACCAATCGATGTGTCTCTCTCAATCAATGTTTCTCTCTTTGTCTCTCACCCTCCCTTCCACTCTTCTACTCTCTCTAAATATCAGTGGGGAAAAAAATGTATCCTCGGGTAAGGATTAACAAAACAAAAAAAGAATCACTCACGAACATAAGCACTCAACATACTTGGCAGGGGGAAGAGAGCTGGACTAGGAAGCAGGGACCCATCCTCCCTTACCACACACCTCTTTACTGGATGAAAACAGGGAAGACAGAAGAGAGAAAATAAGAAAACCTTGGTCACCTTTAGAATTTTAAGGTCAATACATTTTAAAGTATTAATGCCAATGTATTAGTTTTACCTAAAGCTTCTAGCTAGTTCTTAACATCATCAGTAGCTTCTTGGAACTGTGCAAAATGACATATAACAAAACCATTTTTTACCATAGACTAGCTCAGTGGTCGCAAACTGCGGCTCGGCAAATCGCGGCTCGCGAGCCACATGCGGCTCTTTGGCCCCTTGAGTGTGGCTCTTCCACAAAATACCGACTTCTGCGCATGGGCCACGAAGTTTCAATCACACTGTACATGAACGCCAGCACGTGGTATTTTGTGGAAGAGCCACACTCAAGGAGCCAAAGAGCCGCATGTGGCTCGCGAGCCGCGGTTTGCCAACCACGGGACTAGCTGAGACAAAACAAGAGTTAAGTTCCTAAGACATCTCATTGACATTATAATGAAACATTGAAAGAAACATTATTCAAGAACCTACTGTACCTGAGTTGATATAAAGATTATGAAATGGCACCAAAAAAAGTATTGTCATTTTGAACAAAACAGATTAGAATAATGCCAAATTGCTGTGGCAATTAATACCAAGACAGGTATAAAAAGAATCCAAGCATAAACACTTATCCTGTGGCCTATTCCACTCCCTATCTGTTTATTAAGGACTAAGAAGTAACAATGAATTTGCTTTTCTGGCCTCTCCAAGAAGGAGATAAAAAGAAAAAAAAGAAGGGCACGCGGGAGGGAATGATATAGAAACTTTCATCCTCACAATAATAAAGAAGCCTGAAAAAGTTGCCATAGATCATCGCTGAGGTTCCCTAGTCAAAAGCCTCATTGGTCTCCCTTTTTAAAATCCTGATCTGAAATCGTTTCTATTCCCCAAAAGAGATTGAGAGGATTCCCTGCAGGTTGACTGAGGTTCAGAGAAGGGCTGCTCTTCCCCAGCCCCAAGTCCTCCTCAGCCCATGGTTTCTCCCTGCAAGGCATGCAGAGCAGGAGCTACCAGCCTGCTCAATTTCACACACCGCTAAAATTTACAAAACAAATTTGGGACTGGTAAATAGTTATTACTGGTATATTCTGCCAAGAAAGGACATGAGGAGGAAAATAGTGGATAATTTATGTGATTCTAATTTAAAAGGCCATTTTAAGGAGGGGGTTCAAGAAGAGATTAACTGAAGAATTTACATGCATATAAGCACAGCCCATGGACACAGACAACAGTTCAGTGAAGGCCTGGAGTGGGGCAGAAGCCAGATGGAGAGGGACCAAAGGAGGGAAATGGGGGACATCTGTAATACTCTCAACTGTAAAAATAAATTTAAAAAACACTGGATTTCTCACTTGAGGATTACAAGAATTATTTTTGTCTGCAGCATCTTAATTCCATTCAGACACATATTTCTAACAGTTTTTTTTTAAAAATCGGTCAGGTCTGTTATAAGATTGAAGTATATTACTATATCTGAATGGTGTTGCTACACAGCCCTTTGTGGATGCAAATATTTACTTGATGGCCTCACTGAAAGGCTCAGCTCGTTGTAAAAAAATAAATAAAAGAAAATAGTTATGAAGGGGGAAAAAGGCAATTTTAACACCAAAAATCTCAGAATGAATGCAAATCCTTCCTAAAATGGAGAACTGGCAACTTTACATCAATATATTTGGACAGAAGGGTTTTTCTTTTTTTAAACAAGAAGTTTATTTAAACAACAAGACACTTGACTTGAAGGGAAAACTATCTAGGATTCATTTTTTTAGAGTAATTTATCCCTACTTAAAGACAGATTGCCCTACATGTAACAGCTACGTACAAAAAAGTTATAAAATTGTCCTTGGTTTTACAATGCTAAATGAAAAACATTAAAATTCTCCAATCAAACAAGGTGTGCAAGAATTTTTATGTTGTTCTTTTTTTGTTAAACAGTGAGAGCAAAATAACTCACTGGAATATAAAGATAAGAGCTGGATGAGCATGCCACTAATGGAGAAAGGGGGTATTTTCACAGAACCAGTATTTTTTCCCCATCCCATCTCCATTTGATGTAGATCAAAACATACCATTGGCCATTTAGTTAAAAAAAAATGCAAATGCTTGTGCACATACATCGGTTACTTTATGTACAATAAAGGAATGGGGATGGACAGAAGGATTTAAGGAAGGAATAAATTAAGGAAAGAAGGACTTAGGAAGTAAAGACTCATGAAGGCAGGAAGGGAGGGAAGAATTTTAAAATTTCAAATGCAAAAAGACTGGATCTTTTTATTGTAGTAAACTGGAGGCCTGGTGCACAAAATTTGTGCACGGGGGCGGGGGGGTTCCCTCAGCCTGACCTGTACCCTCTCCAATCTGGGACTCCTCGGGGGATGTCCGACTGCCGGTTTAGGCCCGATCCCACAGGGCCTAAATCGGCCGTCGGACTACCCTCCCACAATCCAGGACTGCTGGCTCCTAATCGCTTGCCTGCCTGCCTGCCTGATCGCCCCTAACCACTCTGCCGGTTTGGGCCCAATCCCGACGGACATCCGGACATCCCTCTCGCAATCCGGGACTGCTGGCTCCTAACCGCTCGCCTGCCTGCCTGCCTGATCACCCCTAACTGCCTCTGCCTGCCTGCCGGCCTGATTGTACCTAACTGCCCCCCTGCCGGCCTGATCGCCTCTAACTGCTTCTGCCTTGGCCCCCAGCCTAAGCTGCAGTCTGGCCTCCCTCTGTCGGAGGCAAGCTGGCCAATCAGGGGAAGGCGCTGCCCCCATCATCCCACTGCTGCTGCCACTGGTGGCTACCATGGCTGCCTGAGCCTCGGGTCTCGCAGCCGGATGCGGCTGCCTGAGCCGTGGGCTGTCCCTCACAGCAGCAGCTGCCATCTGCGGCTTGCCTGAGCCTCAGGCAACTGCTGCGGCTTTGTCCAGGAGGACATCCAGATGGTCGTCCGGAAGATGTCCGCCTTAATTAGCATATTACCCTTTTATTAGTACAGATTACATTGTATATAATCCTTAAATTCTTTGCACAAATTAGCTGGGGGATCTATATTAAAAGATACAAAGCGAGGTAGAACTTAAATACCCAAGTAATCCAGCACTTCGTTTATTCAGCACCGTTACCAAAGCTCCACCTTGTCTTAGGGGACGAGAGCAGAAGCCACAGGCCCCATGTGGCACAGCAGGAAGGGGCTCCCTGCCCAGCAGCACTCACCACACACACACACACCGGGTTCTCCGCCCAGAGTCCTGAGCGCCCAGCACTGGCCATCTGGAGGGAAAGGAAAACTCCCCCCAGCCTGATCAGATACAGGTCCACAGAGACTCAGTGTTCTGGGACAGGTGTTTTAGACTTTTTTTTACCATTACCCACAGTAAGAAATATGTTTTCCACAGTAACCCAGTACACATACACATACATATATGTGTATTGTGTCTGATTCCCTCCGTAAATGTTCATAAAATAATAATTACTCTGACTGCAAGCAATATACTCGAATATTCTCTAGTTCAAGTTTATTCACAATGCTGGTCATAATCACTAAATTTATTTCATGGGCCATGGATTTTGAAAAAATACTTTCTCTATGGGACATTTCACCAAAGGGCGCTTCTCAGCTATTTGGATCACTGCCAAGTCCTCGCCTGTGGACATGAATAAACAAGATGACGTTACTTCAGAGGGGCTGCCAACCTGGGCCACACATATGTTTTGACAGGCTGTTTCCATCTTTGTTTTCAGTTTTGGTGGGGTTGGGAGGGGGAGGAAAGGTGAAGTGGGGAGAATGAAAAGGACCAGCAGAAAAGAACGCTTCCACCGTACCTGGAGTCCAAATTCTTCACTAAGGTTGGTGAACAGATACTCATACCCGTACGCTGCTTTGCAGTTCAGCCACACGACATGGTATGGACTCCGAGTGATCCAGCTCCGAACCAGCTCCAAAATTCCACTCAGACACTCTCCCTGGCAGGATGTTTTATTAAAAGGCATTTAACAATTTTAAGAATTATCACTTACCCAGTGAAATAAGCCATTCAGAGAAAAACAAGTACCATATGATTTCACTTCTATGTGGAATCTAATGAACAAAATAAACTAACAAAGTGGAGACAAACTCATGACAGACAGACAGCTGTCAGAGGAGCAGGGGTTGGGAGCTACATGAGAAGCGTGAAGACACTAAGGAAAGAAAAAAAAAGACTCATGAACACAGACAACAGTATGGTTACTGAATGGGGGGAGGTAGAAGAGGGTTAAGGGGATTAAATGGTGATGGAAGGAGACTTGGCTTGGGGTGGTGAACACACAATACAATAGATAATGTATTGTAGAACTGTATACCCAAATCATGTACAATTTTATTAACCAATGTTACCCCAATAAATTCAACAATAAATAAATCTGAGATTATGAAAGTATTAAAAAGAAAAGAATAGCACACTTATCTTTTCTTTCCATTCCCAACATTCCCAAATATTAATGCCAACGGGAACAATTATGACCTGATTTGTTATCCCACAAACTTTCTACTAGAAATATGCCATGCCCAGGTTCTCACCCCATTTCTCCAGAGAGACTTACTCGACTAGGAATCTGATAAAATTTGGGATCGCAGAAAGTAGTATCTAAGTACACACTTTGTATGTCTTTCACTCTGGGGGAAAAAAAACTGATGTTAAGCTAACGTGAAATCATCTAGAAAGTTTAAACCCTCAATTATTTTACAGGATGTTCTATTCCATTTGGAGTATTTTGTTTAAAAAAACTTTGCTGAGAAGTGATTTCCATACAATAAAATATACAGATTTTGCACACATGGTTCAGTGAACTTTGACAAATTCACTTATCTACTACACCAGTCAACACACAGAATGTTGAAGAAAAATGTTTCAAGAATAAAAATTAGCTTTACTGTTACAAATATTACAATCAAGTTTGATTTCTAAGAAAAGCAAAGGCTTGTATTTGGGGCAAACAGGCAATAAAACTTTTCCAATGGTGCAGCCTTACACAAAGCCCAGTACCTGCCCCCGCAATGCAGAAGCTCCATTCTGGCAGCTTCTCCTTTGGCCAATCTGAAGTCTCCTGTGTACAAGACAGTTCCATTATCACCCTGAAATAAAAACCTGTGAAGAAAATATATATTAGTGATTTCTCAGTCTCATACAAAACCCTAATAAAGCAAATACTAATTCCACAGCAAATGTTTCCTGCCAAACACACCACTATGACCTAGTGTTAATGGAATTTCAATAATCTCTAAACCACACCAGGCACTCGGCTGCCGCCTCTTCCATGGGGTAGAAAAAAATGGCACACGAAGATTCTATTGAGTTTGCAATAGATGTCCCCAGAAATATGTCAGCACTCTCAACTATATATTGAGATCATTCCTTTTCATGGAGA
This sequence comes from Myotis nattereri, assembly GCF_964212035.1. Taxonomy (NCBI): domain Eukaryota; kingdom Metazoa; phylum Chordata; class Mammalia; order Chiroptera; family Vespertilionidae; genus Myotis; species Myotis nattereri. Next base: position 127,592,752 of record NC_138075.1, on the reverse strand, counting down.
GAAAAATCCATGTGATAGGAAAATGTAAAACTAATGGAGAAATAGCTATCGAAGACTTCCATGATAAAGAAACCCACATTTCAAACTTGATATTCACCTCAGCCCCCCAAGTTAAAGATTGGAAACAAAGATTAAAGAAAGTGCCATAAAAATAATCAAATCTCCCTATACATATTAGTTGCTAGACCTTAAAAATGTATTTCTATAAATATTAGACAATTCTACATATAATGAAATGGCAAAATAGATGAGTTCCCTTACATAACTGATCCTGGGCAATGACCAGCTGGTAAGAGAGTCACAACAATCTCTTCCTTCTAAAAAGAAAAAGAAAATAAGTTATCATTAGGGCCCAGCTAAATAAATCTCTCCTTAATAGAACATATTCAAGTACTTCTCAAGAATGTGCCTTTTCTCCTCATTTCTTCTCTCTCTCCAAACTCTGGAAACAAGTGAAATCCTTGCCACAAAATAGTTAAACGTTGAGTTACAATATGATACAGCAAATGAACACTTGTGTACATACACAAGAGAAATGCACACTTAGGTCCACATAGAAAGCTGTACATGAATGTACATAGCAGCATTATTCATACTAGCCAAAGAGAAGAAACAGTCCACAGGTCTAGCAAATGATGAATGAATAAACAAAATGTGGTCTATCCATACAATGGGATAGTATTTGGCCATAAAAAGAAATGAAATACTGATACACACTACAACATGGATAAACCTTGAAAGCATTAGGTAAAGTGAAAGAAGTCACATTTGTCTGATGCAATTTATATGAAATTTCCAGAATAAGCAAATCTATAGAGACTTCAAGTAAAATAGTGGTTGCTAGGGGCTGAAGGGAGGAAGAATTAGGGAGTAACTGCTAATGGGTACAGGGTTTCTTTTTGAGTGATGAAAATATTCTAAATTGATTATGGTGATGGATATATGTCTGTAAATATAGTTAAAATCATTGAAATGTACACCTTAAGTGGGGTGAGTTGTAAGGTATGTGAGTTATATCTCATAATGCTGTTATTTATAAATAAATAAATAAATAAATAAATAAATAAATAAATAAATAAAGCGTGGTGTAGCCTGGTCCCAAGTCACCATACTGCACATCATCCTGTTGGAGCTGAGCCTGATGGGCAATACTGCCTCTCAGTCCTCAGGGCAGAGTGGGGGCGGAGTAGGGGGAATGGTGGGCAGAACTCTGGACACACCAGCTTCTCCCATAAATCTAACTTCATTCATTCCGAAGGCCCCTTTAAAATAGGGTCTCCTACTGGGTAGAGCTGGAAACACAACACACAAAAGCCACAGAGCACGAAAAGAAACTGCCTGAGTGGATAGAAAATTCTGTTCAATGAGAGCTATCTGCTGCCTAGGGCCCAATTTTAAGAAAGCCTTTCACCAACATATGTCACAGGGCAGCAGGGCAATGAGATTAAGTCTCCAAAACATGTCAGCTAACTGATCTCAGGTTGGCACTGAGAAAGGTTCAGGCCATCCTTTTAACCCATCCAAAATTGGCCGTGCAGTCCTCCCTCAGGACGATGCTTTGATGAGGAGTACTTCAAATGCCTGATCCTCTCCAAAGAGGAAATGTGAAAAGTCAGGGCCTGTCTGATCACAGTCTCAGGACACCTCTCAGAGTTCACCATGTCAACAAAGCAGGTTATAATTGGACTGTGGAACAAATATTCACTAGATTTGCCAAATATTAGGAAAATACCTCCTACCTCTAGATATAATTTGAGGTAAAAACAGCAAATAAGCCCAGCCAGTGTGGCTCAGTGGTTGAGTGTCAACCTATGAACCAGGAGGTCACGGTTTGATTCCCGATTAGGGCACATGCCCCGGTTGCAGGCTTGATCCCCAGTGTGGGGTGTGCAGGAGCCAGCCAATCAATGATTCTCTCTCATCATGGATGTTTCTATCTCTCTCTCCCTCTCCCGTCCTCTCTGAAGTCATTAAAAATATATTTTTAAAAGAAACACCAAATAAAAGGTAGGTCCATAGTCCTATTTATTAAAATAATACATTCACAACACAAAAGCACCTGCTTCTAAATTTAAGGACAAAAAATAAATAGATCCACTTGGACCAGGTTTTTTTTCTTGAATAGGAAAATGATTCGGGGGGGGAGGAGAAAGAAAAGAGAAAAAGATAAAGATGAAAAAGAAAATGCAATGATTCAGAGGAAAAAAAAATCACAATATACATAAATTTGCTGCAAAAATATTAAGCATCATTTTATTTCCTGAACATTTATAATAAGCTTATTAAATGTGACAATGACATCCCACAGTAATATCAACAACTGGCATTCCCATCATTAGCATGTAATATTAGAAAGGAGCTGTTCTGACAGAAGTCATATCTAGTCCTTGGGAGGTAAAGAATAAGTATGTTATACATGGTGTACTTTCCCACAAACTCACTCAATTACTATAATTTTTATTTATGGTTAAATGAACATTCAAAATCAAGGCAAAAGGTAAATAATCATTTTAGCACTAAGTATTAATTTTCAAAAACATGACATTTAAAATTTAGTTACCTCGCCTGATGCTTCATCAACTAAGGATATCTGGGTAGGAGTTTCAATTTCAATTGATATCTATTAAAATAAAATAAGAGGTCATGTATACATCATATTATATATTTCCACAGTTTTTCATTGCTTTATAGGCCTTTGCCATCTCAGACATAGAAAGGGGACTAAGAGAAGAAGTTGTAGGCTCTCTATAACATTCACTAAAATAAATGTTTTAAACGACTTGAAAACGTGATAAAGCTAAAATAATACCTTTCTTGAGCTTAATGTGGTAACAAATATTAAGTGCCTTATAAACTCATATCTCCTTTGACAGCAATTATATTTCCATGAATTCAATCTTCTTCCCTTCACCTCCTCATCCCTTGAACCTAAGTCTTTGTAAAACAGTTATGTGTTCTATATGTTTAGGTTTTGTGCTACAGAACACTATGGATCCATCCCTGATATGCTGGCCGAGTTCACATATCTGAGCTGCTACAGAGTACTCCAAGGTGTACTTGCACATTTTACTGGAACAATAGCTGACACGGAAAGGCATTCAATAAATAGATGATGAATAAATGAACATAATTATTCACCTTTTTATGTTTACATATGCAATGGCCTTTTCCCCCCAATGTACTATTATTATCTACTAGAGGCCCGTGCACGAAATTCGTGCACTCGGGGGGAGTCCCTCAGCCTGGTCTATGCCCTCTCGCAGTCCAGGAGGCCTTGGGGGATGTCCAACTGACAGCTTAGTGCTGCCGCGGAGGTGGGAGAGGTTCCCACCACTGCTGCTGTGCTCACCAGCAGTGAGCCCGGCTTCTGGCTGAGCGGTGCTCCCCCTGCAGGAGCACACTGACCACCAGGGGGCAGCTCCTGCATTAAGCATCTGCCTGCTGGTGGTCAGTGCGCGTCATAGTGACTGGTGGTTCCGCTCTTGGGCTGAAACTGGCTCTCCGACATTCCCCAAGAGGTCCCAGATTGTGAGAGGGCACAGGCCAGGCCTAGGGACCCCACTGGTGCACGATCAGGGCCAGAGAGAGATGCGGGAGGTTGGCCAGCCACGGAGGGACTGTGGAGGCCTCCAGGGCGTGTCTGGCCCATCTTGCTCAGTCCCGGTTGGCCGGACCCCAGCAGCAAGCTAACCTACTGGTCAGAGTACCTGTCCCCTGGTGGTCAGTGCACATCATAGCGACTCGACCAGTTGACTGTCTACCCCCTGGTGGTCAGTGCACGTCATAGCGAGTGGTTGAGTGGCCTTAGCATAACATTCGCATATTACACTTTGATTGGTTGAATGGCCAACCAGCCGACTGGACATTTAGCATATTAGGTTTTTATTATATAGGACTAGAGGCCCAGTGCACAAAATTCATGCACTTGTAGGGTACCTAGTGGCTGCTGTCTGCCGGCCAGGTTTTCCCTCCCTTCCCCTGGCCGGCCCACCCCCTGGTTGAACTCCTGGAAGAACTCGGTAGAAGGGAAAATTTGCATACTATGCTTTATTATATAGGATTTTGGCAGCAGGGTTGAGTGGCTTAACTTTTTATTACTCCTATAACAATTCATCTAGTATAGGGATTATTTGTTCTCTAATATTTGGCAAATGCACCTATAAAACTATCTGGGCCTGGGGCTTCATTTAAGAAAAAATCTTTAAAAATTGTTTTAATTTCTTGGATGGTTACTGATTTATTCAAGTTTTCCACTTTTCTTGCCTCAATTTGGTATTTTCCTACTTTTCCAGATACCTATCCACTTTGTCTAAATTATCAAATACAATACCTTATAACAACTGTCAAAAAATGCATTGCTGTTATTAATTTCCTTTTAGTATTCTGTATTTTTATATGCATCTTTTTTGTTGTTGTGAATCCTCACCCAAAGCTATTTGCCCCATGGCTTTTCAGAGAGAGTGTGGAGGGGGAAATTGAAAGCAGTCAGCAGTCCAACAACAAACAGATTATGACACTTGTTCAGACTTCTCTGCCAGTTCCCACAATTACTTAGGGTTTAACCCACATAATGAGCCCTAGTTCTATTCACTTACTGTGGTTCTTTTCTTCTAATCAATATGGGTGATCATTATTACTTTATCTGGTTTGATGTTACCTTGTCAATTACCTATCTTCTTGACCCACTGTTCCTTTTAACAGTAAATAACATCCTCTTTGAAACTTAGGAATTTTTTTTTCCTTTCAATTCTACTTTGTATGACATAAGAATTGCCACTCTGACATTTTTAGAGTCTAACTGTTTAGTATAGGTTTTCCCTTTTTATTCTCATTTTAACCTGCATTTATACAAAGGCTAGTGGATCTTTCTTATTTTTTAACCTCAACTGAGAATTTGTCTTTCGATAAATAATTAAATTAAATCCATTGATATTTATAGTAATTACTGTTATAACAAAACTTTTCCTGGCATCTTCACATTTTCTAAGCAGCATACTTCTGTTTTTCTCCCCTTTACTGTATCTTCCTTCCATTAATTAGATCCATTTTATTCTGCCAGATTCAAAATTACTCATTCCATTTTTATTCTGTTTCTTAACCATTTCTTATTATAACCCATAAATTTTACTTATTTTTCCTAAACAATCCCATGGTCTAAATAAATGATTTATTAATTATGTTAATGACCATTTTACACATTAGAGTATTAAAATGCAATTTAGCCAGAAATTCAAAGAGATAAAACTAAGAACCAAGATTAAACTATTGAGGGACAAGAAAAGCAAACTGAAATATAAAATGTTGACCTCTTTTAAACTTCTTAATTACAAAAGGCTAAATATTAATATTATAATGAACATAGTATGCGAGGAATTGGGCTTTGAATAATTCCAGTGTTTTGTTCTATCTACCTCAAAAAATATTTCCCGGTAAAAAAAAAATTGGCATCATTCAAAAAATAAAACTTACAATTCTTTTCTCCCAAAACCTGTATTTCGGGCTAGTTAACAACAACTCTTTAGTAACAGGCGAACAGTATAAGTAAACCTTCAAGCTGAAAGAGAAAGGAAAAAAAGCTACTTCAGTAGGATCCAAAATGAGACATTTTGGTGACTAGATAATACATTTCATCATGTATCAGTTCATCTCGAATAATTCAAAATGTGAACTGGCACACAAAGTGTTAAGTGTAGTTCCCAACATGCCAGCACCCCAGTAACTATCTCAGTCCCATCGAGAGTGTAAAGGGATGGGGAAGAAGCAGACAGAAAAAACAGTGTCCTCTGATCTCCTCAAAAGGTTGGCCTCACCAACTTTATGTTAAAGATGCATTATTGTACATGATCAGGTATGTCTAGAAAAATACCATCAAATGGGGAACGAAAAGGGTGTATAGGGCGGGGGACAGAAGACTTCTGTATTTTGCTTCATATAAGTCTATTCTGTTTTGTTTGAGAGTTTTTTTGTTTGTTTTTTAAGTGAGCAGAGGTCAATTTCATGATAAATTTTAAAAATTCAACAGTATAAATTAAAGGTTAGGAATATAATCTGTGGCAGACTGTATTTTCAAAAGATGCCCACACTAATATATATCCCCATCCATACAGTCTTGTTACAATATGGACATGGAATTTCCTCAAATGACAGAAGGTCTCTATATTAATCTCCCCCTGAACCTGGGTAGGACTCTGTAACTGTCTTAAGCAACAGAACATGATGGAAGTAATATTGCAGGACTTTTGAGGATAGATCTCTGGGCAATATGGCTGCCTGCTAACTCTCTCCTGGGACACACACTCTTTTTTTTTCTCCTTAGTTTCCATTTAAGAAATCCAGCTATCCTGCCCTGGCCAGTGTGGCTCAGTTGGTGGGAGTGTTGCCCTGTGCACTGAAAGGTGGCAGGTTCGATTCCCAGACAGGGCACATACATAGGCTGAAGGTTCAATCCCCCATTAGGGTGCATAGGAGAGGCAACCAATGGAGGTTTCTCTCTCACATCAATGTTTTTCTCTATCTCTTTCCCTTCCTACCCCTCTCTTTGAAAATCAATAAACATGTCTTTGGATGAGCATTAAAAAAAAAAAAAAGGAGGAGGAAGAGGAGATAAAGGAGGAGGAGAGGAAAGAGGAGGAGAAAGAGAAGGAGGAGGAGCTGAAGGAAGAGGAGAGGAAAGAGGAGGAGGAGAAAGGGAAGGAGGAGGGGGAAGGGAAGGAGGAGAAAGGGAAGGAGGAGGTGGAAGGGAAGGGGAAGAAGAAGAGGGGTAGGGGGAAGAGGAGGAGGAAGAGAGGGGGGAAGGGAAGGGAGACGGGGGAGGGGGAGGAGGAGGAGAAGTCCAGCTATCCTGAAACAACATGCTGAAGAGATTTTTTGGACACAGGCATGCCCAAGAAGCCCCAGGCATTTGAGTCTTCTCAGCCCAGGTGTCACCCATAGAAAGAATGAGCCTTCAGGTCAGCCCCAGTCAGGCAGAAACCAGCCATCCTCACTGTGCCCCATGAATTCCTGACCCTCAGAAACTGAGAGAATGCATTATTAGTTGGTTTAAGTCACTATGTTTTAGGGTAATTTGTTATGCAGCAATAGTAACTAATACACAGGCTCTAAAATCAGACAGACCTGGTTGAAATCCTGGTCCTGCCATCTACTGGCTGTGTGACCTTGGGCAACTAATTTAACCTCTCTGGTTCCTCAGTTTCCTCATCTGTAAAATAGAAATAATATCTATAACAATAATAATAATAATAAAATATCTAAATAGTAGGAATATCTATTCAAGAGGTTATCAAAAGGCTCTAAGGAGGATGTCAGCCCCAAGAAGACAGGGGTTTTCATCTGGGTTGCTCACTATTGTGTCCTCAACATCCAGCACAGTGCCCAACTCGTCACAGGCACTCAAAGAAACTGCTGAACTGATAAACATGCAGTGCCTTGAATATATATAAATAATCAATAACTATAACAGTCATTATCAAGAACATAGACTATTGATATCCCTTAGCAGATAGCACTTAGCCTGACATCCACTGGTTGGTTCAAAAGTCAAAAAGTCAATGGGGCCCTTCCCAAATAGGTATCTTGGGAATCTGGAATTTAGATTTAGAGAGTGGCTGATGGAAAGAATACAATAGTTCAGCTTTAAGAAAAAATCCAACAATATTATATGATTCCTTACAGTGGGACAACCACTTACACATACACTCTCTTATAAAAACGAACAGATTGCTGCTGCACACAAAAGCATGGGCGAGTCATACAAAGATGTTAAGTGAAAGAGAAAAGTCTGTTCAGTATGATTCTATTTACTTAAAGTTCAAAAGTCAGAGCTAACCCATGATGACAAAAGTCAAAACTGAGGTGACCTTAGGGAGAGGGGGCTGACTGGGAGGAGGAACGGGGATACTGGTTCTGCTCTATTTCCTGATTTGGGTGGAAGCTTCACTTGTAAAAGTTCTTCAGATTGTACCCTTATAACGTATGTCCTCTTCAGTATAGGTTTTATGGCTCAATTAAAATGGTTAAAGACAGACACATACACAAATAAGTAGCAAAAAAATTACCTGCATTCCAACCTTCTTTTCAAGGCAGGGGCTCTTAACCCTTTCATGTGATCTAAAAACAAAAAAATCAAAAAACACAAACACATTATATTTTCAAAGTCTTACTTAGCCCAAGGAAATTCAGTTGTCTGCTCTTTATTACTTCCTTTTAAGAGAAAATACATGACAGGTTCACTTTTATCAGAGAATTGATTCATATAGGCTATTGACTCTTTCTTCTGCAGGTGAAGAATCGGTCTGAACATAGGACAGGAACCACTAAAGTTGACCATCTCTTCCTCTGAGCCATCAGAAGCCATTTAAAAGGAGAATGGTTCCCTGAATCTTAGGGCGGAGTCTAAATCACTCTGAACAGCCACAGAAAAAGAGTGACGAGGGTCTCATTCAGAACTGCTTCCAGCAACTTCCTTTACCCCCTTCTTTCATTTCAATCCAATCACCCTCAGTCCTTGCTCTCTGTGACACATTCAATTTATCCCTTAAGAGATTAGTTAGGGATAACTAATAACCCTTAAGTTAGTCCATCTTAAAATTCAAGCTTGCTTCCACAGAATTCTCTAGGAAATCCTCCAGGCTTAGCCCAGAATAAGAAGAGTTGTGTTATCTTCACGCCTACTGTGAATGCTGGGTTGAGAAGTGGCTTGTTCCACAGTCTCCCAAATTAACAGGCACAGAAAGATGACATTTAAACACAAGTAACATTTACACCAAATAGCACATTCAATACAGAGTGCATTCTAATAGACTCTGACCTTGAGCATGCAAAGGCCTAGATAACAATGACCAAATACTTCTAAATTGTTTAGTTAGATCAAACAAATTCTAATTATCCTAATTACCACCTACACACATGCCTCAGTTCATAGGTGGTGATCGCTGACTCCGGTGAACACAAGGCAGTCACCACACCTCACGTGGCAGGCCTTCACTGGACAGGTGCCTCCAAAGGACAACCCACCTGCCCCCTTGGAGGGTGAATCTTCTCAGATCACTCCTGGCCCAGGTGTTTAGGGCCAACGGGTGCACCGGAGGGCAGGCATCTCAGTAACTGGGGTTTCCAGAGAGTTCATGTCATGGCAAAAAGGAGGCAGACTCAGAACTCTGCTCCTGCTCTGAAACTACGTCAGTAGGCAGCACTCTCGAGCTGTTTTAGCAAAACCCCCACCCACTCTCCAGGTCCCTTTCTGACTAGTGGCCGGTAGAGCCTGAGTAAATTTGCTTTGTGCTGTTAGAAGTGCACCCAGACTCCTTTCTGGGGCCTTTTCTTTCTTCCTTGACCAGAATAAATCATCCTAAATTGTCCCCTGAAGGGGTCCTCCCCAGTACTGGGTGACTATCTCAGGCCATGGGTCCCCTGTCTTCTTCCAGGCCTCAGTGATGGTTGGTAAAGTCTAGCCCACTCCAAGTACAGCACTGGGTTCCAGATGGTCCATAAACTAGCATCAAGTGGATTGTGGCCTACCCCAATGTATCAAAATGTGATATTAACATGTTTATGTGCAACTTTTCTAGCAAAGTGGTTCATAGATTTTATCAGATATTATGTATTAGCTGCCAAATTAACAGACACAGAAAGATGACATTTAAACACAGGTAACATTTGCACCAAAGGGCTGTTGTTTAAACCCCCCAGTCTATGGTACTCTGTTATGAAAGCCCTGCTTTGTGCGGTTAGAAGTGCACCCAGAGACTCCTTTCTGGGGCCTTTTCTTTCTTCCTTGACCAGAATAAATCATAAGTTGTCCCCAGAGGGGTTCTCCCCAACACTGGGTGACTAGCCCTGGCTGTCATAACAGAATACAATAGACTGGGGGTTTAAACAGCAGAAATTTATCTGTCAGAGTTCTAGAGGCTGAAGTCCAAGACTGGATTCTAATAAGACCTCTCTTCCTGGCTTGCAGACCTTCTTGCTGTCTGCTCACATGACTTTTCCGTGTGTATGTGGGGAGGGAGGGGGGGGGGAGAGAGAGAGAGAGAGAGAGAGAGAGAGAGAGAGAGAGAGAGAGAGATTGATTTCTTCCTCTTCATATTAAGACCCCACCCTTAGGACCCCATTTCACATTATTACTTCCTAAATGCCCTATCTCCAAATACATTCATATTGGGGTTAAAGGCTTCAACATGTGAATTGGGGGAGGGGGATTCCACAGAACATCCAAAAACATCTCTTTCTCAAAACGGTTAAAAACCACCAGGAGGCAACATAGGAAAATACCAAAAGCAGAAGTTGAGTGCTTGCCCTTGATGAGTTTACACCCTGGTTGAGTAAACAGACCCACACATAATTCGAGAACAGGGAACATTAGAAATTTCTCGAGTAGCAATCTCTGGCTTCAACATACAAACTAATGATGATTTCACAAATTCTTTTAGATGAATTCTTTCCCCAAACTCACTACTCCTAAATCCGAAGGCAAGCCCCTTTGCCATAATTTAATCACAGCTAACACATTCAGAAACTCCAGTGAGACTTAACACAAAAGGTAAAAACAGGGGCATCTGCATCCAGCAGCAGATTCTCAATGAAAAGAAAAAAGACCCCAAAAAAGTTATTCTCAAGAATAAGCAGAAGACCCTTATTAAAGAGGCTCACAGAGCTATTTAGCAAATGGAGAGGAGTTTCAGATTTTCCTCGTTAAAGATAGATAATTGGCCCTAACTGGTTTGGCTCGGTGGATAGAGTGTTGGCCTGCAGACTGAAGGGTCCCAGGTTCGATTCTGGTCAAGGGCATGAACCTTGGTTGTGGGCACATCCCCAGTAGGGAGAGTGCAGGAGGCAGCTGATAGATGTTTCTCTCTCATCGATGTTTCTAACTCTCTATCCCTCTCCCCTCCTCTCTGTAAAAAATCAATAAAATATATATATTTTAAAAGATAATTGGCGGCTTTACGCAAGAAGTGTTTCTCCAAAGCAGTTAATGTCAACAATTTACACCAGATTAAAGTGACTGATTGATTCCACACACAAGACAACAGTTGGTCTTCACACCAACTGGTGAGGAAGGACAATGCTCACTATCTGTAATTTACTTTAAAATTACCCAGTATGATATGCATGTGTATATGTTTGTTATGCTCTGATTCAATCTTCAGGAGTGGGCGGGATATCCTTCTCAAGCTACTCTGCAAGCCCACACTCCTACCAGCAGCTACCAGAGTGCCCAAGCTGATCTTCATCTCTCATCCAGGCCAAAGGCTGTGCTAATTAGCATAATGAATGTTAAAGCTGTTTTCCTTGGTGAAGTTAGGGACTCATTAATCACATAATAGATATTAAAGACCGACAACGGCTGTGAAATTAGCAGTATGCCATCTCTGGAGATGGGCTAGCATGTTTTAGAGACCCTCTGCCCTGCCTGGAGCGTCTAGTCTGGAGGCCGTATCATTAGGGGTTGAAGCTTCAGGCTTCATCCCTAACCGCCTCCAGCTGTGAAATCTTAGCATCCTGGTTGCCTGACCTGGCCATCTACAAGGTAAACGAAAATGAACCTTTTTTATTGGATGTGGACAAACTATCTAAGGGAGGGGGTGGTGTTTTTTTTTTTGGGGGGGGGGGTTTGCTGGGGGGGATGGGTTGCAGTTGGCGAGTTTGCTGACAGGGTGGTTGATTTCAGGGTGAGAGTGTGCCTGCCTGTTAATGTCTGGGGAGTGTGGCGGAATTCCATCACCTTCTCCTTCCTAACATAGTAGCGAGGAGGTGGGAGAACTAGCTAATCCTCGCCAAGCTCTGAGTACTGGCCGCTAGGAGCGCCTCCAGAACATAACAGCTGTGCCTGATCAAACTGCCCGGGTTCAGCGCGCAACCGGCAGTTGCACAGATGAGAAAAGAAAGCCTCCGAGGCTGAAGAGCCAGGCTGGGGCGAGGGGCAGTTGCCAGTCTCCCTCCTGGCCTGCCAAAGCGCGCAGCCCCTCGCTCCAGGCCCCGGGCCCCCGACGTCCCTCCTCTCCAGCTCCCGGGCGACTTGACTTCCCCGGGGGGGGGCCCCCCCGAACCCGCGCAGCCCAGGTCCCCCGGGGGTGGGCGGCACGCCGCGCTCGCTCACCCTTGTGGCAGTGCGACAGGAAGTAGGCGCGCGCCCTCAGATTCTCCCTGTCGAAGCGATCTATGGAGATGCTCGGGTACTCGGCCATCTGCCCCTGGAAGGAACTCATAGCGCCAGCCCCCCCGGAAGCGCTAGGTTCGCCAGCGAGCTCGCCGCGAGGCCACGGAATGCCGGACCGCGCCGCCACTTCCGGGAAGCTGCTTCCGCCTCACCATTGGCCAGCCGGGCTCAGCCTCGCCCAATCATTGGAGCCCTGCGAAGGGGGCGGTGCCTAGGAGCGTTTCCGCGGCCCGCGACCTGAGGATTTAAATGTCAGAGCTGCGTTGCGCTCGAGCGAGGCAGCTGCGGAGCCTGGGCCTGGGCGGCTGGGTTAGATCGATGGTGTAGCTGGGCGTGTGGCTTCTGCCGGAAACCATTGACACAGCACGGTGTTGTTTCGGTGAAGAGTTGTCCGTGCCTGTGCAGGGAGAGTAGCGCGAAGGGAAAGAGCACTGTAGCAGGCGGCTCCACCCAATGATGCAAAGGGGGGATGCATGGGGTGGGGGAGGGGGAGGGGTGGGGGTGGTGGAAGATGCAGAGCTTCTCTTGAAATCAGACTGTGTTCCTCTTCCTGCTTATCCACTCACAGCCTGAAACCGAGCTCAGTTTCCCTTCTCTTCCCAGCATCAACCGTATGGAATAGACGCTAGCCTCCCTCCCCTCTCCTCCGCCCTTCTTATTTTTTGAAAGTTGTATAAAAGGAAAAAAAATGGTAACGTGGGGGGCGGGGGATGGTTTGGAAATTTTTAAGCATCAAAACCACTTTATAAAAAGATTTGTTAAAGTATTGATTCACCAACTAGTCACAATGGCATGTACTGTACCCTTCCCAGCACATCTCACACACCACAATACTAATTATCACAAACAACTCAAACACTTTTTTTTTAATATTTTTTATTGATTAAGATATTACATATGTGTACCCTCTACCCCCCCTCTCCCCGCTCACCCCCTCACCCCCCCGTTGTCCGTGTCCATTGGTTAGGCCTATATGCTTGCATATAAGTCCTTTGGTTGATCTTTCCCCCTTGCCCCCACCCTCCCCTACCTTCCCTCCAAGGCCCGACAGTCCAATCAATGCCTCTCCGTCTCTGGATCAGTCCTTGTTCATCAGTTTATGTTGTTCATTATATTCCACAAATAAGTGAGATCTTGTGGTATTTATCCGCTCTCCAGTTCCATCCATGCTGTGGCAAATGGTAAGAGTTCCTTTTTCTTCTTCCTCTTCTTAAAGAATACCTTTCAGCATTTCATATAATGCTGGTTTGGTGGTGATGAACTCCTTTAGCTTTTTCTTATCCGTGAAGCTCTTTATCTGACCTTCCATTCTGAATGATAGCTTTGCTGGATAAAGTAATCTTGGTTGCAGGTTCTTGCTATTCATCTCTTTGAATATTTCTTGCCACTCTCTTCTGGCCTGCATGGTTTCTGTTGAGAAATCAGCTGACAGTCGGATGGGTACTCCCTTGTAGGTAACTGACTGTCTTTCTCTTGCTGCTTTTAAGATTCTCTCTTTATCTTTTGCTCTTGGCATTTTAATTATGATGTGTCTTGGTGTGGTCCTCTTTGGATTCCTTTTGTTTGGGGTTCTCTGCGCTTCCTGGACTTGTAAGTCCATTTCTTTCACCAGGTGGGGGAAGTTTTCTGTCATTATTTCTTCAAAAAGGTTTTCAATATCTTGCCCTCTCTCTCCTTCTGGTACCCCTATAATTCTGATGTTGGTACGCTTGAAGTTGTCCCAGAGGTTCCTTACACTATCTTCATATTTTTTGAATCTCTTTTCTTTTTTCTTTTTCGGTTGGGTATTTTTTGTTTCTTTGCATTTCAAATCTTTGACTTGATTCTTGGGATCCTCTTGTCTGCTGTTGGATCTCTGTAAAGTATTCTTTATTTCAGTCAGTGTATGCATAATTTCTAATTGGTCCTTTTTCATGACCTCCATGGTCTCACCATACTCCTTGAGGGATTCATTAAATTTATCGGCGGTTTCCATAAAATTCTTGACAAACCTTATAAACGTGGCCTTGAACTCTATATCCAGTCGTCTGGCCTCCTCCGTTTCTGCCAATTGTGACCTGTTTCTTTGTCTCCGCATTTTGGCTGCTTCCCTGTGTTGATAGAGTGGCCTGCGCGCCAGGTGTCCTGTAGGGCCCAGTGGCTCAGCCTCCCCAGTTACCTGGGGTGGACACTCTTGGTGCACTCTTGGTGCCTCGCTTGTTGTAGGATCACTGGGAGGAATTGACCTCCAGGCCAATTGGCTGTGGGAAGCAGCTGTGTCTGAAGTGGGAGAATGGACCCCCTCTGACCACTGGGCACAGTGGCTCCTGGATCTAAGGAGGTGCTAATTCAGCCCCTGCCTGAGGCCACACAGCAGGAACTACGAAGAGGCTCAGCTGTGAAGCAATGCAATCTGCTGCGGGGCCTTGGGCCTTCTCTTGGAAGTTCCGGGTCTGGCTGGCCCGGCTGCAGTTAGGTAATTATCAGGTTGCAAAGTTCTGGGGCATTCACATGCAAAAGCCTCTGCCGCAGCCCGGGTGGGGCGGGGTCTCAAGGAGTCAAAGGCCACAGAAAGAAGCAATGGCTGATTCTCCGAGCCCGGAGTCGCGCGTCTCAGTGTCCCGGCAATGGCTGCAAGCACCTCCGAGGGAAATCTGCCCCCAAGTTCGCCCGCTGCCGCCTGAGAGAGCAGCCTCTCCCCGTATGAGACCTGGGTCCCCAGAGACTTCCCGGAGCCGGAGATCAGAGCAGTCGGGAGCTTGTGATTCAAAAAGACAGCCACGTCCTCAGGTGCCACCCCCTTTCCGCGCGCGCGAGCCTCCGCGTACCTCTGCACTCAGCCTCCGCAGCTCCTCTGGCTCTCAGCGTGCTTTTCTTTTCTTCTAGTTGTAGAAATTACACTCAGCCAGCCTTCCTGTTGTTTTGGATGATGTTTGCTCCGTCCTTTGGGCTAATTTTCAATTGTTGTGTGGGGCCACTATTTCCCGGTGTTTATCTATGCCGCCATCTTAGTTTCTCCAACTCAAACACTTTTGACGCTTTGTTCATAGCACGGTGACAAACCTTACAGTGATTACATAGGTAACTAAGATGTGCCTTCGAGTAGTTACCAATCTATTTAGAGACAACAAGTTTGCAGAACACGCTAAATGAATGTTTCCACAGAGACAAAAAAATAATATAGGAATATATCCAGGAACAATTAAATTCAAACCAGGGGAATCAGGAACCAAAATGCCACCCTCAGAGACGATCAACATGTTCCTGAAGCCATGCTACTCAGAGTTCTATTTAAATACAGATTCTCACTAAATGTTTGTTTGTTTGTTTGTTTTTTAAGGAGGAGGTGGTGAAGTGGGAGAGAAAGAAGAAGAAAAAGAATGGTGGTGGTGATAAAGAGGTATAGACACCATATCACTAATTTGACTAAAGCACTCTGCTGGTATACTGTCACCAACACCTTTGCTTCAGTAGAAGATGGTTTGTCTTAAATAAAGGGGGGCTATCCCTTTGGCTAGGTTGTCTACACCTAAAGACAAATTCTGCAGTGAGCCTGGTAGCTGGAGACTCTAGTGTGTCTACCTCTGACAGAATTTGGAGCTTCTGGCAAGGCAGGTGAAGAAAATGCTCATATTCTTATTTGTCCACTTACTACTGAACTCAGGTTTGGCTGCCCACCACCTCAAAAGCCAACACTTGAGAGACAGGTGCTGGTGCAAGGTAAGACAGTTTATTCCAGTGCCATCAGCCTGAGAAGATAGTGGACTCCAGTCCTAAAGACCATCTTAACATCTCAGTATAGGCAGCTGTTTTTATAAGGGAGAGGGAAAGCAGAACAAAGAAATCGGGGGGAGGGGGGGGGAAGGTGAAAGTTCTCTGTGAGTCAGCACAGTCCATTCTGATGATTATCTCAAAACTGGTCAAGTGGAGGTCCAGTTTTTATGGTTGAGAGTCAGCAAGTCTCCCAGAGCCAGAATATCTGATTCCTGGCATCAGCCTCCTCCCCTGAAGCTAATTCCTGAAACCCTTACACAAATATGCTGCTTATCCACAGGTTACATAGCAATTCATCTTTTACAAAAACACTTTCAACAGGAACAATATTAAAAGAATAAAGGGTTGGGTTATGCACGATTTAGCCTGTCTTCTTTTCACAATGGTTACAGTATGAAAGAATAAAGAGAAATTGTGAAAGTTGGAATAAAGGAAAAAGAAGAGCTGCAAAATAGCACAGATGGGTAAGCATAGCCCACAGGCATTTACTGTTGGGAGACATGAGTCATGCATTTGGCTTCTCTGGAGGAGAACACAATTATTTACTAGCCTTTGGCATCTTCAAGATTCAAATAAAAGATTTTCAGAAGAAGCCCAGTTTCAGGATACTGACTCCCAAGAGAATATCAGCAAAGAAAACTGAAATGTGGTCAACATTGGCTACTGCTGTGTCCAGTTGGGAAACACTTTTAGCAATTCCAAAGCTCTTTGAACGTCAAAGTCCTCGATTTATTCTGTCTCAGCAGGACTGAAGAAGAGACACTGCAGACTGGGTAGCTTAAACAACAAATTTATTTTCTTGAAAGGGCGAGGACTACGCCCTCCACCTTGCCCCAGGGTAAGGGCTACGCCCTCCACCTTACCCCAGGGTAAGAGCTACGCCCTCCACCTTGCCCCAGGGTAAGGGCTATGCCCTTCATCTTAACTTGGCCATGTGCTCAGCAAGCTTCTTCCCGGAAGATAGTCAAGGGAAGTGCACGCCATCACTATGACCACATCCTGTGTAATGAGACACCGACTCGCGCCTGGCCAATCGGCAGGGCCCACAGTCCTTTCTCCTCCCCTTACCCCAAACCCCTATAAAACCTCTCTCCACACAGAGTTTTTTCTCTCTCGGCCACTGGAGCTTACCGTTGCATCGGTGAGTGTGGCAGGGGAGCCAAACCTAGGTTTGAAATGAATGACTCTTTGCTTTTGCATCGGACTCGCTGGCTCCCTGTGGGTTCTTGGGAATCATGAAATCTGGGCACAACATTTCTCACAGTTCTGGGGGCTGAAAATCAGAGATCAAGACATCAGTTTGGTTCTCTCTCCCTGGCTTCAGATATCCAGCTTCTTTCTGCATCCTCATAGGGTCTTTTCTTTGGGTGCTCACACTCCTGGTTATCTCTTCTGATAAAGACATCGGTCCTATTGGATTAGGGCCTACCCTTATGACATTATTTAACCTTAATAAATTACCTCTTTAAAGGCTCTATCCATACATGGTCATATTGGGGGTGAGGGTTTGAACATATGAATTATAGGGGAACATCACTCAGTCCATAACAGTGTCTGTGTCCAAATTTTCCCTTATTATTAGGACACTAGTCCTTGTAGTAAAGATTAGGGGCCCACCCTACTCCTGCATAACTCATCTTTATTAGTTACTTCTGCAATAACTCTATTTCCAAGAAAGGTCACATTCTGAGGTACTGAGGGTTAGGACTTTAACATATGAGTTGGGGAGGGGAGCACAATTTAACCCATAACAAAAAGAAATGTAAAATAACACAATATGTATTTTATTAGGTTTTTAGAATAAAAACAAGGCACAGTGCTTACTTACCACTAAGTGTTAACAATTTTAAAATTCAAGATGTACTAAGTTATAGTACATCTTATCTGCAGCGTTGAGATTTTACCCTCCCTATGTTCTGATTTTTTGTTTTGGAAGAAGTTGAGAGAATATCTGGTTTAGAACTAGCAGAGAAATGTATGAATTCATTCAAGTTAACATTTCAAAATTGGTAGCTCAGGAGCTAAGAGTCTAGTCACTGGATTTTGGAGTCTCACTACAATTTGTGTGGTCTTTGTTACGTTAAACTCCTTATAATTCAGTTTTCTCATCTGTCAGATGAAGCTAATAATAAAGTCTGTCTCCCCAGAGAACAGGTTGGTGGTTGTCAGTGGGGGCTGGAAAAAAATGAGTGAAGGTGGTCAAAAGGTTCTAACTTCCACTTGTAAAATGATTAAGTTTTGGAGATGTAACGTACAGCCTTTTGACTATGGTTGACAACACCGAATTGTATATTTGAGAGTTGCTGAGAGAGTAAATCTTAAAAGTTTTTATCACAAGAAAACAAAATTTTAACTATGTGAAGTGATGGATGTTAACTAAACTTATTGTGGTAATCATTTGGCTATTTATACATATACCAAGTCATTATGTTGTATACCTTAAACTGATACAATATCATGTGCCAATTATATTTCAAAACTGAGGGAAAGGGGTGTGTTGCTGATACAACAAAACAACATGAATGAATCTCAAAATAATTATGCTGAGTGAAAGAAGTCAGATAATGTCATTTATATGACATCATAGAAAACATGAGATGATCAAAAGTGACATAAAGCAAATCATCAGTTGTCTGAGGGCACAAATAAACAAGTTCATTAACTTGATTGTGGTGATGGTTTCACAGGTGTACACACATGTCAAAACTTACCAAATTATATGTTGTTAAATATGTGCTGTTTTTTACATTTCAATTATAGATCAATAGGTTTGTAAGAAAATGTTTGCATAGTGTATGGGAGATTGGTGACAAAGTAAGCAAGATTGGCAAAGATACCCCTTCTCTGTAGGAGCTGATGGATCAAGAGGACATATGTGGCTAACTCACATAATAGAAGGTGATTTTTAAAAATCACAATGTGTGCATATTTTGCATTAGTTACATATATCTCCCCACCACCTTTACCTCTTCTCATTTTCTGCCCCCAACCCTCTCTCTGATTGATTGAAAAGCATTATTATTCAACTGGATAAAAGGAAGAAATGAAGAGAGGGAGGAAGGGAAGGAGGGAGAGAGGGAGGGGAGGAGGAAAGTGAGCTACCCAAAGTCCTGGAAAATGGTAAGTGTTCAATAAATATTAGCTATTATTATTAACTGGGCATCCACCAAGTGCTAGGCACTGTACTTGAAGCTGGAAGTACATACAACAATCAGCTATGGCATACCAAGAGCTCCCAGTCTGGCAGAAAAAGAACCTCATGGAAAAAAAGTTTTACAGCATCTAATGGAAGTGCGCTCAAGGTGTGGTATGGAGACCAAGGAGAAAACTCAGTTCTGCAAGAAGGAAGGGCACGTCAGAAAAACTGAGCAGAGAAGGTGAGTTAGAGTTCAGCATCCAGGCCCTAGAACGGTGGAAGTCCCTGGAATGAGCTTTCATTCAGTCTGGGCACTGAAAATAGTTCTTTTTAACCAAAGTGTTGGGCTCAAAAGAGGTGAAATAAGAGGGACTTAACAAGGGTAGTCAAGGCTAAACCAGATAAGAAAGGAATAGACCATGAGGACCTGTACACGAGCCAGAGACTTTAAACTTTAATTCGAGTGGTAGTAGGAAGTCTGAGTAGTTTGAAACAAGGGAGTGACACATTAGCTTAGAGCAGTATTTCCCAAAGTGTGGAGCCTAGAAGAGCATCACCAACAGTATTTAGGAAACTGATGGAAATAAAAATTCTCTACCCCAGCCCAGACTTACTAAATCAGAAAGTCTGGGAATGGGGCCAGCAATCTGTTTTAACACACCCTCCAGGAGATTCTGATAGATCCTAAAATTTGAGAACCACTGGAGCTGAGTTAGAAAGAAGACCTAGGCAATGTGGGGCAGGGAGTCTGGGTAGGAAGCTATCACGATACTCCACGGCTTTCCCAATACTGTCATAAGAGTGCCCCAAGGAACGCAGAAGGCCGGTGGACCTTGGGCGTTGGCAGGGCTAACACCAAGCACCATTGTTTGTTCTGAGATAGCGGTGGCTCAAAGCAATTTCCTGACCTAATAGCCTCAAAGTAAATGTTTACTGGACCCTACTGATCTTTACTGATCTTTATTGACCTTGGAGACAGTCTGTCTGCTACCTGTTTGCCGTGCTTTACTGAGGGCAAGATGTGTACCTAAAATTGAATAAAAAGCGGATAAGGCCAGGTTTCGGTGTGCCTCTCCAAGAGAGAGGTCTCCACCTGGCCCCCCATGCCTTCTAATTCATATTTCTTGTCTAGTGTTTTCATTTGTGCATTGGCCCCTCCTTCAGATCCTGAACCCTAGCCATGCAGGTTGCAGCATCCTGGAAATGAAATGGTGTGGATTCACTGATTCACTCAACAAATAGTCCCTGACCATCTACTATGTGCCAGATACTGTTCTAGACACTAAAGATACTGCAGTGAATGAAGCAGAGAAATACCTATGTGGTAATGAGTGCATATTCTAATGGAAATAATAACACATCATTTATGTAGTTCTACATGCTGTCCAAAATGGTTTATATTTATTATTTCATCCTTACAACAACTCCATTAGGTAGGTACAGTTTTTGTCTTCACTTTACAGGTAAGAAAACTGTAGTTAACTAAGCAACTTGCAGAAGGTTATGTTGCTAGTGTTAGGACCCAGATTCAAATCTAAGGTCATGACTTAGACACCATTCTACTGGCCACCATGGTATACTTCTTCCACAGTGTCATAGTGGCATTGATGGGGATGGGAGTGGTGGAGGTGGTGGTAAAACAGGTTCATTTAATATGTATTGCTTTAGTGCCTACTGTGTAGGCACTGTTCTAGGAGTTTCATTAATAAAATCTCTGTCCTTTGATTTCAGACAGGAAGGGAGAGGGGGAGAGAGATAGAAACATCAATGATGAGAGGAAATCATTGATCGGTTGCCTCCTATACACCCTCTACTGGGAATTGAGCCCGCAACCCAGACATGTGCCCTGATGGGGAATTGAACCTTGACCTCCTGATCCATAGGTTTGACACTCAACCACTGAGCCACGCAGGCTGGACTAAGATCTCTGTCGTTATAAAATTACACTGTAGCAGAAAATAAACAATAAAATTAGAAAACAAGCAATTTAAATAGTATATTAGATGACAATTGCTATGGAAAAAAGAAACACTAGAGCATAGTAAGGAGGATAGAGAGCATGATGATGGAAGAGCAAAATAGAGAGGTAGGGAAGGGCAAGTTGAAACATTAGCAAAGACTTGAAGATGAAGAAATTAGCCAAAGGGATAACAGGAGGAAGACCCTTCCAGGCAGAGGGAGAAGCTACAAATAAGGCCCTAATGTGGGAGCTACTCTAAGCACAGCCAGGAGGCTATGGTGGCTGGAGAGGAGCGATCCAGGACTACAGAGCAAGGAAGAAGAGGTTGTGTACCAGTCTTGGTACAGGGCTTTGCTGGCCATGTAAAGACTCTGGTTTTTACTCCATAAAATGGAGAACCATTGCAGGATTGTGAGCAGAGGAGTGACCTAACCTGACTTATATTTTATTTGTTTGTTTGTTTTTGTTAATCCTCACCTGAGGAAATTTTTTTCCATTGATTTTTAGAGTGAGTGGAAGGGAGGAAGGGGGAGAGGAGAGAGAGAGAGAGAGAGAGAGAGAGAGAGAGAGAGAGAGGGAGAGAGAGAGACACTGATGTGAGAGGCACATTGATTGGTAGTCTCCCTCACAAACCCTGACCCGGCCAGGGATTGGACCTGCAATCCAGATATGTGCCCTTGACTGGGAATCGAACCTGAGGTGCTCAGGGCAATGTTCTGTCCACTGCACATACTGGCCAGGGCCTGACTTATGTTTTAAACAAATCTCACTGATTATTGTATTGAGAATAGACTATGGGGATCAAGAGAGAACTGTTGAGGATTATTAACCAGAGGGGATAAAATGATGGTGGCTTGGACTTGGGTGGCATCAGTAAAGCCAATATGTTTTTGCCCTGGCTGGGTGTCTCAGTTGGTTGGAGCCTCATCCAGTGCACCCAAAGGTTGTGGATTTAATTCCCAGTCACAGCACAAACCTAGGTTTTGGTCCCATCCCCAGGCGCATACAGGAGGCAATCAAGTGATGTTTCTCTCTCACATCAGATGCTCTTCTTCTCTCTCTCTCTCTCTCTCTCTCTCTCTCTCTCTCTCTCTCTCTTCTCTCTCTTTCTCTCTCAAATAAATAAACATATTCTCTGGGAAGGATAAAAAAACAAAAGGGCCAACAGGCTTTGCTGATGGATGGATATGGAGGATAAGAGAAAGAGTGAACTCTGGGAGGCATCTACTGAAAGGGGAAGACTGGGCAAGGAATGGGTGTGGTGTGGGGGCATTTAGAGGGGATTGTTTTGGACAACCAAATGGATATGGGATATACAAATCTAGAGTTCAGAGAGAGATCTGGAAATCTGAGGCAATAAATTTGGAAGATGTAAGTAAACAGATTATTTTAAATATAATAATGAAGGTAATGTCAGGAAAAAATAAAGCTGTAGATGTCTTTTATTGTAGGTTTACTAATTGTTAAGTATTTATGCAGGATTCTGTGGACTGGTTCATTTAATCCCAATAAAATGAGAAGGGAGGTAGGACAGACGCGAGATGTGTACTATCAGGGACAGAATCACCAATAGCCTCTGCTCTCTGAGCCACTTGTACAAGGAATTCTGCCTGGGCTTGAAGACCAGCATAACACTTTTCACCCTTCACCCCTTCTTGGGGTCGAGCCCTTTCAAGGGTCCTTCCCACACCCGGACCCACTGCAGTGCCTCCTCCTTTTGGGACTGCACGGGCCCAAGCCGCGCGCTTGCGCACTGAGACTTGTGGGCGGGGGGCGGGACTTGGGTGGCCGCGCTCCGCTCGTTGCTAGGAGACGCAGGGGCGTCCTAAACCAAGGCGGTCGCCCTCTCGCTGCCCAGCCCACTGATCCCGAGTGGGGACCACAGGCACCTCCGCGCTCTCCTGCGAGGTCCAGGTGGGGCGCCCAGCCTCTCCGGGTCGGCCCAGGGAGGGTACCCGCGGAGGGCCGGGCCGGGGCGGGGAAGGCGGGCTGAGGGGCCGCCCGCCGGTCCCGCCTCTGCGCTCCCCGGGGAACCTCCCGCACCCCGCCCCGCTCCAAGCCCGGCGCCGCCCCTTCCGTTTCTGCGCTCCTGGTCCGTTGGGGGACTCGTCCTGCTTTCTTCTGGGTGGATATTACCTCGCGTTTGACCTCTTGCCTTTTGGATTCTGATTCTCCATAGTTTCCCAGCTGCCCTCACGCCCTTCGCTTTAGGGGCCGTGGTTCTGGGGCCTCCGTTCAGGGTCCCTCCGTGGGCCAGTCACTGGATCCCCCGCTTTTAGAGAACCTCTCCCACCCCAGGGGCAGTCTGAAGCTCCCCCGCCCTATTGCACTTCTCTTTTTCCATCCACAGGTGTTAGGGGTGCATCACGGTGTAAAAGCTTTTCCTGCAGACTCCTGATCACTGTCCTTATGTTTCATAAACTTTACCCCTGATAAGTTTCTTTTCAGAGTACCGGAACTGATACAGACACACAAAATAATTACAGCAGTCCCCCCACCCCGTTATCCTCAGTTTTGCTTAACGTGGTTTCAGTTACCTGCAGTCAACCATGGTCTGAAAATATTACGTGGAAAATTCCAGAACAAACAATTCATACGTTTTAAATTGCAGGCGGATCTGAGAAGCGTGATAAAATCTCTTGCCTGCCTGCTCCATCCCAGCCAGAACATAAATCACCCCTTTGTCCAGTGTCTCCACACTACATGCTCCCTGCCCCTTAGTCACTCTTGGTTATCAGGTCGGTAATGCAAGAGAAACAGAGAGAGGGACAGCTGCATACAAAATGTGATAACTATTTTTTTCTGGTGGTGGTCATATTTATTTATTTTTCTTTTTACTTTTTGACCCCTTTCACCCATTACATAAAAATGTAGCATTTTTATATGTATAGTTGACATGATTGTTTTGTTTGAAACTAACAAAAGGTTACATAGGTGAATAAACAATTACATGAACTAGAGGTTAATATTTGAATTTCAAATATTTGAAATTCGAGTGAATATGAGTAAAGCAAACATGACTTGGGTAAAGCAAAAATTAAGATTGTACCACTACTCTTAGAAAAAGTGTTTCCTCTGTAAAAGAAATATAAGTAATACAGCCACTAAATTCATATAAAAACATGACTAGTTTTGAAAATGTATTTAACATAGTGAATTAGCACCTTTTTTCCTTTCAAGTTTCTTAGTGCCCTTTTTCCTAATATTATATATATACATATATATATATTCATATGTTAATGGATTATTGGGCTATGCCATGTGTCCAACTCACTTGTTGGTCTTATCTGTCTAGTATGTTGTGCAGCAATGACACAGTGAACCTCACATTCAAATAAATAGAATTGAAGGACAAGAGTTTCACTGAAATATGGTTTATCTATTATTTTATAGGTATTCCAAATTTTATATAAATTTATACAGCAACATAACATTGTATTGTCATAAAATGCAACATGAGCCTGAATCTAATTAATACAGATCAAAGATTTAAAAAATATCAAATTTATCATTACCTTAATATTTTTTTGGTCTAGTCAATATATATGTTGGTATGCACATTGCAAAAAATGGAAAAAAAACACTAATGATATATCCACTTAGGTAGTTGCTACCTTGATCAGAGTAAGAACTGTATGACTCAGATGACTTCATTTCAATTCATTTCAATCTGGAGCTAAATCCAAACAACTTTAAAATATTAAATAAGTAATGTAACAAAAATCGACAGGAGGTAGGAGGAAGAATAAGACCAATTTCCTTATTGTTGATAGACAAAAGTGAATCAGTATTTGTGTGTGATTTATATGTGGAGTTAAAACAAATTACACAGCCTTCATTATGTTTTTTATTAACCACTAGAGGCCCGGTGCACAAAAATTTTTGCACTTGGGGCGGGGTGGGGGTGGTCCCTCAGCCCGGCCTGTGCCCTCTTGCAGTCTGGGACCCCTCGGGGATGTCCATCTGCTGGTTTAGGCCTGCTCCCTGGGGGATAGGGCCTAAGCTGGCAATCAGATATCCCTCTGGCAGCCCGGGAGCCTTTGGGGGATGTCCACTTGCCAGCGGGGAGCAGGCCTAAGCTGCAGTTGGACATCCTTAGTGCTGCTGAGGAGGTGGGAGAGGCTCCCACCACCAGCCACCAACGCTGTGCTGGCAGCCGTCAGCCTGGCTTGTGGCTGAGCAGAGCTCCCCCTGTGGGAGCGCACTGACCACCAAGGGGCAGCTCCTGCATTGAGTGTCTGCCCCCTGGTGGTCAGTGTGTGCTATAGTGACCAGTCATTCCCAGTTGTTTCTGCTGTTAGGGTCAATTTGCATATTACCCTTTTATTATATAGGATTGAGGGAATTTTAGGCTCCATCTTTTATATCAAAGAAACATTTATCTGAAACTTAGCAATTCTGTCAATTTTATTTCCATTTCCTATTCCCCTCTCCCCATTAAATCCAGATAAAGCTATATTTATTACACATGTTAAAACATTTACTATAAGACTCCTTTTAATAAAGTAAAAAAATTAATCTTTATTGTTGAGAATATTAGATGCTTCCCTTTTTTTCCCCATAGACCGCCCCCCTCTTCACTGGTTCCTGCCCCACCCCAAACCCTTACCATCCTATTGTCTGTGTCCATAGGTAAAACATATATGCATATAAGATCTTTGGTTAATCTCTTTTCACCCCCCATCATCCCTTCCCTCTGAGACTTGTCAGTCTGTTCCATATTTCCATGCCTCTGGTTCTGTTTTATTTCTCAGTTTATTTTGTTCATTAGATTTCTGGTTTGCTTATTTTGAGTTTTATATTCAATTGTTGATAGATATGTATTTATTGCCATTTTATTGTTCATATTTCTTCTTCTCCTCCTCCTCCTCCTCCTCCTCCTCCTCCTCCTCCTCCTCCTTCTTCTTCTTCTTCCTCTTCCTCTTCTTAAAGAATACCCTTCAGCATTTCATATAATACTGGTTTGACGGTGATGAACTCCTTTAGCTTTTTCTTATCAGGGAAGCTCTTTATCTGTCCTTCAAATGTAAATGATAACTTTGCTGGGTAGAGTAATCTTGGTTATAAGTCCTTCCTATTCATTGCTTTGAATATTTCTTGCCAATCCCTTCTGGCCTGCAAAGTTTCTGTTGTGAAATTAGCAGAGAGTCATATGGGCACACCCTTGTAGGTAACTAACTGCTTTTCTTTTTTTTGGGGGGGGGGCCAAATAATTCTTTTTTTTAAAATATATTTTTTATTGATTAAGATATTACATATGTGTCCTTATCCCCACGTTACCCCCTACCCCCCCCCCCCCCCCGCTCATGCCCTCACCCCCCCGTTGTCCGTGTCCATTGGTTAGGCCTATATGCTTGCATATAAGTCCTTTGGTTGATCTTTCCCCCTTGCCCCCACCCTCCCCTACCTTCCCTCCAAGGCCCGACAGTCCAATCAATGCCTCTCCGTCTCTGAATCGGTCCTTGTTCATCAATTTATGTTGTTCATTATATTCCACAAATGAGTGAGATCATGTGGTATTTATCCGCTCTCCAGTTCCATCCATGCTGTGGCAAATGGTAAGAGTTCCTTTTTCTTCTTCCTCTTCTTAAAGAATACCTTTCAGCATTTCATATAATGCTGGTTTGGTGGTGATGAACTCCTTTAGCTTTTCCTTATCTGTGAAGCTCTTTATCTGACCTTCTATTCTGAATGATAGCTTTGCTGGATAAAGTAATCTTGGTTGTAGGTTCTTGGCATTCATCACTTTGAATATTTCTTGCCACTCTCTTCTGGCTTGCATGGTTTCTGTTGAGAAATCAGCTGACAGTCATATGGGTATTCCCTTGTAGGTAACTGATTGTTTTTCTCTTGCTGCTTTTAAGATTCTCTCTTTGTCTTTTGCTCTTGGCATTTTAATTATGATGTGTCTTGGTGTGGTCCTCTTTGGGTTCCTTTTGTTTGGGGTTCTCTGCACTTCCTGGACTTGTGAGTCTATTTCTTTCACCAGGTGGGGGAAGTTTTCTGTCATTATTTCTTCAAATAGGTTTTCAGTATCTTGCCCTCTCTCTTCTTCTGGTACCCCTATAATTCTGATGTTGGTACGCTTGAAGTTGTCCCAGAGGCTCCTTACACTATCTTCATATTTTTGGAATCTTTTTTCTTTTTTGGTTGGGTATTTTTTTGTTTCTTCGTATTTCAAATCTTTGACTTGATTCTTGGGATCCTCTTGTCTGCTGTTGGATCTCTGTATATTATTCTTTATTTCAGTCAGTGTATGCTTAATTTCTAGTTGGTCTTTTTTCATATCCTCTAGGGTCTCACTAAATTTATCGGCGGTTTCCATAAAATTCTTGAAAAACCTTATAAACGTGGCCTTGAACTCTATATCCAGTCGTTTGCTTTCCTCCATTTCTGTCATTTGTGACCTGTTTCTTTGTCTCCGCATTTTTTATGCTTCCCTGTGTTGGTAGAGTGCTTTTGTGTGCTAGGTGTCCTGTAGGGCCCAGTGGCTCAGCCTCCCCCGTTACCTGAGGTGGACACTCTTGGTGCACCCCCTTGTGGGCTTTGTGCACAGTCTTGTTGTAGTTATGCCTTGATTGTTGTAGGATCACTGGGAGGAATTGACCTCCAGGCCAACTGGCAGTGAGAATCAGCTGTGTCTGCAGTGGGAGAACTTCTGTGCTGAAGACACCCTTCTGGGGCAAGACATGCTTCAGTGGGGCTTTGGTGTTCACTGAGTCTGCTCCCTGAGTGTGTCCCTTATGGATCTGAGGAGTTGTAATCTGGATGGTCCCACTCTGGCCACTGGGTACACTGGCTCTTGGATCTAAGGAGGTGCTAATTTAGCCTCTGCCTGAGGTTACACAGCAGGAGCTTCAAAGAGAACTGCAGATTCCCCTTCCTTTTTTGGAGTTTGGAGGTGCCCTGATGAGGCCCAGCTGTGAAGCAATGCAAGCCGTTGTAGGGCCTTGGGCCTTCTCTTGGAAGTTCTGGGTCTGTCTGGCCCAGCTGCTGTTTGTTAGGTAATTTTCAGGTTGCAAAGGGCCAGGGCATTCATATGCAAAAGCCTCTGCCGAAGTCTGGGTGGGGCGGGGTCTCAGGGAATCAAAGGGCGGAGCAAGCAGCTATGGCTGGTCCTCAGCCCTTCCCTAAGGGGCCACACATCTCAGTGTCCCGGTAATTTAATTGCTGCAAGCACCTCTGAGGGAAAGCCGCCCTCAAGTTCAGAGTCCTGCCTGCTGCCAGACAGTCCAGTTTCTCCCCGTATGAGTCCTGGGTCCCCAGAGACTTCCCGGAACCAGAGTTCAGAGCAGTCGGGAGCTTGTGACTCCCTCCTGATTCAGGTGCCAGCCTCTTTCCGCGCGCGCATGCGCGTGCGAGCCTCTGTACCTCTGCACTTTACTTCCGAAGCTCCTCTGGCTCTCAGTGTGTTTTTCTCTTTCCTTCTAGTTGTAGAATTTCCACTCAGCCAGCCTTCCTGTAGTTCTGGATGATGTCCGTTTTGTCTTTTTGTTGTATTTTTGAAGTTGTTGTGGGAGGCAGCAATTTCAGTGTTTACCTATGCCACCATCTTAGTTTCTCTCACTAACTGCTTTTCTCTTGCAGCTTTTAAGATTCTCTCTTCATCTTTAACCTTTGGCATTTTAATTATGATGTGTTTTGGTGTGGGCCTCTTTGGGTTCCCCTTGTTTGGGACTCTCTGACTCTCTGTGTTTCCTGGACGTGTAAGCCTATTTCTTTCACAAGTAGGGGAAGTTTTCTGTCATTATTTCTTCAAATAGGTTTTCAATATTGTGCTCTTTCTCTTCTCCTTCTGGCACCCCATACTTCTAATGTTGGTATGCTTGAAGTTGTGCCAGAGGCTTCTTACATTGTCTTCACATTTTTGGATTCTTTTTTCTTTTTGCTCTTCTGATTGGATGTTTTTTGCTTCCTCATATTCCAAATCACTGATATTATTCTTGGAATCCTCTAGTGTTTAATCCCTGTAAATTATTCTTTATTTCAGTTAGTGTATGCTTAATTTCTGACTTGTCCTTCTTCATTTCTTTGACATTCTCACTAAGATCCTTGAAAGTCTCATTAAGTCTCTTAAAGCTCTCATTAAGACCCTTGAAACTCATTAAGATCCTTGAGCAACCTTATAACCATTGTTTTGAACTCTGTATTCAATAGTTTGCTTACTTCCATTTGTTTCATTTGTGACATGTTTCTTTGTCTTCCCATTTTGGCTGCTTCCATGTGTTTAATTCTATGTATTAGGTAGAGCTGTTATGTCTCCTGAAATTGGTAGAGTGGCCTTCTGTATTAGGTGTCCTGTAGGGCCAGTGGCTCAGCCTCCCCAGTCACCTGAGATGGGCACTCTTGGTGCGCCACTGTGTGGGCTGTGTGCCCAGTCTTGTTGTAGTAGAGCCTTGATTGCTATTGGTATCACTGGGAGAAATTGATCTCCAGGCCAATTGGCTGTGAGGACCAGCTGTGACTATAGTGGAAGAGCTGTTCTGCAGGTGACACCTCTATGGAGCAGCACTTGCTTCATGAATTTGCATGTCATCTTGTGAGGGGCCATGCTAATCTTCTGTGCATTGTTTCAATTTTAGTATATGTGCTACTGAAGTGAGCACAGGTGGTGGGATATTATGACGTTCTACTGAGCAGTAAAAAAATGTGTGATTTCAAAGATTTGTAAACCATTGCCTGGAACAACAGAATTAGTATTCAGCCTTTACGATATCACTCCATGAGTGTGAATGCAATTTTATTTGATGAAGAAATAAAAAGTTATCTATGTATCTTTCAGGACTTATTTTATTTCTAAAATAGAGCATGAATCCTTCTCAATCTTGGAATTTAATGATTACATTTTAATATATGTATTTTAACTTTTATTGATTTTATTGGGGTGACATTGGTTAATAAATTATACAGGTTTCAAGTGTACAATTCTATAATACATTATCTGCATATTGCATAATGAATTCACCACCCAAAGTCAAGTCTTCTTCCATTACCTTTTATCTCCCTACCTTCCCCCACTCCTCTTCCAATTCTGGCAATCACCATACTGTTGTCTGTGGGATTCTGGACTCTTAATTATTTTTAAATGCTAATTTTGTTCATTCTTAAAGGGACTTTCAAATTGTCACTATTATGTCATCTATTAATTTTGTTTTAACATCTTTCAGAATTAATTGGCAATAAGATCTCTGTAGCCATGGCTAGTTCTGACATGAAACCCAAGTCAATAATTCGTGCCAAAAAATGGTCAGAAGAGATTGAAAATCTGTACAGATTTCAACAAGCAGGATATCGGGATGAAATTGAATATAAACAAGTAAAACAAGTTTCTGTGGTAAGTTTTATTCCTCTATAAATCTGAGCTCAAAATGAGTTTGTTCAATGGTGAAAGTTTTAAAATAAAACAGAACTAGAGGATAATTGAAAGGAAATTTTTATCCAGCTCTCTCATTTTATTGAAGAGTAGACTAAGGCCCAAAAAAGTGATTTTTAGG
Source organism: Myotis nattereri (assembly GCF_964212035.1). NCBI lineage: Eukaryota > Metazoa > Chordata > Mammalia > Chiroptera > Vespertilionidae > Myotis > Myotis nattereri. The sequence goes on along the minus strand of NC_138075.1, from coordinate 127,562,249 downwards.
CAGAATGAGGAAAGGGGTGGTCCCTCAGCACGGAAATATTAAGAAATTTCTAGCTTTTATTGAACAACTAAACTCTGCTAAATGCCAGTTTCATTTTAATTTTGACCACGAATTGTAAAGGGGTTAAATTCTGTTTATTATGGGGATTACATGTGACAAAAAACCATTAGAGAACAAGTCCTGACTTTGGTAGTCCTTTCTAGGTTCTCTTGACTTTGCATTTCATAGACTAGCTTAAAATCTAGACACGGCACCAGTTTATAATGGGGTTTTAAAAAATTCATTCTTTCTACCAGATACTAAGAGACAAGAGTTTTTAAGAATATGATATATAGTATTCATACATGTGTTTTAAATATATTTTATTGATTTTTTACAGAGAGGAAGGGAGAAGGATAGAGAGTCAGAAACATTGATGAGAGAGAAACATCGATTAGTTGCCTCCTGCACACCCCCTACTGGGGATGTGCCCGCAACCAAGGTACATGCCCTTGACTGGAATCGAACCCGGGACCCTTCAGTCCCCAGGCCGACACTCTATCCACTGAGCCAAACTTATCAGGGCCATAAATGTATTTTAATGCTCAGATTTGGGGTTGCAACAAAGTATTCAATTTTTTTTTTTTTTTTTTTTTTTTTTAGTATTAACTCTCCATTGTTTAGAGACTAATTCACATGTGTATTTTTCAGCTCTCTATATTTTCTTTTTCCTTTGATCTTTGCTTAATACTTCCTTTAAAAGTAGATAGGAAAAGAAATTGGAGGCATTACAGAGCTAACATATGCTAGACCCTTTAATTTAATGCATATTAATTTGATAGATATTAGTAGGGCTGGTGAGGAATGAAGTTATAAACACTGATCAAATTAATATTTGATGACTGTGATTTTCATATACAGTCATCCCTCAGTGTCCCAGGGGATTGGTTTCAGGATCCCTCAAGTCCCTTATATAAAACTAGAGGCCCGGTGCATGAGATTCATGCACTGGTGAGGGGCATGGCCTGCGGGGATCGGCCCACTGTGGGAGCGCTGCTCATCCCAGTCAGCCCAGCAGTGCTCCCACTGTGGGAGCACACTGACCACCAGGGGAAAGCTCCTGTGTTGAGCATCTGCCCCCTGGTGGTCAGTATGTGTCATAGTGACTGGTCAACTGGTTGTTCTGGTCGTTTCACCATTTGGTTGCTGGGCTTTTATTATATAGGATGAAATAGTATTTGCATATTATCTATATTTTCAGATAGGCTACAGCAGGATATACCTATACATCACTTCATTTGTGTGGATTCAGTGTAGTGCCTGGCATATGGCAAATTCAAGTTTTGCTTTTGGGAACTTTCTGAGATCATTTTTTCCAACATTTTCAATGAGCGATTAGTTGAAACTGCAGATCCAAAACCCACAGATACAAAGGGCTAACTGTATCAATATTCTGACATCTCTTACCAAAAGGTATTCTTTTTTTCTTTTTCTTTTTAATATATTTTATTGATTTTTTTTTTACAGAGAAGGGAGAGGGATAGAGAGTTAGAAACATCGATGAGAGAGATCGATCAGCTGCCTCCTGCATGCCCCCCAGTGGGGATGTGCCCACAACCAAGGTACATGCCCTTGACCGGAATCGAACCTGGGACCCTTGAGTCCGCAGGCCAGCGCTCTATCCACTGAGCCAAACCGGTTCGGCCAAAAGGTATTCTTCATTACTGTATTATCTATGGATTTTAGACAGATAAAACACAAGCATGACTATTTTAATGCTATTCAAAAACAAGCTTCATACCTTGCCTTAAGATTGGGATGCCCCTAAAAGGTATAAAGGACCCAGGATCATAGAGATGATGTGATCATATAGGCATAGCTGCACCTAAACCCCACCCCCACCCCCACCACATACACACACAATACTGCTGTAATTGAGGTAAAATCAGATTTAAGAGGACAATAAGAACATCCTTAAAGTAGAAGTCCCCAAAAGCACTGAGAAGGGTGTGTGTGTGTGTGTGTGTGTGTGTGTGTGTGTGTGTGTGTTATAAAGGAAAGAACAACCCTATTCACTGTGTGACTTTACAGATATGGAGAGTTTGCATTTCACTTCAGCAGTATGTTTATTGGGTACCTACCATGTGCACATTTCTGTGCCAAGTGCTTTAGGAAATAAAAAATACAAGCACTTGCCTTGCCTGACCTCAAATTTGGTGGCCAGTGGGAAGAGTACAGGATTTGCAATTGATTTGTTCAAGGGTTGCAGCCTGGCCCTCCCCCTCACTAGCTGGGTAATCCCGCACAAGGCTTTTAACTTCACTGAGCTCAACTGCAAGATTGTGATGGCAGTGCCTCCAACAGGAAATTGTCACAGGAATGAAATGAAGGCATGTGTTTAAAGTGCCTGACATTGCAGTGCTCAGTGATAATTTGTTGAGTGAATGAATAGTGTTTAATGAATGATAACATTTATTATTCTTATATCTTGAAGATTGAGAATGACAAAAACAATAAAACCTTATATGTCAAAATATATAGGGTATTCCAAAAAATGTATACACACACTTCAAATAATTACAAAGGCAGTGTTTATTAAATACATTTCATTTTCAAAACTGAGCTGTCAGTTGTTAAAGTGTGTATGCATTTTCTTGGGACACCCTGTATGCCTTAAAAGAAGCAGCATAGAAATCCAGAGGATGGTAAATATCACTTCCTTTGGGGACTTTCTTCCCAAAAGGGTTCATGTCCCCAGAGGCATTTGCTGTGGGCCTTAGAGGATGGATAGGGTAGTGACTGAAGGCTTGCTTGGATTGGCATGTACCAGCGGTCTAAAGGGTATGAGTGAAGTTCCTTGTCCTGACCTGAGGCGCTCACCTTATGGGCAGTATTAGTGCTATTGCTCTCCCAGCCCTGGCTGAGGGGAGTAGGGCTTGAGGACCTTATCTCTCTGCTCCATATTCTTTCAGGATGAAGATTTCCTAGATTGAATGGGAGTGATTGAGTAAAAAGCTAAGAAGAAAAAATGATGAAATAGCAAAGATGTTGATAAGTGCAGAACCAATATAGCTGTTTGGAGGCCTTTTGTTCCATAGGAAGTAGTTTTGGATGTTCTGTAGAAGCAGCAGTTGTACATACTGTTTCTTCACTACATGAGATGATGCTCAAGACCCTAGTAAATGAACAAAACCTGCTACTGGTCCCATGAGGAAGAGGGCTGTACGTGGTGACTTGAGAACACCTTCCTTTCACTGCTGAGCGCAATAGAAGATACAAAAGACAGGCCTGACCTAAGTGATAGAATTTATGACTTTTTTTTCTATAGTGTATATGTCAGAGAGCCTGCTGAGGTTTTTCAGATATGCTGCCTCCTATTTTTGCTACTTGACAAATAAATGAGACAGCAGAAGAAAATGAAAACGCACTGTTAAACGATGTGTATTCATTTATATTCATGTTCCCATTGAAATGATGATTTATAAGAGGGGACTATGGGCAGTGAAGCTGCCTGTACAGATGGTGATGAAGGACAGGGTTTTGTTTTCTAGACCATGAAACCTGAATAACAGACTTTTGGCAATGAGAGCACATCTCACAAAACCCAGAAAAAACAAACATACCTAACACACACAGAAACACACCGACCTGATTAAGGGGGGCATAACATGAATTTGCAGAGGAATGGGAGAAAAATGTCCAAACTGGATCGGGCCAGACCATACAGTAAGCCAAGCAGTAAGACATACTTGAAAGAATAGTGGGGGAAGGTAAGAAAGACTGCTGAGGGCTATATTCATGGCCTCCAATTTCTATTAAAAATTGACTTTCAAGGTAAAATCAATTCAGTTTCAAGTAAACTTGAAATGTAGCTGTGAGGAAATACACATGGCCCTTTAAATACATGAAGTCTAGCTGCTTCCTTTAGTCACTCTTGCACCATCAACAGTCAGCTCTAGGTGCTTTCAGAATGGGGTCTGGGCGTAGCCCTAGTCCCTCCTGGGATATTACTTTTAGAAATTAAGAAGTAATAATGTTTGAAATCATTTTTAAACATATGAATAAAGTTTAGAGTATTTAAAATGTTTTTTCTATCTTGGCAAGTGAGTAGAAATTTAAATCTAGAAATTGGAATCTAGAGAGCACCAAATTAGTTGTTTTGCTGTAAAAGGATATGACTTAAGATGTGTTTTGGGGTGTGTGTAACACTGTCATAAGAGGTCAAGTATTTTAAAACAATTCTATACTTTACCTTTTTATGCGCGTTATACTTTTAACTATTTGGTAGTAAAATATTATGTAAAATAAAACCGGCATGACAATGTTTGTATTCTGGTTTTTGATGTGTAGGTAGATCGTTGGCCAGAGACAGGATATGTGAAGAAACTTCAGAGAAGGGACAATACGTTCTATTACTACAACAAACAGAGGGAATGTGAGGACAAGGAAGTCCACAAAGTGAAGATTTATGCTTACTAGGCCTCGGTTCTTTGCGTTACTTATCATTACCTTTTAATATTTCATTGTTTCGTTCTGCATCATGTAAATGTTTGTCAATTTACAAAAGAATTCAAGATGCAGACTTCAACTGAATATTCTGAAACACAGAAGCCATGAAACGTGGTATCTGTTAGTCATCTCATTCTGTTCTAAAATACAACTGCAGAAGCATTAAAATTGTACCTGTCTCGGTTCTGTTCTTTTGATTATTTTAGCTGTGGCAAAATAGCCATCATGCACAGGAAAAACAGCCCCATTGGAAACCATCCCACTGGTTAGGCTTATCATGTATAGGTGACTGCTCTACCCTCACAGCCTTCAGCCTTTACTACTTTATAAGACCATGACTTTGAACGGCCAGATCTGCATTTTGGAGGCTGAGGAATCCTTTCTCTTGCCTCAGGAATCCTTTACCTCTTGCTGAGTAGACCAAAAATGTCAAGAGATGATGGCCTCTGGGAGCAACCTTCAGCCCATGACTGATCGGGAGGAGATGGATAAATGCCCAGCAACCTAACACCTAGGCAGGAATCCATCTCAAGTGTTTGTTTTATACGGGCACCCCATTTCCCCAGCAGAAACAAGCTTCAGTCACCTGCAGCTGTATCTGACTTGATCAAGTGGGATTTATTTTCAAGATGCAAGGCTGGTTCAATATTTACAAGTCAATTAACATGATACAATACATAAACAAAATGAAGAGTAAAAATTATATCAATACATGCAGAAAAAAGCATTTGAAAAAAATCCATTTATAATAAAATACCCTCAGCAAAGTGGGGATAAGGGAACATACCTCAACATAATAAAGACCATATATGACAAACTCACAGCTATCAGCATACTCAATGGTGAAAAGCTGAAAGTTTTTTCTTTAAGGTTAGGAAGAGGACAATTATTTCCACTTTCACCACTCTTATTCAGCATAGTACTCAAAGTCCTAGCCATAGCAATCAGATATATATATATATATATATATATATATATATATATATATATATATATATTTTAAATTAGAAAGAAAGATGTAAAAATTGTCAGTTTTTGTAGATGACATGGTACCATAGAGGGTGGTACAAAAGTAGGAAGACATCAGGTTCAGGCTGGTGACTCTAAAAGCCCCTACCCAACTCCAGCAAGAGTGAAAACATCTCATACACTCCTCAAATCTGGGAATTATTTCTGGCTCCACTTCCTACTTTTTGCTTTGAATTATCTCCCTCTCACCTGGATTTATTTTTTTAAGAGAGAGAAAGAGAAAGAGAAAGAGAAGAAAGAGAAAGAGAAAGAGATAGAGAGAAAGAGGAGAGAGAGAGAGAGAGAGAGAGAGAGAGAGAGAGAGAGAGAGAGAGAGAGAGAGAGAAAGTCATCGATGTGAAAGAGAAACTTCGATAGGTTGCCTCCTATATGCACCCTGACTGGGGATTGAACCTGACTGGGAATTGAACCCGCAACCCTTTTTGGTGCATGCGACAACACTCCAATCAACAGAGACACTGGCCAGGGCTCCCCTGGACTTGAAGCCACATTCTTTATCTCTGCATTGATGACTTTTTTGGATTGTGAGTCTGACTCTGTAATTCAAAGCATCATTTCTTGCCCAAGATACTGCTTCTCAGATTGGCCCATGGCTCCATGCACTGCAGCCTAAGAGCTGAGACTGCCTCAAACCGTGAACGTTACCAGGTTCTCTGATACCATGACTGAACCTAGGCCTTACATGTCCAGGGGGAGGAAGCGGGTACTAAACATTAAGCCCGTGCATGTAAGGTCATGCTACTTAAGAGATGGAAACACTGGTAGACCCTGTTATGCTAATTTTATGCTCGGCTATGGAGTTCCCAGATATTTAGTCAAACTTTATTCTGGTGTGTCTGAGAGGGTGTTTTTAGATGAGATTAACATGTGACATGGTAGACTGAGTAAAGCAGATTGCCCTCTCTAATGTGGGTGAGTCTTGTCCAATCACTTGAAGGCCTAACTAGAACAAAAAGGCTTCCCTCCTGTGAGGAAGGGGGAACGTCTGCCTGATTTCTTGAGCTGGCCCATCAGTTTTCTCCTGTCTTCAGACTGGAACTCCCCCGGCTTTGCTGACTGCAGATCTTGGAGCCTGTCAGCCTCCATCAATGCGTGAGCCAATTCCTTATAGGAAATTTCTTATCTCCTGTTGGGTTCTTTTTCCTGGAGAACCCCAAATAATACAACCCTCCTAGATCCCACAATCCAGTTAAGATAACAAAGTAAACTCATTATGTAATAAGTAACAGGGCCCAGTAGCATGAAGAGAAAAAGCATGAATTTTATAGACTAGAGAAATTAGGGAAAGCTTTTTTTTGGAAAGTTTGGGACATGAGCTGAATTTTGGACAGATCAGAACTAGTTGTAGGTGCAGAACTCCCTAGGACTTACCAAGTCAATCTTAAATTGGGTTGGGTGGTCCCTTGGAGGGCAGGAATAATGGCTCATTCATGTTGGTCCCACTCTTCCTTCTCTGCTTAATCTGGCATCACTTCAGAGAAAGCTTTTTCTCATTTTCTCCAACTCCTTCCCTTGACATGTTCTCACAGCACTTATTTTATTTCAGCACTTTATTACACGCTGTTTTAAAAGTCTATTTTCTTATGTTCCCTGACTCCCTACAGGACTGAGTTCATGGAGGTAGAAGCCTACAGTGTTTATCTGTCATTGCATCTCTTAGCACCATAGTTCTAGTATGGATGGGTAGGTAGATAAATAAATGAGTAATAGAAATAATAACAATCTAGTAATAATATTACCTATTATTAATGAATAACAAAATATAATTCTACTAGAGGCCCAGTGCACAAATTCATGCACAGGTAGGGGCCGGCTGGCCCGCCCTGATCAGGGCCAATCGGGCCAGACCAACCAGGGGAAGGGGCTGTGGGCGGTTGGCTGGCTGGCTCAGCCTCCTGGTCAAACTTCCGGTCGAGGGGATAATTTGCATATTAGCCTTTTATTATTAAAACTTTGATAGGACCCTATGATATAAAGGAAGAAATAATTTATTACCAGAACAAATTTTATACATTGGAACAAATTTTATACAGTGGATTCCAAGATGGAAACATTGGATAAATATCTTTTCTTTTTCTTCTTTTCATTTGAAAGTGATACATGCTTATTAAAGAACATTTAAGAAAATACCCCAAGTAGAAAAATTAAAAATCACTTATGGTTCAATGCCCCAAACAAAGCATATTCCAATTTTGTTATATTTCCTTCTGATCAAAAGGACTATAGTGCCCTAGACAGTTTGGCTCAGTGGCTAGAGCATCGACCTGTGGACCAAAGGGTCCCTGATTTGATTCCAGTCAAGGGCACATACCTTGGTTGCAGGCCCCTCCCTGGCCAGGGCCCTGGTCAGGGCTTGTGCAGGAGGCAACCAATTGATGTGTTTCTCTCTGTCTTTCCCTCTCTTTTCCACTCTCCCTAAAAATCAATGAAAAAATATCCTCGGGTGAGGATTAACAAACAAACAAAAAAGGACTATAGCTAACATTTGAGACTCATGATAACTCACGATAGGTTCAGCAACTGGCTCCAGGTCACAGAACTGGCTAAATGTTAGAGCCAAACTATGGACCCAAACATCTTGGGTTCAAAGCCCTCACTATACCATTTTTATTCCTTTTATTATTGCACATAATCTATAAAACAAGGATGAAAGCTGTTTTTTCTCATGAAAATCCACCATGAGAGCCATCTGGAGACCCATTGCTGACAACTGCTGAGCATCTTTGTTCTATGGTCTTATTCCCCTGAAGGTACTAGGCAGTTTATGGGTGTCTTAGCATGAGACTTCTTGACCAGGCACAAATAAAACACACAAATGAAAATCACCCAATGTTGTGACTTGCTGTTCAAAGTGTTAGATGTACAAGGTTTCTCAAAATTGTCATTTCTGGCACAGGAAGTGATTTCTTTCTTTTTTTTCAATCTTTAATTTCTTTATTGATTAAGGTATTACATATGTGTCCTCATCCCCCCATTAACCCCGAACCCTCCCCCTCCCCCCACTCATGCTCTCATCCCCTTGTTGTCTGTGTCCATTGGTTGGGCTTATATGCATGCATACAAGTCCTTTGGTTGATCTCTCCCCCTAACCTCCACCCTTCCCTACTTTCCCTCTGAGGTTTGACGATCTGATTGCTGCTTCTCTGTCTCTGGATCTGTCCCTGTTCATCAGTCTATGTTGTTCACTATATTCCACAAATGAGTGAGATCATGTGGTATTATCTTTCTCTGACTGGCTTATTTCATTTAGCATAATGCTCTCCAGTTCCATCCATGCTGTTGCAAATGGCAAGAATTCCTTCTTTTTTACCGCAGCATCCATTGTGTAGATGTACCACAGTTTTTTAATCCACTCATCTGCTGATGGGCACTTAGGCTGTTTCCAAATCTTAGCTTTGGTGAATTGTGCTGCTATGAACATAGGGGTGCATATATCCTTTCTGATTGGTGTTTCTAGCTTCTTGGGATATAGTCTAGAAGTGGGATCACTGGGTCAAATAGGAAGTCATTTCTGAAGTGGTTCTTAGAAGGCATGGAAATTAGCATGTTCTTATATTCAGAGAATTGGCAACTGAATTGGGCCCTATGTTTCTATCTCTTATGAAAAACAGCTTCCTTCATTCTTACATTGTTACAGAAGACCAAAGAAATACCAAGCACGCTTCCTAGAGAAAGGGAGGGACCCTGTTTATTAACACTAGTGGAGTCCAGGAATAATTTCCAAATCAGAGTGAAGAAACACACAGAGGCCTTCACTTTTTATAACCTTCTGGGGTCTTTGTCTTGCAGATATGGTTCCACCCTCTTTTGTGGGCTTACAGGAAGGCCCCCAGGTGTTGGGGGTCCCCAGGCCATATATGATGATCTGTCCTGGGGCCAGCGATAACAACCCCCCCCCCCAGGGCAGTGCATTGTTCACAATTTTTATGGCCTGACATGCCTTGCAAGACCAGTTTCCTCCTCAACATCTATCAAGCAAGTTAAGTATTGAACTCACTTAATAATTTTACTGACTGTGATATTATATATGTAGCAGGAATATTTCTAGAAATTAGTGGTTCCCTAATTTTAGGTTTATAAATTTGGATTCCTGGGCATATTTAATCAAAATAATAGGTGATTGTACAGGTCAAATCCTTTTATGACTTTAAATCTAGGCATCTAAGCATGACTGATTCCTTTCCTTATCATTATTAGAATAAGTATAGTAACAAAGAGGTAGGAAAGGAGGGAGGGAGGGAGGGAGGGAGTGAGGGAGAAAGAGAGAAGAAAGAGGAGGAGGAGATATAGAAAAGGAGGGAGAGATATAGAGAGGGAAAGACAACAGAGGGAGGAGAGAGAGAGAGAGAGAGAGAGAGAGAGAGAGAGAGAGAGAGAGAGAGAGAAGAGAGAGAGAGAGATCAATTGGTTGCCTCGTGTACATGTCCTGACAGGGGATGGAACCTACAACCTAGATATATGCCCTGACAGAGAGAGAGACATCAATTGGTTGCCTCGTGTACATGTCCTGACAGGGGATGGAACCTACAACCTAGATATATGCCCCGACAGAGATCAAGCCTACGTCTTTTTGGTGCACAGGATGACAGACACTCCAGCTGACTGAGCCACACCAGCCAGGGCGAAGCATTGATTGTTAAAGCTGGAGTTATTCACTGAACCTCCTAGAGGTAGGAGGTGAGTAGGAGCTAGGAGAGAATGCAGTGGGGAGGGGGGACTTCTAGGAACACAGAGAAGCAAAATTAGAGAAAAGGAAGCCGCAGAGCAGAGAAAGTTGGTCTGTTAGAATGGTGACGTTCCAAGTTCTGGGAATGGTGCAAATACCACCATCTTCTGTGCTCCCCAGTCAAGAGCATCTTACTTTCTTTCTGTGGTGCAGCATTGAGACCCCAGGAGGAAGTGTGGTAGTAGAATTGAGCCCTTGGTGAGAGAGGGGAGCCACAGGCACATAACCTACCATTTTCCAACTTGAAAAGTCACAAAAATCAAAGGGTGTTGTGTGGCAGGGAAGCTAGGGAAATTCCTGGGAAAGTGGAATGGGGAAACTGAGATAAGAAAATTAAACAAGGCCAAATAGTTTGGGCAGCCTGCAGCTAGCTTGTGAATTGCAAGACCTTATCTTCCCCAACTAAGGACACTTTAGAGGAAATGATTTATACCTCTCTCCCCTAACCAGAGAATATGTAGCTTAAATCATCCTGGCCCAGGAAATGTTGAATAAAGACACTTACCCAGCACCCTCCTACAGTGATCGTGTTTGTGCAGCGGCTGCAAAAGGGCCTCTTCCTGAGGCGCCCAGGTGGCCACTCTTCCTCCTCCTTTCCTGGCCTTCCTATCCCAGTCTCCATGGCAGCTTTTTTTCCTGCCTGCTATTTAAATACTCGTGATGCCCAAGGCTCTGTCCTAGTCCACTTTCTTGTCACTCGTAACCTGAAATGCACCGGCTGTCAGTGAGTCCACAGGTGAGTTTGGTGAAGAGCTCAGGACCTCCCCCCCCCAAACTGCACTGAGCAGCAACACAAACAGGCATGGCCGTTTCTTCTAGGAAGAAGGCCCATGCTGACTTTTGGTGCTCTCTGACCCACTCCCCAGTTAGAACCTGCTTTCTGTTCTCTCCCAGACCTTCTCAGTCTTTCCTTAGCTCCAAGCTCCCCTTGATGAAGACCATCCCCCAAATCTCCTCTCAGATATGTTCCTCAGATCCAGATCCTGTAGCCAAACAGTTTCTGATGATCTCCCCTTGAAGGCCTTCAAACTTAACACATCCCAAACTAAACGCATCACCTTTTCCCCAAATCCACTCCTCCTCTTGTGGTTTCTATTTCAGTAAATATGTATCCAGCTGCTCAAGCCAGAAAGCTGGGAGTCAACCAGATTCCTCCCTCCCCCATCTATACTAATAGAGTAACATGCTAATTAGACTGGGAGACCTTCCGGAGACCTTCCAGACGTCCTTCCGGACAAAGCCGGGGGTTTGGCCGGCCTGCAAACTGCCCCAAATGGCCCTCAGCCCCTTGCCCAGGCCCACCTTGCCCCCAGCGGGGATCCTCACCCTGATGGGGGCATGCCCAGCCTGCAAACAGCCATCAGCCCCTCGCACAGGCTGGCCACGCCCCCTCAGCAGGGACCCCCATCCCGATGGGGGAGTGGCTGGCCTGCAAACTGTCCCAGACCCCTCACCCAGGCCGGCCCTGCCCCCTAAGGGGACCCCCACCCTGATCTGGAATCCCCTTCAAGGCAGACCAGCCTGCCCCCACCCATGCACCAGGCCTCTATCTATACTAATAAAAGGGTAATATGCTAATTAGACCGGGAGACCTTCTAGGAGACTTTCCAGATGTCCTTCAAGACAAAGCCATGGTGGTAGGGCCAAGGCAGAGTCAGTTAGGGGGTGATTAGGCCAGGAGGGGAGGGAAGTTGGGGAAGAGCAGGCTGGCAGTGGGGGGCAATTGGGGGTAATCTGGCTGGCAGGGGGGCAGTTGGGGGTGATCAGGCTGGCAAGTGGGGGCAGTTGGGGGCAAGAAGGCGGGCAGAGTGGTTAGGGGCAATCAGGCAGGCAGGCAGGTGAGCTGTTAGGAGCCTGTGGTCCCAGATTGGGAGAGGGATGTTCAACTGCCGATTTAGGCCTGATACCACAGGGATGGGGCCTAAACCAACAGTCGGACATCCCCCAAGGGGTCCCAGATTGGAGAGGGTGCAGGCCAGGCTGAGGGGCACCCCTCCCCCGTGCATGAATTTCGTGCACCAGGCCACTAGTCTCTAATAAATTGCCAAATCCTATTGACTCCCAGGGGCTGAAGGACCTGGGGAATCCAGCCTCTTCTGCAGTCCCTTAGCATAAGAATGGAATGTATTAGTGCTTAAGAGGACAGACAGTTCCTGGGGCCAGACTGCTTGGGTCTGCTCCCTGTCCACATGTGTCTTTTAGTCAGTCAATTAACCTCTCTGTACCTGTTTTGTTCATCTGCAAGATGCAAATATAGCACCATCATTTTTGTGCAGAATACTTACTCAATTATGAAAATAAAAAGCTGAATACATATGAAAAGCATAGAGCAATGCCTGGCCCTTAGTAAGTATTCAATAAGTGTTTGCACATTTTAGGATTCAGCCAGATCACCATCCTTTCTGTCCTAGATCATTACAACAGACTCCTAACTTACTCTTTCCCTCACTCAACCTTGTAACCCAAGCCATCATTCTGAAAAGCAACTCTGGTCATTGTACCTTTCAATGGATTCTTATCATTCTTAGGGTCAAGTCCAAGATCTTAAGATGAATTCACTGTTAAGATCAAGTTGAAATCTCTTGCTTACAAGGCCATTCACAACCCGTCTCCTACTTACTGCCTTGCTTTTTCTCTCACCACCTGCTCATCCATACTCTACTTGCCGGTCATAGAGCACTCCTTTTGTTTCTTCTGGGAGATGAAACATGCTGTTCTTTCTGCCTCTTTCTCAGGTCGCCATGCCCTTCTTTTCCATTGCTTTCAGATAGCTACTCCTCTCTTAGAGATTGTTTTCTCTGTGCCCACTGAATGACTAAATATTCCTCTCTTCTAATTTGGATGACTTATGATGTGTTTCTGTTCTTTTAAGGACTTGCCTTACAAATTAAAGCGTGCATATTTATTAAAGTCTGCATTTATTAAAACCTCTAAGATAATAACATAAGGATCTTCGTTTACTCACTTCTGACATACATTATTTTTGTCTGGTATTTTAATTCCACATATATGTTAAGGCCCATTAGATACTACTATTTTATACAGTCAATGTCCTTTACACTTGCTCAAATATTTACCGCTATTTACCACTCTTTGTTTTTCATTCCTTTTTACATCTCAAATCTTCCATCTGCTATCATTTACTTTCTGCCCAAGTATTTTCTTTAAATTTTTATTTAGAGAGTGTCTTCTGGCAAAAAACTTTGTTTTTACTTGTCTGAAAATGTCTTTTGTTTACCCTGTTCCTTAAAAGTTGTTTTGAGAATTCTAATTTGGCAATTTTCTCTTTAGCACTTAAAGATATCATTATACTCTCTTCTACCTTTTTATATTTCTGTCTAATTACTCTTCCTTCCAAGATAATAGTCCACCCTCACTTCCTCTTTGCCTGGCTGCTTTCAATATATGTTCTTTGTCTTCATTTCTTTTTTGTTTTGCAGTTTTATTATAATGCCTCTGTATATAGATTTCTTTCTTTTTAAATTATTCTTCTTGGAATTCACTGGGCATCTTTTACCTTTGGACTGGTATCATGCTTCAGTTCTGGAAAAATCTAAGCCATTGTTCATCCTCCTTGACTGGGAATCAGACCTGCGATCCTTCAGTGCACTAACCACTGAGTCTACTGGTCAAAGTTAAGCCGTTGCCTCTTGAAAATGCCTCCTTGATTCCCTTCTCTCCACTGGGACTCCAATCAAATACACGCCTCCAGTGGTTTTCTGTTGAGAAGAGTCAATATTATATTTGCATGAAGATACCTCCAGGATTAAGAAATGACCCAGGATCTTGATCATGAGCCATCAGGAAACATCTGTTAAATAAATTTGAACACTGGGTTACATTTTAATCCAAGTCCAACTGATCATGAGATGTGCCAGTCAAAAATAAACAGACACCAGAAAGACAGGTTTTACCTATTTTGATTAGAAAGTGTGGGATACGTTTAGCCTAGTTTTATTGAAGCTTTGTAGATCAATTACAGCCCTCAGTTATAAACACTGAAAATGTATATTTATCACTCTTGATTGTCTATTTTCCTTCTTAGAAGTAGCCATCTTTTTCTGTATTTTACACCGTTGTCTGAGAAGCAACCTAAGGAGTCATCCAGGTGGTTCTTCTGAGGGTTTTACTGGCTCTGGGCCATCATTACAAAAAGAAGATTCTGGGGACAGATTCCCGTCTCTGTGAACGCGCTGCCTCTGGTGAAGAAGCCTTCCTGGCACTCCGGTCCGCTCGCCACCCTAAGGGCTGGGTAGGTTGAAGGTTTTGCCTGGGCTCCCAGGGCTGTTCTGAGATTCGCAGCTGAGGACTGAGACAAGGTTACTTCTTGGGATTCGAGGAGCTCCTATGGTGTAAAGAGGTAAAAGCCTTTACAAATGGCAGACCTTTTGCTAATTATCTTTCTTTTCTTTTCTGAGTACTTGCTGCTCACTAAATTGGAAATCTGGCACAGTAGTGAAGTCTTTTTTGGACTTCCTATCTCTTCCTTAAAATATAGAGAAAATATAACTATTTAGGAAACCAAAACATTTATATTTTAAAAACAAACATCCCCTTCCTAACCCAGTTTTCTGGTAGGCACTGTTTCCTGCTTGATTCACCTGCAGGGTTGTTCAGTTGTTAGAGTTTTAAAATGTTGCACCTTTTCTCTCTGTATTAGCTGGAGGCTCGGTTGTGCTTGGAGTACATCAGTTATGTTGCTTCTAACCCACTTCTTTTTTTAAATAGGGGTTGAAACAGTAAATACAGTCAACAGATTTAAAAAGAAATCTGGTCATTCTTCTGTGTGCACAAGAGGGATTGAATTTGGCATTGACCCACAAGCTGCCAAGACCAGCAGTTGTGCACCGTCTCCTCGCAACATGGAAAAAGAAAACAAAGCTGGGGCAGCCAGGTACGCACTGGGTGCGGCCTGGGCCCTGCCCACCCCGGTGCTCCGGCGCTCTGCTCTGCCAGGCCACCTTGTTAGGCTGAGAGGGGCTTCAAACAGAAGCCGCATTTGGTGCCCATTGCTTCTAGTGCAAGGCATTGTACATGTCACTAACCACTCTCCTTGTACAACGGTATTGAATTGGAAGTGATTTAAAGTGAACGTGTACATCCACAACTGGGCTGGAGCACTTGTGTGGGTGAGGGGAGGTGAAGGTGAAGTGCACTTTTCACACCAAAGTGGAGAGGAAGTTCTTGTCCCTGACCCTCTAATCCAGTGGTTCTCAACCTTCTGGCCCTTTAAATACAGTTCCTTATGTTGTGACCCAACCATAAAATGATTCTCGTTGCTACTTCATAACTGTAATGTTGCTACTGTTATGAATCGTAATGTAAATATCTGATATGCAGGATGATCTTAGGTGACCCCTGTGAAAGGGTCATTTGACCGCCAAAGGGGTCGCGACCCACAGGTTGAGAACCGCTGCGAATCTAATCCAAAGCTTCCCAAATATGCTCTCTACTTCTTGCCACTTAGTGGCCCATATTGTGCTGAGAATATGGGAAAAGGGTTAAGTCAGGACACTGAGATCAAAGCTGCCCATAAACTGTTTAGATAAAACTAATCCCTAAATTGTGAAAAAGGCAATTTCTGAATTAGCATTTTTATCATTTTAAATGTGCATATTAAATGTACTTGCTAAATGTTATGTAGAAATATTTGACTATTTTATCTATATTCTAAAAGTTTACATATTCAAGTTGTCAAGAACAAAACATAAAACCTTTTTGCGGGGGGTAGGAGGACGTTCTTATTGGAAAAATTGACACTCACTTTATAGTTGAACATATTCTCCTTATAACTTATAATGATTTCCATTAAAACACACCTAATTCAGTTTGGGTGAATTAATTGATATGTATAATGTTGACTGTATTTTTCTTTTCCCCCAGGAATGAAAAAGCTGTGAGCTGCTTATACCCAAAGCCTAATGCAGTTTGTAGGCTGATCTGCTTTCCCTGGGCAGGAAGTGGCTCCCTTTATTTTGCCAAATGGGGCGAAAAGATGAATGACTCACTGGAAGGTACGTTAACTTTCAACACCATCCAGGCAATTTATATGGTCAGATGGCCAACACCTATAAGAATTCGAAGCACAGTAACGATTTTCCATATTGGGAGACACACAATAAGTTATTCAAGATTACATTCTAATAACATAAATTTTATATTTCTAAAGTAAGAAATTCTGTTACCTTTATTTTGTTATTATTGGAGCTAGAAGGACTTTTTAGGAAATGGTATTCTAACCTTGCACTTGTTTTTAATGTAATTATTGACATGGTAAAATGGAATCTACTATTTTACAGTTGTTTTCAATTTGTTCTGTCTGTGAGTTATTCCATTTTCCGTTTTGTCTTTTTCTTTTGAATGAACGTAATATTAAAACATCATTTTTCTTTGTACTTCCTCTATTGCCTTATAAGCCATATTTCTCTTTTTAGTGGTTGTTATAGAATTTACAATAGACATCTTTCACTTATCAATGTCTATCTTCAAAAAGCATTATTCTTGGTTAAACTTATTCCTAAGCATTTTATTGTTTTTGATGCTATTGTAAATGGAATTGTTTTCTTAATATCTTTTTTGGATGTACATTGTTGGTCTACAGAAATGCAACTGATTTGTATGTTAATTTTGTATCCTGCAACTTCACTAAATTTGTTGATTAGTTCTAACCATTTTTTGGTGGAGTCTTTCTATATAAAGTCATGTCATCTGCAAACAAAAACTTTTTTACTTCTTTATTTCATTTCTTTATCCTTCCTAATTGCTCTGGCTAGGACTCCAGTATTATTATGTTGAATAGAAGTCTTGAGAGCAGGCATTCTTGTCTTAATCCTGATCTTAAAGGAAGAGTTTTCAGCTTTTCACCATTGAGTTTTATGCTACCTGTGGCCTTGTCATATATGACCTTTGTTATGTTGAAGTACATTTCTTCTAGGTATATCTCATTTGCTGAGAGTCTTTATCATGAAAGGAAGCCACATTCTTTTTATTCACCTATTGAGGTGACCGTATGAATTTTATCCTTTATTCTGCTAACGCAGTGGTTCTCAACCTTGGCTGCACATCAGAATCACCTGGGAATCTTTTTAAAATCCTGATTTCTGGGCCTCATCCTCCGGAAATTCTGTTCCTTAGTTACTAATGTTGTGGCCCCACCCCATAACAAAGAAACAGAATTTCTGGAGGATGAGGCCCAGAAATCAGGATTTTAAAAAGATTCCCAGGTGATTCTAATGTGCAGCCAAGGTTGAGAACCACTGTGCTAATGTGATGTATGAAATTTACTGATTTGTGTATGTGTAACTATCATTGCACCGCAGAGATAAACCCCCCTTGGTCTGGTGTATGGGTAGTTCAAAAAGCAGTTTCAAACAGCAGTTTTTCCAAAGGAGGGACCACTATGCTTCAGTTATACTACTTGATTCTACCCAACAGCACACTGCTGTTTTATTTCATGTAACATATAAAAACTTTAAAACTGCATGCTTCCATTTCCCCTCCTGTCCTTTTGCTATTGTTGTCATACGTTTTATACTTCTACAGTAAATTTTTACTATTTTTGCTTTGAATAATTATAATTTTTAAATGTTTAAATGAGAAAAACAGCTTTTATATTTGCCCACATTTTTATAGTTTTTAGCATTTTCTTTCTGTATAGTCTGAATTTCTATCTAGAATAATTTTCCGTCAGCTTGAAGGAAATATTTTTGTAGTGCATATTGGCTGGCAACAAATTTTCCAAGGAGACTGCAATTTTCTGTATTTTTGCCTTGACTTCTGAAAACTATATAATCTGGATATAAAATTCTAGGTTGGCATTTTTCCTTTATCATTCTAAAAATGACACAACACTGTTCTCTGACCTGTGTTGTTTCTGTGAGAAGTCAGCAATACTTATTATATTTAGATGCAATTGTCTTCTTTTCTGTAGCTGATTTTAAGACTGTCTCTTTATTAATTTTAAGAAAAAGGTGCCTTGTTGAGTTTTTTTGGGGGGGATCTGTGGATTTACAATTATTATTAAATTTGGAAAATGTTCCAAGCATTGTATGTTTGAAAATTATTTTCTACATCTTTCCTTTCTCAATTTGTTGGAAAGTAAATATCAGTATATGTTATGTTGTATCACAAATCAGCGAGCTGGACAAGATGCCTAATGAGCCAACTAGTTATGAGTCATCTTTATTGCACACAGGTTCAGAGCAGATTACCTCTGTCAAATTCTGAACAAACACAAGAGGGAGTATTTCCTTTTTATATCCTTCTAGTTCTTTGTGTAAGACAGCTTGTAACCTTGAATACGTATCGTATCTAATCAAACACTTATAATATCTATACAGACAACTTATAATTTTGAGTACATATTATATCTAATCAAACACCTGTAACCTTGGATGAACAAACATTTGGCAGAATATGTGAATTAATATAGTGTATCAGCCCCTTTAGATGGCTATCTTGCAAGGTCAGACAATTAAGTTTATCTTTTCTATTCAAGCAAAAAACAAAGTTATTTTACACTCTAAAAATAACAGAGTTGCCCTACAGAATAAGAGACCAAGAATAACAGAGTAGTTCCAACAGCAGTTTTTCCAAAGGAGGGACCACTATGCTTCAGTTATACTGCTTGATTCTATCCAACAGCATACTGGAGTGCTTCATTTTTTTAAATTCCCACCCAAGGATATGTTTATTAATTTGACAGAAAGAGAGAAAGAGAGGAAGAGTGAGAAAGAGAGACAGGCGAGAGAGAAACATCAACTGGTTGCCTCCCAGACCCATTCCTAACAGGGATTGAACCTGCAACCTAGGTATGGGCCCTAACCAAGAATCAAACCCTCAACAATTTGGTGTATGGGATGATGCTCCAATCAACTGAGCCACCTCGCTAGGGCGAATTCTGTTCATTTTTTAAAGCCACTTTTCTCTGTGCTTCAGTTTGAATCTATTGTCCTGTCCTTCCTAAGATCTTTCTTGTTGGTGGGTTGTAACCTTGAATTTTTTTTCTCACAGTATTGTGAAACTCAAACACCATTCTTTTTTTTCAATAATTTTCTGTTTTATTTTCTTAATCTCTTAATATGCTAACTTAAGAATAAACCAAATGCTTTAAGGGAGAAAGCACTGTACTTCTTGTCTCTCTGAGATCATGGGCTCCTAAATTCTAGCTGCTTTTACAGCACTGTATTTCCATTTTTGTCTCTCTAGCTCAGTGGGAATGCAGAAAGCTCTGCTGGTATCTTGGTCTCTTAGAGGTAGCCCTCAGCTTGGAGTACAGAACTCTTGACCTGTGCCAAATAATTGACATATTTCCATAATGGAAAAGAGGCTGGAAGAATCTCAGTTCACTTTTCTAGAATCCTCTTCTCTCCAGGCAAGTTCTGACTGCCTCAGCAGCTTACAGATGCTTTCAAATAGTGAGTGAGTGTGAGTGTGTGTGTGTGTGTGTGTGTGTGTGTGTGTGTGTGTGTGTGATTCCATTTTCTATTTGTTTAATCAGAGCATTGGCCTCATGTGAGCTACTTCTGAATAACCAAAAGTGAAAAGCTGGTATATAAAGTAATATAACAAACCATAGTGTATCAACTACCTGCCTTTCAATATTACCTTCTTTTTAATCCTCACCTGAGGATGTCTTTATTGATTTTAGAGAGGAAGTGAGAGAGAAACATCAGTTGTTTTCCTCCTGTACACACCCCACCCAGGGATTGAACCTCCAACTTTCTTGCTGTACAGGTCAATGCTCCAACCAACTGAGCCACCTAGCCAGAGCTCAATATTACCATTTCAACATTATTTGCTTTAAATTCTTTTGCTCCTGATTAAATAAGGTCTCTATTTAATTTTTATTGTAAATACAATTATTTATCTTTTATGTTTTCTCCATTTACTTTTTTCAATTATAGTTGACATTCACCATTATTTTATATTAGTGACAGGTGCACAACATAGTGGTTAGGCAATTACATCCTTTAGGAAGTGCTCCCCCTCGTAATTCTAGGACCCAGCTGGCATCATACATAGTTATTACAACACTACAGGCCCAGTGCACGAAATTCGTGCACGGGGGTAGGTCCCCTCAGCCCAGCCTGTACTCTCTCCAATCCGGGACTCCTTGGCGGATGTCCGACTGCCAGTTTAGGCCTGATCCTGGGGATTTTAATAAATTTCCTATTTTTACTGGGATCAATTTGGTAAATTGTATTTTTAAAGATACACAAATTACATGTAAATTTCCATGCAGTCGGACATCCCTCTTACAATCCTGGACCACTGGCTCCCAATTGCTCACCTGCCTACCTGCCCCCTCCCCCATGTCGGCCTGATTGCCCCTAACTGCCTCTGCATGCCAGCCTGATCGCTCCTAACTGCCCCTCTACTGGCGTGGTCGCCCCTAACTGCCCCCCACTGCAACCAGGTTGCCCCCAATTGCCCCCTCCCTGCCAGCCTGATCGCTCCTAACTGCCCACCCCCCCAGGCCAGCCTGGTCACCTCCAACTGCCCCCCTCTATTGGCCTGGTTGCCCCTAACTGCCCCCACTGCCAGCCTGGTTGCCCCCAACTCCCCCACCCCACCAGCCTGGTCACCTCTTACTCCCCCCCCCGCCTGCCTGGTCACCCCTAACTGCCCTCCCTGCCAGCCTGGTCGCCCCTCACGGCCCCCCGCCCCCCCCACCCCCCCACCCCCTGCCAGCCTGGTCACCCCACGCAGCCTGCTGTTCAGTTGTTTGGTTGTCCCTCACTAACCCCCTTGCTGGCCTAGTCGTAGGCAGTCATCTTGTGAGGGCATGAGGGTTAATTCACATATTACCTCTTTATTATGTAGGATTACTGACTATATTCCCTATGGTGAACATTACATCTCTGTGACTATTTTATGAATACCAATTCTATACTTTTAATAAATACAATTTTAAGAAATGGTTTCAGATTTACAGAAAAGTTGGAAATATAGTACAGAGTTCTCATGTACCCCTCACCCAGTTTCCTCTCTCATTAACATGCTATATTCCTATGGTACATTTATCACAACTAAAGAACCAACATTGGCACATTGTTGGAAGGAAGGCTAACTAAACTCTGCAGCTGATTCACATTTCACTACTGTTTCCTTACTGTCCTTTTTCTGTCCACTTCGGATACCACATTATTTAATCATCCTATCTCCTTTGCCTTCTCTTGTGTTTGGCAGTTTCTCAGACTTCCTGTTTTTGATGCCTTGACAATTTTGAATAGTACAGATCAGGTATTTTGTAGCACATCTCTCCATTTGGATTTTTTTTGATGTTTTTCTCATGGTTAGACTGAGATTATGGGTTTGGGGGAAGGAAGGCATGGAGGTGAAGTACCATCCTCATGATGTTATGTCAGTGTAGGTACTATTAATCCGATATATCACAGATGATGAGAAGTCTGATCATCTGGCTGAAGTTACATTTGCCAGGTTTCTCCACTGTTAGGTTACTTTTCCCCTCCTCCATCTTCTGCTGTTTGGAAGCAAGTCACTCAAGGGATAAGGAGTTAAGCTCCATCATTCTGAGGATGGAGTACCAACATAAATTATTTGGAGTTATATTTCAGATATTTTTAGGAAAAATTCTTATGTATACTTTCTACTCCCATTCCTTTTTTTTCAGTTAGATGATTTGTATATAAGGTATTTCTTTGCTTACATTTCGCAGGTTAAATGTGTCCAAAGCCACATTTATTAGCTCTTAGAAGCTAGGAAGTCTTATAAAATTGTATCTTGACTTTTAGGCTTAGTAATTATAATTTTCTCAATTGTAAAGGGAGATGTTTGGACTGAGCTCATTTCCTAACCTTCCTCCAACTCTAATATTATCCAGTTTTCAGGAGCCAACAGCCTTCCTGTTTGGTTTATTTGAAAGTCAGCTCTAGAAATTTCACCTACAGTGATATTTCCCAAAGTATGTGAACATGTACGAACAGGGCTCTAAACTATGTAGTTTTTAGTGACAAAACAAATAAACCATAACTTCCCTCCAAAAGCCTAGGAAAACATTAACATCCATGAATAGAAAATTAGTTAAATGATAGAGCATAATTACAACTGGAGATACTTCCATTAAGAAAAAATGAGTAAAGCCTGCATGTGTAGATATGGATAACAGTTTGTTGTATAATTGATGAAAAAAAGCTAGTTGCAAACAGTGTTATGGTATGCTCCCATTTGTGTAAATCCCTAAAAATGCACACATATACACACACATACACAGATTAATACGATGGAAGCATGCACAGAGAAAGGTATGGACACTACACGAAAACATGGCAGAACACACAAAACTGATAACAGTGGTTTCCTTTGAGGTGATGAGGAAGGATTGAGGAAGTGGAAACATTTTGCCTTGTATTTAATGCATTTTTATATCTGTGGGGCGCGGGGGGTTCTTGTCATATGCCTGTTTTACTTGGAAACATTTTCTATGCTTCCACTCTAAAGAGGTAAGGAAGGGAGAGCTTTCTCTAGCTCCCAGCATTAGGCAGAGCTGTTTGAAAGTATTTTGGAAAATGTAAGCCACTTTATAAACAGGAGCCATTACTGCTGTTTGCAAAGAGGCTGGCCTTGGTGAGAGCCTGCCCACGCGTGCACACGGTCACACAGGCACACCCCGAAGCTTCTTGTTCTCCGTGCCATTTTCACACCAGCCCCTACATGCATTTGCATGCTAAGAAAGGTTTTTCTAGAGTTCTTCTGGGTTTTGTTTTTCTTTTTCAGTCATTTCATATTTGGGAATAATTGTTATAGCTATTTCAGAAAAAGAATTTGAACACTTTCCTTCTTTTTCTAAGCTCTGGAGAGTTTAAGTAGCATTCATATTATGTCCTGTGAACATTTAGAAGAATTTCCCTAGACCCGTGGTCGGCAAACTGTGACTCGCGAGCCACATGCGGCTCTTTGGCCTATTGAGTGTGGCTCTTCCTAAGCCTTAGGAGTACCCTAAGTAAGTTAATAACAATGTACCTACCTATATAGTTTAAGTTTAAAAAATGTGGCTCTCAAAAGAAATTTCAATTGTTGTACTGTTGATATTTGGCTCTGTTGACTAATGAGTTTGCCGACCACTGCCTAGAGACAGTCATTTAGGCCTAGTGGTTTTTTTACATGAATACATCAACAACTCCTATTTCTTCTATAAAAATTATCTGTTTAAATTTCCTATTTTTACTGGGATCAATTTGGTAAATTGTATTTTTAAAGATACACAAATTACATGTAAATTTCCAAATTAATTGCATAGAGAACTGCCAAAAGTCTCTTTTGATTTTCAAAATTTTCCTTGAGTTTAAGGGTTGTTTCCCCCTTTTTTTTAATATTTTTTATTGATTAAGATATTACATATGTGTACCCTCTAACACCCCCCCCCCCCCGCTCATCCCCTCACCCCCCCGTTGTCCGTGTCCATTGGTTAGGCCTATATGCTTGCATATAAGTCCTTTGGTTGATCTTTCCCCCTTGCCCCCACCCTCCCCTACCTTCCCTCCAAGGCCCGACAGTCCAATCAATGCCTCTCCATCTCTGGATCAGTCCTTGTTCATCAGTTTATGTTGTTCATTATATTCCACAAATGAGTGAGATCCTGTGGTATTTATCCGCTCTCCAGTTCCATCCATGCTGTGGCAAATGGTAAGAGTTCCTTTTTCTTCTTCCTCTTCTTAAAGAATACCTTTCAGCATTTCATATAATGCTGGTTTGGTGGTGATGAACTCCTTTAGCTTTTTCTTATCCGTGAAGCTCTTTATCTGACCTTCCATTCTGAATGATAGCTTTGCTGGATAAAGTAATCTTGGTTGCAGGTTCTTGCTATTCATCTCTTTGAATATTTCTTGCCACTCTCTTCTGGCCTGCATGGTTTCTGTTGAGAAATCAGCTGACAGTCGAATGGGTACTCCCTTGTAGGTAACTGACTGTCTTTCTCTTGCTGCTTTTAAGATTCTCTCTTTATCTTTTGCTCTTGGCATTTTAATTATGATGTGTCTTGGTGTGGTCCTCTTTGGATTCCTTTTGTTTGGGGTTCTCTGTGCTTCCTGGACTTGCAAGTCCATTTCTTTCACCAGGTGGGGGAAGTTTTCTGTCATTATTTCTTCAAAAAGGTTTTCAATATCTTGCCCTCTCTCTCCTTCTGGTACCCCTATAATTCTGATGTTGGTACGCTTGAAGTTGTCCCAGAGGTTCCTTACACTATCTTCGTATTTTTTGAATCTCTTTTCTTTTTTCTTTTTCGGTTGGGTATTTTTTGTTTCTTTGTATTTCAAATTTTTGACTTGATTCTTGGGATCCTCTTGTCTGCTGTTGGATCTCTGTAAATTATTCTTTATTTCAGTCAGTGTATGCTTAATTTCTAGTTGGTCCTTTTTCATGTCCTCCATGGTCTCACTATACTCCTTGAGGGATTCATTAAATTTATCGGCGGTTTCCATAACATTCTTGAAAAACCTTGTAAACGTGGCCTTGAACTCTATATCCAGTCGTTTGCTTTCCTCCGTTTCTGCCATTTGTGACCTGTTTCTTTGTCTCCGCATTTTGGCTGCTTCCCTGTGTTGATAGAGTGGCCCTGCGCTCCAGGTGTCCCGTAGGGCCCAGTGGCTCAGCCTCCCCAATTACTTGGGGTGGACACTCTTGGTGCCTTGGTTGTTGTAGGATCACTGGGAGGAATTGACCTCCAGGCCAATTGGCTGTGGGAATCAGCTGTGTCTGAAGTGGGAGAATGGTCCCCCTCTGACCACTGGGTACAGTGGCTCCTGGATCTAAGGAGGTGCTAATTCAGCCCCTGCCTGAGGCCACACAGCAGGTGTCACGAAGAGGCTCAGCTGTGATGCAATGCAAGCCGCTGCGGGGCCTTGGGCCTTCTCTTGGAAGTTCCGGGTCTGGCTGGCCCGGCTGCAGTTAGGTACATTCACATGCAAAAGCCTCTGCCGCAGCCTGGGTGGGGCGGGGTCTCAGGGAGTCAAAGGGCGGAGAATGCAGCTATGGTGATTCTCCGTGCCCGGAGTCGCGCGTCTCAGTGTCCCGGTAATGGCTGCAAGCACCTCTAAGGGAAAGCTGCCCTCAAGTTCGCCCGCTGCCGCCTGACAGAGCAGCTTCTCCCCGTATGAGACCTGGGTCCCCAGAGACTTGCTGGAACCGGAGTTCAGAGCAGTCGGGAGCTTGTGATTCAAAAAGACAGCCGCGTCCTCAGGTGCCACCCTATTTCCGCGCGCGCGAGCCGCCGCCCGTACCTCTGCACTCAGCCTCTGCAGCTCCTCTGGCTCTCAGCGTGCTTTTCTTTTCTTCTAGTTGTAGAAATTACACTCAGCCAGCCTTCCTGTTGTTCGGGATGATGTTTGTTCCGACCTTTGCCGTATTTTTCAATTGTTGTGTGGGACGGCGATTTCCCGGTGTTTATCTATGCCGCCATCTTAGTTTCTCCGATCCTGGTTGTTTCCCTTAAACTTCCCTTATTTTATATATTTTCCCTTATTTTATATATTTTCACTTCCTCCTTTTTTTCTTAAATTGTTACAGTGATTTTCCTAAGAAAAAAAAATACTGAATTGGGGTTAATTAATATTTTAGGAGAGTAGTGAAAGGAGGAAATCAAAATAAAATAACCTTGTTAGAATAAATTCAGATGAGTGATCTGAAGATTTTACAGTTCACGGCCAATCATGGACTATTACTACTTAGGAAGAAAAAAGGTCCTCACATCATAAATAGTGCCCCTTTATTTATAAGAGCTTGACTGAGTGTTCAGTTATGGCTAAGAGACTGGCATGAGAGCCCAGGGGGAATGGAAGAATTGGAAGTTTTACTTTTTACATGGTCACCTCTTGAACCTTTCATAAGGGACAGCAGGAGTCTTTTCAAAGTACATTGATGGTTTGGACAAGTGGAACATCTCATATTCAAATAAATCTGTGTGTGTGTGGGGGGAAAGGCTGCTCCTTTAAACCAATTTTTCAGTAGTTCATATGTAAAAATGTATAAAGAATAATACCTCAAACTTAACCATGGCCACTGCTCCCCTTGAATAATAAAACATTACAACTGAAAAACATTTACGTCTCCATGTACTCCCTTCCCAATTGTATTCATTCTCCCTTTCTGACCTCCTCAAATACCTAAATAAGATACAGGATTATTTCACATATTTCTAACTTTATATAAACGTATCATAATATAAACATTCCTCTGAAACGTGCTGTTTTCTTCTTAACTTATTTTTTAAGATTTATCATGTGTATCTCTATTTCATTGACTTTTAACTATTGTATATTATTCCATTATATGACTATAACACAATTTATGTATGTATCCTTCTCTTTATAGACATTAAGGTCATTTTATTGTTTTTATGTTATAATAATGCTTCTACGAGCAGTCTTTTATATATCTTCTTGCATACATGTGTAAAAAAGTCTGTATCTAGGAGTGGAATTTCTGGGTGGTAACGTATGAATGTCTTCAACTATATGAAATACTAGAGGCCTGTTGCATGAAATTCGTGCATGGAGAGGGGTGTGTTCCTCAGCCCAGCCTGCACCCTCTCCAATCTGGGACCCCTTCAGGGATGTCCAACTGCCCGTTTAGGCCTGACCCTGGTGGGATCGGGCCTAAATGGGCAGTCGGACATCCCTCTCACAATCCAGGACTGCTGGCTCCCAACCAGTCACCTGCCTGCCTGCCTGATTGCCACTAACTACTTCTGCCTGCCAGCCTGATTGATGCCTAACTGCTCCCCTGTCGGCCCAATTGCCCCCAACTGCCCTCCCCTGCCACCTAGTCACCCCTAACTGCCCTCCCCTGCAGGCCTGGTCACCCCCAACTGTCCTCCCTTGCAGGCCTGGTCCCTCCCAACTGCCCTCTCCCCTGCTGGCCATCTTGTGGTGGTCATCTTATGTGTTAGAGTGATGGTCAATTTGCATATTACCTCTCTATTATATAGGATTGCCAAATAGTTCTTCGAAGGAATTGCAGTGACTTACACTGTCAAAGAAGTATATGGAAAGAAAATTCTTATTGCTCTATATTCTTGACAATACTGTTAATGTTAAATTTTACATTTTTAAAATAAATCTGTGCATGAAATTACTCTGATTTTATTTTTTTCCAGTGTTATTGAGATATAAGTAATATTTAACATTATATGTTTTAGGTGAACAACATTATAGTTGTATATATAAATACATCAAAATGATTACCACAGAAAGTTAACATCTATTGCCTCACATAGTTACAATGTTTTCCTTCTTCTTTTTTTCACAATTTTTAAGAGTTACACTCTTAGCAACTTTCAGCTATACCATATAGCACTGTTAACTATAGTCACCATGCTGTACATTACATGGTGACTATAGTTAATTATAATAATCAAAACAGAATGCTATTGGCATAAAAACAGATACATAAACCGTTGGAACAGAATCAAGAGCTCAGAAATAAACCCATGCGTATCTGGTCAACTAATATCTGACAAGGGAGACAGGAATATTCAATGGAAAAAAGATAGTCTCTTCAATACATGGTGCTGGGAAAATGGGATATTCACATGCAAAAGAATCAAACAAGGTTACAAGCTGTCTTACACAAAGAACTAGAAGGATATAAAAAGGAAATACTCCCTCTTGTGTTTGATCAGAATTTGACAGAGGTAATCTGCTCTGAACCTGCATGCAATAAAGATGACTCCTAACTAATTGGCTCATTAGGCGTCTTGTCCAGCTTGCCAATTTGCAATACAACAAAATAAGTCGAAGACAAATACCATTATGATCTCACTCATATGTGGAATCTAATGAACCAAATAAACTGATGATCAAAATAGACCCAGAGTCATAGAAGCATAAATACACCATTGAACCTCAGAGGAAAGACAGGGAGGGTGGGTGGGAAGAGATCAACCAATGAACTGGAATGCATATATGCAGAACCCAGGGACACAGACAATGGGGTGGTGAGGGCCTGGAGGGTTAGGGGGACGGGAGCGGCCTGGAAGAGGTTAATGGGGGAAAAAAGGAGGATCTACTAGCATGTAATACTCTCAACAATAAAGATTAAAAAATAAATAAACAAAAATCAAAGTCCAGTACCACAGAGTTATTTTTTCAGCTTCATTTTCATCAGATTACCAAGATAATATCAATTTAAACTTCAAATTTGCATAAATGCAAGGCTTCGGTTAAAAAAATATAAGGGCAGACTTTTTCCATTCAGAGACAAGGTAAACACAGAAAGTTATTATCTCCCTTTGGCATTAGGAAGATTTTTTTTCCCTCGTCTACTTTTCACTGAGAGTTTAGAGCTCAGAGTCCCTGGCTTTATGTCAAGGGCTCTGTTATAGGTCACCCTTGAAACCTGATAGTTTATTTTCCTGATGTAGGCAATAGGTGTCAGAGTAGCCATTCCATTAGTACATGCTCATTACTTTTACTGTGAGCTAACCTATTATATGGATGTTTCATTTAGTATTTCTAGGTATTTTGTAGTTGGAGAGCATTTTTCAGATAGTCTGCTGTATCTTATGGTACTGCTTTTTCTCAGCAAATCCTACATCTTTTATATCACTGGATTTGACATTATTCATTTCTTTGAAATTATTCATGTCATGTTAACATAAGCTCCTTTACAATGTCACAGTATCTCACTCACTCACTGATGCATTCACTTGTGTTTTCTGATCTCCAGTGCACTCCATAAGGCTCGCTGGGAGAGAGAGTCGATTTGAAGAGCCTTTTGCCAGTGACATGTACCAGATAGTTGGTGAAATTGTTTGTGTTCTGCTGCCAGTCCTCCAGGATAAACCATTTGCATTTTTTGGCCACAGGTATTTAAAATCTGTTTTAAAAGCCATTTCCTCAATCACAAGTCGTTGGCAAATATTGTTCTTTGTGTCTTGTGAGATGCATACTTTTTGTATTGTTACACTGCTTCATCGCTGCTTAAAGGAGTGAGTGATTAAATATGGCTATAGCTATTCTCAGACAAGAAAGTTAGACTGGAATAGTGCAATAGGGACCACAAAGATATAAATGCCAGGGTGTGTGATGAATTGTGAAAATCCTGAGCTCCTGGCATCTTCTCATTGGAAAATAGTCCTAGAATATTGAACAATTATGGCCAGTCACAACTCTTACAATTGGCTGTTTGTATAGTAGTTATATCTTTAGGCAAACAACAACAAAAAACAGGACTTGTAAAATCAAGATTATAGCAGTAACTTATATTGCACTTATTTTTAATTTTAACAATTATATAAATAGTATGTGCTAGATGTATAATTTTAAGGTTATAATGTGAAACCTGCAGTTTTAACTGCCTCTTAGCCAGTTTGACCTGGGACAAATTCCTACGGTTTTTGAATTAGTTTCCTTCTCTGTAAAGCTGGAAAAATAATAGTTCCTTCTTATGAGGATTAAAGAATAATGATCATAAATTATTTGGTATGTGATAAGAACTCACTAAATTTTGGCTACTATGTTATATAATATTTATAGATATGGTCAGGCAAAAATTAAAAAAGTGTCATCCTAGAAAGTATTTTAAAATTTTGATGTGGTTCCATAGTATGTTACATATATGGTCCTGCTTTATATCTTTTCCTGACTTTCTTTCACCTACTATTGTTGTGAAGGTCACATTGCTTCATGACCTGTTTTATCATTTTATTAATCTCCCTCTGTGGACATCGTTACTTTTATCTTTTTCTGTTAGCCAAAGAACATATATACATAGCCACGGACACAGACAAGAGTGTGGTGATGGGGGGGGGGGGGAAGGGGCGGAGTGGATAGCGGGGAGAGGGTGGGAGCTGGGTAGAGGTGGGTAAAGACGGGGAAGGGGCACATCTATAATGGTGTCAGCAATAAATATAATTTTTTAAAATAAAAAGAAATGTCTTTAAAAATTTTTCAATGAACATTTTTATAGAAAATTTTGTATATATCTCATAAGTTTCTTAGTATAAATCTTCAGAATTTCGGTTAAATGATATGCCCATTGTTAGAGCTCTTAATATACATTTCCAAATTACCTGCAATTTACCCTTCCTCAGCAATGAACATGACACTGAGTTTCCCTTTTCCTCCCTTAAGATATTTACCAAAGTAATCTTTGGCGGTATTGTTTACAAAACATATCTACATAATGTCTACTGTAGCTCACAAACTTTTTGGTCCCAGTACTGTTTTAATACTTTTAAAAAACATTGAGGACCTTAGAGAGCTTATGTGTGATATTATGTCAATATTTACTATATCAGAAATTAAAACTAAGAAATTTAAATACACACATGTTAAAATAATATTAATAAACCCGTTGCATGTTGTCATAAATACAGTTTTAAGTAAAAGACTGTATTTCCTCTCAAAATTAGTGAGGGGTAAGGCTTTTATACTTTTGCAAATCTGTTTATTGTCTGGCTGAATAGAAGGCAGCTGGATTCTCATTTCTGCTTCTGCATTCAAACTGTTGCAATAACCCACGTCACATAGCCTCAGGAAAACTCAACTATGCACTCAGAAGAGGATGAGAGTAGGAATATAACATTTTGGCATTGTCATGAAAATAGCTTTAACCTCATAGACCACATGAAAAGGTCTCAGGAATTCCCAGGCGATCCCAGACCATACTTTGGGAACTGCTGATACATACTATCAAAGGCCTAGTGATAGAGAGCTGAAGGGACAAAAGGAAACTGAAATAAATTTCAAGGCATTGTGGAGTAAGTACTAAATTTTGGCCTGAACTATCTAGGATGTCTTAAAAACACTTTTTATGCTGACATAAGTTGTTGAAAGTATACCCTCATAAATACATTTATTATTTAAGTAACTTATACTTTTCTTTGCAAATGTCACGATCATTGCTGTTTTATGATCCTTATCTTTATATACTTTCAGTGGATTACCATGACTTTGTTGAACAGTTGTTATCATGTTTTTCTTTCCCAAATTTAGTATGGGGGCCTCCATTGCTTTTATGACTGCACTACACTTAAAAGAAAAACATAAGCTAGAACCGATGCATTTATTTGTGTCAAGTGCAACTCCTCCTCATGTAAGTAATTCCATTTTCCTTAGGGTAAGTGGTGAAGAGGAGGGAAATGAGGGGGAAATCACGACGCTATTTCCCTATATGGTAAATTCTGGCCCAGCATGGGGATGATGGTGAGACCCTACCGGCTCATGAAAACACCCTCAAATTTCTTCCAATATCATCTCCCCTTTTCTCTGAAATGCACTTTAACCATTTCCTGGTCAGTCCCCGGTATCTCCAAGCCATTGTTGACCCAAAGTGCTTGTTCTTTCATTCTGAGTCAGGTGGGAATTTAATCAACGTTCAGCTAAGTAACTGGGTCAGAGCCAGGAAGAATACTTGACATCTCTAAAGGGGAAAGTGACCTCAATGTTTCGTGCTACCCTGGCTCTTCAAGTCAGTGCTGCTGTGCTGCCCACACTCCTGCCTTGCTCTCCCTCCCCCTGCCGAAGGAAGGCCCAACGGCCAGCGCCGGCATTATGACACTGGGTCCTAGTGTAGGGGAACTTTCTTCTCCCTGCTTTTCAAAAGAAGGAGGTCTGCCCCGAAACCTGTAGATAAAGAAGTCCTCTTCTGACCCTGACTTGATGGCATTTCCCTGGAGAGGGAGCTTCCTGTTTATGAACGAGTACATTATATGAAATATTAGACTTATGTTGTTCATGTTTCAAGTCAAAGGCCAGGCCTCGCATTCCTGAAGATAAGGAATTGTCAGAAGAGCACTTTCGCTCTTTCATTTTGACTTTTGGAGGCACTCCCGCGGATTTGATTAATGACGAGGAATTTTCTCAACAATATTTGCCCAGACTGATGGCAGATGCACGCATTCTTTGCGATTACACGTAAGTGACTGAAATACATGCTTTTTGAAAAAGAAATAATTATCTGTAGAAAAATATAGGTTGGAAATTCTCTGAGACTGCTTATTCAGGAAGACAACATCCTAAGAGTTTGATTTTATTTCCTTTAGAGCCACTGTGATATTTTTACTGGCTCAGAATGTGATGATCCACGTCCTGAGTGGTTCAGGGTTTGGGATCTGGAGAAGGGCCGTGTGCAAATGACAGAGACGAGACAAGAAATAATAATTTGGAAATATTGGGGGCCAGGCAGGAAGGCCAATGCAAGGGGAAGGACTTCCCCTCGTGCCCAGGCCTTACCAACCTTTTATTCAATTTTGGATACACATCTAGCTCTTAGGCAGGTAACTGTGGTAACAGACAGACTATCTTAAAGGTCAGTAAATATTAGAAAGATTTACTCTGAGACTATTTGGTCAGGAAATTGCTTGAGCCACCATTGTCTGGACTAGACAATCGGTGCATAGCTCTGGCCCTGCCAGGGCTCAAGGATCACCAGCATTCCGGGCTCCTTGTTTACACTTCTCTGATAGTGAAGACAATGGGTGGCTTCCCACAAGAATGGAGCGTGGGCACAGAAATAATATAAAATGATATAAATGAAAGATAAATACAGCATATCTTTGTTTTAAATATGTGTGTATATGTGTGGCTCAACATACATGTTTTATCATATAACATGTATTTGTTGAATAAACTAACACCAAGGCACCCTCATCCTCTCCAAGGGCCAGAAGCAGAGCCCTACTTTCTGAACTGTGTGGAGGTAAAGCGGGGAGGAAGGAGTGGTTGGCTTTTTTTGTGAATTCTGTTCCAGAACTTGTTTAACCCCCTGGCATCTGACCATTGCTTTGGGATGTATGCACTGGGGCTTGATGTCTGGAGGCCTGGAGACCTGACATTCTATAAAGCCTCTCCAGTCATCTGAACCTGCCCCTGGCTCTAACTTCCCCATCGCAGTGAGTAGGGGCCGGCCTTCGGCCCTTAGTCACCATTAGATTCTGTCATGCATTCCTCCAGTCTTTCCTGGGCTTTGTCTCCTCCACATACGTCCCTAGAAGGCAGATGCTTGGGCCTATGTCTCTTCTCTTTCCTCCACAAAGGCTAGACGTAGGCATAGGGCCACCATGACAATGTTTGTGGTGAGAAGTTTATACAAATATCTATAAACAGGGGAACGTACTTGAAGCATCTTGAGAACAGAGACAATCCCACTCACCTATGACACATCCCTCCGTACGCTGCCATCTCCAATCTAGCACTAAGTCCACCAGCTGCCCCTGGTGACCGGAGTCTGTTCCTCTTGCCATTCTGTCCCAACCGTCTTTGCCCAAGTGTGAGTCTCACAGGGATAAGCTGTCTGTGTCGCTGTCTGAGCACAGAGTCAGAATCAAAGAAACCAGTCCTTCCCTGCCCCCAAATAGAAAAGTAATCCCAGTCACTGTGGACATTCAATGAAATACTGTAGGCAAAAGCTGGTTTTTAATCATTAAGCCTCGCACAATAGTCAAACATGCTGTCTGTACACTCTGCCTCCCAAGATCAAAACCCTCTGCCCGTGGCTTACCAACCGTGGCATTCAGAGCAAGTTTCTTTAACAGTTTGTGTCCCACCTGTCAGAGAAAGGAATAAAAACTCCCTCCAGGTGTTGCGGTGAGGACTAAATGAGGTCAGATTGGCAACGTAACTAACTACCACAACTGAAAACACACACACAAAAATTCACTCCCAAAGGCTGTTGTGGCTTTAACATCTCAGCAGAGCCTCAGGGTGTCGGTGGTGGGCCATGTTCAACCACAGCCCACCAGAGGAAGTGAAATAGGGTGATTACCCACGAGCCCCGGAGGAGGTCCACGGCACGCCTGGAGGGCCCAGGGCGGGCAGGGCGGGTGTAGGCAGACAGTGTGGCAGGACGGGGGCACACACCTTTATTATAGTGTCTGCGGTGGAGTGCTTTGGGGTTCCTGGGCCAAGGCCAGATTGGTCAATTCAAACAAAAAAAGTGGGGTTTTGTACGCTTCATGGGGGTCTTGTCTAAGGGATGCATGAGGGGAAGGCTCTGGGAGGCAGGAGAGACTGTTTATCCCAAATGTTGCTGGGCGAGTCATATCAGGGACTTACCCTTACTTGTGACTTTGCAGCTGTCATCTAGGCTAGTGTCACTCAAGGCCCCCACAGGCTGCTTAGCCACACAGTGGATGCCAAGGCAGCAACATTAGCCACACTCTCAGCAGCTTTCAGGAGAAACCTCCCCAACACCAAAGTAAAAGAGAAATCACTCACAGGGATATTGTGCTCATACAATAGAGAAAACCTTCTTAGCACTCTCCTCCCCCCCCCCAGTAAATCCAAGTGTAATAGCTACTCACAATATACCATGTGCGAGTGAGTGCACATGTACAGTGCGAGTGAAACTTTGTGGCCCATGAGCAGAAGTCGGTATTTTGTGGAAGAGCCACACTCAAGGGGCCAAAGAGCCGCATGTGGCTCGCGAGCTGCAGTTTGCCAACCACTAGTGTCCAGAATGGAAATCTGTGGCGGGTGGGAGCTGTGATGGCTCCTGACTCACTCAAGCTCCTCGTCTCCTGCCTGAGCGTTCGTGCTGTTCTCTTGTCTCCTCCTAGAACCTGATTGTATACTAGTACATGTGAGGCTGTTGGATTTTGTCCCTTTGGGTCTGGAATAGTCTTGCCCTTTTAAACTGTCTTTCTTTGCCTTTCAGTTTGATGAATTCCTGTTGACCATCTTCAGGTTCAGTGATTCTTTCCTCAGCTATATCCAGCCCACTGCTGGGCCTGTCAAAGGAATTCATGTGGGTTACAGTTTGTTCCTACAATTTCCACTTGACTTTCTTATAGTTCTCACCTCTTTAATACACTTTCCCATTTGCCTACGCATGTTGTCCACCTTTTCCACGACACCCTTTGACATCTCACACACAGGTATTTTAAGTCCCTGTCAGATAGTTCTATCATCCGGGTCTTATTGAGTCTGATTCTTTTCGTTGCTTTGCCTCTTGACAATGGAGTTATTTTTTGCTTTCTTATGTCTGATAATTTTTGTTTATTGAAGGTCAGCTATTATGCATAAAACAGAGACTGTAGGATATATTTTTACACCTGGACCTGAGCACATCTCATCAGGCTATACGTATGGGGAGTTGAGTAGATCTAGACTGGAGATGACCTGTTTGGCTTTTGTTGTTACTATTGTTCCTCAGGGCAACGCTAGCTTCCAAGACCCTAGTGTTACGTGTGCTCAGCATGGAGACTGGGCAGCTGAAGAGTTTTCCTCAATGCATCAGTCTTTCCTGTGACTCATAGAACAGTCTGTCCCCACTGACAGACAGTTGTTACCTGACGTGTGGTGTCAGCCTTTGGGGTAAGACGGGGAGTTGTTGGACGTCCTAGAGTCTTGAGCTCCCATCTTAGGCAGGTCCCCTGTGCCTGGGCCCTGTGAGTGGGACTCTCAGCATGCCTGCCCCTTCTCCCCGTGTCTGTGGTTGGTAAAGATGTGGGCCCTCCCCAAGGGTGGAGGGTCAATGCTTCCGGGCCCTGCAGCCTTGGTCTTCAGCTGTAGGGAAGTGAGTGTCTGATGCCCCGCCTCCAGCAGCTTGAGGCTTTTGCTTAAGAAAGAAGGGTCTGGGTAGGGCTGGGATTTAGTGCCCATGTTATGGCCTATCTGCCCACCTGCCCCACCTTGGGGACTCTTTCTGGCCTCCTGCCTTGTTCCCAGTCTTCCTTTCTTTTTGATTTGTGTGTGTTTTTTTTAAATATGCTTTTATTGATTTCAGAGAGGAAGGGGGAGAGAGAAGAGAGAGAGAGAGAGAGAGAGAGAGAGAGAGAGAGAGAGAGAGAAACATCAATGATGAGAATCATTGACTGGCCGCCTCCTGCACAGCCCCTACTGGAAATCGAGCCTCTAATCTTGGCATGTGCCCTGACAGGGAATCCAACCCTGACCTATGAACCTCACCACTGAGCCACACCGGCCTGGCGAGTCTCTATTGTTTTAAGCCCCCTGGTTGGTGGTCACTGTTACAGAAGCCCCAGCAACGGACAAGAGGAGGTCAGCGGGAAACGTAGTCAGGACCGTCCTGTGTCTCACCGCCCAGGGCCCCCCAGGCCTCTGAGGGGGGAATGCTTGGCGGATCCTAGTGGACCACAAACACTGCAGGCTGAGTGGGCAGCGACGGCAAAGGCGAGGCAACCAACCGCGCTCTCTGCTCTCTGCCTCGTACAGGCATCCGCCTGCTGGCCCCGTCCCTACGTCCATCTTACCAGACAGCCAGCAGCGCCCACCCGACAGCGTGGAACTCCACGCAGCTCTTGGCCAAGTGGCCGGAGCCCAGGCCAAGCAGAGGGAGAGGTTTGCTAAAATAAGGCCAGGCCACGGGTGACCTGTGAGTTTCCATCCGCCAGGAGAGCAGGTTGCTCAGTTACCATGAATAACCCAGACGGGTGTCTATTCCAAGGTACATGACACTACCTCCCCCCCCCCCCCCCCCCACAGAGGGCACTGGCCTGTCCATCTCCTGCGGCAGACACAGCCACCCCCACTCCCCAACACACACACACACACACACACACACACACACACACACACACACGCCGTCAGGGAGGGGTGACCTCCGGGAGACGACCGCCACCCGGCACTGTGGCCCTGGGCCCGCCCGTGCGGGGGCCACACCTGCAGAGAACACGCCGGACGGTGCTCCGGCCCGTGGGCAGCACCCGGCCCCGCGCGGGCGCAGGCACCTGCTGAGGTCCGAGGCCCTGTGACGGCAGCGCCACCCCGCCGCTCACACGCACTTCCGAGAGGGGGCGGCCCGGGCCCGCCGCTCACACTCCCGCTTCTGCACCGGCCCTGCTGGCGAGAGCCCCGCCGAGGGCGGACGGGAGCCTCCAGGTCCCTGAGCAGGTCTCGTTCCTCAGAGCTGTGACCCCCACTTTCCTCTCGCCGGACGGCCCGCACGTGCAGCCCCGTGCGCGCCTTGGCAGGGAGCCCTCGCCCTGCTGGCGGCTGCCCACCCGGTAGCTGCCCGCGCGCTGCTGGTGCTGGAAGTCGCGAAGCCGCTCGCGGGGCAGCCGCCCACCCGGCGGAGAGGAAACTTCCTTCGCGGGCCGTCCCGCCGCCGCCCGTTCCTCCTCCGGCTCCGGCTCGGACTCCTCCCGCCGCCGCCGGGCCGGCCCCGCCGAACGCGCGCGGGCAATAGCTGCCGCCCCAGCGCCCGGGGCCGAGACCCGCCCCCAACAAGTTCTTCCTCGGGGGTCTCCGGGCCCCTTTCACGGGAAGGAGGAGAGGCGGGGGGCGGTCGGGGGCCGGGTCCCAGGTGCCGGCGCCTCCGCAGCTTCCGCCCCGCCGCCGCCGGTGCGCGCTGGCTCGGGTGCGCTCCTAGCCGGGCTGCAGGCGCCCTCTGGGCGGCCGGGAAGGAACCCCCTTTCCGTCTGGATTTGCAGAGATTCAGTCCGGGCGCGGGCAGTCTCTCTTGTGAACCCGCCCTGAGGCTGGTGGAAAAAGACCGGCGAGCAATGTGGATTCTGTCTGACGACACCTCCCGCCCCCCCATCCCCACACACCCCTCCTGCTTGATCTCCTGCACGCTGTTAACATTTTAGCGGATTTCTTCTTCCTTGAATGGCCAGCACACCCCTTCCTCCTGTGCTGTGAGCATGTGAGCCAGTCTGCACGCCTCGCATCTCCTTAAAAGTGCCTCACCCTCGTTGGAATTTCTTTTCTAGTTTGCCTTGCAGACCCAGCTCTCTGATGAGTTCAAGGAGTTGTGATCTTGTAGTTTGTTGGGCTTTTTCTCATCATCAGGTTGAGAGAGGCACTTCTAGTTTTCTACTTTCTGGGCAAGAGTGGAGATTTTTTTTTTTTAAAAGAGTGGGAATTCTGCCCTAACCGGTTTGGCTCAGTGGATAGAGCGTTGGCCTGCGGACTCAAGGGTCCCAGGTTCGATTCCGGTCAAGGGCATGTACCTTGGTTGTGGGCACATCCCCAGTAGGGAGTGTGCAGGAGGCAGCTGATCGATGTTTCTAACTCTCTATCCCTCTCTCTTCCTCTTTGTAAAAATCAATAATTTTTTTTTTTTTTTAAAGAGTGGGAATTCTTGCCTGGACTATTGAAAGAGCCAGTGAGCTGGTCATAGACCCTGTGTCCCACATTATATCCAGATGTATGAAGTCAACTTTTTTCACAGCGCACTTGCCTTAAATCCTTTGGGTGGCTTCCTGTCATTCTAAGGGTGACCAAAATCCTCTATGAGGCCTAGACTTGGATCTTACCCACCTCTTTTACCTTAATTTGTCCCAATCCCCCCTTTACTCTCTGAAAGTCATTGGTTTGTGCTCATTCTCCTCCCTCTTCCCCTGCCGCCTCTCTCCCCTTTTCCAAGTTTTGTCCTGTTAAATCAGATCTCAGATTCAACTCCTTTTCCTCGAGACCTTGCTTAATGCCACCTCACCCCCAAATGTCAAGTGTTCGTAGGTCCTCCTTGGCAGCACTTACACATCTCTCTAGTTATCTAATTATTTCATTTATGTCTGTCTCCCCAGCCAGTGTCTAAGTTGCAGGAGGAAAGAGACCGTGTTTATCCACAAGTTCTTAGTGGCCAACATGGCAGCCAGCACCACACTCAATACATGTATGTTGCTGTTGGGATTAAACTAAGAATGGGCGGAACCGACTCAGGGAACCTGCTGGCACAAACCTGCTTTTGTTCTGCTGGTTGCAACTCTCTCTGGCCCATGGAGAGCTGGTTGTGTCTGGGGAATGGCAGTTAAAGGGCCTAGTTGTAACAGCCTCACCCTGAGTTGGACTGGGGGCCCAGGTGCCATCCAGCTGCCATCTGTGCTGTTCTAGAAGTTAGGTGGCTGGAACCACAATCTGACATGTGGAAATATGGCTGGTAAAAATTTTTTTGAATTGCTAGAAACAGCAAAAGAGAAAGAAGTGAGGACACACCCAGTTCCATTCAAGTGACACTGGTAATACTTCAGGAAAGATCCTAGGAAAAGTTACTAACTGGCTCTTTTCCGTTTACAGCTTTAATGCACCATCTGAGGCCCTTCTATCTTGTGACTTGACATGCTTTGTTGGATCTGAAGATGTAGTAGAGGATATAGAAGGTGAAATAACTTTGAGTATTTTATTGAGATAAAGTTCAACCAGCAGTTACTGCAATGAGTAGAAAATGGGCCCAAGTTTTAGCTATACTAATAAAAGGACAATATGATAATTAGACCGGGAGACAGGACATCTTCTGACCATGCGACTTCCTTCCAGACAAAGCCACAGTGGTGGGGCAGAGGTGGTTAGGGGCAATCAGGCTGGCAGCGGAGGGCAGTTGGGGCCATGAGGCCAGCAGGGGAGGGCAGTTGGGGGCCATGAGGCCGGCAGGGGAGCGGTTAGGCAGCGATCCAGCTGGTAGGCAGGCAAGTGGTTAGGAGCCAGTGGTCCCGGATTGCGAGAGGGATGTCTGACTGCCAGATTGGAGAGGATGCAGGCCGGGCTGAGGGACCACCCTCCCATACATGAATACCGTGCACCAGGCCTCTAGTTTCATATAAATGGAGAGATGTTGGTCATATGTAAAATGAGAGAATGCAGGTACTACTACTATATACTGATAGGTCATAGAGAAATTAAAAATGCAGGACTTATAGAATATGAGACCTTGAAACCAACTTGCCACTGGGCTCAGATCTTTGAAAGGTAATATCTGGAAGTAAATGTTTTGTTGTTTTTGATGTCATTTGTTACTAAATTTATAATTTTGTTTATTTTTAGCCTGGAAAGATGTAATCAGTGGAAGTTTTCATATTTATGTGCGTCCAGGAAATCACTTCTATCTCATGGAAACTTCCAATGAGACCTTCATCATGAACTACATAACCAAGTGTCTAGAAATATCGATGCTTGCCTGACTAGACGTTTTTCCAGTCTTAAAAAGTCAAAGTGATTATGTGATAGTTTGAAAAATTTTTTCAGAAGTAGTTCTTTGTTTTCATTCAGAAATTGGAAAGTTATACATTTGCTCCTGCCAGGGGATTTGTTATATATATATACACCTGTATCTGGGGACAAAAGTCAGATGGGTCAAGCATACTTCTGGTAGGGCCTTTGTCTTTGTATTAGAATCTCATCTGAGTCTCATCTGTGGGAAGTTTGTCAACAAAATTCCTGCTTAGTAAATGATCCATTTTTACATTCAATTATTTTAACAGTGAAAATGGCAGACAGGGCATATGCTTGAAATTAAATTATTGTTTCATCCGCACAAGGGTTCAAAGCTTGACCTCATCTTTTAAAATGTAGGTTCATTCCATTTAATAAGAAAATGTAACCTACTGCTTGGTTAAAACCAGATGGTCCCAAGCAATCATTGCCGGCTGCTCTGTTGGTATGCAGAGTGCCTGGGAGCTCTTGCCCTCTTCTGCCGGGTTCCTCCTACATTGACTGCCTTTTGGCTCTGGATGGCCCTGCTGCCACCCTGGCAGTGACTAACTTTGGCCGAGGGGGAGTATGGAGTGGCCAAGTACAAAGGCCCTGTCCCATAGGCACCTCAGCCTCACCCTGAGAGCGTTTGATGTTGACAAGAGGAGGAAGTAGAACAGCTGGAAGCAAACAGGAGCTAAAAGGGGGAAAAGCAGAAGGAGGGAAAATGAGCCCAGCCAAAACAATGAAGCCTACAAATGAGAATGAAGAGGCCCCGTGTCTCTGAGCCGTGTGGATCCTGCAGTCTCCGGCAATCCCCAAACTGTTTGTCCTTGGAATCCTGGCTATCCTCTCAGACATCCTGATTTCCTTATTTCCTGTGGATCTTCACAATAAACTCTAGTACTTGATTGATGTAACCGATGTCTCTTGCTTATGGCTAAAACTGCTTAACCCAGCATTATACATTAAAATGTTAACTTTTAAAACATTGATATGTTTATGATCACATAATATGGGTTCATGTTTTTTAGCAATTTTAAAATCGTATATAAAGTCTTAGTAAATAAGATAAAAGGAAATGCATACAGGAGATATTTTTCAGAATTTACCAGTACTTTTTAACAAAGTACAAATAATATAAAATTTGTTATGGAGAAAGGGCTTTGAGCTAGAATTCACATAATAATAAATTTGGGCTAAAAATAGCCTCAAGCAAATGATGTTAAATGTTTAGTACGTGCTGTGCTGTGCTTTACTCTCTGGTATATGACTTCCAGGGTTCCCTTACAGAAGAACTGGTGCTAAAGTAATTTAGATTCTTGATTATTAGTTTAAATAACTTTTAGTTATTATAGTCCACAAATGGAAATCCCACGCAGGAGCCAATGCCAGGCTTTTGGGGTGAGCTTTCTCACCTGCCTTTCCACCTGGGGAGGTGAGGTCCACATGGGAATAGCTCTGAGAGTTTTCAAGGCCTCGATTGGAAGGACCAGGCCTCCACTGCTGAAGTCTTCTCATTGTTGGATTTGGACGTTGACTCATCGTGTCTTTAGGCAAAACTTAATAGAAATGAGAATCACTGTTACATCTACAAATTTTCCAAATTAGAAATCAAGCTAGATTTGTTAATTAAACTTTTTATTTTGAGACGATTGCAGATTCACATGTGGTTGAAAGAGATAATATAGAAACACTCAGTTTCCCCTAATACTAACATCCCACAAACATTTAGTGTAACATCACAACCAGGAAACCGTCATTCATATCATCAAGATACAGAACATTCCTAGACCACAGGATTCCTCCCACTGCCCTTTTAACAACACCTGTGTCCCTCCTCCCTGGCAATCCCTGGTCAGCCTTTTAGATCTGTATCAAGAATGTTACAGAAATGGGGCAGTATGTAACCTTTAAGGGTTACTTTTTTTTCCATTCAGCATAATCCCCTGGAAATTCATCTAGTGAATCTAGATTTTTTTT
Organism: Myotis nattereri; assembly: GCF_964212035.1. Taxonomy (NCBI): domain Eukaryota; kingdom Metazoa; phylum Chordata; class Mammalia; order Chiroptera; family Vespertilionidae; genus Myotis; species Myotis nattereri. Next base: position 127,520,192 of record NC_138075.1, on the reverse strand, counting down.
TTTAAAGTCACATGAAATCAATCTATCCCTCTGGTCATACCATACCAAACTTGAACCCTTATGCAGGCAATAGAGGGATACTGTTTTGGGGAGATTTGTAGCCTATGAAATCTCAAACATATTTTAGAACTATTAAAATGAGACTATCTTCATCCTGGCTGGGTGGCTACAGTTGGTTGGAGTGGTGTCCTGTAGACCAAAAGGTTGTGGGTTCCATTCCTGGTCAGTGCACATACCTAGATTGTGGGTTCGATCCCTGATCAGAGAGTGTGTGGAGGCAAAAAAATCTATATTTCTCTCACATTGATGTTTCTCTCTCTCTCTAAAAATCAATAAACACATATATCCTCAGGTAAGGATTTAAAAAAGAGAGAAACTATCTTTTTCAGAGAGTCTGTGTACCAGCAAGAAAAACTGAGTATTGGGCCAATATATTTCAGACTCTACACTTTCACTCTGATAAAACTCAACACAAGAGGTATATTACCACTAGATAGTATATTTCAGGACTGGAATCAGGCCTGTGCCAGTGTCGACCCCAAAGCTACATGGTGCAACAAAAGAATAGCTTTGTTATTGGTTCTTTAAAAAATGTTGATTACACCACTATAGAAAAACAGATAAGCCAAAAAACCCCAAATAACAAAAAACAAACAACTGTGCCCAGCCAGCACGGCTCAGTGGTTGAGCATCAACCTATGAACCAGGAGGTCATGGTTCGATTCCCGGTCAGGGCACATGCCCAGGTTGTGGGCTCGATCCCCAGTGTGGGGAGTGCAGGAGGCAGCCAATCAATGATTCTCTCTCATCATTGATGTTTCTATCTCTCTCTCCTTCTCCCTTCCTCTCTGAAATCAATAAAAATACATTTATTTTAAAAAAAGAGCAAATAATTGTTAATGTTTTGTCCACACACTACCAGAGCAATACCTTTTTGAAAGTGTTTAAAATCATCTCTTTATATTGATTAGTCTTTGACACATGATGAATCAGAAACCTAAATAAATTTAAATGTAAAAAAAAAAAAAAAAACCCACCTGGTTTTTAGCAAGTAAAATTTCCTTAAATATATAGTTTCATCATACCTCTAATTAAAGATTATAATTCATGTTACTAGCAAAAATTTTCATGAGATGTAATGAGTTAACAGTGCATTTTCTCCTCTAAATGTTAGGTCATGATACCATTATGAAAGCTTCAAAAGGAAAGTTTTCTCATACGTTGAATTCTAAATTCCATATTTTTCTATCAGCTCTTTTGCTTTAGAAATATAGGCATTCATGGCATCTTCCTTTGATAATCCTAGAAAGATACAAACAGATCATCTCACTAACAGATGCATTGGGAAGTTAAAAAAGTTCACTGAACTTAAGAATTAACAACCTTTTTGGAGGTTCCATGCTTCCCACTTAGCCTTGCCTTTTAAATCTAGCATTCCTGGACAATCTGCCAAAAGAAGGATAGACATATTGTCAGGTTTACTCTTTACTCTACGCTTCTATAAACATTGATCAAAGTATATCACTATTTTAAAGATGACAATAAATACCAGTATTGATGTCTCCAATTACAGATTGTTTGTAGAGCCCGTAAAGTTCTTTCAGTTCTTCATCATCTGGCCTTGCTTTCAGCTTCCTCACATCTTCCGCTGCCCTATCAAAATCAGCCTAAAGCAAAGGAGAAAAGGCACAGAGTGCATTCGCTAAGTGTATGCAGGCCCGTCTGTTTGGGGGCTTTTACCACCAAGCAGTGGGAACTCAGAGGAACAGGGGGAGGGAGATGCAGACAGAAATAAACTACTATTGCTCTGGCTTGACCAGAATTATCATAACTTATTCATGAACCCACTCCAGGTATTTATGTGTTATATAGACAAGATATGGTGAACAAAATATAATTCTGAATACTGAAAATGTTCAACTTATCAATGTTTAAGAATTGAAGATGACACAAGTAAATGGAAAAATAACCTGTGTTTTTGGATTGGAAGAATTAATATTGTTAAAATGTCCATACTACCCCAAGCAACCAAGCAACCTACAGATTCAATTCAATCCCTATCAAAAGTCCAGTGGCATTTTTCAGAAATAGAAAAAAACAATCCTAAAATTTGTATGAAACCACAAAACTCCAAATACCCAAAGCAATCTTGAGAAAGAAAATTATATCCAGAGGCATCATGCTTTCTGGTTTCAAACTATAATACAAAACTATATTATTCAGAACAGTATGGTACTGGCATAAAAACAGGCACCTAGGTCAATGGAATGGAAAAGAGAGCCCAGAAAGAAACCCATGCATACATGGTCAATTTAATTTAGAACAAATAAGCCAGTCTCTTCAACAAACAGTGTTGGAAAAACTGGACAACCACATGCAAATGAATGAAATTGGACCACTATCTTACACTGTACACAAAAATCAACTCAACATGGATCAAAGACTTGAACGTAAAACTTGAAAGCATAAAACTCCAAGAAGAAAATACAGGTGGCAACTCATTGAAACTTGTCTTAGAGATAATTTTTTTGGATTTTACACCCACAGCAGAAGCAACAAAAGCAAGTGTAAACAAGTAGCATTACATCAAACTAAAAAGCTTCTGCACAGCAAAAAAACCCCCACCAACATGAGAAGACAGACCTACCAAATGGAAGAAAATATTCAAAAATCATATAGCTGATGGGAGTTAATATCTAAAATATCTATTAAAAAGTCATACAGCCGAAACCGATTTGGCTCAGTGGATAGAGCGTTGGCCTGTGGACTGAAAGGTCCCGGGTTCGATTCCGGTCAGGGGCATGTACCTGGGTTGCGGGCACATCCCCAGTAGGAGGTGTGCAGGGGGTGGCTGATCGATGTTTCTCTCTCATCGATGTTTCTAACTCTCTATCTCTCTCCCTTCCTCTCTGTAAAAAATCAATAAAATATATTTTTTTAAAAAAGAATTTAAAAAAAAGTCATACAATTCAAAAACAAACAATCCAATTATAAATGGGAGGTAGATCTGAATAGACATTTTTTCCAAAGAAGATATACAGATGGCCAACAGATATATGAAAATGTGCTCAACTTCACTAATCATCCGGGAAATGCAAATCCCATCAGTAGATGAGTGGATAAAAAAGCAGTGTTACATCTATACCATGGAATTCTAGGCAGAAGTAAAAAAGAAGGCTCTCTTACCCTTTGAGACAGCATGGGGGGGCCTAGAGAGTATTATGCTAAATGAAATAAGCCAGTCAGAGAAAGATAAGTATCACATGATCTCACTCATATGTGGAATCTAAAGAACAAAGTAAACTGATGAACAAAATAGATCCAGAGACATGGAAGCATGAAACAGACTGTAGAATCTCAGAGGGAAGGCAGGGGTGAGAAGAGATTAACCAAAGAACTTATACGCATATATGCATAACCTATGAACACAGACAATAGTGTGGTGAAGGACTGGGGTGAGGAGCAGGAGCAGGCTAGAGAGGTCAACGGGAAAAAAGGGGACATATGTAATACTTTCAATAAAGATAAATTTAAAAAACACACAATGAGATATCACTTCACACCTGTTACAAAGGCTTTTGTCAAAAAGATAAGAGATAATAAGTGTTAGTAAGGATGTGGAGAAAATGGAACCCTGTACTCTGTTGGTGAGAATGTAAAATGGTACAGCCCACTATGGAAAACAGTATGAAGGTTCCTTAAAAAGTAAAAAATAGAACTATTATATGATCCAGCAATCCCATTTCTGGGTATTTAATGAAGGAAAAAAATTGCTATCTTGAAAAGACATCTGCACCTCCATTTTAATTGCAGCAATATTTATAATATCAAGACATGGAAACAACCTAAGTGTCCATCAACGGATGAATGGATAAAGAAGAGATATACAATGAAATATTATTCAGCCATAAAAAGGAGACAATACTGACAATTGAATGTACCCTGAGGGCATTATACTATGGAAATAAGTTAGATGGAAAAAGCCAAATACTGCATGATCTAACTTATACATGGTATATAAAAAACAAACCCAGGAACAAAGAACAGATTGGTGGTTGTGAGAATCAGGGGGTTGGGGGATAAGGAAATAGGTGAAGGTGGTCAAAAGGTTAAAAAAATTGTAAGACATATTTTTCCTGTAAGGTAAAGTGCATAAATAAATTTTTCTATTAAAAACTGTTTAATCGCATTACACTCAATGCAGCTTTCTCGATCAACCTCATGGACACCGTCTTCACTTCTTCCTAAATCTACACTTCACTATATGTAATAGCTTTGCTACCAATTAATATCTTGTCCAGGGCACATGCCTTTCACAGTCTTCAGCATCAGTATTATTTGTACCCGTTTAATGGACTAGCTAGTTTCTGAGGGCAGTATTTCTGCTTTCATTGTGTAGATTCCTTTAAACAAAACTTGTAAGACTTATTTCAACTAGTTTACAGAAAAGAGAAGTTGTTCAGCCAACTTAGAGCTGATTAGTGAAAAGCAACTGGCTTCCTGGGGACTTTGTATACAAACAGACTGAGTAATAAACTTTGTCCTCCTCAGGACTTAACTCTGCCTAACTCCCCAGGACCCTCAGCTCAGGACTTGGCCTGAAGCTGCCTCTTGGCATATTCCTCCTGAGACAGTGCACCTAGAAACTTGGTTCCTGTCCTCTTTTTAACCTCTTAGTGTATATACAAAGGCTATGGTGGTTGTTTTCCTTAATAGAAATTTTCCATTCTTTTTTAAAAAATCATTTTTATGTCTCAATTATGGTTGACATACAATATTAGATTAGTGATTAGACATTACATAACTAAGTGATCAACCTGATAAATTTCACACCTGACACCATACAAAGATATTAGAATATTATTGATTATATTCCCTATGTTGTACTTTACCTCCCCCCATGACTATTCTGTAACTATAAATTTGTACTTCTTCATCATTTCACCTTTTTGCCTATTCTCCCAATCTACCTCCTATCTGGCAATTATCAAAATGTTCTCTATATCTATGAGTCTGTTACTATTTTACTTCATTTGTTTTTTGGGTTTTTTTAGATTCAATCATTGACATATATGTATTTATTGTCATTTTATTGTTCAAATTTTTAATCTTTTTTTTCTTTTTCTTATAGAAGATCCTTTGACATTTCACACCATACTGGGTTAGTAGTGATGATCTCCTTTAGCTTCTTGTCTGGGAAGCTCTTTAACTGTTCTTCAAGTCTGAATGATAGCTTGGCTGGGTAGAGAGAGTAATCTTGGTTGTAAGCCCTTGCTTTTTGTTTTTGTTTTTGTAAGCCCTTGCTTTTTATCAATTTAAATATCTCCTGCCAATCCCTTCTGGCCTGCAAATTTTCTGTTGTGAAATCAGCTGACAGTCTTATGGAAGCTCCCTTGTAGGCAACTAACTGCTTTTCTCTCGCTGCTTTTAAAATTATCTTTGTCTTTAACTTTTGCATTTTAATTTTGATGTGTCTTAGTGTGGGACTCTTTGGGTTCATCTTGTTTGGGACTCTCTGAGTTTCCTGGACTTGTATGTCTATTTCTTTCATCAGGTAAGTGAAGTTTTCTGTCATTATTTTTTCAACTAGGTTTTCAATTTCTTGTTCCCTCTTTTCCTTCCTGTACCCCCATGATGCAAATGTTGGTACACTTGAAGTTTTCCCAGAGGCTCCTTACATTATCCTCCTTTTTGGGGCATTCTTTTATCTTTTTGCTGTCCTGATTGGGCATGTTTTGCTTCCTTACATTCCAAATCACTGATTTGATTCTTGGCTTCAACTCTATTGTTGATTCCCTGTAAATGATTCTTCATTTCAGTTAGTGTAGCCTTAATTTCTGACTGGTCATTTTTTATGCTGTTGAGGTTCTCACTAAGTTCATTGAGCATCTTTATAAGTAGTGTTTTGAACTCTGCATCTAGTAGATTAGTTGTTTCCATTTTGTTTAGTTCTTTTTCTAGAGTTTTGTACTGTTCTTTCATTTGGGACATGTTTCTTTATCTCCTCATTTTGGCAGTCTCCCTGTGTTTATTTCTATAATTAGGTAGAGCTGCTATATCTTCCAGGTTTGGCAGAGTGTCCTAATATAGTAGGTGTTCTAGGTGTTCTATAGATTCCAGTGACACAGCCTCCCTGATCACCCAAGTTGCACATTTGAGGTTTGTCCCCACCTCCCCCAGTGTGGTCTGTGTATACCCTTCTTTTATAGTTGAGACTTTATCACTGTTGGTATGTCAATGGGATGGATTTACCCCCATGCCAATCAGCTGCAAGGACTGACTTCAACCACCAACCACTGAGCTCTGACCACCAAGCTCCAATCACCATTGAAGATCAACTGTGCAGGGACCCACTCAACGGGACTTACTTCAATGGGGCTCTGGTGCCTGCTGAGTCTGCCCCTTAAGTGTGTTGCTTGTGGAGGTGGTTGGGTAGTGATGCTTCGACATGGTCTAAAGCTGCTTACTGGGTGCAATGGCCCTGGGGCCTCCCAGGAGGTGCAGGCCACAGTCAGCTGCCACCTGTATTCTGCTCTGGACCACCTGGCATGAGCTACAAAGTGATCTGCAGATGGCTGCTACTTGTGCTGGGCTTGGAGGTGCTCAGGTAAGGCCACACTGTGAACCAAGGCTGGCTGCTGTTAGTGCCGGGCTCGAGGCCACTTAATGAGAGGTATTGGGCATGCTGATGCTAGATGCTACTTGTCTGATAGATTTTTAAAAGAAAATCTGAAGCATGAGCACAACAAGCCATTCACATGGAAAAGCCACTGGAGAAACAGCAGGGGTAGGCCTGAAAGTTGGGTGGAGCAGGGCCTCAGGAAACCATCAGGGCAAACTGTGTGAGCCAGGTTGATGGAATCTCAGATATGGTGCCTGCCTGTGGGCTCTGTAGGGTGAAAGCTCATCAAAGGCACAATGGCCTCTACTAGCACTTATGTCTGGGAGAAAGATGTCCCTCCAGCTCTTGCCCTGATGCCAGACAATTCAGTTCTTCCCCATATGTCCCTTTTGAGCTGCTGCTCCAGTGCTGGAGCTCAGCGCTAAGAGTTAAGTCTGTGTAAGGGCCCTTTAAGAGGAATTGCCTGGGATTCCAGCATCCCTCTGTTTCCCTCAGCCTCAATCTCCCCTGGTTTTTGCGGCCAGAAGTTATAAGGACTACTCTTCCTGGCACTGGAACCCTGAGCTGGGAGCTTGGAGTGGGGTTGGGGCCCCTCGCTCCTCAGGGGGGACCTCTGCAGCAGAGAGATCCCTCCCAATTTTTATCTGCCAGATGTGGGTGTGGGACTAGCCCTCACATCTCTGCCCCTCCTACCAGTCTCTATGTGTTTCTTCTTTCATTTCCTAGTTGTAGGACTTCCATTCAGCCAGTTTTCAGGCAGTTCTGAATAATGATTGTTGTGTAGTTTAGTTTTAATTTTGATGTGGCTGTGGAAGGAGGCAAGTGTTTACCTAAGCCACCATCTTTTTTTTTTAATTGATTTCAGAGAGGCAAGGACAGGGAGAGAAAAATAGAAACATCAATGATGAGAGAGAATCATTGATTGGCTGCCCCCTGCATGCTCCCTACTGGGGATCGAGCCCGCAACCCAGTCATGTGCCCCGACGGGGAATCGAACCGTGACCTCCTGGTTGGTAGCTCAATGCTCAACCACTGAGCCACACTGGCTGGGCTAAGCCATCATCTTTACTGGAAGTTTCCCATTCTATTTTTTAATAGACTATATTTTACCTAATGTTATTTGTTTTAAACCTGGGATAAGCAGTAATTGTCGAGTATCAAACACGACAGTCTCAGTGAGGCATTCTGTCCCCACCCTGCATTTTCTTTCTCCAAACCCAAAGAACCAAATGCCTGGCAGAGAAAGAAGATAGCCCCACTGTAATTTCAGAACCCCAGTTATCTCAGCAGAGCTGCTAGATAAAATTTCTATCCAGCACCAAAGACAGGACAGTAGCACAACTGAATAGTTGTTTTGTAATGAACAAAAATCCCTTGCAAATGGGAGACCAGAGTCTCCAACCTAAATAACCTTGACAATGACCCCAATTATTCCAGGAATCTGAGAACCATGGGTCCATGTGACAAGGGACAAACCCCTGCTTCATCTTCCTGAATATTTCTAGGAAACTGTCAGTTCCATTATATATAACATCATGGTTAAGAACACAGACTTGAGCTGGACTTGGTGGTTTGAATCTAAGCTTCACCACTTCAGAGCTGTGTGACCTTGGGCAAGTTACTTAACCCCTCTGTTTCTTCATCTGGAATATGGGCCAATAACACCACCTATCTACAAGGTTGTTAGGCAGATTTAAATAAGTTAACATATGTAAAATATTCAAAATAGTGCCTGGCACATAGTGAGTGATCAGTAAAGTTTAACTACTATTATTTTTATTACAAGACTCTTTGAGGAAAAATAAACTAGTCCTAGAAAAAAAAATGAAAAAAGTATTCACAATGAAGCAAGACATGAAAAAAAATTTAAAAAATAATTTAACAAAGAATACAAAATTGTTTTCATACAATCAGCTTTGTAAGTAATATGGAAAAAATAATAAGACTAGAAAAAATATAATAAAATATGTAAAAATTACCTTTGATTACTGGTAAGTTTTCTGGTTGTTTTAATACTTTCTGTACTCTTCAAATCTTCTACAATGTGCATGTATTGTGTCTATAATTAGGACAACATAAAAACGCTACAATAATGGTGGGGCTTCGTAAGGGCAAGACAGGGCAGGGCTATTCAGAGAGGTGTGGGGTTCTTCCCCTTTGGTTTACCAGGAGTCTCCAGTGTCCTGTTGTGAAGTTTCATGCCCTTTTCCAGTAACAGCAACTCAAATGCTTTTGGCAAGCCAAACCTTGATTAGAATTCTAAGGCTCGGTACCTGCCTTCTAGGAAGAAGTTTCTGAAAAATTGTTCTTCATATTATGGACAGGCTAATGAATATCTCAGACCCTCTCCACAGAGGAGTTCAGCCCCTGACACAGTTTCACAGGCAGTGTCAGGGGTCCTTGTCCCTCCTCCCTCCCCAGGTAGAGAAACCCATTCCAGGGCAGGGCCCAGGATCCTTTTCTTTCCAGCACGCCCTTCCCTGGCACCCTGACTTGGTACAGTCCTGCTCTACGGTGTGGTTCCCAGGTGCCCTCCTCTCTGAGGACTTTCCCATCCAGCCATGATGAGCTCTAGTGCACGGAACACTGTGAGAGACACACTGCTATGGGATTCTGCGCAAGCACCTAGGCTCCTCTGAGCCTCGGCTTTTGCTGAAAAAAAGATCCTATCAATCTAAAGCAGGGAGGTGTTAGGGTTAAATACAATGAAGAATGTAAATATTTTTATTTTATTCTGTTGATTCTGCCTGCCAGAGCTCATCACCTGAAACATACTATTTAACACACGTATTGGCTAGGCAGCCAGGGATGAACAGGGCAGCCCGTTCTCAAGGAGCTCAGGGACCCCTGGGAGATGAGCAGGTCAGTAATGATCATGTGATATTTGGGTGCTCTGGGAACAGAGGAGGGAACAGCAGTAGGGGCAGGAGAATCCTTCCCAGAGGAGACAGAGCTGAGCTGAGCTGGAGGTCAGCGCTTGTGGGATGGTCTGGAACAGGGAGGGGTTGCAGGCAGCATGGACAGCAATTATCAGGGCTCCACATAAAGGCTGGGTGGGACTGTATTTGTTTGTTCCCTCATAGATCCACAATAGAGGGCAGACATAAATATTCATCTTGGTAGCAAGAGCCATGCCTTACAGAGTGCTGGCAAGTGGTACAGCCTGTGTGCGCTCCTTATTGAGTAAATGACTACGTGAGTGGATATGAGGGGGGTCTGAAAGTTACCATAGGTGAGAAGCAGCTTCAAATGTACAGCTGTTCACATTGAATTCTAAAGTACTCTGGGCAAAGGGGAACGTTTAGTAATATTCCCGTGCTTCTGTAGAGCTGGGCTCACAGCTGTCAGTGAAGAATTTCTGCCTCATCAGAGCTGCCTGTCCTGGATGAGCCCAGTCCTTAACATCCTGGATGAATGCACATGTGCCTCATTCCCTGGCAACTGTGGTGGAGAGTCTTTGAAACAACTGCATTCAGGCCTCTCCCCAGACCCTTTCTTGCTCCTGTGTTCACCACAAGGACCCCTGGCCACACCCCTGGTGGTAGCAGTGAGCCCAGTGTCCCTCCTGCCTCTCACAGTGGGTGCATCCTGCCTTCCTGGAGATGGACACAGTCTTTTACTGCCTAGGAGCACTGACCACCCTGGCTTCTGTGTACAGCTCCTGAAGACAGCCCCCAAGGGTGACTCTCGCCTTCTCTAACTTTACTTTCTGCAGCCAAAGAACATGGTCACTGCATATGGTGTTGACGATGCCTTTGTGAGCAATCCGTTCCCGCTGAGAAACTGAATTAGGAAGATCAAACTGCACAAAGGTGTATGCGAAGGGGGTTAGACGTGCGCCAATTGTAAAATAATGAATTCCCTAGCTCAAAAAGATGTGTTTTCTTGAAGAAGCAGTCTGCCTTTTATTTTCTAAGAAAGAAACATGTCCAAGTTTACACCACTGTCAGCCTGCCTAAAAACTTTGCTGCAGAAGTAAACATATTGTAATTCTAAAATACAAATTTGAGGTTATAGCTGAATCAGCAATACCATGTGTTTTGCCAAACAAAACTAAGCAAAGTACCAAGCTAAAAAGGAAGAAAGTTTTGACATTGAAAGATTTGATTATTTGGGGAAAGTTCAATATGAATTATGTCACATGTAAGAGAAAAATATCTAAAGGGTCAAGGACATGCTTATCCTTATTGGACACTTAGCACATGCCAGGCACTTTTAAATGCTCTATACATGCAGCAAATTTAGCCTCAACAATCCCTCTCTTCCATTTTTAGACGAGGAAACTGAGGCACAGAGGGGTTAAGTATGTCACAGGCTAAGGAGGCGAGAGGTTTGGATTTGAAATGGGCTGGCTCTGGAGGATGTGCCTTTGCCCACCATAACATATTCCTTAGAGAATCATTAATGAAGTGAGCCATGCTCGTTCCACGAAATTGTAAGCAGATATTTTAAAATTATATTTTAGAAAAATATTTAATAACTAGAGGCCTGGTGCACAAAAATTTGTGCACTGTGGGGGGGGGGCGGGGGGGGGGGGGAAGGTCTGTCAGTCCGGCCTGCCCCTTCTCACAGTCTGGGAGCCCGCAGGGGATGTCCTACTGGGGAGTCCCTCTGTGGGAGACAATTGGGCTGATCAGGGGAAGGTGCCACCCCCATTACCCCACTGCTGCTGCCACTGCTGGCCGCCATAGCTGCAAGGCCTGAGCCCCAGGCCTTGCAGCCACTATGGCTTTGTCTGGATGGACGTCTGGAGGATGTCACCCTAATTAGCATATTACCCTTTTATTAGTATAGATGAGAAAATGCTGGTAACATAGTGTTACATAAAGGAACAAATGTATATACATAATAGCATAATCAGTGTCTATATATACCCACATATTTGCACATAGGTACATACACATGGCCATGCCTGGGTGCACAATACATATTTTTGGCATACATGTATAAGTAACCTATTAAGTCAGTAGTGATCACCTGGGTGAGGAATTTCTGATGGTTTTGTTTGTTTATTTTTTGTGGTTTAAAAATATATATTTCATTGATTTTTTACAGAGAGGAAGGGAGAGGGATAGAGAGTTAGAAACATCGATGAGAGAGAAACCGATCAGCTGCCTCCTGCACACTCCCTACTGGGGATGTGCCGGCAACCAAGGTACATGCCCTTGACCGGAATCGAATCCAGGACCCATCAGTCCGCAGGCCGATGCTCTATCCACTGAGCCAAACAGGCTAGGGCTGATGGTTTTTTATTTACTTTATATCTGTTCTCTTTCCCAAAACTTTTCACCCTGAACATATATATTTTTCACATATCAGAAAAATGGTATTTTTAAATTGAGTTTTACAGATATTTGCCCTTGCCCAAGAGACCCCTTGTTTGTTCTAAAAGCAAAGGGGCGCGAGTGAGACCCCAAACGTCCTCGCCTCCACCTCCAAGAAGGAGGCAGGGCAGGGCCACGCTGTCCTCCCCGATCCACCCGGCGACCAGCTCCCTGGGGCCGGTGCCTACTTAGCGTTTAACCAGTCCCTGGGGTTCACAGGAGTTGCCATAGGGAGCCCCGGCTCGCCATCAAAAGAACGGCGCCGGCATGGTCTCCACTGCAGTAAGGGGGCGCTGGCGAAGGGGTGGGAGCGTCCTGGGGATCAGCGCGGACCGCTCTCGGGTGGCGAGGACGCCGGCAGCAGCTGCCCAAAGCGCCGGGTCCGAGATGCACAGCCGCCTCGGGGGCGTCCTGCCCGCCCCACGTCCCCTGAACACTGCCCTCTGGGGAGCTGTCCTCCCGCGCGGCTGCCCACCCCTCGGCTCACCTGCAGGGACATGGTAGTGCGCTCCACCGCTGCTGCACCCAGACGCTCGTTTCCCGGACCCCAGCTCCCTCCGCTCTTTAAAGGCCGTCAGTCCGGGAGGGCGGGGCTGGGAGGTGAGTGGCACTCGCCCCGCCCGCCTGAGGCGCCCGCTGCGGTCCTCCTGCCTCCTGGATGCGCGGCTCTGGAGGATGGCCAGCTGCAAGTGTGGCGGCAACTGGAAAAGCGAAAGGAAGGGAATTTAAATGAGTTCTTCTCCACTCAGGGCTCGCTGCCCGATTCTTTCTCAAGAGGCTGTTGGCAGGAAATCCGACGAGGCCTCCCTGGGCACGGACCTCACTTAGGATTCTTCTTTTTTTATGTATACCTCCATCCTCCCCATGATGCCTAGAACCCTGGACGGTAGACAGTCTTTGTTCAGACCTTTCACGTCTCCCCAGCTGCCTCTAGAGCAGGGGTGGGCAAACTTTTTGACTCGAGGGCCACAATGGGTTCTTAAACTGGACCGGAGGGCCGGAACAAAAGCATGGATGGAGTGTTTGTGTGAACTAATATAAATTCAAAGTAAACATCATTACATAAAAGGGTACGGTCTTTTTTTTTTTTTTTAGTTTTATTCATTTCAAACGGGCCGGATCCAGCCCGCGGGCCGTAGTTTGCCCACGGCTGCTCTAGACACACTTCATCAGGAGTGAAAAAGGCTGGTAGTTTGGGTCTTTTCTTTGTAAAGCAGAAACACATTCTGAACACATGCTGCAACCACACTAACTTTCACAGGCACAAGACTACAGACGGACCGCATTTTTTTTTTCTGGGGGGAAATCAGTGTCACTCCAAGTTTGCAGCCACACAGAATGGGATTGTGATCCACATTGATTAAATTTTCAAAGAGCTGGGACCGCATTTCTCGGTCATATGAGGAGTTCATTTACAGCTCTTTGTTTAAATAGGAACATTGTGCAGCGAGGTGACAGGAAGAATCCACAAAGTCAGGGTCAAGAAAGTTACTAATTTGAAACGTCTAAGGATACATCGATGTCGAACAATGCAAGGGACAGAGAAGAAAAGCCTCAACACATTTTAGCAAAATTCATTTTAAAAATATTTGCTACTTTTTCATGTAAATCCCTTGGTTTGTAATTTTCTCCTTGAAAATACTTTCATAGTGATATCAGTTGAATTTCCAAGGAAAGAACAAAAAGTAAATGTCAGAAAAACTTAGTGGGCACGATTTTTGTGTTTTTATTTTCTAAATTCCTGGGCGCTGGGCAATACACACTGGGTTCAAAGGCAAACGACAGCTTCAGAAAAGTGAAATAAGCAGCTTCACAGGCAAAAAAAAAACAACCCCAAAAGACAAAAAAAAACAACAACAACAACAACAAAACGTGAAGGGAGTTTATCACTACCAAACCAGCAATGCAAGAAATGCTAAAGGGACTGGTATAAAAATAAGAAATCAAAAGGGAAGAAGGAACACAGGCATAAAAAATAAAAATGGCTACAAACAAGTACCTATCAATAATAACTTTAAACATAAACCAACTAAATGCTCCAATCAAAAGTGGCTGAATGGATAAAAAAACATGACCCATATATAAGATGCCTATAAGAGACTCACCTCAGAAAAAGGGACTCACACAGAATGAGAGTGAAGAGATAGAAAAATATCTTTCAGGAAAATGGAAATGAAAAAAAAAGCTGGGGTAGCAATACTTATATCTGACAAAATAAACCTCAAAGTGAAGGCCATAACAAGAGATAAGGAAGGTCACTCCATAATACTAAAGGGATCTAAACAACAAGAGGGCATAACCCTGGTAAACATATATGCACCCAATGCAGGAGCACCCAAATACATAAAAAACCTCCTGGAAGATATCAAGGGAGAGATCGACAACAACACAATCATAGTAGGGGATGTTAATACCCCATTGACATCACTGGATAAATCCTCTAGACAAAAAATCAGTAAAGAAACAGCAATCCTAAATGAGTCACAAGATCAGATGGACTTAATTGACATCTTTAGAACATTTTATCCCAAGCCATGGAATATACATTCTTCTCAAGTGCACATGGGACATTTTCAAAGGTAGACCACATATTGGGATACAGGCAAAGTCTCTCCAAATTCAAGAAGATTGAAATCATATCAAGCATCTTCTCAGACCACAATGGCATAATCTATAACAATAAAAGCATAATATGTACCTGACTGAACGGCCAAAGAGCAGAAGACCACCTGGACGACCACGCTATGACACCCACTAGCACCAGGCCAGCCAAGGCGAGTGCGATGTGATTGGTCGGGGGCCTGGTCATTGCCCCATGATTGCCCTGCAGAGGGAGGCCCAGGACACTGGCCAGCAGGGCCATTGATCAATCTATTGGAGGGCTCCATGATCGCCCCAAAGAGGAAGGCACAAGCCACCAACCGGCAGGCTGTGGTGGGTGGGCAGGGTCTCCCTCTGTGGAGAGATCCATTGAGGAGCCTTGACCGGGTGGGCAGGGCCTACCTTTTTGGGGTGATCGATTGTGGGGCTCCCAGACTGTGTGAGAGGGCACAGGCCAGGCTGAGGGACCCCCGACCCCAAATGCACAAATTTTGTGTACTGGGCCTCTAGTATTAGAAATAAACTACAATAAAAACAATGAAAAAAAGTTCAAACACTTGGAAGCTGAATAGCATGCTATTAAATAATGATTGGGTTACCAAAAAGATCAAAGAAGAAATTAAAAATATCCTGGAAATGAATGAGAATGAAAACAAAAGAATTCAAAATCTATGGGACACAGTGAAAGCAGTCCTGAGAGGGAAGTTTATACCTCAGGCCTACCTCAAAAAGACAAGAAAAAATGGAAATAAATTATCTAACTCTACAACTTAAAGAATTAGAAAGAGAGCAACAAGAAAAGCCCAGAGTGAGCAGAGGGAAGGAGATAATAAAGATCAGAGCAGAAATAAATGACATAGAGACAAAAAAATAATACAGAAGATCAATGAAACAAAGAGCTGGTTCTTTGAAAGGATAAACAAGATTGATTTTCTTGTTTATTCTAGTCAGCCTCACCAAGAAGCAAAGACAGAGGACCCAAATGAACAAAATCAGAAATGAAAGAGGCGAAATAACAACAGAAACCACAGAAATACAAAGGATTGTAAAAAAAAAACACCTAAAAAACTATGAACAATTCTATTCCAAAAAACTAGACAACCTAGAGGAAATAGATATATTCCTAGAAAAATACAGCCTTCCAAAACTCAATAAGGAAGAATCTAAAAACTCAATAGGCTGATAACTATGGAGGAAATGGAAGCAGTCATCAAAAAGCTTCCAGCAAACAAAAGCCCAGGGCCAGACAGCTTCACAGGGCAGTTTTATCAGACAGTCAAAGAAGAACTAAAACCTATCCTCCTCAGACTATTCCAAAAAATTCAAGAGGAAGAAATACTTCCAAGCTCATTCTATGAAGCCAGCATCACCCTAATACCAAAACTAGATAAAGACAACATAAGAAAGAGAATTACAGGCCAATATCCCTCATGAACATAGATGCCAAAATCCTCAACAACATCCTAGCAAATCAGATCCACCAGTACATCAGAAAGATCATACACCATGACCAAGTAAGATTTATCCCAGGGATGCCAGTATAGTACAGTTTCCGCAAATCAATAAATGTGATACATCATATAAACAAATTGAGAGATTAAAAACCACATAGTCATATCAATTGATGCAGAAAAAGCATTTGCTGAAAAATACCCTCAGCAAAGTGGGAATAGAGAGATCATACCACAACATAATAAAAGTCTTATATGACAAACCCACAGCCAACATCATACTCAATGGACAAAAACTAAAACCATTTCACCTAAGAACGGGAACAAGACAGGGATGCCCACTTTCACCACTCCTGTTCATCATAGTACTGGAAGTGCTAGCCATAGCAATTAGACAAGAAGAAGAAATAAAAGGTATCCAAATTGGAAAAGAAGATGTAAAACTGTCATTATTCACAGATGACATGCTACTGTACATAGAAAACCCTAAAGACTCTATCAAAAAACTACTAGACTTAATAAATGAATTCGGCAATGTAGCAAGATACAAAATTAACGCCAAGAAATCTATGGCATTTTTATACACCAAATAGTGAACTTACAGAAAGAGAGATTTAAAAAAAAACAATTCCATTTACCTTGCACACAAAAAATTAAGATGCCTAGTAATAAACTTAACTAAGGAGGTAAAAGACTTGTACTCGGAAAACTACAGGACACTGAAAACAGAGATAGAGGAAGACATAAATAGATGGAAGAACATACCATGTTCATGGATTGGTAGAATCAACATCATTAAAATGGCCATACTACCCAAAGCAATCTATAGATTCAATGCACTCCCCATTAAAATACCAATGGTATATTTCACAGACCTAGAACAAACTCTCCAAAAATTCATCTGGAGTAAAAAAAGACCCCGGATAGCTGCAGCCATCCTGAGAAAGAACAAAGTAGGTGGGATCTCAATACCAGATATCAAGCTGTATTACAAAGCCACTGTTCTCAAAACTGCCTGGTACTGGCACAAGAACAGACATATAGACCAATGGAATAGAATAGAAAACCCAGGAATCGACCCAAACCACAATGCTCAATTAATATTTGACAAAGAAGGCAAGAACATACAATGGAGTCAAGACAGTCTCTTCAGTAAATGGTGTTGTTGCCAAAACTGGTTTGGCTCAGTGGATAGAGCGTCGGCCTGCGGACTGAGGGGTCCCAGGTTTGATTCCGGTCAAGGGCATGTGCCTGGGTTGCGGGCACATCCCCAGTAGGAGATGTACAGGAGGCGGCTGATCGATGTTTCTCTCTCATCGATGTTTCTAACTCTCTATCTCTCTTCCTTCCTCTCTGTAAAAAATCAATAAAATATATTTTAAAAAAAATGGTGTTGGGAAAATTGGACAGATACATGCAAAAAAATTATGCTTGACCACCAACTTACACCATACACAAATATAAACTCAAAATGGATAAAGAACTTAAACGTAAGATGGGAAACCATAAAAATCTTAGAGGAATCCACAGGCAGCAAAATCTCAGACATATGCCGAAGCTATATCTTCACAGATACAGCGCCTAGGGCAATGGAAACTAAAGAGAAAATAAACAAATGGGACTACATCAAAATAAAAAGCTTCTGCACAGCAAAAGAAACTATCAACAAAACAACTAGAAAGACCACTGCATGGGAGAACATATTTGCCAATGATATTTCCGATAAGCGTTTAATTTCCAACATTTATAGGGAACTCAGACAACTTAACAAAAGGAAGATAAACAACCCAATCAAAAAAATGGCCAACAGACATAAATAGACACTTTTCAAAAGAGGACATACAGAAGGCCAAGAGACATATAAAAACACTAGAGGCCTGGCACATGAAATTCATGGGTGGGTATAGTCCGTAGACCTGGCCTGTGATTAGGGCCATCTTCCCCGACTGCTGGCAGCTGGCCCTGCCCCCCGCCACCACCCACCCCCAGTTCCCCATTTGCCACTGGGCGATCAAAGCCTGCCAGCCAGTGGGGAGGGACTGAGAGGTGGTCAGTGTGCCTCGCAGTGACTGGTTGAGCGATCATTCTGGTCGTTCTGCCATTTGGTCAATTTGCATATTACTCTCACATATATTTAGATGTTCAAAGTCACTAATCATTGCAGAGATGCAAATCAAAACAACAATGAGGTACCATCTCACACCTGTCAGACCTGTCAGAATGGCTATCATCAACAAATCAACAAACGACAAGTGCTGGTGAGGGAAACCTTGTGCACTGCTGGTGGGAATGCAGACTGGTGCAGCCACTATGGAGAACAGTATGGGAGCTTCCTCAAAAAACTAAAAATTGCCAAAACCGGTTTGGCTCAGTGGATAGAGCGTCGGCCTGCGGACTGAGGGGTCCCGGGTTCGATTCCGGTCAAGGGCATGTACCTGGGTTGCGGGCATATCCCCAGTGGGAGATGTGCAGGAGGCAGCTGATCGATGTTTCTCTCTCATCGATGTTTCTAACTATCTCTCTCCCTTCCTCTCTGTAAAAAATCAATAAAATATATTTAAAAACAAAACAAAACAAAAAAAACCCCAAAAAACTAAAAATGGAACTCCCATTTGACCCAGTGACCCCACTTCTAGAAATATATACCAAGAAACTAGAAACACCAATCAGAAAGGATATATGCACCCCTATGTTCATAGCAGCACAATTTACAATAGCTAAGATTTGGAAACAGTCTAAGTACCCATCAGTAGATGAGTGGCTTAAAAAGCAGTAGTACATCTACACAATGGAGTACTATGCTGCTGTAAAAAAGACGGAACTCCTACTATTTGCAAAAGCATGAATGGGCCTGGGGAGCATTATACAGTTGGAGAAAAATAAATATCACATGATCTCACTCATTTGTGGAATATAATAAACAACATAAACTGACGAACAAAAACAGATCCAGAGACAGAGAAGCATCGATCAGACCGTCAAAGTTCAGAGGGAAGGCAGGGGAGGGTGGGGGTAAGGGGGGTAAATCAACCAAAGGACTTGTATGCATGCATATAAGCAAGCATAAGCAATGGACATAGACACTAGGGGAGTGAGAGCATGAGCGGCGAGGTGGCGGGGACAATAGGGGGATAAGGACAGATATGTAATACCTTAATCAATAAAGAAAAAAATAAATTTTTAA
The DNA here is from genome assembly GCF_964212035.1 of Myotis nattereri. Taxonomy (NCBI): domain Eukaryota; kingdom Metazoa; phylum Chordata; class Mammalia; order Chiroptera; family Vespertilionidae; genus Myotis; species Myotis nattereri. Next base: position 127,501,010 of record NC_138075.1, on the reverse strand, counting down.
AAAAGGACAAAAAATTGTGCTATCCTAACTGTAATTGAAAAATAAATAAATAAATAAATAAAATGTTCAAAGAGGAGTAGATGAGGTAGAAAGAATAATCTCTTTAGGAAGTAGCTCAGGTGTTTCACAATTAATATTTAGATGCTATATCCAGCCATGCTTGTCTTGCCTGCGTGCTGGAAACCCGCCCTGCTTCGTGCCTGTGATTGGAACTACATAATTTTTACTGAGATAAGTCTTTTCTGGCCTTGACACTAAACCTCTCTAACCTGCTCAGGCAACAGTCTGTCTTGCTTTGGGCCGCTATCCAGAGCAAGTTGGGGCTCCCCTCTAAAATTTTCAGGTCCTTATAATTATGCAACATTTCCCGACTACCCTCACAGTCCACCCTATTCAGAGCAGCAGCAGCAGCCAGAATTTCAGGCAAAAATGTTTATTTTATTATTTATATATATATTTTTAAATATATTTTATTTATTGTTTACAGAGAGGAGGAAGAGGAATAGAGAGTTAGAAACATCGATGAGAGAGAAACATCGATCAGCCGCCTCCTGCACATCTCCTACTGGGGATGTGCCCGCAACCCAGGTACATGCCCTTGACCGGAATCGAACCTTGGCCCTCTCGGTCCGCAGGCCGACGCTCTATCCACTGAGCCAAACCGGTTAGGGCAAGGTAAAAATGTTTATAAATAAAATAGCCAGACTTTAGGAAGCAGTCCTTGAAAATTCAACATATTTCAATGACAGCAAGTGCTACAACCTGTTTAGCTCTTTGTGAAAAAAAGAATGGTATGGTTTGATAAATAGCAGGCACTTATATTTGTACCTCAATTGTACCTTTCCAAGTAATACTGTACTGTTGATGCCGAGGATAGGAAATTCAATTTAGCGGCGGAGGTTAGGCAGGTATTTATGATGTTTCCCTGAAAATCTTTCTTCTACCCTCACCCACTGCCAAGTTGTGGAAGGTACTAAAGTTGGATGAGGCTTTATATAAACCTGGCTTGTTCATTGATGGCCAACTGAAGGATATCCTGTGTACATTAAACTGGGATTGAGCTATGGAACAATACTTATTTATTTGTTCATTCATTGCTCATCTACATAATTAAAATTTACAAAATCTCTGTTGTGTTTTTGTTTTGTTTTGTTTTTAAAGGATCACTCTTGCCCTGGCTGGTGTGACTCAGTTGGTTGAAGTGTCATCCCATACATGGGAAGGTCTCGGGTTTGATTCCCGGTCAGGGCACATACCCAGGTTTCAGGTTTGAACAGGGCATGTACAGGAGGCAACCGATGTTTCTCTCTCTCCCTCTTTCTCCTTTCCTTTCTCTCTAAGATCAATAAAAGTATGTCCTTGGGTAAGGAAGTAAATAAACAAACAAATAAAAAATAAATAAAGGATCACTCTTGTGGAAAATAGATTACAAGGGAACAAGGTTGGAAGCAAGATCCTTTCTGTCATGATAATCCAGGGAAGAACTTAGGGTGCTTCAAACTCGGGTGGTGGCAATGGAGGTAGTGAGAAATAGTTCAGATTCTGGGTATATTTTGAAGGTAGTCAACAGGAGTCCCTGATAGAGTCTACATGGGGTGTGGAAGAAAAAGAGGAGTCAGGATAACTATAACATTTTTGACCTGATTGGTTGGGTTGGTGGCAAAGATCAGAAGTTCAGTTTTGGACCTGCTACTTTTGAGATATTAGACATCCAAGTGGAGATGTCAAGTAGGAAGTTTGATATCCAAGTCTAGTCTGGGTTGGGTATATGAATCTGGGACTCATGGACATAGTGATGGTATTAGACCGTGAGACTGGATGGCCCAAGAAACTGAATGTATATAGAGGAGAAAAGGGAAGAGGAATGAAGATTGAGCCATGGCAAATTCCAGCCTTAAGAGTTCAGGGAGAAGGAGCAAAGAAGACAAAGAAGTGACCATTAAAGAAACAAAGAGAGAGAGAGAGAGAGAGAGAGAGAGAGAGAGAGAGAGAGAGAGAGAGAATGAATGAGAATGTGGTGTCCCAGAAATCAAGTCAAGAGAGAATAGCAAGTGAGAAAATATATTAAATTAGGTGAGGACTGAGAGTTAATGATTGGATCTAGGTTATTGTCAAGATCATTGATGACTTGAAGAGAAGTTTTAATGCAGTGATGGAAGGCAAAGCCTCATTACAGTGATTTTAAGAGAAAATATCAATAGCAATTATATAATAGTTTCTGTGCGCTGTTTGTTTATCCCTCTACCTATATCACTCTGTCTTAATTATTAAATCCTCCCAATTGTGTTCTTCTTCAGGAAGAGTTCTTTTTGGCACTTTGCTCTTGTATGTAAACTTTAACATCCATGAGTCAAATTCCACAAAAGAAAATTCTTGAAGTTTTCTTGGAATTGCATTAAAACTCTACATCAATTGGGTGGGGGTAAGGAGGCAGGTATCTTTTAAAAAATTCATCTTTATTGTTAAAAGTATTACAGAAGACCCTTCTTTTATCCCCAATTGACCCCCTCCTCCCCACTCCTGCCCCCCTCCCCAGGTCTTCACCACCCCTATTGTCTGTCTCACTGGGTTATGCATATATGCATATAAATTCTTTGGTTAATCTCTTCCCCCTCCCCCCCTCCACCCCCACCCCCATAAGAATCCTCAGTTTGTTGCATTCTTCCTTATTTCTGGCTCTATTTTGTTTGTCAGGTTTATTTTTTGTTCGTTACATTCCACATATAACTGAGATTATGAGATGCTTGTCTTTCTCAGATTGGTTTATTTCATTGAGCATAATCATCTCTAGGTCCCTCTATGCTGTCTCATTGTATCAGTGAAAATTCTATGTTTTCTTCTAGGATGTTTATGGTTTCACAACTAAACATTTAATTTTTTTTTCATTTTGAGTTTATTCTTGTGTATGATTTAATTTTTTTGCATGTTCCTGTCCAATTATCCTAATACCATTTATTTATTTTTTTATTCTTTTTTTAAATATTATTTTTTTTGCCGTTTTTATTTTTTCACATCATTTTACTTTCTTTTTTTAAAATAATTTTTATTGCTTTAAGTATTACAAAGAGTATTACATATGTCTCCTCCCCGCCCCCCCTTGACATTCTCCTGGCCCCTACCCCCTAGTGTCTTGTGTCCATTGGTTATTCTTATATGCATGCATATAAGTCCTTCGGTTGATCTCTTAACGCCCCCCAGCCAAACCCTCCCCAGGCTTCCCACTGTAGTTTGATAGTCTGTTCAGTGCTGCTCTGCCTCTGTATCTACCCCTGTTCATCAGTCTATACTGGTCCCCATTATCTGTCCCAACCTCACTGGAGCTGTCCCAGCCTCACCGGGGCCGTTTCGTCTTCACCAGGGCCGCCTTGACCTCACCGGGGCCGTTCTGACCTCATTGGGGCTGTCCCAACCTCACTGGGGCCATCCCTACCCCACCGGGGCGTCTCAACCTCACTGGGCCGTCCCGACCTCACTGGGGCCATCTTGACCTCACCGGGGCTGTCTCCACCTCCCCGGGGCCATTCCAACTTCACCGGGGCCGTTTCGGCCCCACCAGGGCTGTCCCAGCCTCACCGGGGCCGTCCCGGCCTCACCGGGGCCATTTCAACCTCACCAGGGCCGTCCTGACCTAATACCATTTATTGAAGAGACTGCCTTCACTCCATTGTATGCTCTTGCCTCCTTTGTCAAATATTAATTAAGCATAAAGCTTGGGTTGATTTCTGGGTTCTCTGTTCTGTTCTATTGATCTATATGCCTGTTTCTGTGCCAGTACAGGGCTGTTTTGATTACAGTGTGTTGGACTTACTGCTGACCTTAGAGTTAAGGTGTCCCAAGGTGAACTTAAAATTAGAAAAAGCTGGTGGGAAGCTTGGCCCAAATCATCTTAAAAGAAAGACACTTCCTGAATTCACCTGATGAACTGATCTTTATAATGGAATCAAAACACAGTGCCAACCAAATATAAAAATAACAACAAACACTAACAAACCAAATAAAATAAAAATGATAAAAAAAGAAGTTTAAAAGGAAAAAATGAGAAAAAAAGAAAAAGAGTAAAGAAAAAAGGGGAAAACGAAAAATAAATAACAAAATAGACAAAAACCTCTTCATATCAAGGAGAAACTTGGGTCAGATTTCTTCCTGTCATTAAAACCAGCTTCTTGAGCTATAAAAACAACACAATGTGGGCCCAGCCAGGGACTTAAAAAGGGGCTTGAAATTTCATAACAATGGCTCTTTGTGAGGCCAGTCCAAGAAATGGACCTATCAAAGCTGGATTGTCTATTGTAGTTTACTTTCTGGACTCTAGAATACTTTACTCTTTTAATAAATTATTGAGGATCCCAAAGAGCTTTTTGGTTAGATGGGTTATGGCTATAATATTTATCTTATTAGAAATGAAAATCTGATGCTACAGTTGCCTTTTCATTTCCAGTTTGAAAAGCTATAATACTTTTTGGTGTTGAAGAGCTCATAATGTGTACACACACAAAAAGTTATATATGAAGTAAACTTCATTTTTCTTTTTTTATTATATATATATATATATTATTATTACATATGTGTCCTCATCCCCCCATAACCCCCCAACCCCCCCACTCATGCCCTCACCCCCCTGTTGTCTGTGTCCATTGGTTAGGCTTATATGCATACATACAAGTCCTTTGGTTGATCTCTCCCCCTTACCCCCATCCTCCCCTACCTTCCCTCTGAGGTTTGACAGTCTGATCGATGCTCCTCTGTCTCTGGATCTGTTAAAACTGCATTTTTCAAAGAATTTTTTTTTAAAGATTAAAATTTTTCTGCCTGTTTGATATTCCTTCCTGCTTTGTGACATTTTCTGTGATGAGTTTAACATTACTTAACAGAGATGTTAGCTTTTTTAAAAAAAATCTAGTTTAAGTGCTAGATCAAATACTACAATATGGTTATCCATTTCTGATATATGGCTTCATGTGATTGGTTGAATTTGTTTATGGTCTGATTGGTCTAAACATCTGTCAATGATGAAGTTTCACAAAATGCAAGGATGGTAATCAGGGTCAGCAAAAACATTCATATTTGTGTTGTTTATAAGAAATGAATCTATTACTGCTTGCTATCAGATTCATTATGAACAGATCTGTAGGCAGAAAATCAAAACAAGAGTCTTAATACTTTCTGACTAAGCAATAAAATGAAGCCATCTCTATAATAGTAAAGTTATAAATTCATTGATGTCAGAATATTGAATTAGTGATTACAATGCTTGTGATTATATTACAACTTTAGATAAGTAAAGTTAGGATGTTCTAAGAGAACTCCTTGCAACAAAAGGACTGCCGGGCTCGTGTGGCTCAGTGACTGAGCATCAACCTATGAACCAGGAGGTCATGGTTTGATTCCCAGTCAGGATGCATGCCTGGGTTGTGGGCTTGATCCCCGGTGCGGGGTGAGTAAGAGTCAGCTAACCAATGATTCTCTCCTCCTCCTCCTCCTCCTCCTCCTCCTCCTCCTCCTCCTCCTCCTCCTCCTCCTCCTCCTCTTCCTTCTTCTTCTTCTTTCCTCCTCCTCCTCCTCCTCCTCCTCCTCCTCCTCTTCCTTCTTCTTCTTCTTTCCTCCTCCTCCTAGTCCTCTTCCTTCTTCTTCTTCTTGTCTTCCTCCTCCTCCTCCTCCTCTTGCTTCTTCTTCTTCTTGTCCTCCTCCTCCTCTTCCTTCTTCTTCTTCTTGTCCTCCTCCTCCTCCTCCTACTCCTCCTCCTCCACGTCGTCCTCCTCCTTTTCTTCTTCTTCTTCTTGTCCTCCTCCTCCTCCTCTTCCCTCTTCTTCTCCTCCTCCTCCTCCTCCTCTTCCTTCTTATTCTTCTTTTCCTCATCCTCCTTGTCCTCCTCCTCCTCCACTTCCTTCTTCTTCTTGTCCTCCTCCTCCTCCTCCTCTTCCTTCTTCTTCTTCTTGTCATCCTCCTCCTCCTCCTCTTCCTTCTTGTTCTTCTTGTCCTCCTCCTCCTCCTCCTCCTCCTCCTCCTCCTCCGCCTCCTCTTCCTCCTTCTTCTTCTTTCCTCCTCCTCCTCCTCCTCCTCCTCTTCCTTCTTCTTCTTCTTTCCTCCTCCTCCTAGTCCTCTTCCTTCTTCTTCTTCTTGTCTTCCTCCTCCTCCTAGTCCTCTTGCTTCTTCTTCTTCTTGTCCTCCTCCTCCTCTTCCTTCTTCTTCTTCTTGTCCTCCTCCTCCTCCTCCTACTCCTCCTCCTCCACCTCGTCCTCCTCCTTTTCTTCTTCTTCTTCTTGTCCTCCTCCTCCTCCTCTTACCTCTTCTTCTTGTCCTCCTCCTCCTCCTCTTCCTTCTTATTCTTCTTTTCCTCATCCTCCTTGTCCTCCTCCTCCTCCACTTCCTTCTTCTTCTTGTCCTCCTCCTCCTCCTCCTCCTCCCCCTCCCCCTAATCCTCTTCCTTCTTTTTCTACTTATCCTCCTCCTCCTCCTCCTCGACCTCTTCCTTCTTCTTCTTCTTGTCCTCCTCCTCCTCCTCCTCCTCCTCCTCCTCCTCCTCCTCCTCTTCCTTCTTCTTCAGATTGTCCTCCTCCTCCTCCTCTTCCTTCTTCTTCTCCTTGTCCTCCTCCTCCTCCTCCTCCTCTTCCTTCTTCTTCTTCTTGTCCTCCTCCTCCTACTCCTCCTCCTCCTACTCCTCCTCCTCTTCTTTCTTCTTGTACTCCTCCTCCTCGATCTCCTCTTCCTTCTTCTTCTTCTCCTCCTCCTCCTCCTCCTCCTCCTCCTCCTCCTCCTCCTCCTCTTCCTTCTTCTTCTCCTTGACCTCCTCCTCCTCCTCTTCCTTCTTCGTTTTTCCTCCTCCACCTCTTCCTTCTTCTTCTTCTTGTCCTCCTCCTCCTCCTCCTCTTCCTTCTTCTTCTTCCTGTCCTCCTCCTCCTCCTCCTCCTCTTCCTTCCTCATGTCCTCCTCCTCCTCCTTCTTCTTGTCCTCCTCCTCCTCCTCCTCATCCTCCTTCTCTTCCTCCTCCTCCTCCTCTTCCTTCTTCTTCTTCTTGTCCTCCTCCACCTCCTCCTCCTCTTCCTTCTTCTTCTTCTTGTCCTACTACTTCTCTTCCTCCTCCTCCTCTTCCTTCTCCTCCTCCTCCTCCTCCTCCTCCTCCTCCACCTCCTCCCCCTCCACCTAATCTTCTTGCACCTTCTTCTTTTTGTCCTCCTCCTCCTCCTCCTCCTCCTCCTCCTCCTCCTCTTCATTCTTCTTCTTCTTATCCTCCTCCTCCTCCTCCTCCTCCTCCTCCTCCTCCTCCTCCATCTCCTCCTCCTCCTCCTCCTCTTCCTTCTTCTTCGTCTTGTCCTCCTCCTCCTCCTCCTCCTCCTCTACCTTCTTCTTCTTCTTGTCCTCCTCCTCCTCCACCTCCTCCTCCTCTTCCTTCTTCTTCTTCTTGTCCTCCTCCACCTCCTCCTACTCCTCCTCCTCCTCTTCCTTCTTCTTCTTCTTGTCCTCCTCCTCCTCCACTTCCGTCTTCTTCTTCTTTTTCTCCTCCTCCTCCTCCTCTTCCTTCTTCTTCTGCATGTCCTCCTCATCCTACTCCTCTTCCTTCTTCTTCTCCTTGTCCTCCTCCTCCTCTTCATTCTTCTTCTTCTTGTCCTCCTCCTCCTCCTCATCGTCCTTCTTCTTTTTCTTGTCCTCCTCCTCCTCCTCTTCCTTCTTCTTCTTCTTTTCCTCCTCCTGCTCTTAGTTCTTCTTCTTCTTGTCCTCCTCCTCCTTCCTCCTCTTCCTTCTTCTTCTTCTTGTCCTCCACCTCCTCCTCCGACTCTTCCTTCTTCTTCTTCTTGTCCTCCTCCTCCTCCTTCCCCTCCACCTCCTCTCCTTCTTCTTCCTCGTGTCCTCCTCCTCCTCCTCTTCCTTCTTCAACTTGTCCTCCTCCTCCTCCTCCACTTCCTTCTTCTTCTTCTTGTCCTCCTCCTCCTCCCCATCTTCTTCTTGTCCTCCTCCTCCTCCTCCTCCTCCTCCTCTTCCCTTCTTCTTGTCCTCCTCCTCTTCCACCTCCTCCTCCTCTTCCTTCTTCTTCTTCTCTTCCTTCCTCCACCTCCTTCTAATCCTCCTCCTCTTCTTTCTTCTTCTTCTCTTCTTGTCCTCCTCCTCCTCCACTTCCTTCTTCTTCTTCTCCTCCTCCTCCTCCTCCTCCTCTCCCTTCTTCTTCTTTTGTCCTCCTCCTCCTCCCCCTCTCCTCTTCTTCCTTCTTCTTCTTCTTGTCCTCATCCTCCTCCTCCTCTTCCTTCTTCTTCTTCTCCTCCTCCTCCTACTCCTCCTCCTCCTCCTCCTCCCCCTCCTCCTCCTCCTCTTCCTTCTTCTTCTTCTTGTCCTCCTCCTCCTCCTCCTCTTCCTTCTTATTCTTCTTGTCCTCCTCCTCCCTCCACCTCCTCCTCTTCCATCTTCTTCTTCCTGTCCTCCTCCTCCTCCTCCTCCTCCTCTTCCTCTTCCTTCTTCTTCTTATTGTTCTCCTCCTCCTCCTCCTCTTCTTCTTCTTTTATCCTCCTCCTCCTCCTCCTCTTCCTTCTTCTTCTTCTTGTCCTCCTCCTCGTCCTCCTCTTCCTGCTTCTTCTTCTTGTCTTCCTCCTCCTCCTCCTCCCCTCTTCCTTCTTCATCTTGTCCTCCTCATCCTCCTCTTCCTCCTCCTCCTCCTCCTCCTCCTCTACCTTCTTCTTCTTCTTGTCCTCCTCCTCCTCCTCTTCCTTGTTCTTCTTCTTGTCCTCCTCCTCCTCCTCTTCCTTCTTCTTCTTCTTGTCCTCCTCCTCCTCCACCTCCTCCTCCTCTTCCTTCTTCTTCTTCTTGTCCTCCTCCACCTCCTCCTACTCCTCCTCTCCTCCTCCTTCTTCTTCTCCTTGTCCTCCTCCTCCTCTTCCTCTTCATTCTTCTTCTTCTTGTCCTCCTCCTCCTCCTCCTTCTTCTTCTTCTTCTTGTCCTCCCTCCTCCTCCTCCTCGTCCTTCTTATTCTTCTTGTCCTCCTCCTCCTCCACCTCCTCCTCTTCCATCTTCTTCTTCTTGTCCTCCTCCTCCTCCTCCTCCTCTTCCTTCTTATTCTTCTTGTCCTCCTCCTCCTCCACCTCCTCCTCTTCCATCTTCTTCTTCTTGTCCTCCTCCTCCTCCTCCTCCACCTCCTCTTCCTTCTTCTTCTTATTGTTCTCCTCCTCCTCCTCCTCCTCTTCTTCTTCTTCTAGTCCTCCTCCTCCTCCTCCTCTTCCTTCTTCTTCTTCTTGTCTTCCTCCTTCTCCTCCTCCACCTCCTCTTCCTGCTTCTTCTTCTTGTCCTCCTCCTCCTCCTCCTCCTCTTCCTTCTTCTTCTTCTTCTCCTCCTCCTCCTCCTCCTCCTCTTCCTTCTTCTTCTTCTTGTCCTCCTCCTCCTCCTCCTCCTGCTCCTCCTCTTCCCTTTTCTTCTTCTTTTCCTCCTCCTCCTCCTCTTCCTTCTTCTTCTCCTTGACCTCCTCCTCCTCCTCCTCTTCCTTCTTCTTCTTCTTGTGTTCCTCCTCCTCGTCCTCCTCTTCCTGCTTCTTCTTCTTGTCTTCCTCCTCCTCCTCCTCCTCCTCCTCTTCCTTCTTCATCTTGTCCTCCTCATCCTCCTCTTCTCCTCCTCCTTCTTCATCCTCCTCCTCCTCTACCTTCTTCTTCTTCTTGTCCTCCTCCTCTTCCTTGTTCTTCTTCTTGTCCTCCTCCTCCTCCTCTTCCTTCTTCTTCTTCTTGTCCTCCTCCTCCTCCACCTCCTCCTCCTCTTCCTTCTTCTTCTTCTTGTCCTCCTCCACCTCCTCCTCCTCCTCTTCCTTCTTCTTCTTTTGTCCTCCTCCTCCTCCCCCTCTCCTTCTTCCTTCTTCTTCTTCTGTCCTCCACCTCCTCCTCCTCCTCCTCCTCCTTCTTCTTGTCCTCCTCCTCCTCCTCCTCCTCCTCCTCTTCCTTCTTCTTCTTCTTGTCCTCCTCCTCTTCCTTCTTATTCTTCTTGTCCTCCTCCTCCTCCACCTCCTCCTCTTCCATCTTCTTCTTCTTGTCCTCCTCTTCCTCCTCCTCCTCCTCCTTCTCCTCCTCTTCCTTCTTCTTCTTATTGTTCTCCTCCTCCTCCTCCTCTTCCTTCTTCTTCTTCTTGTCCTCCTCCTCCTCCTCCACCTCCTCTTCCTGCATCTTCTTCTTGTCCTTATCCTCCTCATCCTCCTCTTCCTTCTTCTTCTTCTCCCTCCTCCTCTCCTCCTCCTCCTCTTCCTTCTTCTTCTTCTTGTCCTCCTCCTCCTCCTCCTCCTGCTCCTCCTCTTCCCTTTTCTTCTTCTTTTCCTCCTCCTCCTCCTCTTCCTTCTTCTTCTCCTTGACCTCCTCCTCCTCCTCCTCTTCCTTCTTCTTCTTCTTGTGTTCCTCCTCCTCGTCCTCCACTTCCTGCTTCTTCTTCTTGTCCTCCTCCTCCTCCTCCTCCTCTTCCTTCTTCATCTTGTCCTCCTCATCCTCCTCTTCCTCCTCCTCCTCCTCGTCCTCCTCCTCCTCTACCTTCTTCTTCTTCTTGTCCTCCTCCTCCTCCTCTTCCTTGTTCTTCTTCTTCTCCTCCTCCTCCTCCTCCTCCTCCTCCTCCTCCTCCTCTTCCTTCTTCTTCTTGCCCTTGTCCTCCTCCTCCTCCTAATCCTCTTCCTCCTCCTTCCTCCTCCTCCTCCTCCTCCTCCTCCTCCTCCTCCTCCTCTTCCTTCTTCTTCTTGCCCTTGTCCTCCTCCTCCTCCTAATCCTCTTCCTCCTCCTTCTTCTTCTTGTTCGCCTCCTCCTCCACCTCCTCCTCCTCCCTTTCCTTCTTCTTCTGCCAATCCTACTCCTCCTCTTCCTTCTTCTTCTTCTTATCCTCCTCCTCCTCTTTCTTCTTCTTCTTCTTGTCCTCCTCCTCCTCCTCCTCCTCCTCCTCCTCCTCCTCTTCCTTCTTCTTCTTCGTGTCCTCCTCCTCCTCCTCTTCCTTCTTCTTTTTTCCTCCTCCACCTCTTCCTTCTTCTTCTTCTTGTCCTCCTCCTCCTCCTCCTCCTCTTCCTTCTTCTTCTTCCTGTCCTCCTCCTCCTCCACCTCTTCCTTCTTCATGTCCTCCTCCTTCTCCTTCTTCTTGTCCTCCTCCTCCTCCTCCTCATCCTCCTTCTCCTCCTCCTCCTCCTCCTCTTCCTTCTTCTTCTTCTTGTCCTCCTCCACCTCCTCATCCTCTTCTTTCTTCTTCTTCTTGTCCTACTACTTCTCCTCCTCCTCCTCCTCTTCCTCCTCCTCCTCCTCCTCCTCCTCCACCTCCTCCCCCTCCACCTAATCTTCTTGCACCTTCTTCTTTTTGTTCTCCTCCTCCTCCTCCTCCTCCTCCTCTTCCTTCTTCTTCTTCTTATCCTCCTCCTCCTCCTCCTCCTCCTCCATCTCCTCCTCCTCCTCCTCCTCTTCCTTCTTCTTCTTCTTGTCCTCCTCCTCCTTCTCCTCCTCCTCTACCTTATTCTTCTTCTTGTCCTCCTCCTCCTCCACCTCCTCCTCCTCTTCCTTCTTCTTCTTTTTGTCCTCCTCCACCTCCTCCTACTCCTCCTCCTCCTCTTCCTTTTTCTTCTTCTTGTCCTCCTCCTCCTCCACTTCCGTCTTCTTCTTCTTTTTCTCCTCCTCCTCCTCCTCTTCCTTCTTCTTCTGCATGTCCTCCTCATCCTACTCCTCTTCCTTCTTCTTCTCCTTGTCCTCCTCCTCCTCCTCCTCTTCCTTCTTCTTCTTCTTCTCCTCCTCCTCCTCCTCCTCCTCTTCCTTCTTCTTCTTTTGTCCTCCTCCTCCTCCCCCTCTCCTCTTCTTCCTTCTTCTTCTTCTTGTCCTCATCCTCCTCCTCCTCTTCCTTCTTCTTCTTCTCCTCCTCCTCCTACTCCTCCTCCTCCTCCTCCTCCCCCTCCTCCTCCTCCTCTTCCTTCTTCTTCTTCTTGTCCTCCTCCTCCTCCTCCTCTTCCTTCTTATTCTTCTTGTCCTCCTCCTCCTCCACCTCCTCCTCTTCCATCTTCTTCTTCCTGTCCTCCTCCTCCTCCTCCTCCTCCTCTTCCTCTTCCTTCTTCTTCTTATTGTTCTCCTCCTCCTCCTCTCTCTTCTTCTTCTTCTTCTTCTTCTTCTTCTTCTTCTTCTTCTTCTTCTAGTCCTCCTCCTCCTCCTCCTCTTCCTTCTTCTTCTTCTTGTCCTCCTCCTCGTCCTCCTCTTCCTGCTTCTTCTTCTTGTCTTCCTCCTCCTCCTCCTCCTCCTCTTCCTTCTTCATCTTGTCCTCCTCATCCTCCTCTTCCTCCTCCTCCTCCTCCTCCTCCTCTACCTTCTTCTTCTTCTTGTCCTCCTCCTCCTCCTCTTCCTTGTTCTTCTTCTTGTCCTCCTCCTCCTCCTCTTCCTTCTTCTTCTTCTTGTCCTCCTCCTCCTCCACCTCCTCCTCCTCTTCCTTCTTCTTCTTCTTGTCCTCCTCCACCTCCTCCTACTCCTCCTCCTCCTCTTCCTTCTTCTTCTTCTTGTCCTCCTCCTCCTAAACTTCCGTCTTCTTCTTCTTTTTCTCCTCCTCCTCCTCCTCTTCCTTCTTCTTCTGCATGTCCTCCTCATCCTACTCCTCTTCCTTCTTCTTCTCCTTGTCCTCGTCCTCCTCTTCCTCTTCATTCTTCTTCTTCTTGTCCTCCTCCTCCTCCTCCTTCTTCTTCTTCTTCTTGTCCTCCTCCTCCTCCTCCTCGTCCTTCTTATTCTTCTTGTCCTCCTCCTCCTCCACCTCCTCCTCTTCCATCTTCTTCTTCTTGTCCTCCTCCTCCTCCTCCTCCTCTTCCTTCTTATTCTTCTTGTCCTCCTCCTCCTCCACCTCCTCCTCTTCCATCTTCTTCTTCTTGTCCTCCTCCTCCTCCTCCTCCACCTCCTCTTCCTTCTTCTTCTTATTGTTCTCCTCCTCCTCCTCCTCCTCTTCTTCTTCTTCTAGTCCTCCTCCTCCTCCTCCTCTTCCTTCTTCTTCTTCTTGTCTTCCTCCTTCTCCTCCTCCACCTCCTCTTCCTGCTTCTTCTTCTTGTCCTCCTCCTCCTCCTCCTCCTCTTCCTTCTTCTTCTTCTTCTCCTCCTCCTCCTCCTCCTCCTCTTCCTTCTTCTTCTTCTTGTCCTCCTCCTCCTCCTCCTCCTGCTCCTCCTCTTCCCTTTTCTTCTTCTTTTCCTCCTCCTCCTCCTCTTCCTTCTTCTTCTCCTTGACCTCCTCCTCCTCCTCCTCTTCCTTCTTCTTCTTCTTGTGTTCCTCCTCCTCGTCCTCCTCTTCCTGCTTCTTCTTCTTGTCTTCCTCCTCCTCCTCCTCCTCCTCTTCCTTCTTCATCTTGTCCTCCTCATCCTCCTCTTCCTCCTCCTCCTTCTCATCCTCCTCCTCCTCTACCTTCTTCTTCTTCTTGTCCTCCTCCTCTTCCTTGTTCTTCTTCTTGTCCTCCTCCTCCTCCTCTTCCTTCTTCTTCTTCTTGTCCTCCTCCTCCTCCACCTCCTCCTCCTCTTCCTTCTTCTTCTTCTTGTCCTCCTCCACCTCCTCCTCCTCCTCTTCCTTCTTCTTCTTTTGTCCTCCTCCTCCTCCCCCTCTCCTCTTCTTCCTTCTTCTTCTTCTTGTCCTCCACCTCCTCCTCCTCCTCCTCCTCCTTCTTCTTGTCCTCCTCCTCCTCCTCCTCCTCCTCCTCTTCCTTCTTCTTCTTCTTGTCCTCCTCCTCTTCCTTCTTATTCTTCTTGTCCTCCTCCTCCTCCACCTCCTCCTCTTCCATCTTCTTCTTCTTGTCCTCCTCTTCCTCCTCCTCCTCCTCCTTCTCCTCCTCTTCCTTCTTCTTCTTATTGTTCTTGTTCTCCTCCTCCTCCTCCTCTTCCTTCTTCTTCTTCTTGTCCTCCTCCTCCTCCTCCACCTCCTCTTCCTGCATCTTCTTCTTGTCCTTATCCTCCTCATCCTCCTCTTCCTTCTTCTTCTTCTCCTCCTCCTCTCCTCCTCCTCCTCTTCCTTCTTCTTCTTCTTGTCCTCCTCCTCCTCCTCCTCCTGCTCCTCCTCTTCCCTTTTCTTCTTCTTTTCCTCCTCCTCCTCCTCTTCCTTCTTCTTCTCCTTGACCTCCTCCTCCTCCTCCTCTTCCTTCTTCTTCTTCTTGTGTTCCTCCTCCTCGTCCTCCACTTCCTGCTTCTTCTTCTTGTCCTCCTCCTCCTCCTCCTCCTCTTCCTTCTTCATCTTGTCCTCCTCATCCTCCTCTTCCTCCTCCTCCTCCTCGTCCTCCTCCTCCTCTACCTTCTTCTTCTTCTTGTCCTCCTCCTCCTCCTCTTCCTTGTTCTTCTTCTCCTCCTCCTCCTCCTCCTCCTCCTCCTCCTCCTCCTCCTCCTCTTCCTTCTTCTTCTTGCCCTTGTCCTCCTCCTCCTCCTAATCCTCTTCCTCCTCCTTCTTCTTCTTGTTCGCCTCCTCCTCCACTCCTCCTCCTCTCCTTTCCTTCTTCTTCTGCCAATCCTACTCCTCCTCTTCCTTCTTCTTCTTCTTATCCTCCTCCTCCTCTTTCTTCTTCTTCTTCTTGTCCTCCTCCTCCTCCTCCTCCTCCTCCTCCTCCTCCTCTTCCTTCTTCTTCTTCGTGTCCTCCTCCTCCTCCTCTTCCTTCTTCTTTTTTCCTCCTCCACCTCTTCCTTCTTCTTCTTCTTGTCCTCCTCCTCCTCCTCCTCCTCTTCCTTCTTCTTCTTCCTGTCCTCCTCCTCCTCCACCTCTTCCTTCTTCATGTCCTCCTCCTTCTCCTTCTTCTTGTCCTCCTCCTCCTCCTCCTCATCCTCCTTCTCCTCCTCCTCCTCCTCCTCTTCCTTCTTCTTCTTCTTGTCCTCCTCCACCTCCTCATCCTCTTCTTTCTTCTTCTTCTTGTCCTACTACTTCTCCTCCTCCTCCTCCTCTTCCTCCTCCTCCTCCTCCTCCTCCTCCACCTCCTCCCCCTCCACCTAATCTTCTTGCACCTTCTTCTTTTTGTTCTCCTCCTCCTCCTCCTCCTCCTCCTCTTCCTTCTTCTTCTTCTTATCCTCCTCCTCCTCCTCCTCCTCCTCCATCTCCTCCTCCTCCTCCTCCTCTTCCTTCTTCTTCTTCTTGTCCTCCTCCTCCTTCTCCTCCTCCTCTACCTTATTCTTCTTCTTGTCCTCCTCCTCCTCCACCTCC